>NC_056458.1:33969936-34569936 GCF_018296145.1 Oncorhynchus tshawytscha
TAGCTTCTAAAAGGTGAGATTTGGATTTTCATAAGATAGGGCTGCTCAATCAGTGGCCCTCCCATGTGAAGGGACAAGGGCTATAAAACTTTTCACACACACCTCTTTTCTCCCTTCCTATATAAAGCCTTGACGACAACATAACTTCCTGTTCCAATGAGGTAGGATGACGATCCTATGTCAGAATGGTTCAGATAAAACTACAGAACGAAGCCAACATCAGCATGAGCTTTGGTTGCGAATGGTATGAACTTTGAACTCTTATTCACGACAGAAGTGATACCTCCTAGCCTTTGAGTTAGCTGCCGCAGCTGCAAACGCAGGTTAGGAAGGAACAGACAGAGTATCCCATCGACCACACAACAACGCTACTACAACTTATCCAAGTGACCACCAGAGACATTCTTCAAAGGACAGAGGACTCGGTTTGGCAACACAGTGTTCCATCTACCACCAACCTACTGAAGCACAGCTCAAGGTAAATATTAATTGTATTTTTCTTTTCCAAATCGACGGTAATTTAGAATGCATAAGATACTGTATTTACGATAGCACAGCTTCTTCCCTTTGTTCCCCAGTCTCCTGCTCTTTCACTCAACCCCGCCCCTTTTCCTTTGTGTAACAAGCTGTCATATCTGTTCCGCCCATTAGGGACGTTTTCCTATGACGTAAAGAATTATCCAGGTATAATTAATTCTTTGTACATGTAATTCTGTGTGATTAGTTAGGTATTTAGTAAATAAATAATTAAACCCAATTTTGTATTGCTGATTCAAATTGTTAGTCAGGGTTCTTGAAGATAACCAAGAATTTACAACTTTCAGATGAGACTGAATTAAGATGAAGATTAATGTTGACTGCTATGGATGTCAAATAATTACTAGTTCTTTAAGAGTTTAAGATAACAGCTCTATAAATATTATTTTGTGGTGCCCGACTCTCTAGTTAATTACATTTACATGATTAGCTCAATCAGGTGATATTAATTACGGAGAAATTATTTTATAGAATAGCATGTCTTAGCAATTAATCTAGCATAGCCAAAAACACAACAATCTGTATTTCTCGTAGTTTACATACCACCACAGACTGAGGCTGGCACTAAGACATCATTGAATGAGCTGTATTCCACCATAAGAAAACAAGAAAACGCTCACCCAGTGGTCCCCACAGTGACCGTACATACATACCCCAACCAGAAGCCATGGTTTACAGAAAACATTCGCACTGAGTTAAAGGCTAGAGCTGCTGCTTTCAAGGAGCGGGACTGTCACCCGGAAGCTTATAAGAAATCCCGCTATGCCCTCCGACAAACCATCAAACAGGCAAAGCGTCAATACAGGACTAAGATCGAATCGTACTATACCGGCTCTGACATTCGTTGGATGTGGCAGGGCTTGCAAACCATTACAGACTATAAAGGGAAGCACAGCTGAGACCTGCCCAGTGACACGAGCCTACCAGATGAGCTAAACTACTTCTATGCTCACTTCAAGGCAAATGGCACTGAAACATGCATGAGAGCACCAGCTGTTCCGGAAGACTGTGTGATCAAGCTCTCCGCAGGCGATGTGAGTAAGACCTTTAAACAGGTCAACATTCACAAGGCCGCAGGACCAGATGGATTACCAGGACATGTACTGCGAGCATGCGCTGACCAACTGGCAAGTGTCTTCACTGGCATTTTAACCGTTCCCTGTCCCAGTCTGTAATACCAACATGTTTCAAGCAGACCACTATAGTGCCTGTGCTCAAGAACACTAAGGGAGTCTGCCTAAATTACTACCAACCTGTAGCACTCACATCTGTAGCCATGAATTGCTTTGAAAGGCTGGTCATGGCTCACATCAACACCATTATCCAAGAAACCCTAGACCCACTCCAATTGGAAAACTGCCCCAATAGATCCACAGATGATGCACTATTGCACTCCACACTGCCCTTTCCCACCTGGACAAAAGGAACACCTATGTGAGAATGCTATTCATTGACGGCAGCTCAACGTTCAACACCATAGTTCCCTCAAAGCTCATCACTAAGCTAAGGACCCTGGGACTAAACACCTCCCTCTGCAACTGGATCCTGGACTTCCTGACGGGCCGCCCCCAGGTGGTAAGGGTAGGTAACAACACATCCGCCATGCTGATCCTCAACACAGGGGCCCCTCAGGAGTGTGTGCTCAGCCCCCTCCTGTACTCCATGTTCACTCATGACTGCACGACCAGGCACGACTCCAACACCATCATTAAGTTTACCGATGGCAACAGTGGTAGGCCTGATCACCGACAACGATGAGACAGCCTATAGGGAGAAGGTCAGAGACCTGGCCGTGTGGTACCAGGACAACAACCTGTCCCTCAATGTGATCAAGACAAAATTAGATGATCATGGACTATAGGAAAAAGGGGACCGAGCACGCCCCCATTCTCATCGACGGGGCTGAAGTGGAGCAGGTTGAGAGCTTCAAGTTCCTTGGTGTCCACATCACCAACAAACTAACATGGTCCAAGCACACCAAGACAGTCGTGAAGTGGGCACGACAAAACCTATTCCCCGTCAGGAGACTGAAAAGATTTGGCATGGGTCCTCAGATCCTCAAAAGGTTCTACAGCTGCACCATTGAGAGCATCCTGACTGGTTGTATCACTGCCTGGTATGGCAACTGCTCGACCTCCAACTGCAAGACACTACAGACGGTAGTGCGAATGGCCCAGTACATCACTGGGACCAAGCTCCCTGCCATCCAGGACCTCTACACCAGGCAGTGTCAGAGGAAGTCCCTAAAAATTGTCAGACACCAGCCACCCTAGTCATTGACTGTTCTCTCTGCTACCGCACGGCAAGCGGTACCGGAGCACCAAGTCTAGGTCCAAGAGGTTTTTAAACAGCTTCTACCCCTAAGCATTAAGACTCCTGAACACCTAATCAAATGCCTACCCAGACTTGCATTTCCCCCCCTCTTTTTCACCCACTGCTACTCTGTTGTTATCTATGCATAGTCACTTTAATAACTCTACCTACATGTACATATTACCTCAACTAACCGGTGCCCCCGCACATTGATCCTGTACCTCTACCCCCTTCTATATAGTCTTGCTATTGTTATTTTACTGCTGCTCTTTAATTACTTGTTACTTTGACTTCTTATTGATATTTCTTTTAACTGCATTGTTGGTTAGGGTCTCATAAGTAAGCATTTCACTGTAAGGTCTACCTGTTGTATTCGGCGCAAGTGACTAATAACATTTGACTTGATTTGATTTGATATCCCGTACATACGACTAATAAAATCTGAAATACGGCCAAGAATCACTGCCATGAACCAGACAATACAATCTCCATACAAATCAGTGTTAGTTTGAGCCAGGTCTATGAACAATATAAATACTAGAAGATCCACTGGGGATTTAAGCAATTGGTAGAATAAAACAGAAAATCAATCCATTATTAGGCTTCATGCCAATAAATGAGATGAAGAGCTAAGAGCTTGTATTCTCTTAATCAGAGGACAACAGAAGACTCCAAAGAGCAAAACAAACAGGGATTTTTCTTTTCAGAGATGAATACAAGGCACCAATGGTTGGACCACTGTGCGGCAGTAACTGGAGAAGGGACTTTGGTAGTGTTGTAGGGCACTAGGGACTTACAGTAGGTATGTGTTGTAGTGATCTTATTGGGTACTGAGGTACGGAGCTGTAGTAGAGCACTTCTTCGGCAAAGTTTGCAGAGTAAAGTGTTTTGTCAGAGACAAGGGGAAATCTCCAGGACTTCCCATCTCCAGGACTGAGGCCAAGTGTTTCCCTGCGTTTCACAACAGCAGCACGTGGCCCTAATGATCAGCTCACCGCTGCTCAATCATTGCTACCGCTGCAGCAAATGTCATTTTTTAAAACATATTTCTGCAGAGAAGCGCTTTTAAAGTCCCAGTAAAAAACTTTTTTTTTTCCTATGTTTAATATATATTTTCACACTATGAGGTTGGA
Source organism: Oncorhynchus tshawytscha (assembly GCF_018296145.1). Classification (NCBI taxonomy): domain Eukaryota; kingdom Metazoa; phylum Chordata; class Actinopteri; order Salmoniformes; family Salmonidae; genus Oncorhynchus; species Oncorhynchus tshawytscha. The sequence continues at coordinate 33,973,920 of NC_056458.1, forward strand.
ATGATACAGTGAAATTGTAAAAATGATTATAATGCCCTTTTAGCGTAAGAGCTTTTTGAAAAAGCCGCCTGAAACTTCAGACTGTTTTGGTAGGATGGAATATTGGCCTGCCTGGTGATATCACCAAGTTGTAAATTAGTTAATAGACCAATAAGAAAGAGTTCCAACCCTCTACAATCTAAAGTTTAATGTGTTTCCATTGCATTTTCAACTTTACCAAAAACTGTGGTAATAAATAGCAAATGTGCCACTCTGTTCTTGGCACGTGAGCTCTGGCCAATAGCCCCTCAGATACAGTGTGGTAGGCGGTGTGGTTAGGTTAGTCTACATGATGAAATCAAATCAAATCAAATTTTAACTTTATGCCACTCTTGACACAAAAATTAAAGCAGCTCGACTTTGTTTGATGGCTTGTGACCATCCATCTTCTTCTTGATCATATTACAGAGGTTTTCAATGGGGTTCAGGTCTGGAGATTGGGCTGGCAGTGACAGGGTTTTGATCTGATGGTCCTCCATCCACACCTTGATTGACCTGGCTGTGTGGCATGGAGCATTGTCCTGTTGGAAAAACCAATCCTCAGAGTTGGGGAACATTGTCAGAGCAGAAGGAACCCACCAAATATCACAGTGCGAGATCTGGAGAGGCCGAACAAGCCACAGTGTCTCGCACCCATTGTGAAATTTGGTGGAGGATCGGTGATGATCTGGGGGTGCTTCAGAAAGGCTGGAATCGGGCAGATTTGTCTTTGTGAAGGACGCATGAATCAAGCCACGTACAAGGTTGTCCTGGAAGAAAACTTGCTTCCTTCTGTTCTGACATTATAACAAAATCAATGGGGGCCCCATGCCATGACAAAAATAATCCTGAATGTATCATTTTTGGAATGTTAGATTCTCCCTGACTGTCTAGCTGTTATTTTGATGATTGTTCTTTTTTAACGATGGTCTTACTAAAAAATATATAGGTCCATTATCTTTTCTACACAATTATTTTCTAAAAAAGGCATAGAAATACGAAATATATCTCTACTGTATTTACCTAATTAAAACAAAAAAGACAATCGGTACCTAATTTCGCTCTCCCCAAACCCAAAGTATAAAGACACCAGTCCATGTCTATGCCTCATACAGTGTGGGAAGGCATATGGAGCCTCTGGCCGTGTGTGGTTCCAAGAGACCCTTGGCACCACTTCACTATGTTTTCAATGCAGATGCTTTTTATCTGGCCACCTGACATTTCATTATAAGCGTGAAGCCGTTGCCATGGTAACATCAAAAATCAATGACTGGGACAATGACCCACCCACATCTATTGGAAGACACTGTCTGTAAAATACACAAATGTGGTCTGAACCTCAGCCTCTAGCTAATTAAAAGGCCGTCTTTAATTTCAACTGTCTCACTGTATTTTTACTATAGACAGTGAAAGAGCTCTATTTGAGATCGATATGTATACTGGAAAAATATATAAATGCAACATGTAAAGAGTTAATGTTTCATGAGATGAAATAAGACCCCAGAAATGTTCCGTACGCAAAAAAAGCTTATTCCGCTAAAATTTTGAGCACAAATTTGTTTACCTCCCTGTTCGTGAGCATTTCTCCTTTGCCAAGATAATCCATCGACCTGGCAGGTGTGGCATACCAAGAAGCTGATTAAACAACACGATCATTACACAGATGCACCTTGTGCTAGAAACAATATAAGGCCACTAAAATGTGCAGTTTTGTCACACAACACAATGCCACAGATGTCTAGGTTTTGAGTGAGTGTGCAATTGGCATGCAGGAATGTCCACCAGAGATTGCCAGAGAATTGAATGTTAAATTATCTACCATAAGCCGCCTCCAACGTTGTCTTAGAGCACTGGTTCCCAAACTTTTCCCGTACCCCTTCAAACATTCACCCTCCAGCTGTATACCCCCTCTAGCACCAGGGTCAATTCAATCTCAAATTTTGTTTTTTGCCATCATTGTAAGCCTGCCACACACACAAACTATACGATACATTTATTAAACATAAGAATGTGAGTTTTTATCACATCCTGGCTCGTGGGAACTGACAAAGAGCTCTTATAGGACCAGGGCACAAATAATAATATAATAATAATAATTTCTCTTTATTTAGCCATCTTACATATAAAACTTTTTTGTTCTTCGAAAAAAGGTGAATAACTCACCACAGGTTAATGAGAAGGGTGTGCTTGAAAGGCTGCACATAACTTTGCAATGTTGGGTTGTATTGGAGAGAGTCTCAGTCTTAAATAATTTTCCACACACAGTCTGTGCCTTTATTTACTTTTCATGCAGTGAGGGACGAGAATCCACTCTCACATTGGTATGTGGTTGCAAAGGGCATCAGTGTCTTAACAGTGTGATTGGCCAATGCAGGATACTCTGAGCGCAGCCCAATCTGGCAGTGGCTTCTGATTAAATTAAATTTTCACAGAACCGCTTGTTGCAATTTCGATGAGGCTCTCCTGTTCAGATATGGGTAAGTGGACTGGATGCAGGGCATGAAAGGGATAACGAATCCAGTTTGTGTCATCCGTTTCAGGAAAGTACCTGCGTAATTGCACACCCAGGTGAGAAAAAACATCTCCCAGATAGGCCAGTCATGTGAGACACTCGTTATCATGCAAGCGGTCAGACAAGTGAAAATTATGGTCAGTAAAGAAAACATTAAGCTCGTCTCTCAATTAAAAAAATTGTGTCAATACTTTGCCCCTTGATAACCAGCACACTTCTGTGTTGTAAATGCATTACATGGTCACTGCCCATGTCATTGCATAGTGCAGAAAATACGCAAGAGTTCAGGGGCCTTGCTTTAACAAAGTTAACCACTTTTACTATAGTGTCCAAAATGTCTCTCAAGCTGTCAGGCATTCCCTTGGCAGCAAGAGCCTCTCGGTGGATGCCGCAGTGTACCCAAGTGGCGTCGGGAGCAACTGCTTGTACGCTCGTTACCCCTCCACTATGTCTCCCTGTTATGGCTTTTGCGCCATCAGTACAGATACCAACACATCTTGACCACCAAAGTCCATTTGATGTCACAAAGCTGTGCAGTACTTTAAAAATATCCTCTCCTGTTGTCCTAGTTTCCAGTGGTTTGCAATAAGAGGATGTCTTCCTTAATTGACCCCCATAAATGTAATGGACATATACCAGCAGATGTAACGCATAGAATTCACTGGCTTGTATGCGAAGCAGTAATTTTTCAATTCAAAACATCTCCTGCCATGTCACTGATGCGTTGTGAAACAGTGTTGTTTGATGACGTCATTGTCTGTATGGTTTTTTTGGCCTTTCCCCCAGCATTGTCCCAGTCATATCCGCAGCAGCAGGAAGAATTAAGTCCTCCACAATAGGATGGGGCTTGCCTGTCTTAGCCACTTGTTCAGTGCTTTCCCAGGTAAGGGATCAGTAGCTCTTTGGCTGCATCAGATTCACAACTGCCAGTGTCCATGCTAGCTGGGCTAACAACACAGGCAGAATTACTGATGCTAGCATTGGATGTGCTCATGTAAGCAGAACAACTTGTGTCGTCGACAGGTGCAGGTGTAGTATTGCTGGTAGTAGCAGTACTACCAGTAGAGCTGGTATGTGTCTCTATGGATGCGGGATTTACTTTTTTTAACCATTTATCAATTTTCGAGCAAACGGAATGAGTGCAGCAGCTACGTTTGACTACATACGAAGCATTAGTGGAATTCACGCAAAAGAGTAAAGGTTAATGTGATTGGATGTTAATTATTTGACTAGGCTACCTGTATTTGACATTGTGTTGTTATTTCACTCTACACTAGATGGTTTACATTTTGGCAGTGAAACGAGGCTACTCAGGTGAATCACATTTTTGTGAATGTGAATCACATTTTTATTTGGCATACCCCTGACGGCATTGCGCGTAACCGAGTTTGGGATGGTCTGAGATGAGCCTCCCGGACAGCTGATGAAACTGGGTTTACAGTACTCAAGAATTTCTGCACAAATAATCAGAAACCGTCTCAGGGAAGCTCATCTGCGTGCTCTCCGTCCTTATCAGGGTCTTGACCTGACTGCAGTTCGGCATCATAACCGAGTTCAGTGGGCAAATGCTCACCTTCAATGGCCACTGGCATGCTGGAGAAGTGTGCTCTTCATGGTTTCAACTGTACAGGGCAGATGGCATACGTGTGGGTGAGTGGTTTGCTGATGTCAACGTTGTGACCAGAGTTCGCCATGGTAGTGGTGGGGTTATGCTGGTTAAGTGTGCCTTGAATTCTAAATAAATCATTGACAGTGTCACCAGCAAAGCACCCCCACACCTCCTCTTCCATGCTTCATGGTGGGAACCACACGTGCAGAGATCATTTGTTATGCGTCTCACACGGCGGATGGAACGAAAAATCTCAAATTCAGACCAAAAGACAGATTTCCACCTGTCTAATGTCCATTGCTCGTGTTTCTTGGCCCAAGGATGTCTCTTATTATTGTTGTCCTTCAGTAGGGGTTTCTTTGCAGCAATTTGACCTTTAAAGCCTGATTTCATGCAGTCTCCTCTGAACAGTAGATGTTGAGATGTGTCTCAAATCAAATCAAATTCATTTGTCACATACACATGGTTAGCAGGTGTTAATGCAAGTGTAGCGAAATGCTTGTGCTTCTAGTTCCTACCATGCAGTAATATCTAACAAGTAATATAACCTAACAATTTCACAACTACCTTATACACACAAGTGTAAAGGAATGAATATGACTATGTACATAAAAATATATAAATGAGTGATGCCCAAACGGCATAGGCAAGATGCTGTAGATGGTATAGAGTACAGTATATACATATGAGATGAGTAATGTAGGGTAAGTAAACATTATATAATATAAAGTGGCTAGTGATAAATTGATTACATACATTTTTCCATTATTAAAGTGGCTGGAGTTGAGTCAGTATGTTGGCAGCAGCCACTCAATGTTAGTGATGGCTGTTTAACAGTCTGATGGCCTTGAGATAGAAGCTGTTGTTCAGTCTCTCGGTCCCCGCTTTGATGCACCTGTACTAGAGGTCAACCGATTATGATTTTTCAACATCGATACCGATTATTGGAGGACAAAAAAAGCTGATACCGATTAATCAGACGATTTTTAGATTTTTATTTGTATTAATGACAATTATAACAATACTGAATTAACACTTATTTTAACTTAATATAATACATCAATAAAATCAGTTTAGCCTCAAATAAATAATGAAACATGTTCAATTTGGTTTAAATAATGCAAAAACAAAGTGTTGGAGAAGAAAGTAAAAGTGTAATATGTGCCATTTAAGAAAGCTAACGTTTCAGTTCCTTGCTCAGAACATGAGAACATATGAAAGCTGGTGGTTCCTTGTAACATGAGTCTTCAATATTCCCAGGTAAGAAGTTTTAGGTTGTAGTTATTATAGGAATTATAGGACTATTTCTCTCTATAAGATTTGTATTTCATATACATTTGACTATTGGATGTTCTTACAGGCACTTTAGTATTGCCAGTGTAACAGTATAGCTTCCGTCCCTCTCCTCGCCCCTACCTGGGCTCGAACCAGGAACACATCGACAACAGCCACCCTCGAAGCATCGTTACCCATCGCTCCACAAAATCCGCGGCCTTTGCAGAGCAAGGGGAACAACTACTCCAAGTCTCAGAGCGAGTGACGATTGAAATGCTATTAGCGCGCACCACACTAACTAGCTAGCCATTTCACATCGGTTACATCAGCCTAATCTCTGGAGTTGATAGGCTTGAAGTCATAAACAGCTCAATGCTTGAAATATTGTGAAGAGCTGCTGGCAAAACGCACAAAATTGCTGTTTGACTGAATTCTTACAAGCCTGCTGGTGCCTACCATCGCTCAGTCAGACTGCTCTATCAAATCATAGACTTAATTATAACATAATAACACACAGAAATACGAGCCTTAGGTCATTAATGTGGTCGAATCCGGAAACAAAACATTTATTCTTTCAGTGAAATACGGAACCGTTCCGTATTTTATCTAACGGGTGGCATTCATAAATCTAAATATTCCTGTTACATTGCACAACCTTCAACGTCATGTCATAATTACGTAAAATTCTGCCAAATTAGTTTGCAACAAGCCTGGCGGCCCAAACTGCTGCATTTACCCTGACTCTACGTGCAATGAACTCAAGTGACACAATTTCACCTGGTTAATATTGCCTGCTAACCTGGATTTCTTTTAGCTAAATATGCAGGTTTAAAAATTATATACTTCTGTGTATTGATTTTAAGAAAGGCATTGATGTTTATGGTTAGGTACAGTCGTACAACGATTGTGTTGTTTTCGGTTTTCATCCCCTGTTTGGCGAAGTTGGCTGTCTTTGTTAGGAAGAAATAGTCTTCACACAGATTGAAATGAGCTAGGCAGCCCAAACTGCTGCATATACCCTGACTCTGTTGCAAGAGAAGTGACACCATTTTTCCAATATGCTATGGTCGGTACAGTTACATCCACTTTGAAGCAAATGTTCTTACCGGCACTGCAATATACTGTACGTCAATGAACCGGCAGAAACGTGGGAGACTGGCGAGCCAGCTTAGGTGTGAAAGCCCGACGATCCCACTGAGGCATGGGAGCCCGACGAACCGGCTGAGGCGTGGGAGCCTGATGGGCCTGCTGAAGCATGATGTGGAGTGGCTGGCAGAAGCATGACGTGGGGTGGGTGTCTGCCAAGCCCCCCAAGGCAAGAAGAACTCTTGAGCCAGCTAAGGCGTGGAAGCCCGATGAGCTAGCTAAGGCACCCCGGTTCCCTCGGCGACAGCACCCGGACCCGTCGTCACCAACAAGAACCAAAACTCCCTGATGCTTCTTTTAGTGGTGTCAGCATTCTGTAAGGATCGACGCTGGTAGACGAGAAGCAGGTATAGGAAGTGAACATTTAATTAACGGACATGGAACAGGACTACATCTGGACATGAACACATAACAACATTAATGCTGACACAGGGAACAAACTGAAATAGGGAAGGCAATCAACAAAGTGAAGGCATCCAGGTGAGTCCAGTGATGGTGACAGATGTGCATAATGAAGAGCTGTCTGGTGTCCCCGAGCTCCAAAGAGGGAGTGTGGGAGGAGGCATGGAAGTAATGTGCAATTGACCAAAAATAAACCAACTTCACAGGAATGCCTCTGTTTGTGTGTATCAGGGCTCAGCATAGCCTTCAGGGCTGCCCGCTGGCCTGCAGAGGTTTTGTAAAAACTCCAGACCAGTCGATCATACCCGTCAGTGAAAAATATTGTAATAATGATATTTAAAATCTGGGCTAAATAATTGATTAAAAAAACTGATTGTTTGTTCGTTATATCGATTACTTATCACATGCACGCTGCACACATAGTCTACAAATAATCTTTCAGGCAGAGAGAGCGCACATCTCTCAAACAGTTGGTTCTTGTGTGGAGCAAGAACCGAAGACTGACAGTGGTAGCGGTAGGAAAGCGTTTCAAAATTATTTTCCAAGTTATAACTACCAGTCAATGCAAAGTCATGAATGGGTTTGCAAACCATGTATTTAAAAAATTCTAAGTCATTGTTGAATATGTTCGGTGAGTAGTTCAGTCATCATGGAATAGCCTACGTTTAAAATCAGTAAGTTAAGTTATGGTAGCCGATTTTAGAAGCTTTACTGCTCAAATATAATTAGTCTGTGATTTAATTTCTGATCCATTTTTATGAGAGATCAATGTTTCCTGCCACTTTCGTTTGTTTCCCGCTGTTTCAATTGAAGGATGTTGAGCTAGTCTGTTGCGGTTGTTTTGGTAAAACCATGTGCGCTTATTATGAGCAAGACAACATCGAATGTTGGCTTAAACTTGGTTTTCCCGTCCAATTACAAAGTGAACACGGTTTTTGGTCCCTTAATAATTTTAAAACAGGATACAATAACCCCTCAAACACTCTAACATGTCAAATGGCGAAACTGACTAGCTACCACATGGACAGACTTTGGACATTTGTGTGTTTGTCTCGGGAGCATGCTTTCTATTTAGTCAGGCAATGCTCACATTATTATGATATATTTTAGAATGTAAAAATAATGTGAATGTCAATGCATAATGCCATTGGGTGCGTCTACCAAAAAATGAAATTATTCTTAAAGTGGTGATGCATACTTTTTGGCAGACATTTTGTGGGGGGCGTCTTTTTCTATTGGCTAATAAAACAATTAATATTTTACTGCAGTGGGCAAAATCAGGGTCACGCAGACTGTTTCCTGCTAGTCGTAAACGAAACTACTTTGAAACAAAAGTATACACCTCACACTCATGCTTATGGGCTTAAAAGAAATGACACCTGTACCATGTCAGATAGAGTTGAAATGTATAACATTTTGAGTTGACATCCCAATATTACACTTTACATACATCACAGAAGACTGAAATATAACAAAATCGTTTGACATAGAAACATCGGATTTTTGATGTTTAAAAAAAAAGTTATGTTTATTAATTATAAAATTATGAAACATATGAATAACACTCCACCCATGAGACCACTAGAGGGTGATTTGGTCCTTTGACTGCAGGAAAGGGCAAAATGTAGGTCCTTGAAAATTAGAATTAAGTGCTTGAAATTTTAAATGTCAATGTCTGTATGAACCCTGTATAGGCTACTTGCTCAGCCCGTAAATAAACGATAATATCACCTGCTATTGAAATGATGCACGCATCATTCGGTTTCCTGAAGGATCTTGACCCGGGACAGTATTTAATTTTTTTTCCATTCGGGCCAATAGCTTTTAGTTGGCACTGGCCCGGCGTGCTACTGACAAATTTACCTAAATGCCGAGCCCTGCGTGTGCGGTGTGCGTAGGGCCTATATGTCTACCACTTTGTTTAGCTGTTAGCAATGCTAATGATAGCCTAACCATCTTCGGGTAGATGTAATTAAAAGGTATCTACAAAGTAGCCTACCTGGCAGAATCATGATAATTTGCTTTAGTGGACATTTGTTTTGAAAACTTCCTCACAAGTGCCCTACAGAAACACCGCTAGCCAATCACAACTGGCTGGCTGGTTCAGCACCTCGATTAAAGAAAAAAACATTCTCAGATTTTTCCCAAGACTTCACAAATAGTCCCCTGGTGTGGTTGAAGCATTGCGGTGGACTTAGAAAAGCAATAAATATTTTTGTAAAGTGTGATTTTGAGAGCAAAAAACTGAAGGAAATCAAAGTCCTTTTCCCTGCTTTTTTTATTTGTTGCCGTGGGATAGTTTTGCCTCTCTATGCCTGGGTCCATGCTACATTATGCCCTCTCTATGCCTGGGTCCATGCTATATTATATCTTCTCCATGTCAGGGTCTATACTACATTATGTCCTCTCTATGCCTGGGTCCATGCTACATTATGTTCTCTCTATGTCATGGTATGCTACCCAAGTAAACATAGGTAAACTTTGTCACTTAAACTGTAGTAGAGCATCTACCTTGGCTCCCCTCCCTCCCTGATCCACAAAGTGAGCATTAGACATAGGTTATAATGCTACATAAGCTGACCAGCTATTAAACTGAATTGCAAAATCTGGCAGCACACTGTAAGAGGCATTCTGACCTTCGAATCAGGCGGCAAGACTTTTCCTTTATTGATTTCCCCTCCACTCTGCCAAGCAACAGAACAATTAGATTTATCAGAGAGACATGACCACCAACCAATGTGACAGGTGCCTGTTGCTTAGCTACACTTTGAAACAGCGGTGATATGTGAATGCTTCCATACAGACGTTACACAGTAGGTAGTGTGAAGCATAACACAGAGAATTTTTGACCAAACTTTACTTGGCAATACTTCCTCAATTTCTGACTTGGAAGACAACACAGCTTCTTAACTTCCATGTCTAATTGTCTAATTTTGAAAATGCTCCATTATTAAAGTTGTTTCTTCCAAGTCAGGAATTAAGGAAGTCAGAAATTGAGGAAGTATCGCCAAGAAAAGGTTGTTCGAAAATTCTCTGTGCTATGCTTCACACTACCTACTGTGTAACGGCTGAATGGAAGCATTCTGAGTGTGAGGTACATTTTTCTGAATCGCTTGAGTTAGGTGGTGTTCAATCTAAGAGCAAACATTTCACACAGTTCATTAACTTAGAGAATCAGCACTCAATCAGCACACAATCAGCACTCCATATGGCTGCCATATTAACTCCAGTCTACTGAATGAGTAAGGGAGTGTGGGGTACATTGATTTGGCACAACAATCGTCAAACAGCCAAAAAATACTGACAGCAGGACAGTGTGTAAATTAAAGTTATGTCAATAACTCAAAATACAAACTCCTCACTAGTTATTGCTATGAATCACACGTTTTCGGTAAACACAAGTTTGACATTTGGAATCGTCCCTGTGAATTTTCTTTCACCTGAAATCAACAGCGGGGAGACAATCCTGCAAAAAAATTAATTTTCCTGAGAAAATCAACAACAACAAATCAACATAACAAAATGGGACGGACTTGTGCATAATGTCTGTCTTCATCAATCCACCACATTCATGCTCTAAGGGTGCTTGCTGTTAAGTATGTTAATTCACCAATGATATCCCACTCAAAGATTCAACCTCTTTGTGCAGAGGTCATAACCTTCACATCTTCCCACAGAAACATCAATACATTTTTAGGGGCCAGTGAATAAATAACGTAGCTAACTAAATTATTCAGACAGCGTCTATCATATCAGTGTGAAATGTAACTCTCGAAAGCATGGACGGTGGGTTTGTTTGTGTGAGAGGGGTGCAGGTATAAAGCCAAATGGTAATGTAAGGAAGTGGTACGCACCTCCAGTTTCAAAAACACTGGCGTGTGTGTGTAGACACAAATCACCAGAACATTTTTTATGAATCGGAATGGATTTGGGGTGGACTACCCCTTTAAATGGTAATAAGCCTAAGCAGTATACACCTGAACCAATGGGGACAAAATCCTGTAATAAATAGGCACTGCCAGGGACATACAGTATTGATTTAAATAAACAACACATTAAGTTCACAGAGACGTTATTCAATGTTTTCTTTTTACAGTAGGCTACCACTGTCCCAGTGTTTATGCTAAGACTATTACAAGTCTAATGCTGGAATAAGTAAAAATCAATGATAGGCACTGCACCTTTGGGAAAGACCAGTTTACTAAACAGTGTAATTCCAATTCAATTCCAGGGCATTAACAATATGCTAACACTGCTGGAATAAGTGTTTTATAGTCCAAACAATTGTGATGGAAAAAAGACAATTGCAAATGATCATCTTCACAACAAAAGAACACCTATTAAAGTAATTTTATCATGTCCTGAGCTTCGTATTTGAAAAATGCAGTTAACACTTTTGTTAACAGCGCAATACCAAACAAATACATTGATAACTAAGCACTCATAACAAAAATATTCTGTCTTTTACTGTAAGTGTACTAGGGATGGGTATTTTAAATTATTTCACTATTCTAATAATATCATTTTATTTTTCGATATTCAGATATTATAATTTTTCAAATAATTATTGCTCTACTCTCTTGACCAATCAAAATTATGCAAAATGCCACACCAGCAGACAGTGCAGTTGTTTTCAGAGTGCTATTCCAGTAGCTTTTGGCTAACAGTAGCCTAGACTAATAGCAACTAAGGTGCAAAGGGTCGGAAACTTTCCGGTACATTTCCAGAAATTTTCCAGCGAAATTTTCCAGGGGAAGTTAAGCCCTGGAATTTCGGGAATTTTGCTTAAATTCATCAAAAAAGTTAGCTTATAACAGAGAACCTTTTTTGTGGGATACACATAAGGCAATTCTAGGGCTATATTTTGGTTAAACTATGTCCAATTCAATGGAATTGCAACCCTCTGCATGCACAGTGCATTCTTCCACCACATGTGCAGTGTACTCTTCTATCACATGTACAGCTAATTCTCAAGATCTTGCACACTAATGAGATGATTTTGAGCCTACACTACTACACTGTCTGAGCCAATGACTACATGCTTTCTGGTCAGTTTTGATTACAATACTGGGTGGGGTGAATCTATTTCCTATGACATACATTATTTTGTTAACTAGTAAATAGTAGTCTACAGCAAAGTGTGTTTAAATCATTTCTAACTTGTTAAAACATTTCTGCTAGTTAGTTTCTGCTACCATGTGGATTCTAGCTTGCTTGAGCCTGCTAACTGAGGAGTGTTAATTCAACTGTTTCCATACATGTTCCATTTTAATCTAACTGCTTAACTATTTAAAACCAGTTAGAGATAGGGGGCAGTATTTCCACTTTGGATGAATTGCGTGCCCATAGTGAACTGCATCAAAATCTGTCCTAAATTGCTAATATATGCATATTGTTATTAATATTGGATAGAAAACACTCTGAAGTTTCTAAAACCGTTTGAATTATGTCTGTGAGTATAACAGAACTCACAGGGCAGGCAATCTTCAAAACAAGTTTTGAAATCCTGAAAGTTCGGGCAACTTTGACGTCATCGCCCCCTCCCTTCCCAACAAGTTATGGATCTGGAAACACTTTCTACGTCTTCCACTAGATGTCCTCATTCAGTAGATGTGTAATGGAGCATTTGCTGTGAACTTTGACCTAATGGGAAGGAAAGTAGTCGGTGTCGCAAAAGAATGCCATTTTGTTGTGGCGCGTTTGTCTTTGATTGCTACGGCTGTTCCAATCAGCCCCAGATGAAAACGAATGATCAGGTTGGAATGCTATTGGATATATATGATTATAACATCCTGAAGATTGATTCTGCACTTAGTTTGACCAGTTTCTTCGACCTGTAATATGTCTTTTGGAAGTTTTGGAAGTTTTGATGCAAAGTTATCCTGGACCAGAAGTCATTTTTTGGCCATGTGAGCTGAAAGTGATAGCAAATGCTGCTACTTGGACACTAGAATTGAACATTATGAAACAAAACGATTTATTGTTGAACTAGGACTCCTTGCACTACATTCTGATGAAAGATCATCAAAGGTAAGGGAATATTTATGTTGTAATTTTGTATTTCTGTTGACTCCAACATGGTGGAGAAATATTGTTACGTCTGAGCGCCGTCTCAGATTATTGCAATGTTAGGCTTTTTCCGTAACGTTAAAAAAAAATATGACACAGCGGTTGCATTAAGAACCAATGTATCTTTAATTATATGTAGAACATGTACCTTTAGTCAAAGCTTTCTATAATTCCTCTGGATATTTTGGAGGATTTTCTGAACATAGCGTCAATGTAAACCGAGATTTATGGATATAAAATGCATATTATCGAACAAAACATAAATGTACTGTGTAACATGTCATATGACTGTCATCTGATGAAGATTTTCAAGAGGTTAGTGATTGATTTTTTTTTTATCCTGCTTTTGTGATTTTTATCTTTTGCTGGAAAAAATGGCTACGTTTTGCTTTGGTTTGGTGGTGGTCTAACATAAATATATGTTGTGTTTTCGCCATAAAACATTTTAAAAATCTGACACGCTGGGTAGATGAACAAGGTGTTTATGTTTCATTTGAGGTATTGGACTTGTTAATGTGTGGAGGTTAAATATTTCTAAAGAATATTTTTGCATTCCCTGCGCCACCTTTTCAGCTGAACGGGGGGGGAACCCCTCGCCTTAACAAGTTTTAATTTTTTTAAAAAAATGTTTTATTTTACCTTTATTTAACCAGGTAGGCAAGTTGAGAACAAGTTCTCATTTACAATTGCGACCTGGCCAAGATAAAGCAAAGCAGTTCGACAGATACAACGACACAGAGTTACACATGGAGTAAAACAAACATACAGTCAATAATACAGTATAAACAAGTCTATATACAATGTGAGCAAATGAGGTGAGAAGGGAGGTAAAGGCAAAAAAGGCCATGGTGGCAAAATAAATACAATATAGCAAGTAAAACACTGGAATGGTAGTTTTGCAATGGAAGAATGTGCAAAGTAGAAATAAAAATAATGGGGTGCAAAGGAGCAAAATAAATAAATACATTAAAATTAAATACAGTTGGGAAAGAGGTAGTTGTTTGGGCTAAATTATAGGTGGGCTATGTACAGGTGCAGTAATCTGTGAGCTGCTCTGACAGTTGGTGCTTAAAGCTAGTGAGGGAGATAAGTGTTTCCAGTTTCAGAGATTTTTGTAGTTCGTTCCAGTCATTGGCAGCAGAGAACTGGAAGGAGAGGCGGCCAAAGAAAGAATTGGTTTTGGGGGTGACTAGAGAGATATACCTGCTGGAGCGTGTGCTACAGGTGGGAGATGCTATGGTGACCAGCGAGCTGAGATAAGGGGGGACTTTACCTAGCAGGGTGTTGTAGATGACATGGAGCCAGTGGGTTTGGCTAACATGTTTTGTGGGTGGGTTTTGGGTTGTGGGTTTTAACCAACATGGAATTGTATTTGGGGTTTTTTACTCATTTTTTTCTAAACTTTACAGGAAAATGCCACAGGCACTCTCTGATGTGTGGAGATATTTCACTGCAGCTAATGTAGAAGAAAAAGCTGAGTACATTTGAACATACTGTGCCAAATCAAATGTGAAGAATGCATCAAAGAATCATCTGGCCAAGCACATAAAGTTCCCTCAGTGCTCACAACAAGCAACCTCTGACAAAAGTCCCTCTACTTCTATTCAATGTGAAAATAATGTATCAGACACCTTTTCGATTGCAACAGCTCATGGTCCTCCTGGAATCAGAAGTTTATTTTAACTCAATGGAGGAACATAGTCAGAGAAATGCTGATGAATGTCTTGCTCAAGATGTGTATGCAACTGGTTCACCTCTGCTCACAGGCAATGTGTATTGGAAGAGATTTCTGAAAGGTCTTTGCCCAGCATACACCCCTCCAACCAGACATGCTTTATCTACTCATTTGCTGGATGCAGAGTTCAACATAGTTCAAGTGAAGGTCAAGCAAATTATAGAGAAAGCAGACTGTATTGCAATCATCTCTGATGGGTGGTCGAATGTTCGTGGGCAAGGAATAATTAACTACATCTCCACCCCTCAAACAGTATTCTACAAGACCATAGACACAAGGGACAACAGACACACTGGTCTCTACATTGCAACTGAGCTGAAGGCAGTCATCAATGACCTTGGACCACAGAAGGTATTTGCACTGGTGACAGACAATGCTGCGAACATAAAGGCTGCAACATGTCTCTGGACCTACTCACTGTCACAGTCATACGCTGGACCTAGTTTTGTCCCATGGAATAAATGTTGTGGATCTTAATGTTTTTCCTCATAATCCTGGACTATCGGACCACCATTTTATTACATTTACAATTGCAATAAATAATCTGCTCAGACCCCAACCAAGGAACATCAAAAGTCGTGCTATAAATTCACAGACAACACAAAGATTCCTCGATATCCTTCCAGACTCCCTCTGTCTACCCAAGGACGGCAGAGGATAAAAATCAGTTAACCACCTAACTGAGGAACTCAATTTAACCTTGCGCAATACTCTAGATGCAGTTGCACCCCTAAAAACTAAAAACATTTCTCATAAGAAACTAGCTCCCTGGTACACAGAAAATACCCGAGCTCTGAAGTAAGCTTCCAGAAAATTGGAACGGAAATGGCGCCACAGTCTTCCGACTAGCTTGGAAAGACAGTACCGTGTCGGAGAGCCCTTACTGCTGCTCGATCATCCTATTTTTCCAACTTAATTGAGGAAAATAAGAACAATCCGAAATTGTTTTTGATACTGTCGCAAAGCTAACTAAAAAGCAGCATTCCCACAAGAGAGGATGGCTTTCACTTCAGCAGTAATTTGAGGAAAAGATCATTAGAAAGCAAATTACAGACTCCTCTTTAAATCTGCGTATTCCTTTAAAGCTCAGTTGTCCTGAGTCTGCACAATTGCCAGGACCTAGGATCAAGAGAGACACTCAAGTGTTTTAGTACTATATCCCTTGATACAATGATGAAAATAATCATGGCCTCTAAACCTTCAAGCTGCATACTGGACCCTATTCCAACTAAACTACTGAAAGAGCTGCTTCCTGTGCTTGGCCCTCCTATGTTGAACATAGTAAACGGCTCTCTATCCACCTGATGTGTACCAAACTCACTAAAAGTGGCAGTAATAAAGCCTCTCTTGAAAAAGCCAAACCTTGACCCAGAAAATATAAAAAACTATTGGCCTATATCGAATCTTCCATTCCTCTCAATATTTTTAGAAAAGGCTGTTGTGCAGCAACTCACTGCCTTCCTGAAGACAAACAATGTATACGAAATGCTTCAGTCTGGTTTTAGACCCCATCATAGCACTGAGACGGCACTTGTGAAGGTGGTAAATGACCTTTTAATGGCATCAGACTAAGGCTCTGCATCTGTCCTCGTGCTCCTAGACCTTAGTGCTGCTTTTGATACCATTGATCACCATATTCTTTTGGAGAGATTGGAAACCCAAATTGGTCTACACGGACAAGTTCTGGCCTGGTTTAGATCTTATCTGTCGGAAATATATCAGTTTGTCTCTGTGAATGGTTTGTCCTCTGACAAATCAACTGTACATTTCGGTGTTCATCAAGGTTCTGTTTTAGGACCACTATTGTTTTCACTACATATTTTACCTCTTGGGGATGTCATTCGAAAACATAATGTTAACTTTCACTGCTATGCGGATGACACACAGCTGTACATTTCAATGAAACATGGTTAAGCCCCAAAATTGCCCTCGCTAGAAGCATGTGTTTCAGACATAAGGAAGTGGATGGCTGCAAACGTTCTACTTTTTAACTCGGACAAAACAGAGATGCTTGTTCTAGGTCCCAAGAAACGAAGAGATCTTCTGTTGAATCTGACAATTAATCTTAATGGTTGTACAGTCCTCTCAAATAAAACTGTAAAGGACCTCGGCGTTACTCTGGACCATGATCTCTCTGTTGAAGAACATATCAAGACTGTTTCAAGGACATCTACGTAACATTGCAAAAATCAGAAACTTTCTGTCCAAAAATGATGCAGAAAAATTAATCCATGCTTTTGTGACTTCTAGGTTAGACTACGGCAATGCTCTACTTTCCGGCTACCCGGATAAAGCACTAAATAAACTTCAGTTAGTGCTAAATACGGCTGCTAGAATCCTGACTAGAACCAAAACATTTGATCATATTACTCCAGTGCTAGCCTCCCTACACTGGCTTCCTGTCAAGGCAAGGGCTGATTTCAAGGTTTTTACTGCTAACCTACATGGGCTTGCTCCTACCTATCTCTCTGATTTGGTCCTGCCGTACATACCTACACGTACGCTATGGTCACAAGACGCAGGCCTCCTAATTGTCCCTAGAATTTCTAAGCAAACAGCTGGTGGCAGGGCTTTCTCCTATAGAACTCCATTTTTATGGAATGGTCTGCCTACCCATGTGAGAGACGCAAACTCGGTCTCAACCTTTAAGTCTTTACTGAAGACTCATCTCTTCAGTGGGTCATATGATTGAGTATAGTCTGGCCCAGGAGTGTGAAGGTGAACAGAAAGGCTCTGGAGCAACGAACCGCCCTTGCTGTCTCTGCCTGGCCAGTTCCCCTCTTTCCACTGGGATTCTCTGCCTCTAACCCTATTACAGGGGCTGAGTCACTGGCTTACTAGGGCTCTTTCATACCGTCCCTAGGAAGGGTGCGTCACTTGAGTGGGTTGAGTCACTGACGTGATCTTCCTGTCTGGGTTGGTGCCCCCCCTTGGGTTGTGCCATGGCGGAGATCTTTGTGGGCTATACTTGTCTCAGGATGGTAAGTTGGTGGTTGAAGATATCCCTCTAGTGGTGTGGGGACTGTGCTTTGGCAAAGTGGGTGGGGTTATATCCTTCCTGTTTGGCCCTGTCCGGGGGTGTCATCGGATGGGGCCACAGTGTCTCCTGACCCCTCCTGTCTTAGCCTCCAGTATTTATGCTGCAGTAGTTTATGTGTCGGGGGGCTAGGGTCAGTTTGTTATATCTGGAGTACTTCTCCTGTCCTATCCGGCGTCCTGTGTGATTTTATGTATGCTCTCTCAAATTCTCTCTTTCTCTCTTTCTTTCTCTCTCGGGGGTCCTGAGCACTATGACCATGCCTCAGGACTACCTGACATGATGACTCCTTGCTGTCCCCAGTCCACCTGGCCGTGCTGCTGCTCCAGTTTCAACTGTTCTGCCTGTGATTATTATTATTTGACCTGGTGGTCAAATAATGGTGGTAATTTATGAACATTTGAACATCTTGGCCATGTTCTGTTATTATCTCCACCTGGCACAGCCAGAAGAGGACTGGCCACCCCACATAGCCTTGTTCCTCTCTAGGTTTCTTCCTAGGTTTTGGCCTTCCTAGGGAGTTTTTCCTAGCCACCGTGCTTCTAGACATGCATTGCTTGCTTTTTGGGGTTTTTGGCTGGATTTCTGTACAGCACTTTGAGATATCAGCGGATGTACGAAGGGCTATATAAATACATTTGATTTGATTTGGATTTGCTTGGTCTAAAGTGGAGAAGTCCTACCCTCACATCCCACCCATTGGCTGTGTTGCTCATGCATTGAATCTGTTCCTCAAGGACATCATGGCACTGAAACAATGGATACACTCTACAAGAGAGCCAAGGAAATGGTTAGGTATGTAAAGGGTCGTCAAGTTATAGCAGCAATCTAAGAAGAGCACCACATTGAAGCTACCCAGCAACACCTGTTGGGGTGGCATTGTCATCATGTTTGACAGTCTCCTGGAGGGGAAGGAGTCTCTCCAAGAAATGGCCATATTACAGTCTGCCGATATGGACAGCCCCATCAAGAGGATCTTCATGGATGATGTATTTTGGGAGAGTGGTAAGCAGCCTGTCACCTATAGCAGTAGCCATTGCACAGATTGAGGGAGACAATGCCATCCTGTCTGATGTTCAGACTCTACTTGCAGATGTAAGAGAAGAAATCCATACTACTCACTTCACTGTTGCTCCAAGCAGAGGAAACTGCAGTTCTGAAATATATCAAAAAGCATGAAGTCTTCTGCCTGAAGCCCATACACGCCGCAGCGTACATGTTGGACCCCAAGTATGCTGGTAAGAGCATCCTGTCTGGTGCAGAGATCGACAAGGCCTATGGTGTCATCACTACCATGTCTCACCACCTTGGTCTGGATGAAGGCAAGGTTCTTGGCATTCTTGGCAGTCTGGCGAAGTACACTTCCATGCAAGGGCTTTGGGATGGAGATGCAATATGACAGTTGTGCCAACATATCTCGTCAGCCACCTGGTGGAAGGGACTTTGTGAATCTAAAGCTCTTTCCCCTGTTGCCTCCATCATCCTCCAAATCCCACCAACATCAGCCGCCTCAGAGTGCAACTGGTCCTTGTTTGGGAACACACTCACCAAAGCACGCTACAGGCTGAAATATTGGTGGCCAACTGGGAATATTTGAGGCTTTTTGAGCCTGACAACGAGCCATCCACAACAAGGTTGGAAATTGACAGTGAAGATGAGGCCTCAGAGTCTGATGTTCAAGAGGAAGACATTGAGGAAGTCCAGGGAAAAGACATGGTAGCCTGAGAGGAAAACAACCAAAGCTTTAGTTTCTAGACTATCATTTTACACTTAAATGTTGAAAACGTTTTTTTGAGATGCGATGGATCATTCAATATTCCCTTTGTTTTGTTGTTCAGTGAAATCATCCCACGTAAAGAGACGACTCATTTAATTAAAATTCAATTCATAACTAAATACAATGTTAAAAATTATATTGGAAGGATTTAATAATTTGCAATTATGTCTACTTGTGATAAGTTAAATGTTTATATTTTTGTTTCCATATTATATGGTAAATATAACTAATGCAAAAAACATCAACATTTAAATTGTATCAATTTGCATATATTTCTGTTAATTCCCATATATTCCCACGGAAAGTTTCCACATCTGAATATTCCCCAAAATGTGCAACCCTAATAGCAACAGTGAAACAATACATCCACCTGAACAAGTGAGTATGTGACCCACGATGACTCATTCCTGGTTCCCTTAATCCAGGTTCCTGGATGCAGAATCTGAGTCATACTTCTTTTTTGTCAGGCTCCATGGACCGACTAGCTCTCAAGGCATTTCAGTTTCAGAAGTGCACAGTGAGATATGGGACACTTAAGGTATGTCAGGGTACTATGAAACCAACTGCCACCCATCTACCCTATCTATCTATGCGTTAATGATAACATTTCCAGTAGTGAGATGTCATTAGCCCAAGACTGACTGATTGGGCTACGGGGGCATATCATTATTCATATAAGACTGGTGACAGCAGTTGAATACGCATCTTTGATTCAGGGGAGCTTAACAGACAATATTTAATTTAATAATAGACCTAGGAAAGACATTATCATAGTGTGGCTGAGATACCTGTAGCCCAGGGGTATTAAACCGGTGGTCTTTCCAGGTACTGGGGATATAGACTAAATAATTATACACTAGCTGTGAGCTTGTCTGAAAGCTGGTGTAAAATGCCCTCCAGGAAAATAATAACTCACCTGTAGTTATACATTTTAAAAATTACTTTAATCGCCACAGCTTTACAGAGAAGAAAGAGCACTGAGTTAGACACAAAACACGTTGACAGGTCACTTCCCAAGTCTGACTGTATGTTGATACTGTCTCCCGGCTTTGATAAGCTGTTTGAATGCTTCAACCAGGTGTTTCAACACCAAAGCACATATACAGTGCATTCGGAAAGTATTCAGACCCCCTGACTTTTTCCACATTTTGTTACATTGCTGCCTTATTTTAAAACACACAATAACCCATAATGACACAGCAAAAGCAGGTTTTTCGATTTTTGGGCAAATTTTCAAAAATTACAAAACTGAAATATCACATTTACATACAGTACCAGTCAAATGTTTGGACACACACCTACTCATTCCAGGTTTTTTTTTTTTTTTTTTACCATTTTCTACATTGTAGAATAATAGTGAAGACATTAAAACTATGAAATAACACATATGGAATCATGTCTCTCTCCAAGGTGGCATAGCAGTTCAGACGTCTTTTGTCCTCGTCTTGTCGTGTCCTGTATATATATATATTTACAACTTTTTTCACATTTTATTTTTATTTTCCATCAACTCATCTTCAAAACACTCTCCTGCAACCCGCCTCACCAATTTATATTTATAAAAAAGTATTATTTACCTCAAATCTGTAATCCTCCAAGAAGCTAGCCAGAAACTCCAAGAAGCTAGCCTGAAACTAGCCAGAAGCTAATCCAGAAGCTAGTTCAGAAGCTAGTTAGCTTCTTTACTGGCAAATCGTTAGTATTCAGCTAACCACGGTTTGTGGTCATCAGCTATCCTTTAGCTCGAAAATCTATCGCCAGTTCTGTATGGCGCAGCGCGGCTCGGAACGGAACGTACCGGACCAATTTTTCTCTCCATGTCCCTGGATTTCGACTGCTCTCTGGACATTCATACCCGGATCGCACAGCTAGCTAGCTGCTATCCGTGTGACTATCGGCCTTCGTCGATTCCGGAGCAAACATCAATTATTCCGGAGCTAGCCAGCTCTGTCAATCACTCCTGAGTTCCATCAATCACTCCTGGGCTGCAGTCACCTATCCGGACCCGTTTTACTGCCTACGCAGAGCCCCACCGGGCCTTCACAACTGGACTGCCGACGTTATCTACCCGAAGGAGATCCGGCTGGCTCCTCCGTCGCGACGTTACCTGAACGCCCATCTGCGGCCTGCTAACCGTTAGCTGTCTTACCGGCTGCTATCTGAATAGACAATCGGACAATTTATTTATTTTTATTATTATTATGTTTTCTTCTTGGGCCTCTATAACTATATCTATTGTTTTTTTTTTTGTTGTTGTGTGATTTGGATTAATCCCCTCTACCACACGGAACCCCACTAATCTACTGACGGAACGCAAGAGGTGGCTAACAACAGACCTCCATCCTATGCTAGCTTGCTACCGATGGCCTGGCTAGCTGTCTAAATCGCCGTGACCCCCAACCAACCTCTCCACTCACTGGACCCTTTTGATCACTCGACTAAGCATGCCTCTCCTTAATGTCAATATGTCTTGTCCATTGCTGTTCTGGTTAGTGTTTATTGGCTTATTTCACTGTAGAGCCTCTAGTCCTGCTCACTATACCTTATCCAACCTATTAGTTCCACCACCCACACATGCAATGACATCTCCTGGTTTCAATGATGTTTCTAGAGACAATATCTCTCTCTTCATCACTCAATACCTAGGTTTACCACCACTGTATTCACATACTACCATACCTTTGTCTGTACATTATACCTTGATGCTATTTTACCGCCCCCAGAAATCTCCTTTTACTCTATGTTCCAGACATTCTAGACGACCAATTCTCATAGCCTTTAGCCGTACCCTTATTCTACTCCTCCTATGTTCCTCTGGCGATGTAGAGGTGAATCCAGGCCCTGCAGTGCCTAGCTCCACTCCTATTCCCCAGGCGCTCTCTTTTGACGACTTCTGTAACCGTAATAGCCTTGGTTTCATGCATGTTAACATTAGAAGCCTCCTCCCTAAGATTGTTCTATTCACTGCTTTAGCACACTCTGCCAACCCGGATGTTCTAGCTGTGTCTGAATCCTGGCTTAGGAAGACCACCAAAAATTCAGAAATTTTAATTCCAAACTACAACATTTTCAGACAAGATAGAACTGCCAAAGGGTTCTGTCCTACTATCCAGGTCTGTACCCAAACAATTTGAACTTCTACTTTTAAAAATCCACCTCTCTAAAAACAAGTCTCTCACCGTTGCCAGCTGCTATAGACCACCCTCTGCCCCCAGCTGTGCTCTGGACACCATATGTGAACTGATTGCCCCCATCTATCTTCAGAGTTCGTGCTGCTAGGCGACCTAAACTGGAACATGCTTAACACCCCAGCCATCCTACAATCTAAACTTGATGCCCTCAATCTCACACAAATTATCAATGAACCTACCAGGTACCTCCCCAAAGCCTTAAACACGGGCACCCTCATAGATATCATCCTAACCAACTTCCCCTCTAAATACACCTCTGCTGTCTTCAACCAAGATCTCAGCGATCACTGCCTCATTGCCTGCATCTGTAATGGGTCAACGGTCAAACGACCTCCACTCATCACTGTAAAACGCTCCCTGAAACACTTCTGCGAGCAGGCCTTTCTAATCAACCTGGCCGGGGTATCCTGGAAGGATATTGATCTCATCCCGTCAGTAGAGGATGCCTGGATATTTTTTTAAAATGCCTTCCTAACCATCTTAAATAAACATGCCCCATTCAAGAAATTTAGAACCAGGAACAGATATAGCCCTTGGTTCTCCCCAGACCTGACTGCCCTTAACCAACACAAAAACATCCTATGGCGTTCTGCATTAGCATCGAACAGCCCCCATGATATGCAGCTGTTCAGGGAAGCTAGAAACCATTATACACAGGCAGTTAGAAAAGCCAAGGCTAGCTTTTTCAAGCAGAAATTTGCTTCCTGCAACACTAACTCAAAAAAGTTCTGGGACACTGTAAAGTCCATGGAGAATAAGAACACCTCCTCCCAGCTGCCCACTGCACTCAAGATAGGAAACACTGTCACCACTGATAAATCCACCATAATTGAGAATTTCAATAAGCATTTTTCTACGGCTGGCCATGCTTTCCACCTGGCTACTCCTACCCTGGTCAACAGCACTGCACCCCCAACAGCAACTCGCCCAAGCCTTCCCCATTTCTCCTTCTCCCAAATCCATTCAGCTGATGTTCTGAAAGAGCTGCAAAATCTGGACCCCTACAAATCAGCCGGGCTAGACAATCTGGACCCTTTCTTTCTAAAATTATCTGCCGAAATTGTTGCCACCCCTATTACTAGCCTGTTCAACCTCTCTTTCGTGTCGTCTGAGATTCCCAAAGATTGGAAAGCAGCTGCGGTCATCCCCTCTTCAAAGGGGGACACTCTTGACCCAAACTGCTACAGACCTATATCTATCCTCCCGTGCCTTTCTAAGGTCTTCGAAAGCCAAGTCAACAAACAGATTACCGACCATTTCGAATCTCACCATACCTTCTCTGCTATGCAATCTGGTTTCAGAGCTGGTCATGGGTGCACCTCAGCCACGCTCAAGGTCCTAAACGATATCTTAACCGCCATCGATAAGAAACATTACTGTGCAGCCGTATTCATTGATCTGGCCAAGGCTTCCGACTCTGTCAATCACCACATCCTCATCGGCAGACTCGGCCTTTTTCAAATGATTGCCTCGCCTGGTTCACCAACTACTTCTCTGATAGAGTTCAGTGTGTCAAATCGGAGGGTCTGCTGTCCGGACCTCTGGCAGTCTCTATGGGGGTGCCACAGGGTTCAATTCTTGGACCGACTCTCTTCTCTGTATACATCAATGAGGTCGCTCTTGCTGCTGGTGAGTCTCTGATCCACCTCTACGCAGACGACACCATTCTGTATACTCGGCCCTTCTTTGGACACTGTGTTAACAACCCTCCAGGCAAGCTTCAATGCCATACAACTCTCCTTCCGTGGCCTCCAATTGCTCTTAAATACAAGTAAAACTAAATGCATGCTCTTCAACCGATCGCTACCTGCACCTAACCGCCTGTCCAACATCACTACTCTGGACGGCTCTGACTTAGAATACGTGGACAACTACAAATACTTAGGTGTCTGGTTAGACTGTAAACTCTCCTTCCAGACCCATATCAAACATCTCCAATCCAAAGTTAAATCTAGAATTGGCTTCCTATTTCGCAACAAAGCATCCTTCACTCATGCTGCCAAACATACCCTTGTAAAACTGACCATCCTACCAATCCTCGACTTTGGCGATGTCATTTACAAAATAACCTCCAATACCCTACTCAACAAATTGGATGCAGTCTATCACAGTGCAATCCGTTTTGTCACCAAAGCCCCATGTACTACCCACCATTGCGACCTGTACGCTCTCGTTGGCTGGCCCTCGCTTCATACTCGTCGCCAAACCCACTGGCTCCATGTCATCTACAACACCCTGCTAGGTAAAGTCCCCCCTTATCTCAGCTCGCTGGTCACCATAGCATCTCCCACCTGTAGCACACGCTCCAGCAGGTATATCTCTCTAGTCACCCCCAAAACCAATTCTTTCTTTGGCCGCCTCTCCTTCCAGTTCTCTGCTGCCAATGACTGGAACGAACTACAAAAATCTCTGAAACTGGAAACACTTATCTCCCTCACTAGCTTTAAGCACCAACTGTCCGAGCAGCTCACAGATTACTGCCCCTGTACATAGCCCACCTATAATTTAGCCCAAACAACTACCTCTTTCCCAACTGTATTTAATTTTAATTTATTTCTTTATTTTGCTCCTTTGCACCCCATTATTTTTATTTTACTTTGCACATTCTTCCATTGCAAAACTACCATTCCAGTGTTTTACTTGCTATATTGTATTTATTTTGCCACCATGGCCTTTTTTGCCTTTACCTCCCTTCTCACCTCATTTGCTCACATTGTATATAGACTTGTTTATACTGTATTATTGACTGTATGTTTGTTTTACTCCATGTGTAACTCCGTGTCGTTGTATCTGTCGAACTGCTTTGCTTTATCTTGGCCAGGTCGCAATTGTAAATGAGAACTTGTTCTCAACTTGCCTACCTGGTTAAATAAAGGTAAAATAAATAAATAAAATGTCGTAACCAAATAAGTGTTAAACAACTCAAAATATGTTATATTTGAGATTCTTCAAAGTAGCCACCCTTTGCCTTGATGACAGCTTTTTGCATGCCTTCATTATTATTCTACAATGTAGAACATAGTACAAATAAAGTTAAATGCTTGAATGTGTAGGTGTCTCCACACTTTTGACTGGTAATGTTACTATTCAGACCCTTTACTCAGTACTTTGTTAAAGTGCCTTTGGCAGTGGTTACAGCCTCAAGTCTTCCTGGGCAGTGGTGGAAAAAGTACTTAACTGTTATACTTGAGTAAAAGTAAAGATAATAATATAATATAAAATGACTCAAGTAAAAGTCACCCAGTAAAATACTACTTGGGAAGGATCCTGTGATGGCGGGACATTTCCTAGAGACAGCAGTCCTTGCAGTGCTCCTGCCATTATGTCTTGGAGGCCCAAAAACTTCTCGGCTGCAGATATAAAAATGTCCAGCTTCTTGGACTCTTATGTAGTACATTTAATAACTGTGTCTATGAATGCTACAAAATCAACCTTCTTCACAATAAGTGTATCCAGATCACAATTGATGTATAACATTTGCAACTAGTTGTGGTGCAGCAGCAGGTAGCCAAGTGGTTAGAGTGTTGGGCCAGTAACCAAAATGTTGCTAGATCAAATCCCCAAGCTGACAATCTGTTGTTCTGCCCCTGAACAAGGCAGTTTACCCACTGTTTATATACTGTCATTGTAAATAAGAATTTGTTCTTAACTGACTTGCCTAGTTAAAAAAAGGTTAAAATATCTTCTTCAGAACTGTGGCCTCTAGCTTCTTCACTTCCTTCATATAGGAGACTTGCTGTACAGCCCTGATCCTTGACACATAATCTTCTTTCACCCTAACAGGGAATTCAGAAATGCAACATTTTACATTGACTCTTAAATAACACATTCCTTTTGTTGATAATTTTGCAAGCTACAATACACACTCATTTTGCTCTTGAAATACACACGATATCAACAACATACCACTCCTGGTTACTTTGACTGCATCCACTTTCCCAAACGCCTTCTTCACCATACTTGTGACTTCAAAAGGGTTTCCCAAATAAACATCCTTATCCAAAAAACATACACCAACAAGCAGACTCATTTTTAGCCCTTTTTGTTCCATTCTTGGACTTCCCTATTGGCCACTCATCTTTCTCGCTAACTGTACTCGATGTGCTTTCAACTTCAAACAACACTTCTGCTTCCGCCATCTTCCCTCTTCAAATCAAATCAAATCAAATGTATTTATATAGCCCTTCGTACATCAGCTGATATCTCAAAGTGCTGTACAGAAACCCAGCCTAAAACCCCAAACAGCAAGCAATGCAGGTGTAGAAGCACGGTGGCTAGGAAAAACTCCCTAGAAAGGCCAAAACCTAGGAAGAAACCTAGAGAGGAACCAGGCTATGTGGGGTGGCCAGTCCTCTTCTGGCTGTGCCGGGTGGAGATTATAACAGAACATGGCCAAGATGTTCAAATGTTCATAAATGACCAGCATGATCGAATAATAATAAGGCAGAACAGTTGAAACTGGAGCAGCAGCACAGTCAGGTGGAAGTTGAAACTGGAGCAGCAGCATGGCCAGGTGGACTGGGGACAGCAAGGAGTCATCATGTCAGGTAGTCCTGGGGCATGGTCCTCTTCACAGTCTCTGACATGCACTGCCAATTGTGGGACCTTGTATAGTGGGGCAGCAGGTAGCTTAGTGGTTAGAGTGTTGGACTAGTAACCGGAAGGTTTCAAGATCAAATCCCGAGCTGACAAGGTAAAATATCTGTCGTTCTGCCCCTGAACAAGGCAGTTAACCCACTGCTCCTAGGCTGTCATTGAAAATAAGAATTTGATTAAACTGACTTGCCTAGTTAAAGAAAGGTAAAAACATATATATATAGACAGGTGTGTGCATTTCCAAATCATGTCCAATCAATTGAATTTACCCCACGTGGATTCCAATCAAGTTGTAGAAACATCTCAAGGATGATCAATGAAAACAGGATGCACCTGTGCTGAATTTAGAGTCTCATAGCAAAGGGTCTGGAAAAAAAATATAAAACCTGTTGTTGCTTTCTCATTATGGAGTGTTGTGTGTAGATTGATTGTCATTTTTATTTATTTAATACATTTAAGAATAATAACAAATAACAAAATTTGGAAAAAGTCAAGGGGTCTTGTAATGGTGAGTCGGAAGCAGGTGCAGGTGAAACATTCAAACCTTTTTGGGATTGGTAGGCAGCATTTTCAATTTTGGATGAATAGCGTGCCCAGAGTGAACTGCCTCCTACTCTGCCTCCTACTCTACGCTAATATATGCATATTTTTATTAGTATTGGATAGAAAACACTCTGAAGTTTCTAAAACAGTTTGAATGATGTCTGTGAGTATAACAGAACTCATATGGCAGGCAAACTGAGGTTTGCACAGTGTCTATTGAGTCAAGTTGCACTTCCTACGGCTTCCACTAGATGTCAACCGTCTTTAGAAACTTGTTTCAGGCTTCTGCTATAAAGGAGGGGGGAGCTGAGTGAGTCATGGGTCTAGCAGTGTCTCTCAGGCTCGTAACACGCTCTCCCGACAGAGTAGGCTCTCGTTCCAGTGCTTTTCTTCAGCCAATGAAATTCTCTGGTTGGAACCTTATTGATGATTTATGTTAAAAACATCCTAAAGATTGAGTCCATACATAGTTTGACTTGTTCCTACGTCCTGTAACGGAACTTTTTGAGTTTTTGTCTGGACGAAGTGCTCGTGCCTCATGAAGATGGATTACTGGGCTGAACATGCTAACAACAAGTGGCTATTTGGACATAAATTATGGACTTTATGGAAATTTATGGAATAAATCAGTCATTTATTGTCGAACTGGGATTCCTGGGAGTGCCTTCTGATGAAGATCATCAAAGCTAAGTGAATATTTATAGTGTTATTTCTAACTTCTGTTGACTCCAACATGGTGGATATTTCTTTGGCTGGAGTGGGCTCTGAGCGCTGTTCTCAGATTATGCTTTTTCCGTAAAGTTTTTTTA
Organism: Oncorhynchus tshawytscha; assembly: GCF_018296145.1. NCBI lineage: Eukaryota > Metazoa > Chordata > Actinopteri > Salmoniformes > Salmonidae > Oncorhynchus > Oncorhynchus tshawytscha. The sequence goes on from NC_056458.1 coordinate 34,002,639, forward strand.
AATCTGACACAGCGGTTGCATTAAGGAGAAGTCTATCTTTAATTCAGTGAAAAACACTTGTATCTTTTATCAATGTTTATTATTATTATTTCTGCAAAATCACCGGATGTTTTAAATCAAAACATTACTTCACGTAATGCGGCAATGTAAACTGATATTTTTGGATATAAATATGCACATTATCGAACAAAACATATATGTATTGTGTAACATTATGCCCTATGAGTGTCATCTGATGAAGATCATCAAAGGTTAGTTAATTTTATCAATATTTCAGCTTTTTTTGACTCCTATCTTTGGCTGGAAAAATGGCTGTGTTGTTTTGACTTGGCTATGACCAAACATAATCATATGTTGTGCTTTCGCTGTAAAGCATTTTTGAAATCGGATGTGATGGGTAGATTAACACGATGTGTATCTTTCATTTGCTGTATTGGACTTGTTAATGTGTGAAAGTTACATATTTCTAAAACATATTTTTGAATTTCGCTGCCTTTTCAGCGGAATGTTGTCGAGGCGTTCTGATAGCGGAACGCCTGCCCTAGAAAGGTTAATAAAACAACAAAACCAAGAACACAACACACAAGAACAATACCAAGTGGTGAGTGAACATGGGAGAGTGACATATAAAGGGGAGGAAATTATGAAGGTAATGGAGTCCAGGCACAGGTGCGCGTAATGATGAGTGCCAGGTGTGCGTAATGATGAATTCCAGGACCGTTGGTTAATACTCTGGTGACGCCAGAGGGGAGGAACAGGAGCAGACGTGACAGGTCTGAATATTTTCCGAATGCACTGTATATTCCTTTCTGACACTGGGCAGGCTGAGAATCTGCCAGGGGTGGCAGGGTAAGTACCCCAGACATGGCGGTGAACCAGAAGGCCTGCTCTAATGGTCTGATTCCTGTCACTCTAGTATAGACTATAGATGGGCTGCAGAGGGGGTCTTCAACATTTTCCTGCCAAGAGACCCCTTCCCAGGCAAACCGGAATCCCAGGAACCCTAACATGTTAGCAAAATAAAAATATTGTCACGTCTTGTCTGATCATCAGGTGAATGATACATTATTCACCTGATAACATTATTTTGACATCCCGACATTATAATTGGAAGAGGAAGTTTAAACTCTAACATATCCTATTAGCTTGAAAGGTAACTCCAAAAACATTTTCGTTAAAAGAGCAGGTTAGTCATGTGTTGACAAAAATGTAAGAAAGTCAAGAAAGCATACCAGCAACCACTGGTAGCCTATTTGCGTGGGTGCTTTTTCAAAGATACTCCAGTAAGTATAAAAGGCTCCAATGAGTGTAATTTGCTCAATGTTAGGAGTTGATAAATAAAATGGACATAATTAGAAAGATATTCTCCCCTTTTCTATTGTAGGTATGTAATGCAACATTAGTTTATTCTGTTGTTGCTAACGATATTTATAAAAACATGGAAATAGAAAAAAATAAAAATAATAATATATATATACAGTGGGGCAAAAAAGTATTTAGTCAGCCACCAATTGTGCTCCCACTTAAAAAGATGAGAGACGCCTGTAATTTTCATCATAGGTACACTTCAACTATGACAGAAAAAATGAGAAAAAAAATCCAGAAAATCACATTGTAGGATTTTTTATGAATTTATTTGCAAATTATGGTGGAAAATAAGTATTTGGTCAATAACAAAAGTTTCTCAATACTTTGTTATATACCCTTTGTTGGCAATGACAGAGGTCAAACGTTTTCTGTAAGTCTTCACAAGTTTTTCACACACTGTTGTTTTTGGCCCATTCTGGTATTTTGGTATTTTGGCCCATTCCTCCATGCAGATCTCCTCTAGAGCAGTGATGTTTTGGGGCTGTTGCTGGGCAACACGGACTTTCAACTCCCTCCAAAGATGTTCTGTGGGGTTGAGATCTGGAGACTGGCTAGGCCACTCCAGGACCTTGAAATGCTTCTTACGAAGCCACTCCTTCATTGCCCGGGCTGTGTGTTTGGGATCATTGTCATGCTGAAAGACCCAGCCACGTTTCATCTTCAATGCCCTTGCTGATGGAAGGAGGTTTTCACTCAAATTTCTCACGATACTTGGCCCCATTCATTATTTCCTTTACAAGGATCAGTCATCCTGGTCCCTTTGCAGAAAAACAGCCCCAATGCATGATGTTTCCACCCCCCATGCTTCACAGTAGGTATGGTGTTCTTTGGATGCAACTCAGCATTCTTTGTCCTCCAAACACAACGAGTTGAGTTTTTACCAAAAAGTTATATTTTGGTTTCATCTGACCATATGACATTCTCCCAATCTTCTTCTGGATCATCCAAATGCTCTCTAGCAAACTTCAGACGGGCCTGGACATGTACTGGCTTAAGCAGGGGGACACGTCTGGCACTGCAGGATTTGAGTCCCTGGCGGCGTAGTGTGTTACTGATGGTAGGCTTTGTTACTTTGGTCCCAGCTCTCTGCAGGTCATTCACGTTCTGGGATTTTTGCTCACCGTTCTTGTGATCATTTTAACCCCACGGGGTGAGATCTTGCGTGGAGCCCCAGATCGAGGGAGATTATCAGTGGTATTGTATGTCTTCCGTTTCCTAATAATTGCTCCCACAGTTGATTTCTTCAAACCAAGCTGCTTACCTATTGCAGATTCAGTCTTCCCAGCCTGGTGCAGGTCTACACTTTTGTTTCTGGTGTCCTTTGACAGCTCTTTGGTCTTGGCCATAGTGGAGTTTGGAGTGTGACTGTTTGAGGTTGTGGACAGGTGTCTTTTATACTGATAACAAGTTCAAACAGGTGCCATTAATACAGGTAATGAGTGGAGGACAGAGGAGCCTCTTAAAGAATAAGTTATAGGTCTCTGAGAGCCAGAAAACTTGCTTGTTTGTAGGTGACCAAATACTTATTTTCCACCATAATTTGCAAATAAATCCATTAAAAATCCTACAATGTGATTTTCTGGATTTTTTTTCTTCATTTTGTCTGTCATAGTTGAAGTGTACCTATGAAGAAAATTACAGGCCTCTCTCATCTTTTTAAGTGGGAGAACTTGCACAATTGGTGGCTGACTAAATACTTTTTTGCCCCACTGTGTGTGTGTGTGTGTGTGTGTATATATATATATACAGTACCAGTCAAAAGTTTGGACACACCGACTCATCCAAGGGTTTTTCTATTTTGTACATTGTAGAATAATAGTGAAGACATCAAAACTATGAAATAATACATATGGAATCATGTAGTAAACAAAAAAAGTGTTAAACAAATCAAAATATATTTTAGATTTTAGATTCTTCAAAGTAGCCACCCTTTGCCTTGATGACAGCTTTGCACACGCTTAGCATTCTCTCAGCCAGCTTCATGAGGGAGTCACCTGGAATGCATTTCAATTAACAGGTGTGCCTTGTTAAAAGTGCATTTGTGGAATGTCTTTCCTTCATTTGAGCCAATCAGTAGTGTTGTGACATGGTAGGTGTGGTATACAGAAGATAGCCCTATTTGGAAAAATACCAAGTACATATTATATTACAAGAACAGTTCAAATAAGCAAAGAGAAACAACAGTCCATCATTACTTTAAGACATGAAGGTCAGTCAATCCGGAAACTTTCTAGAACTTTGAAAGTTTCTTCAAGTGCAGTCGCAAAAACCATCAAGCACTATGATGAAACTGGCTCTCTCCGCCACAAGAAAGGAAGACCCAGAGTTACCTCTGCTGCAGAAGATATGTTCATGAGAGTTACGAGCCTCAGAAATTGCAGCCCAAATACATGTTTTACAGAGTTCTAGTTACAGACATATCAACATCTACTGTTCAGAGGAGACTGTGTGGATCAGGCCTTTATGGCCAAATTGCTGCAAAGAAACCACTGCTAAAGGACACCAATAATAAGAAGAGACTTGCTTGGGCCAAGAAACACAAGCAATAGACATTAGACCGGTGGAAATCTGTCCTTTGGTCTGAGGAGTCCAAATTTGAGATTTGTGGTTCCAACCGCCGTGTCTTTGTGAGACGCAGCGTAGGTGAACGGATGTGTGGTTCCCATCGTGAAGAATGGAGGAGGTGTGATGGTGCTTTGCTGGTGACACTGTCAGTGATTTTTTTTATTTGACATCAAAGCAAAGGGTGGCTACTTTGAAAAATCTCAAATATAAAATATATTTTGATTTGATTAACACTTTTTTGGTTACTACATGATTCCATATGTATTATTTCATAGTTTTGATGTCTTCACTATTATTCTACAATGTAGAAAATAGTACAAATAAAGAAAAACCCTTGAATGAGTAGGTGTGCCCAAACCTTTGACTGGTACCGTATATATATTTGGCGGACCCCCTGCAGTACCTACGCGGTCTCCTATGTTGAATACCCCATTGCTACAGGTATCTCAGCCACACTATGATAATGTCTTTCCTAGGTCTATTATTCAATTAAACATTGTCTGTTAAGTTTGAACGAGTAGCCCCAAAGAGGCTGTACTATGGTTTTAATGTCCATTGTCTAAAGTAACATCAAGTATATGGCTATAATACCAATGTTGTTTTGACCATATCTAATGCGACTAAATCGTTTTGCTAATCCGTCTTTAATCTAAAAGTTCAGCTGAAAGCGAAAACATGGGCAGTGGTTCAGGAGAACAATCATGACGCCTTTAATGCCAATGTGACACTCATTGGACAAATTTGATTGCTAATGGACTCATTATGAGCTAAATAAAAAGCCACTCGGAGGACCTGGGGCCACACAGTAGCATATGGCGCCTCTCTAAAGACAAACTTTGAAAAGTAAGCGTTCATTTGTCAGGGAGCGGGATGACATAATTAATGACCAAAAGTATGCCAGGAAAATCCAGAGAGGAGGAACTGTGAGGCCATGATTACTTTCACTGCCCAAGTGAGAACTCCTTTAATTACCTTCTCCAAAGAGGGCTCTGCTCGGCAGGAAATGGGTGAGTCACCCACACAACCCAGTGATAAGGGCCCCGGATGGGGTGTGTGTACTGTATGTGACAGGGATTTGTGTATCTATGTTAGTGGAAGAGGTGTGTATGTTAGTGGAAGAGATATGTGTGTGTGTGTGTGTGCGTGTGCGTGTGCGTTTGCGCGTGCAAGTGCACGGGCGTGTGTGAGTGCCTAAGTTCCGAGCAGGTCTCAGTGTGGGCCATTTAAACCAGGGTGTGTTTGAAAAGGTCAGGTTCATCATTCGGATACCTTCATGGACTCTTTTGCACAGAGTTGTTGGGTGGTGAGGCCCTCCTCAGGGTGATCGTTAGGAGCCCATTAATCAGGTATTAGCAGACATGGCACGCAATTTGGCCACTGTTGTTTTTTTTGCCTCCCACCCCCACTTTTCCTGAGAATAGGTGAGATAAGGCTAACTTGTTTACACAGAAATTGGCAGAGCAGAGTGTTAGCTGCCCTTACCTCCACCTGGAAGATTAAACACCATTCACAGGTTAATTAGTCTAATTCCATGAAATACAAGCAATTAAGTGAATTGTGTCAATGTGATGAATCCCTCCCTTTTCTCTGGCCATCCTTTACTTCAAATCTCACCACACCTTGCAGCCAGGGAGCCCATAATGGAAGAAGCACAATATGGCACAACACCACTCTACACTCTGGAAAAGAAACCAAGGAACAAGCAACACGTACCAATAAGATTTCTGATTGAAACCTGGTTAGCTCCTCCGAAGGAGGAGAATATAATTTAACCAAATACAAAAAATTTGAAAAATAATGGATTGATTGTAATTAGGAACTAATGAGGTTCTAACTGTAGTTTCAATGTTTAAGTGATCTCTGTAATGGCTGTCAAAAATCGGTTTAGCATTTGTCTTTGTCACTGAGTCGCGAGAAGCTAGCCGGAGTGCACACCACCATGGTGGTTGTAAATACTTTTCTGGGGTCTTGGTGTCTGGGGCAAGCAGTGTCATCTACGGCAAGCCCTTGAAAATCAAGAGTCCAATGGATGGCAAATCCTTAGTCATATAAGAGTTTGACTTCCTCATCAAAAGTCAAATTGGGTTTGAGCCTGAGTAGTTATTGCAGTTTAATTGATGACTCTTAGTGCACTACCTAGGCTCCTTTCAGAGTGAAAATGCTTTCCTTTGTCCAATGTGAAAGGTGGCCACTCTTCTGCATACCTGAGTCCCTGGTTTCCACAGGTGCATGTTAGGAAAGAATAAAAAGCCCAATCAATGAGCAATAACATCCAGTATTGTCCTGCAAAGTTCACTGAGACACAACCTTCCATTTACAGTAATTTCAGTGAATATAATAACCCCCTTGATTACAGTGTTGCACTAATGAAATGTAATTTCTTGAGCTCTACAGATCAAGTGATTTAAATCAAGTGTTATTTGAATGTGAAAATGTCAAGGGATGCATTTGTGCCATTCTTCACATTTTTGTTGGCTAACTCTGTGATGGTATGTACATTGCAAGATTAAGAGCTGATCTAAAACGAATAAAGAGGTACAAATACAACGCCACGGTAGAGTCATAAGAAAATTAAAACAAACATCCGACAAATGATGGAGTCTCAGCCTCCAGTGTTTATGCTGCAGTAGTTTATGTGTTGGGGGGCTAGGGTCAGTTTGTTATATCTGGAGTACTTCTCCTGTGTTATCCGGTGTCCTGTGTGAATTTAAGTATACTCTCTCTAATTCTCTCTTTCTCTCTCTCTCTCTCTCTCGGAGGACCTGAGCCCTAGGACCATGCCTCAGGACTACCTGACATGATGACTCCTTGCTGTCCCCAGTCCACCAGCAGGAGCGGTAGAGATACTCTTAAAGATCGGCTATGAAAAGCCAACTGACATTTACTCCTGAGGTGCTGACTTGCTGCACCCTCGACAACTACTGTGATTATTATTATTTGACCATGCTATTATTTGACCATCATTTATGAACATTTGAACATCTTGGCCATGTTCTGTTATAATCTCCACCCGGCACAGCCAGAAGAGGACTGTCCACCCCTCACAGCCTGGTTCCGCTCTAGGTTTCTTCCTAGGTTTTGGCCTTTCTAGGGAGTTTTTCCTAGCCACCGTGCTTCTATACCTGCATTGCTTGCTGTTTGGGGTTTTAGGCTGGGTTTCTGTACAGCACTTTGAGATATCAGCTGATGTAAGAAGGGCTATATAAATACATTTGATTTGATTTGATGGAACGTCCTCCTAAATTCAGTGGCGTTGAGGATAGCGCCTGTGAAATTGGGCAAAATGTGGCAGAAAAATAAATGCAGATTCCTGCAGTCTGAGCTGTCTGCCGGTGCCGCCAGTCTGTTGCCATGGAGACGGAAGCCAGCTTTTCCCACCTTGAGGCAGAGACACCTTTACGGAGGAAACACGATGCCGGACCAAAAGGACAACATTTATCAGCCCCTTCCATCAGAATGGGTCTTATCTAGCCACGGTCAGCCACTGCTGGACATCAAAGCTGGGACTGGGCAGCAGAAAATAGGCCGTCAGACATCTGCTGGGGGGTTTCAAATCATAAACGGGGTATATTCCCTTGGCAAAAATGTTAATCAAACAAATTTGCTTGTGCTTTTTTGGTAAAACAAATTGGTTCCTGCATGGAGTTACAACCATAACCAGCCAAACCGATTCACTGGACAAACAGTGGAAAGATAACTATGAAGTGAAAACAAAGTGATCATTTTTACCATAGTTCAAGTTGATTCTACTATTATTTTCCCAATGAAGCAGGCAGTGGCTTATTGTACATGTTCGAAACACCAACATAAAGTGCCTTAATAGGGTTTTGGGCGACCACGAGGTAGAACAGCTTCAATGCGCCTTGGCATAGATTCTACAAGTGTCTGGAACTCTATTGGAGGGATATGACACCATTCTTCCACAAGAAATTCAATAATTTGGTGTTTTGTTGATGGAAAACGCTGTCTTAGGCGCCGCTCTACAATCTCCCATAAGTGTTCAATTGGGTTGACTTATCAAAAGATCCACCACATTTTACAGTCAAATCAAATTGTATTTGTCACATGCGCCGAATACAACAAGCGTAGACTTTATCGGGAAATGCTTACTTACGAGCCCTTTCCCTACAATGCAGAGTTTAGAAAAATTAGCAAAACAATCATAAATGCAAATATCAAGGCTATATACAAGGAGTGTCGGTACCGAATCAATGTGCAGGAGTACGAGGTAGTTGAAGTAATGGAGGTAATATGTACATATAGGTAGGGTTAAAAGTGACTAGGCAATCAGGATAGATAATAAACAGAGTAGCAGCAGCGTATGAGAAGAGTGTGAATGTATGTCTATGTGTGAGTATGTGTGTGGTGTCAATATCCATGTACAGTATGTGTGTGTTTGTGTGTGTGTGTGTGTGTGTGGTGTGTGTTTGTGTTGGAGTGTCAGTGTACTATGTGTGAGTAGAGTCCAGTAAGTGTGCATAGGGCCAGTGCAAGAAAGTCAGTGCAAATAAAAAGGGGGTCAATGTAAATAGTCAGGGAAGCCATTTAATTAACTGTTCAGCAGTCTTATGGCTTGGCAGTAGAAGCTGTTCAGGAGCTCCCAGGCCTGGAGCTCCTGTACCGATTGCTGTGCGCTAGCAGAGAGACCAGTCTGACTTCAGTGGCTCGAGTTTTTGACCATTTTTAGGGTCTTCCTCGGACACCTCCTGGTGTGGGGTTCTTTTCTACATATGCAGCTTTCTTTCGATGCAAAACCCACCACTGGTGTGCGTGGCCAAAGAGCTCTAGTTTCATGTCATCCAACAAATGTAAATGTCTGGAGTATGCTGAACTGCATTGGAATTGGATTGGAACCAGTGCTATGGTCAGATGACATAAAAATAGAGCTCTTTGGCCATGCACACCAGTTAGGTTTTGCATCGAAAGAAAGATGCATATGCAGAAAATGACCCCATACCTACTGTAAAATATGGCGGTGGATCTTTGATGTTATGTGGGTATTTAAAAACACAAATACTACATTTAAAAACACAAATAAATTATTACAATCAACCAAAACACTCGCAAATGTCAGTGAATTCTATTCTCATCAGTGTTCTGAACTGCCCTATTGGAAGCAGGGACTCAAGATGTAATTAGGATTGTAAATTATTCCAAACAAGGGAGGTGTTAGAACTAAAGGCTGATTTACCTAGGTTGACATAAAATGGTTCACTTTTTTTTTTGGAGTGCCTGGAAGTGCATTATTCTCTTCCATTTGTTTAGAGGTGAATAAAAGACTCCCTCTAGTGGAACTTGAGTTATTGTCTGAAACTATTCTTTCAAATAGGAGGCCAGCTGAGGCAAATCAATTATTAAAAGCACCACAAAGGTAATTTTTGTCTTATAGGAACAGAGGCTGTTCTCTGAGGCCATTGACTGGAACGAATTGCAAAAATAACTGAAGCTGGAGACTTATATCTCCCTCTCTAACTTTAAGCATCAGCTGTTAGAGCAGCTTAAAGTTAGAGAGGGAGATATACATCTCCAGCTTCAGTTATTTTTGCAATTCGTTCCACTGTACCTGTACACAGCCAATCTGTAAGTAGCATACCCAACTACCTCATCAGCATAGTGTTATTTATCTTCTTGTTATTTTGCACCCCAGTATCTCTACTTGCACATCATCATCTGCACATCTATCACTCCAGTGTTAATGCTAAATTGTCATTATTTAGCTTCTATGGCCTATTTATTAACATACCTCCCTAATCTTATACATTTGCACACACTGTACATAGATTTCTCTATTGTGTTATTGACTTTGTTTGTTTATATGTAACTCTGTTGTTGTTTTTGTCGCACTGCTTTGCTTTATCTTGGCCAGGTTGCAGTTGTAAATGAGAACTTCTTCTCAACTGGCCTACCTGGTTAAATAAAGGTGAAATACATGTTGTTGTTTTTTTAATAACCTGCTGGGGCAATGAGGGGGCAGAGTTTGGTTACAAAGATTTGACCACTGTCCAGAATTTAGCTGATGTACAATTGAATGTTTACATACGCCTTAGCCAAATACATTTAAACTCAGTTTTTCACAATTCCTGACATTTAATCCTAGTAAAAATTCCCTCTTAGGTCAGTTAGGATCACCAATTTATTTTAAGACTGTGAAATAATATAATAGCAGAAAGCATGATTTATTTCAGCTTTTATTTCTTTCATCACATTCCCACTGGGTCATCAGTTTACATACACTCAATTGGTATTTGGTAGCATTGCCTTTAAATTGTTTAACTTGGGTCAAATGTTTTGGTTAGCCTTCCACAAGCTTTCCACAATAAGTTGGGTGAATTTCGGCTCATTCCTCATGACAGCTGGTGTAACTGAGTCAGGTTTGTAGGCCTCCTTGCTCGCACACGCTTTTTCCGTTTTTCCCACAAATTTTCAATAGGATTGAGGTCAGGACTTTGTGATGGCCACTCCAATACCTTGACTTTGTTGTCCTTAAGCCATTTTGCAACAACTTTGGAAGTATGCTTGGGGTCATTGTCTACTTGGAAGACCCATTTGCATCCAAGCTATAACTTCCTGACTGATGTCTTGAGATGTTGCTTCAATATATCCACACAATTTTCCATCTCTCATGAAGCCATCTATTTTGTGAAATACACCAGTCCCCCCTGCAGCAAAGCACCCCCACAACATGATGTTGCCACCCCGTGTTTCACGGTTGGGATGGTGCTTCACAGTGATTCAGGGTTGGGATGGTGTTCTTCAGCTTGCAAGCCTCCCCCTTTTTCCTCCAAACATAACGATGGTCATTATGGCCAAACAGTTCTATTTTTGTTTCATCAGACCAGAGGATATTTCTCCAAAAAGATTCTTACTTGCTGAGGTTGTGTCAATATAAGACTCATTTTACTGTGGATATAGATAGTTTGGTACCTGTTTCCTCCAGCATCTTCACAAAGTCCTTTGCTGTTGTTCTGCGATTAATTTGCACTTTTCGCACCAAAGTACGTTAATCTCCAGGAAACAGAACGCGTTCTGAGGTCTTGGCTGATTTCTTTTGATTTTCCCATGAGGTCAAGCAAAGAGGCACTGAGTTTGAAGGTAGGCCTTGAAATACATCCACAGGTACACCTCCAATTGACTCAAATGATGTCAATTAGCCTATCAGAAGCTTCTAAAGCCATGACATAATTTTCTGGAATTTTCCAAGCTGTTTAAAAGGCACAGTCAACTTGTTGAATGTAATCTTCTGACCCACTGGAATTGTGATACAGTGAATTATAAGTTAAATAATATGTCTGTAAGCAATTGTTGGAAAAATGACTTGTGTCATGCACAAAGTAGATGTCCTAACCGACTTGCCAAAACTATAGTTTGTTAACAAGAAATTTGTGGAGTGGTTGAAAAATTAGTTTTAATGACTCCAACCTAAGTGTATGTAAACTTCCGACTTCAACTGTATGTTGTCTTTGCTTTTCTAACCAGAGTAAGATATCCATTTGTCAAATGTTTGAAGGACTGCCAGTCAGAGGTAGAACCAGTGAATCTAGCCTTAGCACAAGCTAAGTTTCTTTCATAAAATCTTTCAGATAATTCATGCGTGAACCATGGGTTAGATTTGTCCTTTACCCTTAATCTCTTATATGGGGGATACTTATCTGTAACAGAGTTAAATAAAGAGGTAAATCATTTAAGGACCTGATCAAAATCAGAGATAGAGGACACAACCTCCCTATTATACAACCTCAGATCATACAGGAAAGGTTGCTCATTGAAAGCTTTAAAATGTATCTTTGTAATAATGCGCAGATGGGATTTAGGTAGCTTAGTATCTCTAATGCAGGCAATGGGACAATGGTCACTAAGCTTGTTAGCAAATATTCCATTGGCTCTATACTTATGAGGGGTGTTTGGCAGTGTTACGGTTTTCTAGGTGTGAAGGATAGTCGGACCAAAATGCAGCGTGTAGATTGCGATCCATGTTTAATCAACAAAACGTAAACACGAATCAATACAAACACTACAAAACAAATAAACGTAACGAAAACCGAAACAGCCTATACTTGTGTCAACTAACACAGCGACAGGAACGAAGACACTAAGGACAATCACCCACGACAAACTCAAAGAATATGGCTGCCTAAATATGGTTCCCAATCAGAGACAACGATAAACACCTGCCTCTGATTGAGAACCACTCCAGACAGCCATAGACCTTGCTAGATAACCCCACTAGCTACAATCCCAATACATACACACCAAAACCCCAAGACAAAACACACCACAATACAAAAACCCCATGCCACACCCTGGCCTGACCCAATACATGAAGAAAAACACAAAATACTTAGACCAGGGCGTGACAGAACCCCCCCCGCTAAGGTGCGGACTCCCGAACGCACCTCAAAACAATAGGGAGGGTCCGGGTGGGCGTCTGTCCATGGTGGCGGCTCCGGCGCGGGACATGGAACCCACTCAGTCAATGTCTTAGTCCCCTCTCCTCGCGTCCCTGGATAGTCCACCCTCACTGCCGACCATGGCCTAGTAGTCCTCACCCAGAACCCCACTGGACTGAGGAGCAGATCGGGACTGAGGAGCAGATCGGGACTGAGGAGCAGATCGGGACTGAAGGACAGCTCGGGACTGAGGGAAAGCTCGGGAGTGAGAGAAAGCTCGGGAGTGAGAGGAAGCTCGGGAGTGAGAGGAAGCTCGGGAGTGAGAGGAAGCTCGGGAGTGAGAGGAAGCTCGGGAGTGAGAGGAAGCTCAGGCAGGTAGGTAGATCTACCAGATCCTGGCTGGCTGGTGGTTTCAGCAGATCCTGGCTGACTGGCAGATCCCGGCCGACTGGCGGATCTGGAAGAGTCTGGCCGACTGGCGGATCTGGAAGAGTCTGGCCGACTGGCGGATCTGGAAGAGTCTGGCCGACTGGCGGATCTGGAAGAGTCTGGCCGACTGGCGGATCTGGAAGAGTCTGGCTGACTGGCGGATCTGGAAGTGTCTGGCTGACTGGCGGATCTGGAAGAGTCTGGCTGACTGGCGGATCTGGAAGAGTCTGGCTGACTGGCGGATCTGGAAGAGTCTGGCTGACTGGCGGATCTGGAAGAGTCTGGCTGACTGGCAGATCCTGGCAGACTGAAAGATCTGGCTGCTCCATGCTGACTGGCGGCTCTGGCTGCTCCATGCTGACTGGCGGCTCTGGCTGCTCCATGTAGGCTGACAGCTCTGGCGGCTTCTTACAGATTGGCAGCTCTGGCGGCTCCGTGCAGACTGACAGCTCCGTGCAGACTGACAGCTCCGTGCAGACTGACAGCTCTGGCTGCTCCATGCAGACTGACAGCTCTGGCTGCGCTGAACAGGCAGGAGACTCCGGCAGCGCAGGAGAGGAGAAAGGCTCCGACAGCGCTGGAGAGGCGGGAGACTCCGACAGCGCAGGAGAGGCGAGGCGCACTGTAGGCCTGATGCGTGGTGCTGGTACTGGTGGTACTGGACCGAGGACACGCACAGGAAGCCTGGTGCGGGGAGCTGCTACCGGAGGGCTGGAGTGTGGAGGTGGCACAGGATGGGCTAGACCGTGAAGGCGTACTGGAGATCTTGAGAGCAGTGCTGGCACAGGACGTGCAAGGCTAGGGATGTGCACAGGAGGCCTGGTGCGTGAGGCTGGCACCAACTTCACCAGCCGACTAACACGCACCTCAGGACGAGTATGGAGCGCTAACCCAGGTGCCATCAAATCCCCGACACGTTCCGTCGGGCGAATTCCATGCAAAAAGCACCAACACAGCAACTCCCTCATTTCTCTCTCCTCCAATTTCCCCATTAACTCCTTCACAGTCTCTGTTTCGCTCACCTCCAACACCGGCTCTGGTTCTGGTCTCCTCCTTGGCTCCTCACGATAAACAGGGAGAGTTGGCTCAGGTCTGACTCCTGACTCTGCCACACTCTCCCTGAGCCCCCCCCCAAGAAATTTTTGGGGCTGACTCTCAGGCTTCCTTCCGAGTCGCCGTGCTGCCTCCTCATACCGGTGCCTCTCCGTTTTTGCCGCCTCCAGTTCTTCTTTGGGGCGGCGATATTCTCCAGGCTGAGCCCAGGGTCCTTCTCCGTTTAGGATTTCCTCCCATGTCCAGAAATCCTTATAGCGCATCTCCTCTTTGGGCTGCTCCTGCCTGTTGACACGCTGCTTGGTCCGTTGGTGGTGGGTGATTCTGTTACGGTTTTCTAGGTGTGAAGGATAGTCGGACCAAAATGCAGCGTGTAGATTGCGATCCATGTTTAATCAACAAAACGTAAACACGAATCAATACAAACACTACAAAACAAATAAACGTAACGAAAATCGAAACAGCCTATACTTGTGTCAACTAACACAGCGACAGGAACGAAGACACTAAGGACAATCACCCATGACAAACTCAAAGAATATGGCTGCCTAAATATGGTTCCCAATCAGAGACAACGATAAACACCTGCCTCTGATTGAGAACCACTCCAGACAGCCATAGACCTTGCTAGATAACCCCACTAGCTACAATCCCAATACATACACACCAAAACCCCAAGACAAAACACACCACAATACAAAAACCCCATGCCACACCCTGGCCTGACCCAATACATGAAGAAAAACACAAAATACTTAGACCAGGGCGTGACAGGCAGAATGATATCCAAAATAATAGATTATTCCGTTTTTTTTATAAGTTTGTGCGGGTTGATTTAGTTGAGTTAAATTTTAACCCGTACAATATCTTTCAGTCTATCTGATACTGGCATCAACCAATCCAGGTTAAGATCACCCAATATTAATAATTCAGATTTAGCATTGTTAGACAGCAATTCAGACAATGTTCTAAGAGCAATTGGGAGGGCCGAGGCAGGGCGATAAACTCCCACTAATGTTAGTTGGGCATTATAACCAAGGCCCACATTTAGGATAATACGTTGAAATTGCTTGGAGACAGATGTGATACACAGCAACATTCAAGTTGTTCTTTAGGAATATGGTGACACCCCCACCTCTGCCAGATCTATGAACATTTTATCCATTCAGAGACGCATCAGAATCTTACACAGACTTTTTTAACCAAGTTTCAGTATTATCAAAATATCTGGGCTGGTTTGAGAATCTAGAATTACAATAAGTTTGATTTTCGAAATCAAACTTTACATTAACCAGTCCAAGGCCACAGCTGCGGGAATTCAGATCAGTCAGAGTCTCTAACATAAACATGCTATGATCAGTAGGTAACCCTCTATATAAAATAGCCATGGAGTTGGCTTAAAATGGTATAGATACAAGATTGTTTAGAACTGTGCAATTTGGTCTATATCTCGAACGAGGACGTAGATTAAAACAAGAATCAATGAGGGTTACCTGTTGCGGGCAAGGACTGATATCCAAGAATAGCCTTTTTCGTACCTTTTCGATGTTCGCATTCAGCATCCAAGCTGCTCTCCTGTTCGGGTGCAGGCCGTCCATTTTTAGAAACTGCGGTTGCTCCCAAAACAGATCGAAATTGTCAATAAAATCCTATGCTTTTTAGAGAAGAGTCCTGATTTCTTCCAAAATTCCAGTGCAAATAGCCGGGAGAGGCGATCAATTCCACAACCATGTTTTTGGATAGGGACAGAAAAATTATCTGCTTGCCTGTAGTCTGTCTCTCAGTTATTCAAAGTCCTGTCTCAACTCAGCCCATTGCCGCAGCTTGATGTCATTTGTAACAGCATGCAAAACCACTGCGTCCAGCTCTGGGTTTTGGTCTAGAATGATCGCAAGCTCCCGAGTGATGTCATGCACTCTGACACCAGGGAAACAGAAAGTATTTGCGTTGTTAACCACCTCATCCATACAATTGAACTCCCAACAATGGCTACCATGGGTGGGGGAGTTTGTGGATTTCCAGGTGGCACAGAGCCAGTGGCCTGTAATGGCTGTATGGAGGAATGGTCTAAGAACCCTCCCAATGTGTTCTCCAATCTCATAAAACATTTTAGAAAAAGGCTCAGTGCCATTATCCTTGCAAGGTGAGGTATTGAAAGGTATTGAAATATTGCCAATAATTTTGACACCTATCTTTTTGAGAGAAAGTATTACTTCTTAAACAAAATCTTTCTTTGAGCAATTGTATTAGTATAAATTAATTCAATTCTCACCACCAAAAAAATTGCATACTATATAGTTCAGTATTTGTATTATTTATGTTAGTCTTTTTTGCTCATCTGTATGAAGGGTGCCAATAACTTCAGACCTGACAATATAGGCCATGTGTCTCAGAGTCCACCAACCTCTGTGTGGCTCGACTTCTTCATGGTCCTTCGAGCCAGACAGTCTGACCAATTTGAAGACATTCAGGAGCCCATCCCGATTGATGGCCATGCTTACAAACAGCAGAACAAACAGGACCTGGCTGACGCCAAACGTCTATCAAGCATGTACATGGAAGAATTTTTCCTGATTATCTGTGTAAAGTACTGTGTTGATTGTGCTTTTCTATCCAATATAAGGTAATTACAAAGATAGTTCGCTACAGTTACTCTGGAACTATTCCACTGTAATGTCAAGTGTTGAGAAAATATATATATTTTTCTATCCCTTTGAATGGGTTAGGGGCATGATGGCAGATATTCATAGCTTGTAAGAGGGAGAAAAATATACTGGGAAAGCTGTTGTGGAGTGATGAAAATAGTTTATGGCCCTCTCTCGAGTATAGGGGCATGATAACCCTTACTCTGTCAGAGCACTGAGGGGCAAATAAACACTCCTTTAAGGGAAGTCTGGGATTTTGACATTGGAAGTAAAATAAAGTGTGTGCAATGGAGGGCTCTTAGACTACCTCATGAAAAGAATATGGCAGAGTGTTTCCGAGAATACCAATGAGCTCAGGACAATTCCAACAACTAAGAGGTTGCAACACTTTCCACTTTCCACTGCCAACTCAAACTGATTATCTAATATGCTCAGGCACAGAGTAAATATACATTTGCATTCCCCCAAAAATTATATTAGAGAAAGTGTGAAAGCAGAAAGCTGTACAATAGGTCAAACATAAGATGTTATTTTTCTGTTAGTCACACAACTATATTTTACATGAAACAATGCTCGGAGAATGAGAGAACTTCAGGGTAAATCCATTGAATAACACAAACTTTACCGGAAAATAACATCATTCTGGCTCACCCTGATAACTCCAGGATAGTAGATTTGATTGCAAAGGAACCTGCAATTTCTATTGTGCACAGAATTGAATCTGTTCACAATACACACTTCAACGTGATGTGTTTGATTATGGCTTTCAAAGGCAGACACACATCGACTTGGTACAAGGCCAATGTAAACCATGTAAGACAAGACAGAATCTCTGTCGTCGTATAGACATGATTGACAGATTCCTTTCACTTGGGTGGCTGGCACTGGTAAGCTGCTAGCTTATGTAAATGTCCTCGCTCAACCAGAGTATTTCATGTTTGCCTAACGGTTTATGGTGAGTCAGTGCATATGTACGTCTGGCAGTGCTAGGTTGGGAGGGGAAGGCTTTGTATGGCATTCTCTGGTTACCCCTGTCCCTATGGAGAGCCCACATATCTGTGAGGATACAAAGCCGCAGGCTGACTACGCTAAGCTAGTGAGTCATCCTCACAGACAGAAGTACATGCTAGGGGTAGAAGCAGTGTATAACCAATAGCCTGTAGGGCAAAAAGCCTATAAACGGGGAGTGTGTGTGACGCAACTGGATTGCTAGGAGTCCAACTGTAAAGAGCTGGTTGGACACCGACCTAGGTTGTCCTCACAAGTCTGGCTAGGCCACAGAGGAATATGCCGCGCTACAAGTCCACGCTTAGCTAATCCGGGAGGCATTTCGAAGGACTAAAATATCCCCTGGAACTACTTAAGGGCCACTTCCAAAAAAAGACCGGAAACATCCTCAAAAGAGACACACAGTAGGTTTTGAAGCAGAGAAATCAATGCCGCTTCTCTTTCTCCAAAAGTTAGCTGAAGAGTAGAGCGAGGAGAAGTTTTGCCGAGCTCTGGGCGACCTTGTTGTTTGTAAATACTCAGTGAGCAATGTATTTGAACAGAATGTCTATTCTCCGGGAGACCGAGGGATATGGAGGTGGTACGGCGTGGTGGGGACGACGACAAGGCTCGTTGCTGAGCAATACCGACCCATAAGCCTCATTGTCTGAGCGGGAGCACAAGGCCACACCGTCATTCGCGGGTTTAGAATCACATACCTTTGTTTAACACAGCCTTGGCTTTTGTGACGTGTGTATTAGGTGCCTTTACCAACCCACGCCCTCCGGTGCTTTCAGTGCAAACACCTCATGACAATTTCTTGTTCATTGAAGAAACGTTGCCAGGAATGCCTAGGGTCTTTTGAAAAGATGCTGTTCATACAGTTCTCAAAAGACTTTCCTTTGACATGGTGGGCCGTTGTGGCAAGGTTCAGTGAGAAGCTATTGTATAGCATGCATATATAGCATGCATATATACAACTGTATAGCATGCATAACTCAGTGATTTTACCATTCAATCACTCATAACCTCTCAGACCAAATAATTCATGTGATTTGTTTGGGGGGATGCAGTGAATATATGTGTGACGTCAATGCATGCTACAATCAATTGATTGTAGTTTAAGCTAGTTTAAGTGCTTTGTGGGGAACAGAAATAAACCCATTTACACTTCCTGCATTGGTTATGGCCATTTACACCAAATCCTTATAGATAAATCAAGGCTAGAGCACTCCAGCATCAGTGTACATGGAACCATGTAATTGCAATGTAGGAGCACTGCCACGGGGCTATTCTTTTAAGATAAGTGTAGGTGTCTGAAGAAATGTAAAAGCATCACAAATTGATGTTCATTTCCAGTCTCATCTCTAAGCTGAAATGCTTTGAGGGGATTCTAAATCAGGCTTTGTCTGCCACAAAGGCAGCACCATCATATACCCACATGTGGGTAATGTCCTAGGGTAACACAAACAAGAAGAAAAAGTGCACCAACCCGAAAAAAACTGACAAACAGGGAGGGACTATGGTGAAGGCCAGGGGTGAACCTAGAGTATATTGTTGCTTCCAATAGGTCCCCTGCTTCATTCATTTGTGGACCAACATAAGCGTACACACACAGCTGCACAGCTCTCACACACAACACTTACAGAAGCCCTTGCGTGGACTGAGAACCATTTTGACTGTGATTGGGCCTCTAGGGCCAGGGCCGAGGGGCCACATTGGCAGGAGAGCCCCATTACCTATGTAATGTGATGGCTATGGAGTGGGCTCCCAATCGGCGCTGGCCCCCAGGTGCTGACACAGGGCAAGTGTACGAAGCGGGCCCCTGACAGCAGGCGAGGGCACTGAGAAGTACTTGTTTGTTAATGAAATGGCACTAACTGTCATCATCCACTGTAAAGGTTTTTGTTTTTCAAACTCACCACCAAGAGAAAAGGCAAAAATAGCATGCACTGCACGGTACAATTGACTTGGTACAAGAGGAGTGGTAACAGATGCTAAACACCAGGCACAACATAAAATCAGGCACTATGGTGACCGAAACAGTGAAACTACTATTCTGGTAATGGCACTGGCTTCTAAACGTCATAAATAATCTACTCCATATACCTGAAAGTTAATATTCTAGAAAGTAGAGATCACAGTGCAGCTAAAGATCGGGAGTAAGAAGATAAGCAGGATTAAAACGGAGATAATTTCCTCAGATGCACAATATTCACAATACACATTTTCAGTCATTCAGAGAGAGACAGAGAGAGAGAGAGAGACAGACAGACAGAGAGACAAACAGGTATGTAGTAGAAAGACAGATGGAATATTACAATTCAATCATAAACATTTCACATTTTAAAAGTCCCTTTTCATTAAGCTTATCGAGTAAGGACTATAGGAGAATTGATTGGAAGTGGCCCGTTTTCCAATTCCATTCAATACAACTGTATTAGGTTCCACAGGCATCAGCTTAGAACCAAGCAAAATCTGTAATATTTAACATTTTCAGTAAAAATATTTAAGCATTTCGTGGGAAATAGTAGGGAGAAGAAAACAGAAGTATGAAAACAGTATAAAAACAAATTTTTAGCGCACACTTTGTGCTCCAAGAGCAACAGGAGAGATGCAAGTGATGTGTCTGCATGCGTGTCTGTGTGTGCCTCCTGCAATGTGTCTATTAGGCAGGTTTTAATAGCTGTGTAACGCTTTAGTATTTTTTAAAGGTTGTCACTGTGATTTAGAGGCCCCTGAAAGCCTGCTCCATTCTGCCAGGGATTCCCCGGTTTTCTGTGTGCTCTCCAAGACGCAGGATCTTCAAAGAATGGTGAGACCACTAGAAAAACAACACTGGAAAAACAGGCCATTGAACAAGAGTTTTCAAAAAACTAGAAGCCTTGAGTTAAGTATATTTGTGGATTGTAGCACAGTGTCCATACTCCTGTGCTACAACACAAAAAGACAAACCTCATATCAAAGTATAACTAAGACTAGGAAAGAAGTCATTATCGAGGGCTTTCCCTCAAGAATAAGCAATTCTACCATAAACTGTAACTTGGTGTTTCAATCATGATCAATACAATTTTAGCATTGTCAATCCATTCCTGTACACAGGTTGTCTATCAGGTTTAAAAAAAAATCATGGCATGAGTTCACATTGAAACAGGAATGCAACCAAATCGGACTAACATCACTACAAAAAGGAAGCCCTGTAGCTCTGCCACAGTGGTATGATTAAACCCATACCTCCAGACTCTGAGCTGTGGGTTAGAGGTGGAGAACCACATAGCTTATCCAACTGCATCTCCTACTTCCTAGTAGGGGTCAGAGTTTGGGGTTGGCTCTGTGGTGAGGACGTGTCCCCACCACTGTGGAGGGGGCATATGAAGGGTGCCCGCTGTGCTAAGGCCGGCAGGTGGTCATCACTGTCAATCAGTGTAACGCAGCGCGTCGGGCACACAGACACACGCGACCCCGCAGTCCCACCAGGCCGACTCAGGCACCATGGAGAGCCTGTCTGCTTCCCCTCTCAGTTCATAATTACCAAAATGACTCATCAGAATGCAGTTAAGAACAACAGAGCCCTCACATCCTCTCGTCCAATAGAACTAATAGCTGTTGGAAAGCCACAAGAAATTCAGTTACTTTTTTCTCCACAGTGCATAGGAACAATAGGGAAAGCACAATTGATCTTCATGGTACAATCCATTTCAGGTGCTTAATGGTAAATGTGGAGGACAAACAAGCTATTCAAACAGCATTCTGTTAATGGACAATCGGGGCATTCTTGTCGCGAGAAGGTGGCCATCAATAAAATAATTCTTTGGAAATTACAGATGGCCATTTCAGTAGACTGAGTAAAGCTTAAAATAAAACAATAATTGTGGAATAGGGGTTCAAATCAAACTGAACTATTGTTAAAATTATCCCTTTGAAGAGTTGATCCATAACATCACTGCTTCTGTACAGGGAGCTGGTCATGTGCTTGACTGCACCTTAGATTCCAGGAGCAGTACAGCATCATATCTACCCCTCACCATCTCCTACTGTAGTTTATTTCTATATTTTAAGAGTAATCCACCACCCCTCCATGCTAATACAATTACCGACCATTGAGGGAGGACTGGCACAGTCCACAATTAAATTAATACTGCTGTTTGTGTCACACAGTCAGTTTCATTAAAGGGGATCTGCTGGAACATGGCTCCAGGAAGGAAGAGCCTGCTGTCTGTCTCCAGGCAACCAGGTACCCCATAACCCCACCATAGTGATACCGCACATGCTCAGAAACCATAGAAGAATTGATATCACATCAACACTATCCAAATGGATAGGGAACTGATCTGAGGGAACCATGAGCAAATAAGAGTGTAAAGACTGCAATGGTACCTTATGCATGAGTAGATAATAGATCAAAACAGATAAGCCATTATTTATCTTCCTTTAAAACGGGCAATTTAAGCAAAGCCGTGGTTGAGTGCTAACACTCCCGGCACATGTCCTGTATACAAATCCCCCTACCGAAGACCAGGTTCAATCCGTGTCCTCCCTTCCCACTGTTACTCCTGTATCCCCTTCTGATTTCCATATGGTCTCAATAAAGTGTCAGAATACCATGAAGATTCAGTATGTTTAAAAAGTCAACTTCACAACTATCACTGACCAGCTATTGAAACTAACACAAGAGTTCTGTGGTCTCTGGCCAGTGCCAAAGAGGTTAGGTTTGTTGGATAAGAAGATAAATATTGAGAATGCAGAGGACACACAGTATAGAGGTAAGAGCATCACCATTAAACATTATATATGGGTTGTTCCACAAATAGAATACCCTAAATGTATGTACCCTAACTAAAAAAAAAATGAAAATAATAAAAATGAATTTTAACATTCTGTCATAAATGCTCAACTTCATACAAAAACATGCTTTTAACCTCTCAAGAGGTTAAATAAAAGTGCCAATAAAGTGCCATTAAATTTGGTTGACTATAACATGGTTGAGGTTTTCACCTTAAATCAACCATAAATCTCCTTGTGACAGGGGAAATGGAAGCTTGTGTGTGCAACAGGGAGGGGCAATTGAATGCAAGCTTCACAAACCTTTTTAAAATGTCAAAAAATGTCTAGCCTACGGGTAACAGGATTGACGTGTTATGCTTGAAGATCTCAGTTTTCCATCACAAAACATCAGAATATTGCCAAAAAGAGTAGCAGCAGCTCATCTGCTTTTACACTATGACTTTACTACTGCTTATATGTTCAATGTTTCTTTTGAATTTTTTTTTAACAAGGAATAGTTTTCCCATAATCAAACAAAAGTTCTGTTCACTTAACCTGAAAATGAGGGAAAGACTTAAATGTATCAATAATTACATTAAATATATAATCATCTTCAGAAATGACAGTCAAAGCAAGAACATAACTAGGGCTTTACAATGATGGTAAAAACGTAGACATTTTGGGGTTAAGTGGGTTAAAATCAGAACGGTGATTATTAGAAATGCTGATTTTTGGCACTTTAGCAAGTATATTCGGATACATTGAGTGCTCATGTGGTCTATATTGAAGGGCACATTTAATATAACAGGCTATTACAATGTAATATTGGTGCACAATTTCTACTTACAACATCAAAGGGATGCAAAATGTACTCTATTCGTGGAATGACCCAACTTCTTAGGTAAGTCATTGGCCCCATTGAACAAGAAAAGTGTAGCGTCCAAGCCAAGAGCCTGTCTGCATGGCACACGACAAGGTTTTCCACACAGAATGGGCCCTCCGCAGCTTCTCACTACACTAGGTGTGTG
The DNA here is from genome assembly GCF_018296145.1 of Oncorhynchus tshawytscha. NCBI lineage: Eukaryota > Metazoa > Chordata > Actinopteri > Salmoniformes > Salmonidae > Oncorhynchus > Oncorhynchus tshawytscha. Next base: position 34,025,865 of record NC_056458.1, read on the forward strand.
TTCGGAGATGCAGTGCATGACTAACTTACAATCTTTATGTCCAGCTTTGGGGAAACAGCAAGTGAACCAGACATTAAGGTTGGCCTTGGTGATAAAGGTTGACAACCCGGTTGAAGAGGGAAAGCATTCCATTCATCTCAGCGGAGACCATCACTTGGGATTTTGACTGGCCATTTTCTTTTGTGTTGAGACAATTTTTCTGAAAGATGCCTCCGGACATAGTTAGCAATGAATAGCCAGTCGCTGTGGCGCAGTTGAGGTGTAACTGAAAGATCATTCATGAAATTAGGATATTTAATACAATTAAAAAGTAATTTACAAATCAATCATATCCACTTGTGGCATTCACCTCACTCAGTCAGTTACCAATTTCAAATGGGAATATACAAAGTATCAAATGACTCTGTCTGTGTGATAACTGCATGCACCTTTTGTTCCAGCATCCCCTTTACTTTCTTTTTTTAAGAACAGCTATAACGGTGGACCCTTTAGTGATGAATAAATTCCTTGCTGGAAGCCCAGATAACATTTCATACAGGCTTAAATAAAGACGCCTTAGGAACCTGAATGACTATCGGTAAGATCTACTGCCCATAAAAAAGAGCTGTCGGACCACTGAATAAACCGACACAGGTCTGTTTCGCATACTAATACCTTTAACTGACACCGACACAATTACTGCAGCCTCCTGGGGAGATAATAGGTCTACGTGTGGGAGAGAGAGTCTCCTCCATCGGTGCATCAGCATTGCTGACGAGCGCCACATAAAGAGTTGCGGGCCAAAGGGACCCCTGTCTCCTGTTAGCTTTTCATCCATCCAGATCATTAGGAGAGCCACGTTTAGCTAAAGTGTTCCACTCTACTTACTTCACGCACCTTTGGCTATAGCTAGTACAGTTTCCCTTACTTAAATGCATAACTAGAGTGTGAATCACTACCACTGTATGTGCAGCTCAATAGAGTGATGAGGAGGAGGAGTCTACTGTGTCTGGAAGCAACTTCAACATACATTTTCTGGATTAAGGTAGAAACTCAAATATCGTTTTAAACTTTGTTTTATCATTGACAGTTACAACTGAACTGAATTCGGGATTGTATATCGATTCGCTCTCCTTAAATATTTGTATAATATTTGTATAATATAAGAAAATGTAAAATTAGTTACTGTTTTGTTGAATGTTCATGACTGGTTCGAGCTATCTATCTATGTAAGACAACAGTGGTGAAGGATATCATTTCTACTTAAAATTAATTTTAACGGATCCAAATTCAGTTTTGAGATCTAGCAGCATCATTTGCGTATGGTTGGCTGGATGTTTTTTGGCTCAATGGGATACGTAGTGATTTTGCCAGCATAGCCAGATACAGTTGAAGTCGGAAGTTTACATACACCTTAGACAAATACATTTAAACTCAGTTTTTCAATTCCTGACATTTAATCCTAGTAAACATTCCCTATCTTAGTTCAGTTAGGATCACCACTTTATTTTAAGAATGTAAAATGTCAGAATAATAGTAGAGAGAATATTTATTTCATCACATCCTCACTGGGTCAGAGGTTTATATACACTCCATCACAGGGTTTGTGATGGCCACTCCAATACCTTGAATTTGTTGTCCTTAAGCCATTTTGCAACAACTTTGGAAGTATGCTTGGGGTTATTGTCTATTTGGAAGATTTGCAAACAAGCTTTAACTTCCTGACTGATGTCTTGAGATGTTGCTTCAATATATCCACATATTTTCCATTGTCATGATGCCATCTATTTTGTGAAGTGCACCAGTCTCTCCTGCAGCAAAGCACCCCCACAACATGATGCTGCCACCCCCGTGCTTCACGGTTGCCTCCCCCTTTTTCCTCCAAACATAACGATGGTCATTATGGCCAAACAGTTCTATTTTTGTTTCATCAGACCAGAGACCATTTCTCCAAAAAGTATGATCTTTGTCCCCATGTCTGGCTTTTTTATGGCGGTTTTGGAGCAGTGGCTTCTTCCTTGCGCTCCTTTCAGTTTATGTCGATATATGACTCGTTTTACTGTGTTTCCTCCAGCATCTTCACAAGGTCCGTTGCTGTTGTTCTAAGATTGATTTGCACTGTTAGCACCAAAGTACGTTCATCTCTAGGAGACAGAACGCGTCTCCGTCCTGAGCGGTATGACGGCTACATGGTACCATGATGTTTATACTTGCGTACTATTGTTTGTACAGATGAATGTGGTATCTTTGGGCATTTGGAAATTTCTCCCAAGAATGACCCAGACTTGTGGACGTCTACAATTTTTTCTGAGGTCTTGGCTGATTTCTTTTGATTTTCCCATGATGTCAAGCAAAGAGGCACTGAGTTTGAAGGTAGGCCTTGAAATACATCCACAGGTACACCTCCAAATTGACTCAAATGATGTCAATTAGCCTATCAGAAGCTTATAAAGCCATGACATAATTTTCTGGAATTTTCCAAGCTGTTAAAAGGAACAGTCAATTTAGTGTATGTAAACTTCTGACCCACTGGAATTGTGATACAGTGAATTATATGTGAAATAATCTGTCTATAAACAATTGTTGGGAAAATGACTTGTGTCATTCACAAAGTAAATGTCCTAACCGACTTGCCAAAACTATAGTTTGTTAACAAGAAATTTGTGGAGTGGTTGAAAAATGAGTTTTAATTACTTCAACCTAAGTGTATGTAAACTTCCAAATTCAACTGTATGTAACCTTGAAAAAGGTTAAGCTTGTTGTCTAAATTCGACTTTATTCCTATAATTTGTAATCCAGGAATGTCACAAGTTAATTGACACGAGAAAACTAGTAACACTACAGAGCACAAATGGCTACAATAAATGGCTAAATCACTTCCGGAAACGAAGGGTCCGCGGAGCTCCTCCCCCCCCCCAGCACAATATTAGACTTGTGTTTCTGTTGAGAGACGCTCATGCGAGACGCTCATGCGAGACAATGCCTCACCATAAGGTAAGGTAGACCTACAATCAATAATAAAGTGCAGATTACTTGGCTTACGAATATGCAGAGCTCTAGTAACATTTACAATTTGGGTCAAGGCTCTTTTTTAATCCACACAATATCTGCAACTCACCGCAGTACGATTAAATTAAGAGCCCATTGCAAAATGCACACCACATAGCTCTACTACAGCTGTTTTATCAACAACTTTAATACAGCCAGTTATTGGACAGGCTAGTGAGAGAACCACATCATTGCTGGACCAAAATGTCAAGAGACACCAAGTGTGTATTCCCATCAACCTCCCTGTCCCTTAAGTTTTTCTGTAAAGTTATTTCACCACATCCAATCATGACTGCCTGTCAAAGCAGAAGGAATTGCTTGACATTGTGAACTTCCGTGGAGAATGCCTGAACACAGCACTGCAGTCTGACTGTGTCCCTTAGTGGGAAGATAATTATTAATTTCCTAAGACACATTTTGAATGGAAACCCATACTAGCTCATTTTAATGTCTGCAGATTACTTCATCGACTCGACTGTGTATTACAACAATTGTATCAATTCCAAATATTTTTACATGAGAAGTGGGTGAAAGGCATCTTTTTGTTGTTTCTCAATGGTAGAGATGGTACAGTATGAAGCAAATCAAGCAACATTGTAAATACATCCCAATAGGCCTCTATGCTTATCCAATGTTAAGCCGAAACTACAATAGGCTTTCACTGTTTTCATAATGCCTCCTAGAATAATCATTAGGTCGGAGTAACACATCATCGGTCCCTGGGCAAATCTCCAGCAGACTCTCTATAGCCACTCCTCATCACGTATTCAGGCCTTGTCTGGAGCTAATCAGGGGAGACTGGAGTGTTATTAATTATGTTTGCCAAATGACTGCCCCCACCCTCCCTCCACCGCACCATCACCCACCCCCTCCTTCCCCAACCCGTATTAGAAAATGGCAGTCGTTGCATCCGTCCCCATCCTTGGCAGAGGAGGTGTTTTGTATTCCTGAAAGAGGTGTCATGTTAGCATTTCGCCACAGTGTAACTGACAGATCAGAGTCATTATCGGATATTTTGTAGGGGGAGGCTACATTCCGCAGACGCACATTTGGAAATGTTAAATCAATTATATCAAACTTGCGATGTAAGTGAGGTAATGACATCGTATATTGCAGGTTGATCATTGCTTTCATATGTGACTGAGGCCACGTATATAGTGCACTACTTTTGATCAGGTCAAAAGTAGTGCTCTATGTAGGGAACAGGGTGCTATTTGGGACACAGGCTGAGTGTCATATTAATGTTCAGTTGTTGCTGATACCAATGGCCAGGAATAGAAGGTGTTAATTATACGTCTTTTTGTTATGTTGTGAAGAACGGTATCAGTCAGACTAGTGATGCTCTTCAGGTGAAACTGTTGCTGGCCAAGGGAAAAGGTGAGGGTGGATGACTCATCTTACGCAGAGGACAGAAGGATCCTTAAAAGGGTGTTGAAATGCCAATCTCTCCAATAACCTTCAACTACAAGACCCAAACAAACTGCCTGCGATTGACCAATCTCATATAGAGCGCTTACATAAGGGGTGTGTAACCTCTGACCCGGTCTACAGCATATCGCATGCAGAACGACACCATTTTGCTTCAGTTGAAATCAACCAATAGAAAATGAGAACAATAATGTAACTCAAATACAGTAGCCTATAAAATAGCAGAGTACTAGCAAACAGGTTTTGAGGAAGTATGAGTAGTATGAAGAAAAACAAAGATGATGTTCTCAATCAGCCAGCAGCTCTGCATCACAGCCGGTAACTTGATTGTATTTACGTCAATGATTTCCTGTGTGGCTGTTGTGTAATTAACTGTAATTAATGACAAGAACAGAGTAAAATGGACTTGTGTACTCCAGTTCATACAAGAACAGTTAGCGCTGATAGTGTGTTAAGTAGGGTCCTGGTACATATTGTACCGAGCTCTGCAAATGCCACCGATTTCACATAAGAGATTTATCACATATTGGAGCCTCTTGAATCTCTTGCAGACTTCAATGCTACAGTGGGTTCTGTATCAGAGTCCCAGGTTCTCATTAGATGGGCTCAATCGGTGCTAACTGACAGGGAGAAAAAATGTCACTTCATCAAGCCTGTGTATGGCACCGTCTAATTGAGTAAGCTCATTTGAGGAAGACGCGATCACTAAACAGCATTTCATTAAACCAAGACGGAGCAGCAATTGGAATATGCACATTTCCTATTCTCATCAGGTTAACTGCAGGTAATGTTAGGGTAGCTCTTAAAGAAAAGGGGAGACTGTCAACATACATGTACGTTGTGTTAAAACGGCGAGCGTATACAGGAACTGGCAGCGGTGCGTATGTAAACGATTCCTCTTCAGTGCCGACTCCCTCTGGTCATTTTTCATTCAGAAAACCTTTGCTCAAACACTGTGGCAGGTTTTCTGCCTCAGAGAGTGAGGAATGATTCCCTAAAGAGTGCACAATGAAGTGCAATTATACAACCTCAGCGTAAAGAGAAAAAAAAAGAATAGCAGCAAACTTCAGAAATGTCAAGGTAGATTAGATAAATTAAGTGAGGGAGAGAGAGGAGGAATGGAGAATGGTTGGAAGTATAAGCCTGGGGTGCATGGGGAAGTGGGAGGGTTATTCACAGAGACCGACAACAAGCAATTTTCCCTCCTGCTATCAGGGAAATCAATGAAAGACTTACAGACACTACTGTAAGAGCCTTATTGGTTATTTTCCCTCTCTCACTTCAAATTCCAGTTGAGCTGGCACACAGCTGCACACGGCTACCTTGGTAATGACAGAAAAAAAGTTGCTTGAAAGACTACATCAAAACAAAGCGATGTGAACATAAAGACCCAGGTTGTGCGTGGGCTCAAGGCTTCATAGAAGGAACGCACACAAAGCCAACTAGCGTGATTTCACATTGGCTAGAGTGACAAAAAACTACAAAAAAATAGATTGAATTAAGAAATGGTTGCTTGGGGTGATATGATGACATTCTTCCTTTTTTACTTAGCATCTTATGATGTCCATCATTCATTCTTGCGAGAACAGTAGTCTGGCCATGGTTGCATCATCTACAATGATCGGAGGTACAAATTAATTTGTAAAAAAAGAGTACCATATAGACAAATACTTTTCATATAGCTCATTTTGCACCTTCAGTGCTTTGGATTCCAGTAAATATACCTAGTAAAGTACACAATGTCTGCTAAATGTCATCGTCATTAAAAGCTACTCCAGTCTAGAGCTATATATCATGGTGAATAGCTTCAACATACAGATTGTGTCTAAAAGGGAGTCAAATAGACTGGATTGAAAGTGTGCTAGTGTCTCAAATAGAAGAAAATTAATCACAAATCAATCCTAAAACCAAGATCTAATGGGAAATCTGGAGACAAAACTCGACTATAATAACACACTTTAAAAATGGTTGCTATTCAAGCTCGATTGAACATGCACACACATGAAATGGTTCTGCTACCTTATAAAGACTAATGAATAAGATTCAAATGAAGAAATAGTGGGAATGAGTAATTGCTCTGACTAATCCCTAAGTTGCTTGAAACAGGACGATGTTGAGTGAAAACAAATGAGTGAGCAGGGGAGTCCCAGCGCCTTGCATAGGGCTAAACCCCATTATGTTCTGATTAATGACGGCCCGCCGCTCGCAGGTGACATAAATCAACGCCTTATAAATAGAAATCCATTCTCCGGCTTCCCTGGAGGTAATCCATGCAGTGGCGCATTCTACACAGCCCGGGCTATCCTTGATGTCCACATTTGTATATAAATGACATTCATATTTTCAATCAATTACAGCGATGGGGTATTAGGGGGAGAAGTGGAAACAAAAACAAAAAGACTGTGGACCATTATCCATGCAGTCTATCCCCAACTATTGGGCAGAGATGGATTTCCGGGTCCTTTTCCATTTAGTGGTGCAGAGGGAGTAATTTTGCTAGTTGGCTAACGGAGTACACGTAGATGAAAACGTTTTGTCATTAAGCAGAAACTCTGATCCAGAGCGACAGTAGTGAGTGCATACATTTTCATACTGGTCCCCTGTGGGAATCGAACCCACAACCCTGGTGTTGCAAGCGCCATGCTCTACCAACTGAGCGACACAGGACCCTGAAGTCAAATGAAGTCATTATCCTGCAACACGTTTACGGCACTGGACGGCGGTAGCTGGCGTTGGTGATACAGTAACGCTTAAGTGTAATGATATATGAGAAGTGTAAGTATACAGGAAAAGGGCAGATAAAAGAAGAGGGTATGAAATGTGGTAAATTGCTTTCTTTGTATGGATGCATGAAGGCCAAGAGAAGTACAAAATAAAATACAAATTAAAATCCCCAATTAAATTAAGGCTCCACGTTCTGCATGGTCACAGTCGGGAAAGTCAACGCTTTCAACGTTTCAATGTGTCAAGTGAGCACATGAAAGAGAGTTGTTATCTTTAAAAAAGCGGGAGCCACAAATTGGCGAGACACCATCGCTGTGCAAATGAGACCTAATTGGGCTTGAGTTGTGCCAGCGGGCGTTCTGGCTGTGGAGGGCAGGGATAGCGGTGGGGGATCCCATACTGGCATTACACCGCACCCACTGGCAGAAACCGAAAGAGAGACAGGGGGTCTTGTTGGGGCTGGAACACCCGAGGACAGGGTTTCCTTCCTGGGATGGAGAACAGGAGCTTTGCTCAGTATTTACATTTTACATTTGTCAGAGGGCTAAGGGGGGTTCAGCTCTGTAAGCACTCCTGTTCAGGTTTCTTCCGGTCGGTGGGTGTGCACATACTCCTTCCGAATTTAGAGACATTATTGTTGGGAACGCAACATGGAAGGGAGAGCGCAAACAGGTGTCCTTCTTGGGCACCAACACCTGTTGCTCTGAGCTCATATCCCCTCAAGAGTCCTCTACACAGAGTCAATCTAGGCCGGCTTGACATGGCAGCCAAAGCGGTCAGAGCTCTTAATTTTGCAATGCATTGCAACAGGCTAGACTTGTTAGATACTGGCCTAGTGTGTAGGGTTAGGCAACACACATGGGCTGATTCACTCTCTCACCTCTGCCCTTATTGATTAGGCCTATGAGATGTGAAAGCAGTGCATTGTAAACAACACCTTGACTAATAAAAGGTGATGTGGGTCCACACAGCATTCCCATATTGCTTAAATCTAGCTTGTCCTGTCAGGTCCGTTGAAAGTAGTCAACAAGAACAGGGGGAAGGGAGTGGTTTGATGGATTAGAACCCACTCTGGGTATAATATGGGACTTTTATCCAAGGCCACATTGAAAGTCATACCTATATGGCCAATGCAGTACATATTCCACAACCCTGACCATGCTCTGTCTAACCGACTGAGCCATTGGAGCCACATAGATAATGTTGAGTTCTGGGTGTACTCACTGGGGGAGGGGAAGCTGTGGTCTGTGTCGTAGTCCTCAGGGGGAGCGGTGCTGTGGGGGGGCTTGCTGGTTAGGCTGGAGCGGCTCTCTGACAGCAGGCTGCCCTGTGGTCCCCAACCCAGCCCTGTGGGGGTCCCATTCCACCCCCCACTGAACACTGGACAAACACACAGGGCCAAGAGGTTAAAAGGCACAGTCTGAAAGATTTCCTACTGTTCAATAGTTTTGCTGTTCATTGTCATTGATATTGATTGTTCAAGAATAAAGCTCATCAATGGCTTACACTCTAAGTAAAACTGTCTTATCCCCATACAATTTCTAAATCAAAGGTTGCATTACTCCATTGTGTATATTTGTGGTGTCTTATGCATGCCAGGGTCAGAGAGAAGGTATACAGAGGGATGTACCTGAGTCAGTACGCTGCTTGCCTTCAGGGAGACCCTGGCTGGACACCTTGCTCTTCACGCTTCCCTCACTGTGGTCCGACTCACTGTCGCTGCCACTAGACACCACTGCAGACACACAGAAGAGACAAGACAAGAGGGCACGTCAATAGGGGATTATAACAAGACCAGTAGGTATCACGTAAAAACAACACAACACCTTAGTTCTTATATCAAGAGATCTGAACCTCTTGACGAAGTGACTAGGTGATTCTCCTACAATATAGACCATGTGTAAATGAAAAAAAAAAGTTTAAAAGGGACCGGCCAGTGTCACCCCATAATGGCATTAACGTGTTAATTAAGAAGTTATGGGCGTTATTCATAGGGCTGGGCGATATGGGCAAAATATTATATCACAGTATAAAAAATAAAAAAATGAAGGTATTTAAGAAGTTATAAAAGTTAAAAGTTCTAAATTTGCTTTATGAGTAGTGCATGACCCTAGGGTGGCAACACATACATTCTAAGTGAATTCAACAGGGCTTTCGCCATTCTTATTGCTTTATACTGTTCAATTTAACATCAACCCCCCCCCCCAAAAAAATCAGCATTTTCATCCGTTTCTGCATTTCCTGCACTCATTTGAGATAATTTCCATACTGCCACATAGGGCTGCACGATATGGGCAAACAATCTAGGCCTTATTTTTAATCAAATGTTGCAATTGCGATATCGAACAACTGTTGGAATCATGGAAATAGAATGACTTTTCTAGTTCTATAGTTAGAATATAATAGTGGGCACTTTGAATACAGTGTTGTTTAATTTGACAACGAATGAAAATAGCAGGGAAGTGTTATTGTGACATGGTAGGAACCAAAGTGTTGAGAAGTGTTTCCTCGAGGACCCTATAATCTTTGGCTGCATGAAATGTTTTCTCCTAGCTACTTCATGTAGCTAACATAAGCTTGCTTTGCGTATTCCTCTTTGATTTAGAAGACACTGTTGCATAAACAACATGCCAATTTAGGTCTACACCATCACTGGTATCATCATGCTGTATAGCCAATTTACGTTTGCTCTGACTCAGTACATTTATTGGCTAGCAAGCGATTAGGATTAGCATTAGTGGCTAACAACTTGCTAAGACAAGACAAACTAGCTGTTTGCAGATGTAAGAAACAAACTAATAGTGTAATTATATAACGCTAGTGGATTTATATTAAGAAGAAAAGTTAAAACAGTATCGTTGCCATCAACATTGTTGCATGTGCTGCATTGACCAAGCACAAGTGTCTTGTGGTTGAGGAACAACAAATGCACTCCTTGAGTGACAGAGGGCTGGGCTAGGTCTGTGTGGAAGCGTCATGGAGAGAGAGAGAGAGAGCGTGGAGAGAGATGACTCAAGTAGCAAAGTAAACTATATAAATGTACTTTACACATGGCGTATCACATTTAACTAACCAAACATTCAAATACCGTTAAAGAAGGTCAAGTAAAATCCCAAACCGGTCCGTGCATCAATACCGGTATATCTTAAAATATGGTATACTACCCAGCCCTAGTTATCCAACTGCAGGTGCCTCTGTATGACCTGAAGAGGGGTTCCAGTTATCATGCAAATATAATCATAAACCATTATCATAGCACAGAGACAAGCTCTCGCTCTGCTGGGACCTTCTATTGGTCTAGTTCATACTGGTTTAAACAACCACATCATGCTAGCTGCAGTATCGTAAACGACACATGGCAGCCAGAGAGAGAAACTAAATCTGATTCAAATGTAAACCAATGGCTTCAGAGAGCAAGTTGCATAATCGCCTGTGCTTCGGGGTGTGCTGGGGCAATTTAGGAGTTAGGCAGGGGTGTAAGGGCACCTAACCAAGTCTGCGCCGCTCTGGCCCTCGCCATTGCATCACATCACACTGGCCCTGATCAGTGGCCCGAGGCCAGTCTGCAAATTATAATTTTTTATAAAGGTGAGAGAGAAATAAAAAAATACGGGAAGACCGGTGCGGGTCTGCCTTCCAATTTTTCGCAGCCCATCTGCCGTGGTTTCAATCAGGCAGGGAGGCTGGCAGTGCAAGGACTGAGTGTGTGCTATACACCACCCCTTCTCTCTCTCGCTCTCTCTCCAAAGAAACAGTCTCCTTCATTTATACACACACATTCACACATTCATATTGACTTGCATATACACAGGTGCAGCCACAAACCCACACTGTCATATTGTACACACACACACACACACACACACACACACACACACACACACACACACACAATAAATCCTTTCTCATGCTCCCTGTGAAATACCACCCGGCTCTTCAATCTGGTCGAATGAATACGGCCAAGGGAGCAGCGACTTCTATGTCATTGCTGACTCACGCGAATCCCTCCCGCACCAGCCCAAACTGTGTCAGCCCCGCAGGCAGGCAGCTATAGAGGTGAATATGAGTGCGTGTTTTGGCTTTTCAACTTTCCCCAAACCAAAACGACTGCGTGGATCAAGTGGGGAAAAAAGTTACAATTGGAGTGGAATAAGTAAAGTTCTCAACTTCAGATTGTGCTATGCAAAACATGACACCACTTTATACAGCCTAAGCCTCAAGGACCTTTTGAATCCAAGTTTTCTAGTGTTCTAGAGGATTACAGACAGCCAGATCTAAAAGGCATATTTCAGCCATTTTATGGGAAGACCTATATTTAGGTTTTTATTTCCAGTACATCTTGCTGCTCGACAGCAATTCTCTGAGGATACCATCGTAATGTGCAGCATATGTGCAATTTCCTTCCATTGTGCCCTTGAGCAAGGCACTCAACTCCAAAACTACATCCAGAGGAGTTGCCAAGTGATTGACTCTGTACTTTTCTCCACCCTTATTGTGCCAACAAACATCTGGGGTGCAGAGGTAAACATCATTCACCTAAAAACACAGAGCTGCACAGCAATAAGCTAAAAGGAAATAAGGAGAGTCTCTGGCTGGTCTAGTGGGTAATGCTGCCTGCAGCACATCTTGAGTACAGGTTAGCGTGCAAACTAATCCCACTGCTCTTACCTATATGGCTCATTCAACCTACACCCCTCACCCACACAACTATCTATCCCTATAAAATTTGAAAAATACGAGTGAAAATCCAGTCTCCTTAAAAAAATACAATGAAAAAAGGGAAACCAGTGGCATTTTGCTCGCTCTCTACATGCTTGTTGCTGTTGGCATAATGTTCCTCCCATCTCATTAAACAACCAATCAACAGCGGTGGCAAACTAACCAAATGAAGAGTAATGGCTTCACTGGAGGAGACACTCTGGTTTCAATTATTTGACTTCCCGATTCAGATGTGGGGCGGCAGGTAGCCTAGTGGTTAGAGTGTTGGACTAGTAACCGAAAGGTTGCAAAATCAAATCCCCGAGCTGACAAGGGAAACATCTGTCGTTCTGCCCGTGAACAAGGCAGTTAACCCACTGTTCGTAGGCCGTCATTGAAAATAAGAATTTGTTCTCAACTGACTTACCTAGTTAATAGAGGTTAAAAAATAAAATAAATGTCATAGCTAGTGTGGTTGGGTAATGCAGTCAGCGGTCTCAGTGAGTACAATGTGTTTGTGTGACTCAGTCACACAGCGAAGGGCAAGAATGTGAGTGAGGCATGACTGAGGTGTTCATGACTGTGTGGAGACTGAGGTGTTCATGACTGTGTGGCCATGTTCTGTTACATTCTCCACCCGGCACAGTCAGAAGAGGACTGGCCACCCCTTATAGCCTGGTTCTAGGGAGTTTTTCCTAGCCACCGTGCTTCTACACCTGCATTGTTTGGGGTTTTAGGCTGGGTTTCTGTACAGCATTTTGTGACATCAGCTGATGTAAGAAGGGCTTTATAAATAAATTTGCTTGATGGAGTAGATGGCGACAAAAATACAAATGACAGGCTTCTTAGATAGAGGTCAAGATTTAACATGTCGCTCTAACTAACAGATTGAACAGCACTATTTGTGTAGGTTGTTTGCTAGTATAAAAAAAATAGACAAAAATATGTATTGTCACACACACCGGAGAGGTGCAGAGAAATGTGTTGTTATATGTGATGTACTTCAACATAATTTGTCAGCATTACAACTAATCTGGCACGTTGCTGACCGTTCTTTTGAAAAAATGCTTTCAAGACCTATACACTGACATTCAGTTATTTTCCATGACAGTGATGACAAAACTGAGAGGCATATTTCATAAGATCTAATGACACTATATGGTATAGTGTTAAGTCTTCATCCAGTAGTACAGTATGTGTATTGCACCTGCAGTACTGTGGGAATGCACACGGCAGCCATTTTAGCACTTCATTTGAACAAACACAATAAAGCGCATGGCTCACGTTGAGGTCTGACTAGGAAAGTGGTGTTACCCTCTCCTTCATAAAAATAAAATCTACCTCGGAAGACATTTGGCCAAATAAACATTTTTAAGAGTCACCGTCTCGAGCCTACGCCACAGATGGCGTCTGCGTTAAAAGCGTGGTTGTTCTGTCAAGTTTTCTTATTTCTCCCTGTCTCTGTGAGCCAATTTGGAAGGCCCTGTTGAATGATTGGTAGCATCACCGGCAGGCTGGCTATCTCTACCACTTATCATGCAGAAACCTGGGGTCTCCAAAGAGAGAGAGAGCAAGAGCGAGATCTCTAATTTCAATTGATCTTGTCCACTTCGAATATGACTCATACCTCTGAACAGCTCGTTTTAAGCACAACTCACGGGCAAGGAATGTTCATTGGCGTTTTTTCAATATTTATCATCATCTTCAAAGCGTGATGTTTAAATGGGTGTCGGAGTAGGAAAACACACAGTGTGAATTTATGCAGCGTTTATCCTGAATTACAGATTGAAATGCCTCCTTTTTAGTTGCCAAATGGAGCACTTAGTATTCAGGCACATCACTTAGTACGAGAGATTCATCCTGTTAGTGGGAAATGGGGAGATTGTCACCCAAGTCAATGAAAGCACATTTAATTGATAGTCATGATGACATGCAGTAGCAGGGTTATAGAATTCTTCTGAGCAATGGTGTACAAAGCCATTGACCTAGAACCTTCCTTACTTTTAAAGCTATAGACAAAGCCAAGGAGATTGTACAGTTTTGTCATTTAAAATCACTGTTAAAACAGAACAGATGTATGGTAAAAGGAGAATGGATGTGGGACAGGTCCACTTGATTAAAAAGACCTGAATCAAGATCAAATCTAAATGTATTTGTCACATGCTTCGTAAACAACAGAAGTAGACTAACAGTGAAATACTGACACAATGAGTAACGGATAACCTGGCTATATACACGGGGTACCAGTACCGAGTCAATGTGCAGGGGAACGAGGAAATTGATGTAGATATTTACATATAAGTAGGGATAAAGCGACTAGGCACTTTATCCCTAAAGTGACATAGCAGTGGCTATGTGATGAGTCAAAAGAGTTGCAAAAAGGGTCAATGCAGATAGTTAAATAGTTAACCAATAGCTACCCGGACTAACTATTTAGCAGTCTTATGGCCTGGGGGTAGAAGCTGTTCAGGGTCCTGTTCCGGGCCTGAAACTAACTTGTTGGTCAACCAGCCACAGTGGAAGGTAGATTAAAAAAAATATCTACCAGCCACTCAGATTTTTTACCAGACAACACATTTTTTGGGGGCCAATGTTTTAGTCCTGTATTGACAGTTTGATGGCTAATTGGAGGTCATAATGGGATTTATTATAAGCGTCTGGATTAGTGTCCCGCTCCTTGAAAGCAGCAGCTCTAGCCTTTAGTTCAGTTGTGATATGTATGTACGGTCACGACGTGAATGACGTCGTCGATGCACTTATTAATGAAGCCGCTGACTGATGTGGTAAACTCCTCATTGTTATCGGATGAATCCCAGAACATATTCCAGTCTGTGCTAGCGAAACAGTCCTGTAGCTTAGCATCTGCTTCATAGGACTACTTCCATATTGAGCGTGTTACTGGTGCTTCCTCTTTGAGATTTTGCTTGTAAGCAGGAGGATAGTTTGATTTGGTCAGATTTGCCAAATGGAGGGCGAGGGAGAGATTTGTATGAGTTTCGGTGTGTGGAGTAAAGGTGATGAAGTGTTTTTTTGCTTTTAGTTGCACAGGTGACATGCTGGTAAAAAAAAGTCACCAGACACTAGGAACGCTGGCTCTGGATGTGCATTTGTATTTTCTTGTTTGCTTATGGCCCTATACAGCTCGTTGAGTGCAGCTTTAGTGGCAGCATCGGTTTGTGGTGGTAAATCTCCCTCAACAGAGAAGAGGGCATTTCCCATTTCAACCTTTGACTGAATGGAGATCCAAAAGATATTATCCCGAGACAGAGCAACCCTCCCTCTCCCTCCATGTCAACCCAGCATCCCTCCATCCTAAAATAACCACCCATTGCCTTCTATAAATTCATCAATAGCGGGATATTATGATCTTTACTCGGTTAGCACAGCCAAATACAGAATTTCAGGCACACTAATGAAACCCATTTTGGTAATTTACATAAATGATCTCTGATTAACCCAGGGAAATGAATTCAAATGATCTTGGGGCATTTCACCATGGAGGAAGAGCTGATAGATAGTCGGAGCCAACCGAAATGTAGCCCCAGACAATAAGGCTGTATCTCAAATGGCACTCTATTTCCTATAAAGTGCACTATATAGGGAAGAGGGTGACATTTGGGACTCACACCATTCATCTAGATAGGTGGGGCGAGGTCAAGCACAATATCTTTATCTATGGCCGATTTGAAACAACACAGGTCAATGAATAATAAAATGACTGGTTTTGTGCCTCGTAAAAGAAAAGGTTGATTAATACATGAACACACACACGACTCACAAACAAACAAAAAAATGGTTGAAGCATCCACCCACACAAAGCATCGTAAGTAAAACAAACCCGTCATCCAAACACAGAATCCTCTATATTCTAAGTGTTCTAAACTGGTGGATATTTTAATGAGCCGAGCCAGTCATTACACAGTGAATCATCTCCCTATCTTTAGAGCCCAGTGTCTCTCCATGCTGTGCAACAGCCACAAGGCTCCACCTAAAGCTGGAAATAGGACTGAGGCCAGACCAGTGCTCTCATTGCTCAATCTCACACTTCCCTGATGAGAGCCCTTCATGACTAGGAAGAGAGGTAGGGAGCGATATCAGTGCATGCCCGCTCACAAAACAAGGCAGGAATTGGTTCAGAATTCCATTTGTGTGTTATAGATGCACTAGATAAGTAGCCTATAGAGGTAAATGCATGGAAATCACCACTATGGATGTGGGAAGACTGAATCACAAAAGCCCATCAATCCCAACCCAAAAAATACATGTGGTTCAAAAATCTTATTTGTGGCTTTATAGTTCATAAGAGTAAGATGCTTCACTCCAATCACTCAAATCAAATCATGCTGCCAGAATGAAGTTTCTAGTCATTTTTTGCTCTTGATGCTGTATTGTTTGTCCTTCATGTTCTAATACTTTAATGTTACCCCTTCCTTGTGTTTTTTGTATTAAATCATTTTTAAAAAACAATTTGTTTTTGCTCTTTGCACAATTATTTTGCGATACAAAAATGTTGCACTTACAGTACTACACCCCTGCAGAGTCCCCTTGTACCTTCCACTGACACAGTGTGGTGTTACTCTGCGTGCTTTCTTAGCTCCTAAAAACTATACTCAGATCAGCTTTTACACCTTCTGGAGTCTGTGTCCAAATTGTTTCGTGATGAGCCCTCCCCTGCCTCTGCAGCTCTGTATCTGCTCACCTGCACCGAGGCGGTTGGCCACGGTGCACACAGGTCACAGCCGAAACTGCCTGCACCATCTGATCGCACCCGTGCTTTTTGCTGGGACCACAATGGCTGACCATGACTCAGCCTGGACTATTGGAAAGCACAGGTGAAGCGGGCCCAAACGTGACAAGCCCATAGCTCATGCTATATGATGTAATGTGAAATGTGTAATGCTATGTAATGTGTGCGTGTGCAGTGTCTTCTGAAGTGCTGATGAAAATATGACTGTTTGGTAACCTAGTTTGTCTGTAATGTGAAATAACAGTAGACAGTATGTTAATACAGTCTCAAATATTAATGTACTGGGTGTATGATTCATATTGTAATGATCATATTTCAGTGTTTCCCCTATATTCATTTAGCAGTGGCAAGCCGCTGGTGCTAAATCGTTGCTGCCACTCCAAGAAATGTATTTTAAAAATATATGATTATAATTTTTGGCAGTGTAAACGTAAAACAACAAAAAACATATATAAAGTATGTTGAAAAGATAACAGAACTATATATACTGTATGTTTAAATAAGATCATAATTCAGAACTAACAATCAACAATATAAAAGACAGTCAGAGAATCTAAAATTCCCAAAATGTCTTGGCATGGGGCCCTCAATGATTTTGTTATGTTTGAGTCACTCAGATAGCATAATAACACAGCATAAGCTATGGCAAAATGTGTAAAATTGCAGGGAACTATCTTTAAAACGGTAAAATGTTCTCTCCGCCCCATGGACAAATGTGTAGAATAGTAGGAAAGTAGCTTTAAAACATGTTTTTTTTTCTCAGCCCCATGAAGGGAGACTTTATAGAAATCCCCTTAAAAATCCCACAGGTCCACACCCTGACAGGTAGATGTGTAGTGACCTACAGTATACATAAAAATACACACACACACACACACACACACACACACACACACACACACACACACACACACACACACACACACACACACACACACACACACACACAAAATTCAGCTCGGCATTCAACACCATAGTACCCTCCAAGCTCGTCATCAAGCTCGAGACCCTGGGTCTCGACCCCGCCCTGTGCAACTGGGTACTGGACTTCCTGACGGGCCGCCCCCAGGTGGTGAGGGTAGGCAACAACATCTCCTCCCCGCTGATCCTCAACACTGGGGCCCCACAAGGGTGCGTTCTGAGCCCCCTCCTGTACTCCCTGTTCACCCACGACTGCGTGGCCATGCACGCCTCCAACTCAATCATCAAGTTTGCGGACGACACAACAGTGGTAGGCTTGATTACCAACAACGACGAGACGGCCTACAGGGAGGAGGTGAGGGCCCTCGGAGTGTGGTGTCAGGAAAATAACCTCACACTCAACGTCAACAAAACTAAGGAGATGATTGTGGACTTCAGGAAACAGCAGAGGGAACACCCCCATCCACATCGATGGAACAGTAGTGGAGAGGGTAGCAAGTTTTAAGTTCCTCGGCATACACATCACAGACAAACTGAATTGGTCCACTCACACAGACAGCATCGTGAGGAAGGCGCAGCAGCGCCTCTTCAACCTCAGGAGGCTGAAGAAATTCGGCTTGTCACCAAAAGCACTCACAAACTTCTACAGATGCACAATCGAGAGCATCCTGGCGGGCTGTATCACCGCCTGGTATGGCAACTGCACCGCCCTCAACCGTAAGGCTCTCCAGAGGGTAGTGAGGTCTGCACAACGCATCACCGGGGGCAAACTACCTGCCCTCCAGGACACCTACACCACCCGATGCTACAGGAAGGCCATAAAGATCATCAAGGACATCAACCACCCGAGCCACTGCCTGTTCACCCCGCTGTCATCCAGAAGGCGAGGTCAGTACAGGTGCATCAAAGCTGGGACCGAGAGACTGAAAAACAGCTTCTATCTCAAGGCCATCAGACTGTTAAACAGCCACCACTAACATTGAGTGGCTACTGCCAACACACTGTCAATGACACTGACTCTACTCCAGCCACTTTTTCCCAATTGATGGGAAATGATGTAAATATATCACTAGCCACTTTAAACAATGCTACCTTATATAATGTTACTTACCCTACATTGTTCATCTCATATGCATACGTTGATACTGTACTCTATATCATCGACTGCATCCTTATGTAATACATGTATCACTAGCCACTTTAACTATGCCACTTGGTTTACATACTTATCTCATATGTATATACTGTACTCGATATCATCTACTGTATCTTGCCTATGCTGCTCTGTACCATCACTCATTCATATATCCTTATGTACATATTCTTTATCCCCTTACACTGTGTATAAGACAGTAGTTTTTTTTGGAATTGTTAGTTAGATTACTTGCTTGTTATTACTGCATTGTCGGAACTAGAAGCACAAGCATTTCGCTACACTCGCATTAACATCTGCTAACCATGTGTATGTGACAAATAAAATGTTGATTTGATTTGATTTGATTTGATTCATGTGTATTGAACTATACAGGATATGCACAAACACACAAGGTACAGGGAGTGTGCTATGCAGCACACACGCACAACGTGCATAACACACACACACTGAACTACTTCATTGAATCAAGAATAACAGATCGTTGGGTTTTACCATGTTACACCCAATTTATTTAGCATAAATCGTTATTTTGTGCTCGCTCTTTTTAAAAGGGTTAAGCAATTTGCAACCAGCTGCTTGATATTTCAGGTAGTATTTGACATCAATTTTATCTTTATTAATGGACCAGTCTTGGCAATAATGCAGTGGGTTTTCTTTCTCTTTCAAGATACGGTCATACATATGATGCAGTTTAAGAGGTGGTCTGAGGGGCATCACCTCACTTTCAATTTGGGGCCAATTAACATACATGTATGCAAAGGTTTGAGAACATGAATTCAAAGTCAGAAAGCAGGCACCAGACATATTAATGCCAAATAAAAACATATGTTGCACTTCAGGCTTACAGAATGTTGAAATCTAAATCTAAAATGGCACTAACTGCTTACCAAACTCAGGGTGATATACGCTAAGCTCAGACAGATGTTTTTCGCTCAGGATTCAATAAATACAAGGCTTCAGTTATGGCCTTGTGATAGAGAATAAACAGAGGAGACGCTCACATATCTATTGAGGAAAATGCAGCGACAAACACTTTTAGAATAGCTTAGGAGGACAGTCAGAAACACATCTGTGGCCTTGCATCAAAGGCTGTTTGTTCATCCCACAGGTGACTCATAGCAAATATGTGGCATAATGGAGCTCAGAGGCCCCCAGCTAGCCATTCAACATCAGAGATGAGGATCTTGGCCCTGAGAAACACCATAGAGAACATAGATAAGGCCTTTAGAAAGGGAGACTTGCATTCTAAGGCGATGATACTTTTGACCTGGTTGGTTATAAAGCTGTGAGAGTAACAGTGTCCACCTTTTAATTAAAACGCTATAGTGATTGTAAGGTGCATCCAAAGCACAACTGCAGATAATATATATCATGTGTTATACTGTAGCGCCACAGAAACAATAGACAGTGATGATGATGCATCTCCCTGTTACCATTGTCATGTTATCAGATTTGACAACTGAAGATAAATGGCAACAAAGATCTGGATTCACCTTCCCTTGTAGGGAGGAGATATTGGACCTGAAGCAGCACACACATGTCATAACAAACATTTCTTAACCTTGCTTCTCTAAAACTGTGAGAGTAAAACAACAAAATGAGGAGTTGGCTGGATGTCCATTGGGTGGTGAACCATTCTTGATACGCAAGGGAAACCCAGCAGCATTGCAGTTCTTGACACACTCAAACTGGTGTGTCTGGAACATAAGAATGGCACACATACACAATCCATGTCTCAATTGTTTCAAGGCTTAAAAATACTTCTTTAACCTGTCTCCTCTACTTTATCGACACTGATTGAAGTGGATTTAACAAATTACATCAATAAGGGATCATAGCTTTCAGCTGGATTCAGCTCGTCAGTGTGTCATGGAAAGAGCACTGTTTTGTACACTCGATGTATACTATGTACTAACCATACTAAACACTATTTAGAACATACTATTCAGTAAAAATGTATGTAAGCAACAAAACAACATACTAAGCTAATCCATGCAAAGAAGGCGTTATCTTAAGTGCAATTTGGTTGTTCCACACCATTCGTTCATTAAAGCACAGCCCATCCCCTTGATCCAATTATCAGCTTTTGTCAAACACGTGTGCAGGAAAATACTATTATTTTCCTCAATAGTTTGCAGCGAATTTATGCTAAATGAAAACTTAAATAAATATGACATGCTGGCATTTAATGTACTAATTTGTAACAATTTCACATACTATTATACTATTTTCTTTACTACCCAAAAAGCCTACTAATAGTATGAGTTTTCGGATACGCCCAGTGAAGCTTCATCCTAATCAAACATGGACTTAAAGAGTATTCTAAAATCTAAGGTCATCTCTATGTCACTGTTTTGTAACTTTACAAAAACAAACTGAAATCATGATGAATTTCTGTCTTAAAGAACTGATGTTTTTTTTTAGTTCAAGCATGTCTCAAAAGAAGCCGCAACAGGACACCAAATGTACCCATTTTAAACGTTTTTTTTTTGTTGTTTTTTTTGCTTATTTATATTTATTTTATTAACAACAAATCAATACAGGATGTACATGTGGGAACACAAGTATATATAAATAATATACAAAGGACAATTGGGCTAGGGGGTACAATATCACATTACATAAGGACCTTAAGGGACATACATACACATATAATTCTAACAACTTTTTTTGTTAGCAGAGTATTTACTTGTCTTAAAATATAGTTCAATAAATGTTTGTAAGTTAAGAAAATGTGGTGTTTTGTTTGTAAATTTACATTTGTGAATATGAAATTTGGCCAAAAGAATAATGAAATTAAGTACATAAAATTGTTTCAGCTTATTTCTATCGTAGGTAAAGAATCCAAGCAGTACATCTCTCCACAATAGTGTAAAATCTTCATAAATGTGTTCAATTATAAAGCTACTGATGTCTTGGTGTCCACTGCTTGTATACTTTGTATTTTGGGGAATTTAGTACGACATCCGGGAACTTTTGGCATACTAACTATACACTTTATTTTTTATTTTTTAAATTTTTTTATTTTAAACTATTCCAAATAAGGAATAACTGCATTACAGAGGACATGGGGAGTGACTGACTGACCTTTGCTGTGTGCCCATGTGTAGGTGAGGCTGACAGTGGAACTCCTGGCTATCTTCTGCCCTCCTCCATTGGCTCCTCGCAGTCCCAGAGGAGCACCACTCGGCCCCTCCTTCCCAGGGTACACATACTTGGGCATGAACTTGTAGAACCAGGCTCCAGAGCGCTTCCACACCTAGATAACACATACAGAAAGGTTGTCATCAGTTTTGAGAACAAATGTACGTGTTCCTACTAGTTCAAGTAGTACTTTTTCAGTTTACATAAGTTTTCTCCAGTTTCCTGGAAACCGAATGTGGCCCTGGTTTACAAATTGTGAGGCACAAACTCACATCAGACAAACATTGAAAATGTGACATTTTCATACAGTATATTAGACATTAAAAAATGACAGTTTTTCCATGCATACCCAAAAGGACAATAACTATAATTTCAAAAAGACAGATTGGTCTAAAAGCAATGTCTGAGGTCCCATAGGCCACAACAGTCCTGTCTGGAGAAGCACTGACAGTCTCCTGACATAAGCATGCTAACAAACTGGTGGTGGGCGCTAGGCTCACTAGGTTCAGTGCTGTGGGCAAGCCATGTGCCACTAATGGACAGCAGGCACTAAAATGTCAGGGCCGATAGCAGCTGCTCCAGAGTTGGCAAGTGCCACCTCCCAGCCGGAAACACTTTCCTCATCTCTGCCGGCCTACTGCATTATCACATTTGATCAGGAAGGCAACATTTTCAGATTTGCATCAGCAAGTATGCTCCCTGAAACCCCCTGAAAATCAGCAAGAAGAAGTAGGCATTCCAAAAATGATGTTCTCATTCTGGCTTCCACTTTGGGGGAAATGTATGTACAACTCAAGTACAGTGTACTGAATTGAAAACAAATGCCTTTTTTCCTCATAACCTATAGTCAGTAATCAAGAATATCATTTTTTACTCAAACTATCAAGTCAGATTCTGAAATAAATGATGCAATTGCATGGTAAAAAAGGCCAATGGTGATGAATGACAGGTACTGCTCAAGCTCCACATTAAGATTCAAATTCTTGGATGACCATGGAGCTCAAATGAAAGGTTAGAGAACTGTTTTCTAGTAAATAAGGGTTAAACTGTATTTCTTTGAACCCTGCACTTCAATTTCAAATCAAATAAAATCTAATTGTATTAGTCACATGTGCCGAATACAACAGGTATACCTGTTGTACCTTACAGTGAAATGCTTACTTAAGAGCCCCTAACCATCAATGCAGTTAAAAAATATATATATACAGAGTCAATGTGTGGGGGCACTGGTTAGTTGAGGCAATATGTACATGTGGGTAGAGTTATTAAAGTGACTATGCATAGATGATAACAACAGAGAGTAGCAGTGGTGTCTAAGGGGGGACAATGCAAATAGGCTGGGTAGCCATTTGATTAGGTGTTCATGAATCTTAATGCTTGGGGGTAGAAGCTGTTTAGAAGCCTCTTGGACCTACACTTGGCGCTCTGGTACTGTTTGCCGTGCGGTAGCAGAGAGAACAGTCTATGACTAGGGTGGCTGGAGTCTTTGACAATTTTTAGGGACTTCCTATTACACGCCTGGTATAAAAGTCCTGGATGGCAGGGAGCTTGGCCCCAGTGATGTACTGGGCCGTTCGCACTAGAGGTTGACCGATTAATCGGAATGGCCGATTAATTAGGGCCGATTTCAAGTTTCCACTACAATCGGGAATCGGTATTTTTGGGTGCCGATTTGTTTACATTTTTTTAATACACCTCTTTTAACTAGGCAAGCCAGTTAAGAACACATTCTTATTTTCAATGACGGCCTAAGAACAGTGGGTTAAATGCCTCGCTCGGGGGCAGAACGACAGAGTTTTACCTTGTCAGCTCGGGGGATCCAATCTTGCAACCTTACAGTTAACTAGTCCAACGCTCTAACCACCTGATTACATTGCACTCCACGAGGAGCCTGCCTATTACGCGAATGCAGTAAGCCAAGGTAAGTTGCTAGCTAGCATTAAACTTATCTTATAAAAAACAATCAATCAATGACTGTCGTTGCTCCAATGTGTACTTAAACATAAACATCAATGCCTTTCTTAAAATCAATACACAAGTGTATATTTTTAAACCTGCATATTTAGCTAAAAGAAATCCAGGTTAGCAGGCAATATTAACCAGGTGAAATTGTGTCACCTCTTGCGTTCATTGCACGCAGAGTCAGGGTATATGCAACAGTTTGGGCCGCCTGGCTCTTTGCGAACTAATTTGCCAGAATTTTACGGAATTATGACATAACATTGAAGGTTGTGCAATGTAACAATGTAAATCAGAAACTTTCTGTCCAAAAATGATGCAGAAAAATTAATCCATGCTTTTGTCACTTCTAGGTTAGACTACTGCAATGCTCTATTTTCCGGCTACCCGGATAAAGCACTAAATAAACTTCAGTTAGTGCTAAATACGGCTGCTAGAATCCTGACTAGAACCAAAAAATTTGATCATATTACTCCAGTGCTAGCCTCTCTACACTGGCTTCCTGTCAAAGCAAGGGCTGATTTCAAGGTTTTACTGCTAACCTACAAAGCATTACATGGGCTTGCTCCTACCTATCTCTCTGATTTGGTCCTGCCGTACATACCTACACGTACGCTACGGTCACAAGACGCAGGCCTCCTAATTGTCCCTAGAATTTCTAAGCAAACAGCTGGAGGCAGGGCTTTCTCCTATAGAGCTCCATTTTTATGGAACGGTCTGCCTACCCATGTCAGAGACGCAAACTCGGTCTCAACCTTTAAGTCTTTACTGAAGACTCATCTCCTCAGTGGGTCATATGATTGAGTGTAGTCTGGCCCAGGAGTGGGAAGGTGAACGGAAAGGCTCTGGAGCAACGAACCGCCCTTGCTGTCTCTGCCTGGCCGGTTCCCCTCTTTCCACTGGGATTCTCTGCCTCTAACCCTATTACGGGGGCTGGGTCACTGGCTTACTGGGGCTCTCTCATGCCGTCCCTGGGTGGGGGTGCGTCACCTGAGTGGGTTGATTCACTGTTGTGGTCATCCTGTCTGGGTTGGCGCCCCCCTTGGGTTGTGCCGTGGCGGAGATCTTTGTGGGCTATACTCAGCCTTGTCTCAGGATGGTAAGTTGGTCGTTGAAGATATCCCTCTAGTGGTGTGGGGGCTGTGCTTTGGCAAAGTGGGTGGGGTTATATCCTTCCTGTTTGGCCCTGTCCGGGGGTGACCTCGGATGGGGCCACAGTGTCTCCTGACCCCTCCTGTCTCAGCCTCCAGTATTTATGCTGCAGTAGTTTATGTGTCGGGGGCTGGGGTCAGTTTGTTATATCTGGAGTACTTCTCCTGTCCTATTCGGTGTCCTGTGTGAATCTAAGTGTGCGTTCTCTAATTCTCTCCTTCTCTCTTTCTTTCTCTCTCTCGGAGGACCTGAGCCCTAGGACCTGAGCTCCAGGACTACCTGACATGATGACTCCTTGCTGTCCCCAGTCCACCTGGCCATGCTGCTGTTCCAGTTTCAACTGACCTGAGCCCTAGGACCATGCCCCAGGACTACCTGACATGATGACTCCTTGCTGTCCCCAGTCCACCTGGCCATGCTGCTGCTCCAGTTTCAACTTCCACCTGACTGTGCTGCTGCTCCAGTTTCAACTGTTCTGCCTTATTATTATTCGACCATGCTGGTCATTTATGAACATTTGAACATCTTGGCCATGTTCTGTTATAATCTCCACCCGGCACAGCCAGAAGAGGACTGGCCACCCCACATAGCCTGGTTCCTCTCTAGGTTTCTTCCTAGGTTTTGGCCTTTCTAGGGAGTTTTCCTAGCCACCGTGCTTCTATACCTGCATTGCTTGCTGTTTGGGGTTTTAGGCTGGGGTTCTGTACAGTGTACGTGGTAATCCATCTGGTCCTGCGGACTTGTGAATGTCGTATTTCTGTGTGTTTATTATAGTTAAGTTAAAAAAATACCACCAACCTTATAAGGTAAAGGTCTTACCAACATCGGCTGCGGAGAGCGTGATTACACAGTCTTCCGGAACAGCTGGTGCTCTCATGCATGTTTCAGTGTTATTTGCCTCGAAGCGAGCATAGAAGTAGTTTAGCTCGTCTAGTAGGCACGTGTCACTGGGCAGCTCTCGGCTGTGCTTCCCTTTGTAGTCTGTAATGGTTTCAAAGCCCTGCCACATCCGACGAGCATCAGAGCCGGTGTAGTACAATTCGATCTTAGTCCTGTATTGAAGCTTTGCCTGTTTGATGGTTCGTCGGAGGACAGAGCAGGATTTCTTATAAGCTTACGGGTTAGAGTACCGCTCCTTGAAAGCAGCAGCTCTACCCTTCAGCTAAGTGCGGATGTTACCTGTAATCCATGGCTTCTGGCTGGGGTATGTACGTACGGTCACTGTGGGGACGACGTCATCGATGCAATTATTGATGAAGTCAATGACTGATGTGGTGTACTCCTCAATGCCATCGGAGGAATCCTGGAACATATTCCAGTCTGTGTTAGCAAAACAGTCGCTGTAGCTTAGCATCTGCTTCATCTGACCACTTTTTTATTGATCTAAATCACTGGTACTTCCTGCTTTAGTTATTTCTTGTAAGCAGGAATCAGGAGGATACAATTATGGTCAGATTTGCCAAATGGAAGGCGAGGGAGAGCATTGTATACATTTCTGTGTGTGGAGTAAAGGTGTTTTATTCCCCTCTGGTTGCACATTTAACATGCTGTTCTATCCTGCCTGTACAGCGTATAACCAGCCAGCTGTATGTTGATCGTGTCATCTTTCAGCCACGACTCCGTGAAGCAAAAGATATTACAGTTTTGAATGTCCCGTTGGTAGTTTAATCTTCCCCGTAGGTCATCTATTTTATTCTCCAAAGTGTGCACGTTTGCTAGCAGAATGGAAGGAAGTGGGGGTTTATTCGATCGCCTACGAGTTCTCAGAAGGCAACCCGCCCTTTGGCCCCTTTTTGTCTGCCTCCTCTTCACGCAAATCACAGGGATCTGGGCCTGTCCCGAGAAAGCAGTATATCATTCACGTCCTGCTCTTCAGACTCGTTAAAGGAAAAAAAGGATTATGCCAGTCTGTGGTGAGTAATCGCAGTTCTGATGTCCAGAAGTTATTTTCGGTCATAAGAGACAGTAGCGGCAAGATTATGTACAAAATACGTTTTTAAAAAGAGTTACAAAAAAATGCAAATAAATTAAAAAAGAAAAAAACGATTGGGGACACGTAAAACGTCTGCCCTCTTCTCTGGCTCCATTATAGTTGCTAAATGCCTTTTATGCTCGCTTGCACGAGAGCATCAGCTGGTCTGGACAACTGGGGCAACAGGGTAGCCTAGTGCTTAGAGTGTTAGACTAGTAACCGAAAGGTTGCAAGTTCAAATCCCCGAGCTGACAAGGTACAAATCTGTCATTCTGCCCCTGAACAGGCAGTTAACCCACTGTTCCTAGGCTGTCATTGAAAATAAGAATTTGCTCTTTAACTGACTTGCCTAGTTGAATAAATATAAAAATAAAATTAAAATAACGCTCTCTGTATTTTATTTTTTATTTATTTCAGCTTTATTTAACCAGGTAGGCAAGTTGAGAACAAGTTCTCATTTACAATTGCGACCTGGCCAAGATAAAGCAAAGCAGTTCAACACATACAACAACACAGAGTTACACATGGAGTAAAACAAACATACAGTCAATAATACAGTAGAAACAAGTCTATATACGATGTGAGCAAATGAGGTGAGATAAGGGAGGTAAAGGCAAAAAAAGGCCATGGTGGCAATGTAAATACAATCTAGCAAGTAAAACACTGGAATGGTAGATTTGCAGTGGAAGAATGTGCAAAGTAGAAATAAAAATAATGGGGTGCAAAGGAGCTAAATAAATAAATAAATAAAATAAAATAAATTAAATACAGTAGGGAAAGGTAGTTGTTTGGGCTAAATTATAGATGGGCTATGTACAGGTGCAGTAATCTGTGAGCTGCTCTGACAGCTGGTACTTAAAGCTAGTGAGGGAGATAAGTGTTTCCAGTTTCAGAGATTTTTTTAGTTCGTTCCAGTCATTAGCAGCAGAGAACTGGAAGGAGAGGCGGCCAAAGAAAGAATTGGTTTTGGGAGTCACCAGAGAGATATACCTGCTGGAGCACGTGCTACAGTTGGGTGATGCTATGGTGACCAGCGAGCTGAGATAAGGGGGGACTTTACCTAGCAGGGTCTTGTAGATGACATGGAGCCAGTGGGTTTGGCGACGAGTATGAAGCGAGGGCCAGCCAACGAGAGCATACAGGTCGCAATGGTGGGTAGTAATATGGGGCTTTGGTGACAAAATGGATGGCACTGTGATAGACCATCTAATTTGTTGAGTAGGGTATTGGAGGCTATTTTGTAAATGACATCGCTGAAGTCGAGGATTGGTAGGATGGTCAGTTTTACAAGGGTATGTTTGGCAGAATGAGTGAAGGATGCTTTGTTGCGAAATAGGAAGCCAATTCTAGATTTAACTTTGTATTGGAGATGTTTGATGTGGGTCTGGAAGGAGAGTTTACAGTCTAACCAGACACCTAGGTATTTGTAGTTGTCCACGCAGTCAGGGCCGTCCAGAGTAGTGATGTTGGACAGGCAGGCAGGTGCAGGCAGCGATCGGTTGAAGAGCATGCATTTAGTTTTACCTGTATTTAAGAGCAATTGGAGGACACAGAAGAAGAGTTCCATGGCATTGAAGCTTGCCTGGAGGGTTGTTAACACAGTGTCTAAAGAAGGGCCAGAAGTATACAGAATGGTGTCGTCTGCGTAGAGGTGGATCAGAGACTCACCAGCAGCAAGAGCGACATCATTGATGTATACAGAGAAGAGAGTCAGTACAAGAATTGAACCCTGTGGCACCCCCATAGAGACTGCCAGAGGTCCGGACAACAGACCCTCCAATTTGACACACTGAACTCTATCAGAGAAGTAGTTGGTGAACCAGGCGAGGCAATCATTTGAGAAACCAAGGCTGTCGAGTCTGCCGATGAGGATGTGGTGATTGACAGAGTCGAAATCCTTGGCCAGATCAATGAACACGGCTGCACAGTAATGTTTCTTATCGATGGCGGTTAAGATATCGTTTAGGACCTTGAGCGTGGCTGAGGTGCACCCATGACCAGCTCTGAAACCAGATTGCCTAGCAGAGAGGGTATGGTGAGATTCGAAATGGTCGGTAATCTGTTTGTTGACTTGGCTTTCGAAGACCTTAGAAAGCAGGGTAGGATAAATATAGGTCTGTAGCAGTTTGGGTCTGTAGCAGTTTGAGTGTCCCCCCCTTTGAAGAGGGGGATGACCGCAGCTGCTTTCCAATCTTTGGGAATCTCAGACGACACGAAAGAGAGGTTGAACCGGCTAGTAATAGGGGTGGCAATAATTTCGGCAGAAAATTTTAGAAAGAAAGGGTCCAGATTGTCTAGCCTGGCTGATTTGTAGGGTCCAGATTTTGCAACTCTTTCAGAACATCAGTAGACTGGATTTGGGAGAAGGAGAAATGGGGAAAGCTTGGGCGAGTTGCTGTGGGGGGTACAGTGCTGTTGACCGGGGTAGGGGTAGCCAGGTGGAAAGCATGGCCAGCCGTAGAAAAATGCTTATTGAAATTCTCAATTATAGTGGATATATCAGTGGTGTTTCCTATCTTCAGTGCAGTGTGCAGCTGGGAGGAGGTGTTCTTATTCTCCATGGACTTTACAGTGTCCCATAACTTTTTTGAGTTAGTGTTTCAGGAAGCAAATTTCTGCTTGAAAAAGCTAGCCTTGGCTTTTCTAACTGCCTGTGTATATTGCCTTTTAGCTTCCCTGAAAAGCTGCATATCACTGGGGCTGTTCGATACTAATGCAGAACGCCATAGGATGTTTTTGTGTTGGTTAAGGGCAATCAGGTCTGGGGTGAACCAAGGGCTATATCTGTTCCTGGTTCTAAATAAGCATGCCCCATTCAAGAAATGTAAGATGGTTAGGAAGGCATTTTTTAAAAATAACCAGGCATCCCCTACTGACGGGATGAGATCAATATCCTTCCAGGATACCCCGGCCAGGTCGATTAGAAAGGCCTGCTCGCTGAAGTGTTTCAGAGAGCGTTTGACAGTGATGAGTGGAGGTCGTTTGAATGCTGACCCATTACTGATGCAGGCAATGAGGCAGTGATCGCTGAGATCTTGGTTGAAGACAGCAGAGGTGTATTTAGAGGGCAAGTTGGTTAGGATGATATCTATGAGGGTGCACGTGTTTACGGCTTTGGGGAGGTACCTGGTAGGTTCATTGATAATTTGTGTGAGATTGAGGGCATCAAGCTTAGATTGTAGGATGGCTGGGGTGTTAAGCATGTTCCAGTTCAGGTCACCTAGCAGCACGAGCTCTAAAGATAGATGGGGGGCAATCAGTTCACATATGGTACCCCAGAGCACAGCTGGGTGCAGAGGGTGGTCTACAGCAGGCGGCAACAGTGACAGACTTGTTTTTAGAGAGGTGAATTTTTAAAAGTAGAAGTTCAAATTGTTTGGGTACAGACCTGGATAGTAGGACATAACTCTGCAGGCTATCTTTGCAGTAGATTGTAACACCGCCCCCTTTGGCAGTTCTATCTTGTCTGAAAATGTTGTAGTTAGGGATGAAAATGTCAGAATTTTTGGTGGTCTTCAGACACAGCTAGAACATCCGGGTTGGCAGAGTGTGCTAAAGCAGCGAATAAAACAAACTTAGGGAGGAGGCTTCTAATGTTAACATGCATGAAACCAAGGCTATTACGGTTACAGAAGTCATCAAAAGAGAGCGCCTGGGGAATAGGAGTGGAGCTAGGCACTGCAGGGCCTGGATTCACCTCTACATCACCAGAGGAAAAGAGAAGGAGTAGGATAAGGGTATGACTAAAAGCAATGAGAATTGGTCGTATAGAACATCTGGAACAGAGAGTAAAAGGTGGTTTCTGGGGGCGATGAAATAGCTTCAAGGTATAATGTACAGACAAAGGTATGGTAGGATGTGAATACAGTGGAGGTAAACCTAGGTATTGAGTGATGATGAGAGAGATATTGTCTCTAGAAACATCATTGAAACCAGGAGATGTCATCGCATGTGTGGGTGGTGGAACTAATAGGTTGGATAAGGTATAGTGAGCAGGACTAGAGGCTCTACAATGAAATAAGCCAATAAACACTAACCAGAACAGCAATGGACAAGGCATATTGACATTAAGGAGAGGCATGCTTAGTCGAGTAATCAAAAGGGTCCAGTGAGTAGTGAGGTTGGTTGGGGTCACGGCGATTCAGACAGCTAGCCGGGCCATCGGTAGCAAGCTAGCATAGGATGGAGGTCTGTTTTTAGCCACCTCGTGCATTTCCGTCGGTAGGATTAGTGGGGTTTCGTGTGGTAGAGGGGATCAATCCAATTCGCATAAAAAATAGATATAATTATAGAGGCCCAAGAATAAAAATAAAAAAATTGTCCGATAGATCTAGTCAGATAGCAGCCGATAAAACAGCTAATGAATAGCGGGCCGCAGATGAGCGTTCAGGTAATGTCGCGACGGAGGAGCCAGCTGGATAACTCCCTCGGGCAGATAACGTCGGTAGTCCAGTTGTGAAGGCCCGGTGGGGCTCCGCGTTGGCAGTCAAACGGGTCCGGATAGGTGATTGTAGCCCAGGAGTGACTGGTAGCCGATGTGAGCAAGACCTTTAAACAGGTCAACATTCACAAAGCAGCGGGGCCAGATGGATTATCAGGACGTGTACTCAAAGCATGCGCTGACCAACTGGCAAGTGTCTTCACTGACATTTTCAACCTCTCCCTGACCGAGTCTATAATACCGACATGTTTCAAGCAGACCACCATATTCCCGGTGGTGCCCAAGGAAGCAAAGGTAACCTGCCTAAGGTAACATGCCACGTCGGTAGCCGTGAAGTGCTTTGAAAGGCTGGTCATGACTCACATCAACAGCATCCTCCTGGATACCATAGACCCACTCCAATTCGCATACCGCCCCAACAGATCCACAGATGACGCAATCTCAATCGCACTCTACATTGCCCTTTCCCACCTGGACAAAAGGAACATCTATGTGAGAATGCTGTTCATTGACTACAGCTCAGCGTTCAACACCATAGTGCCCATAAAGCTCTTCGCTAAGCTAAGGACCCTGGGACTAAACACCTCCCTCTGCAACTGGATCCTGGACTTCCTGACGGGTCCCAGGTGGTAAAGGTAGGCAACAACACGTATGCCATGCTGATACTCAACACTGGGGCCCCTCAGGTGTGTGTGCTCAGTCCCCTCCTGTAGTCCCTGTTCACCCACGACTCCAACACCATCATTAAGTTTTCTGATGACACAAAAGTGTTAGGTCTGATCACCGACAACGATGAGAAAGCCTATAGGGAGGTCAGCTGCACCATCAAGAGCACTGGTTGCATCACCGCCTGATATTGAAAATGCTCGGCATCCGACCATAACACGCTACAGAGAGTAGTGCGTATGGTCCTGTACATCACTGGGGCCAAGCTTCCTTCCATCCAGGACATATATACTAGGCTGTGTCAGAGGAAAGCCCAAAAAACTGTCAAAGACCC
Source organism: Oncorhynchus tshawytscha (assembly GCF_018296145.1). Classification (NCBI taxonomy): domain Eukaryota; kingdom Metazoa; phylum Chordata; class Actinopteri; order Salmoniformes; family Salmonidae; genus Oncorhynchus; species Oncorhynchus tshawytscha. Next base: position 34,058,234 of record NC_056458.1, read on the forward strand.
CAGTCACCCAAGTCATAGACTGTGTTTTCTGCTACCGCACGACAAGCTATACCGGAGTGCCAAGTCTAGGACCTAGACGCTCCTTAAAAAGCTTCTACCCCCAAGCCATAAGACTGCGGAACAATTAATCAAATGGCCACCGGACTATTTACATTGACCCCCCCATTCATATTTTACACTGCTGCTACGCTGTTTATTATCTATGCATAGTCACTGCACCCCTACCGACATGTACAAATTACCTTGACTAACCTGCACATTGACTCGATACCGGTACGACCTGTATGTAGTCTTGTTATTGTAATTTTATTGTGTTACTTTTTATCATTTTTTACTTTAGTTTATTTGGTAAATATTTTCTTAACTCTTTCTTGAACTGCTTTGTTGGTTAAGGGCTTGTAAGTAAGCATTTCACGGTAAGGTCTTCACGTTGTATTCGGCGCATGTGACAAATAAAGTTTGATTTGGTTGTGATTTGAAAGGTCCGTCATTAATGAAGGCAGGATATTCCCTTCAGGACCTTCTGCTGATGAACTTAAGCATCAAAGCCTTTAGGTCAGTTTTAGTAAATCATCTCGCTCTCATTAGCCTACCTCAGTAAGTACACAGGCATTTCTCTGGCCAATCAAAACAGGCAGACCTTTTCTCTACATCTAAGTGTTTCTTAACGAAAAGGTCTCCTCAGGAACTCAGAGGTTAGCAGACGTTCAAAGGCTTCTGATTGCCTTCAATTATCCCTAATCATCCTCTATCAGGGTTTGGTGATAAAAACTCATACCTCACCATGTTTTAATGAGGTAAATCACCAGTTAAGGGCCTATTGGAAGGTGCCATCTAAAATATAGATTTTTGCCAGTTGGAACGCAACCAGCTCAGTTGACACACCGGTTTCAGTGTAGATCACAGCAACTCTAATATTATCCTGGGTGTCAAAGCTGAGAAATGATCAATTGCTTCTCTCAAATTCATCTCTCCTTGACTGTAAATGACATCCCTTCCCTTGGGACTGACAGGTGAAATTGAATGAGAAAAACAAATAGACTGAACCATACACAATGGACTGATGTGGTAACATTAAGAGAAGCAGGGACATCTCTCGTGCCAGTAAAAAGTCACTGTATGAAAGCTACCGTATGAAAATGACCATATATACATCAGCGTTCCTACAAAATGAACATGCCAGAGAACAAAACCAATAGAAACGTGTCAAATTTAAATTACAAATCCACCGGGTGAAAAGGGATGACAGGCACTCTCATAACCTGTCTTTATGACAGACGTGACAGAGATGTATTGCATTGACCTCTTTACATTAAATTATTTATCATAGGAGGGGGAGAAATAACAAAAAGGTAAAAGCTGCCAGGCGGAATTTCTCTCATTATTTAATCACGGTAGTAGTCATTGCGGTAAAGGAAGAGTATGCTCTACTGGGGAATCACAACTGTCACTTCAAGGACAACATAAAGGGGGAGATGGTGGTGAGGCAACTTTCTCCACGTCAGGTCCGATAATATGGGCCTTCATCATCTTAGCTGCCATGTTGAGGGGGCTTTAAATCTAGGTTAACAAGCACAGAATAGGTCCACCCTACATTCGTGGTTAAACATGTAGCAGGCGTGCTGTTAGCGACTGTGCTCCGCCGAGGCCACAGGATTGATGTCTGTGATGGGACTTATGTAGCATAGCTTATTTTGTTCTTGAAATGACTGTTTAAAGACTGTTTGAGTTCCTCTGGGTGTACATGCAGTGACGCATCTACTTTATTAAAGAACAACATACACAGCAGAAATCACCCCTGGAGAACACAACCAAATGTATGAAATTCATGTTATTTTTTTCTTAGTAATCTTTTGCTGCAGATCACAAGAAAGAGTGATGCAAGGTGGAAATTACAATCATACTGCTAAAATGAGTATTTGGCTATAATAGGATTACAAGCAGTCTTCCGAAAAACTGTTTCGTTAAAATATATAATCTAGCATCCTCCCCAACAAAAATATGCAAATCCTCTGTTATAAAGCCTAGGATTTATAGAGTAAAAGCAACTAGAGTTCAGAAAACAAACTTAATTTCCTTGACAAACAATCAAAGTGCAATGTCATTAGCTCCTGCTTTTCAATTCAAGATAAACATATTGGATGAGAGACTCATGTCAGTGAGTTTTCCCGTTGTTTGCCTCACCAATTCAACATGTAACATGCGCAAGAATGCTGTATTGACAATATGTCAGTCAACTACACTAAGGATTTGTCATCGAAGTAAGGTCATCTTTCACCAGGCAGGAAAAAAACACATTGCTTAATCCAGGAATGGGGAACCGGCGGCCCACGTTTTGTAGGCCCTCCCCCGGTGGCCCACGTTTTGTAGGCCCTCCCCCCTCCCCCGGCGGCCCACGTTTTGTAGGCCCTCCCCCAACAAAAATAACTCAGTCGGGGTCTCAACTTACTGTTTCGAGTTAGAATAGTAGTATACACAAGGTGCAATTTTGAAATTTGATTGTGCATCAGCAGTTTCTCTCTTGTTATGTCAGTCACTGATAATTTTTGATTGCTAAGTTAGTTTAGTAGCCAGCTATCTAAACTTCTTCTCATCTTAAAAACATGCAAACATTTCTATTCACCCGATGGAAATATGTGTAGAATTGCACTGCCATTAAGTTAGGGATGGGCAACTTTGAAGGGAGTGGGGCCACAAACAATCTGAAATCATGAGTGGCCGCAGTTGTCCGCGGGTCTGCGCACCCCCCCCCCCCAATCGGATTTCAGATTGTTTGTGGCCCCACTCCCTTCAAACTTGCCCATCCCTAACTTAATGGCAACTTCTATGCGAAGTGTGAAGAAATAAAGATATGCATATAATTGAAAATATGTTAATGTTTAAAACTTTCATCAGTCTGACTAGCTCACTATTTTTTCTGGTCTCAAAAACCTTTATACATTTCATACAGTTAGTTCAGTTAAGACACAATCTGCCTTAGAACGGGGAAAGACCACAGTACAAGATATGAACCACTTTTCAAAGAGGAATGACTTGCGGTGTAGGTTAGCAGCACAGCGCTGATAAACCATGCTGAGAAACCCACAGCTGTACAGATGTCATCTTTGAAATTAGACAACAGAGACAAGAGACGGCTGCTGGGGTTTGGCACAGGTGTAACCACAGTAATATGAGACGTGTGAGAGGAAAACTGTGGATCTTTACTAGAGCATGCAGCCCACCTCCAGACTTGTTTTTCATTCGGAAGACAGACTAACACGGTGAGAACCTATGAATGCCATGATAGACAGCCCATATACACCGTGGACTGTTACAATACACATTTTATCATCAATTGCAGGGCAGGTCTGCCAAAGACAGAAAAAGAATCCATGCATGACACAAGTCATTTTTGTCCAGCCAATTACCACCTGGCTGTGCTGCTGCTCCAGTTTCAACTGTTCTGCCTGCGGCTATGGAACCCTGACGTGTTCACCGGACATGCTACCTGTCCCAGACCTGCTGTTTTCAACTCTCTAGAGATAGCAGGAGCGGTAGAGATACTCTTAATGATCGGCTATGAAAAGCCAACTGACATTTACTCCTGAGGTGCTGACCTCTTGCACCCTCGACAACTACTTTGATGATTATTATTATTTGACCATTGTGGTCATTTATGAACATTTGAACATCTTGGCCATGTTCTGTTATAATCTCCACCCGGCACAGCCAGAAGAGGACTGGCCAGCCCTCATAGCCTGGTTCCTCTCTAGGTTTCTGCCTAGGTTTTGGCCTTTCTAGGGAGTTTTCCCTAGCCACCGTGCTTCTACACCTACATTGCTTGCTGTTTGGGGTTTTAGGCTGGGTTTCTGTACTGCACTTTGAGATATCAGCTGATGTAAGAAGGGCTATATAAATCAATTTGATTTGATTTGATTTGAAGTAATGAAGAGACTTACTTTACCAAAAAGCATTCACCTGTTTAAAAATAAGTAACACTACTTTTATTAAACCCCTCAGACTACAACAGTTGCCAGTGAGTTTCAAAAAACAAATTGAGATAAACTTATAAGGAGAATTACCATCAGGTAAACATCCATGCAGGTGACACCAAACTATTACCAATACAATCCAGGTCTTGTCCAGCCAATTACCAATTGTGTTTCAATAGTGCCACGCCTATCCAAGCATCAATTTCCCTTTCACTATTCGACAGATTTAGGACGTGCCAATTTAAATGGAAATCGCGGCAAACAATTTCATTTTAGGCGTTTTAATTAGTGGGTATGATAAGATAACATCTTTAATTTGCATGGGGAGAGGCAGTAAATCGTGAAATTAGTTCTGTGGGGGCGGTGCATGGCCGGTCAGACTGGCAACTGGATCGGGAGTTAAAGTCAGTGGGCTTGGGGAGGAGCAGCGAGCCAAAACTCTATTAGTGCCAACCGGATCCACTGTATCACACTGAGAAAAAGGGTCAGCCCCGGGAGAGATTGAGCGGCACTAACCACTAATACTCCGGCAATAATGTGTGGAGAGTGACCGGCCGGAACAGGGAAAACAGCCACTGCCCAGGAGGTCTAAATAAGTTCCCCTAGTGGGGTGCAATCTCCACTTATTGGTGGTAACAGATGTCACACAGTCTAGAGTAAATCATTGACATTGATTACAGTCTAAATTTCTTCACATTTACTCCATTATAATGTGATTTAACTTTCACAGGAAACCGAGAAAATCGGGAAAATTCCCAGAACATTAGCTAAGATTGCCATTACGGTGCCATTAACCTTTTGTGACTAGGGGGCAGTGTTTTCATTTTTGGAAAAATAACGTTCCCAAAGTAAAAGGGATATTTTGTCAGGACAAGATGCTAGAATATGCATATAATTGACAGCTTAGGACAGAAAACACTCTAAAGTTTCCAAAACTGTAAAAATATTGTCTGTGAGTATAACAGAACTGATATTGCAGGCGAAAGCCTGAGAAAAATCCAATCCGGAAGTGCCTCATGTTTTGTAAGCACTGTGTTCCAATGCGTCCCTATTGAGCAGTGAATGGGCTATCAACCAGATTACTTTTTCTCCGTATTCCCCAAAGTGTCTACAGCATTGTGATGTAGTTTTACGCATTTATGTTGAAGAATACCCGTAAGCGGCTACATTGCGCAACTGGTCACCTGATGGCTCCCAGAGTCATTCTCACGTAAAATAGAGAGGTAGCCATTATTCCAATCGGTCCTACTGAAAAACCAATTGTCTCGGTGGATATATTATGCAGCTGTTATACCGCTCAGGAAGGAGACGCGTTCTGTCTCCTAGAGATGAACGTACTTTGGTGCGAACAGTGCAAATCAATCGCAGAAAAACAGCAAAGGACCTTGTGAAGATGCTGGAGGAAACGGGTACAAAAGAATCTATATCCACAGTAAAACGAGTCCTATATCGACATAACCTGAAAGGCCGCTCAGCAAGGAAGAAGCCACTGCTCAAAAACCCCCATAAAAAAAAACAGAATACGGTTTGCATCTGCACATGGGGCCAAAGATCATACTTTTTGGAGAAATGTCCTCTGGTCTGATGAAACAAAAATAGAACTGTTGATCATAATGACCATTGTTATGTTTGGAGGAAAAAGGGGATGCTTGCAAGCCAAAGAACACCATCCCAACTGTGAAGCACGGGGCGGCAGCATCATGTTGTGAGGGTGCTTTGCTGCAGGGGGGCTTGGTGCACTTCACGAAATAGATGGCTTCATGAGGATGGAAAATATGTGGATATATTGAAGCAATATCTCAAGACATCAGTCAGGAAGTTAAAGCTTGGTCACAGATGGGCCTTCCAAATGAACAATGACCCAAGCATACTTCCAAAGTTGTGGCAAAATGGCATAAGGACAACTAAGTCAAGGTATTGGAGTGGCCATCACAAAGCCTTGACCTCAATCCTATAGAAAATTTGTGGGCAGAATTGAAAAAGCGTGTGCAAGCAAGGAGGCCTACAAATCTGACTGTGTTACACCAGCTCTGTCAGGAGGAATGGGCCAAAATTCACCCAACTTATTGTGGGAAGCTTGTGGAAGGCTACCCAAAACATTTGACCCAAGTTAAACAATTAAAAGGCAATGCTACCAAATAGTAACTGGGTGTATGTAAACTTCTGACCCACTGGGAATGTGATGAAAGAAATAAAAGCTGAAATAAATCATTCTCTCTAGTATTATTCTGACATTTCACATTCTGAAAATAAAGTGGCGGTCCTAACTGACCTAAAACAGGGAATTTTACTGGGATTAACTGTCAGGAATTGTGAAAAACTGAGTTTAAATGTATTTGGCTAAGGTGTGTGTAAACTTCCGACTTCAACTGTATATCTATCCCCATTGGTTAAGCCTGCTAGTCGGCATTCCTCATTCTTCCAAGATGGCATAGCAGTTCAGATGTCTTTTGTCCTCGTCTTGTCGTGTCCCGTAGATATATATATATATGTGTATATATATATTTACAACTATATTTACAACTTTTTTCACATACATTTTTTTTTAAATTTCCATAAACTCATCTTCAAAACACTCTCCTGCAACCCGCCTCACCAATTTATATTTATTAAAAAGTATTATTTACCTCAAATCTGTAATCCTCCAAGAAGCTAGCCAGAAACTAGCCAGGAGCTAGCCAGAAGCTAGCCAGAAGCTAATCCAGAAGCTAATCAGAAGCTAATCAGAAGCTAGTTCAGAAGCTAGTTAGCTTCTTTACTGGCAAATCGTTCAGCTAACCACTGTTTGTGGTCATCAGCTATCCTTTAGCTCGAAAATCTATCGCCAGTTTTGTACGGCGCAGCGCAGCGCGACTCGGAATGGAACATACCGGACCAATTTTTCTCTCCATGTCCCTGGATTTCAACCGCTAACTCTGGACATTCATACCTGGATCTCACAGCTAGCTAGCTGCTATCCGTGTGACTATCGGCTTTCGTCGATTCCGGAGCAAGCATAAATTATTCTGGAGCTAGCCAGCTGAAGAGTTCCATCAATCACTCCTGGGCTGCAGTCACCTATCCGGACCCGTTTTACTGCCTACGCGGAGCCCCACCGGGCCTTCACAACTGGACTGCCGACGTTATCTACCCAAAGGAGTTATCCGGCTGGCTCCTCTGTCGCGACGTTACCTGAACTGAACTGAACATCTGTGGCCTGCTAACCGTTAGCTGTCTCATCGGCTGCTATCTGAATGGACAATCGGACAATTTATTTATTTATTTTTATTATTATTATTATTATTTATTTTTTCTTCTTGGGCCTCTATAACTATATCTATTTTTTTTTTGTATTTTTTTTTGTGATTTGGATTAATCCCCTCTACCACACGGAACCCCACTAATCTACTGACGGAACGCAAGAGGTGGCTAATAACAGACCTCCATCCTATGCTAGCTTGCTACCGATGGCCTGGCTAGCTGTCTAAATCGCCGTGACCCCCAACCAACCTCTCCACTCACTGGACCCTTTTGATCACTCGACTAAGCATGCCTCTCCTTAATGTCAATATGCCTTGTCCATTGCTGTTCTGGTTAGTGTTTATTGGCTTATTTTACTGTAGAGCCTCTAGTCCTGCTCACTATACCTTATCCAACCTATTAGTTCCACCACCCACACATGCAATGACATCTCCTGGTTTCAATGATGTTTCTAGAGACAATATCTCTCTCTTCATCACTCAATACCTAGGTTTACCTCCACTGTATTCACATCCTACCATACCTTTGTCTGTACATTATAGCTTGATGCTATTTTATCACCCCCAGAAACCTCCTTTTACTCTCTGTTCCAGACGTTCTTGACGACCAATTCTTATTGCTTTTAGCCGCACCCTTATTCTACTCCTCCTCTGTTCCTCAGGCGATGTAGAGGTGAATCCAGGCCCTGCAGTGCCTAGCTCCACTCCTATTCCCCAGGCGCTCTCTTTTGACGACTTCTGTAACCGTAATAGCCTTGGTTTCATGCATGTTAACATTAGAAGCCTCCTCCCTAAGTTTGTTCTATTCACTGCTTTAGCACACTCTGCCAACCCGGATGTTCTAGCTGTGTCTGAATCCTGGCTTAGGAAGACCACCAAAAATTCAGAAATTTTAATTCCAAACTACAACATTTTCAGACAAGATAGAACTGCCAAAGGGGGCGGTGTTGCAATCTACTGCAAAGATAGCCTGCAGAGTTCTGTTCAGCTGTGCTCTGGACACCATATGTGAACTGATTGCCCCCCATCTATCTTCAGAGCTGGTGCTGCTAGGCGACCTAAACTGGAACATGCTTAACACCCCAGCCATCCTACAATCTAAACTTGATGCCCTCAATCTCACACAAATTATCAATGAACCTACCAGGTACCTCCCCAAAGCCTTAAACACGGGCACCCTCATAGATATCATCCTAACCAATTTGCCCTCTAAATACACCTCTGCTGTCTTCAACCAATATCTCAGCGATCACTGCCTCATTGCCTGCATCCGTAATGGGTCAGCGGTCAAACGACCTCCACTCATCACTGTAAAACGCTCCCTGAAACACTTCAGCGAGCAGGCCTTTCTAATCAACCTGGCCAGGGTATCCTGGAAGGATATTGATCTCATCCCGTCAGTAGGGGATGCCTGGATATTTTTTTTAAATGCCTTCCTAACCATCTTAAATAAACATTCCCCATTCAAGAAATTTAGAACCAGGAACAGATATAGCCCTTAGTTCTCCCCAGACCTGACTGCCCTTAACCAACACAAAAAACATCCTATGGCGTTCTGCATTAGCATCGAACAGCTGTTCAGGGAAGCTAGAAACCATTATACACAGGCAGTTAGAAAAGCAAAGGCTAGCTTTTTCAAGCAGAAATTTGCTTCCTGCAACACTAACTCAAAAAAGTTCTGGGACACTGTAAATTCCATGGAGAATAAGAACACCTCCTCCCAGCTGCCCACTGCACTGAAGATAGGAAACACTGTCACCACTGATAAATCCACCATAATTGAGAATTTCAATAAGCATTTTTCTACGGCTGGCCATGCTTTCCACCTGGCTACTCCTACCCCGGTCAGCAGCACTGCACCCCCCACAGCAACTCGCCCAAGCCTTCCCCATTTCTCCTTCTCCCAAATCGGTTCAGCTGATGTTCTGAAAGAGCTGCAAAATCTGGAGCCCTACAAATCAGCCGGGCTAGACAATCTGGACCCTTTCTTTCTAAAATTATCTGCCGAAATTGTTGCCACCCCTATTACTAGCCTGCTCAACCTCTCTTTTGTGTCGTCTGAGATTCCCAAAGATTGGAAAGCAGCTGCGGTCATCCCCCTCTTTAAAGGGGGGACACTCTTGACCCAAACTGCTACAGACCTATATCTATCCTACCATGCCTTTCTAAGGTCTTCGAAAGCCAAGTCAACAAACAGATTACCGACCATTTCGAATCTCACCATACCCTCTCTGCTATGCAATCTGTTTTCAGAGCTGGTCCTAAACGATATGTTAACCGCCATCGATAAGAAACATTACTGTGCAGCCGTATTCATTGATCTGGCCAAGGATTTCGACTCTGTCAATCACCACATCCTCATCGGCAGACTCGACAGCCTTGTTTTCTCAAATGATTGCCTCGCCTGGTTCACCAACTACTTCTCTAATAGAGTTCAGTGTGTCAAATCGGAGGGTCTGCTGTCCGGACCTCTGGCAGTCTCTATGGGGGTGCCACAGGGTTAAATTCTTGTACCGACTCTCTTCTCTGTATACATCAATGAGGTCGCTCTTGCTGCTGGTGAGTCTCTGATCCACCTCTACGCAGACGACACCATTCTGTATACTTCTGGCCCTTCTTTAGACACTGTGTTAACTTCTTCGATATAGGGGGCGCTCTTTTAATTTTTGGATAAAAAAACGTTCCCGTTTTAAACAAGATATTTTGTCACGAAAAGATGCTAGACTATGCATATAATTGACAGCTTTGGAAAGAAAACACTCTGACGTTTCCAAAACTGCAAAGATATTATCTGTGAGTGCCACAGAACTGATGCTACAGGCATAACCAAGATGAAATTTCAAACAGGAAATGCCCCAGATTTTGAAGGCGCTGTGTTCCAATGTCTCCTTATATGGCTGTGAATGCGCCAGGAATGAGCCTACACTTTCTGTCGTTTCCCCAAGGTGTCTGCAGCATTGTGACGTATTTGTAGGCATATCATTGGAAGATTGACCATAAGAGACTACATTTACCAGGTGCCCGCTTGGTGTCCTCCGTCGAAATTATTGCGTAATCTCCAGCTGCGTGCATTTTTCCATTTGGTTCAGAGGAGAAACCAAACTGCCACGAATGATTTATCATCAAATAGATATGTGAAAAACACCTTGAGGATTGATTCTAAACAACGTTTGCCATGTTTCTGTCGATATTATGGATATTATTAATTTGGAAAAAAGTTTGGCGTTGTAATGACTGAATTTTCGGGGTTTTTTCTTAGCCAAACATGATGAACAAAACGGAGCGATTTCTCCTACACAAATAATCTTTTTGGAAAAACTGAACATTTGCTATCTAACTGACAGTCTCCTCTTTGAAAACATCTGAAGTTCTTCAAAGGTAAATGATTTTATTTGAATGCTTTTCTTGTTTTTGTGAAAATGTTGCATGCTGAATGCTAGGCTTAATGGTATGCTAGCTATCAATACTCTTACACAAATGCTTGTTTAGCTATGGTTCAAAAGCATATTTTGAAAATCTGAGATGACAGTGTTGTTAACAAAAGGCTAAGCTTGAGAGCTAATATATTTATTTCATTTCATTCGCGATTTTCATGAATAGTTAACGTTGCGTTATGCTAATGAGCTTGAGGCTATAAATAGGATCCCGGATACGGGATTGCTCGTCGCAACAGGTGAAATAAAGGTGAAATAAAATATTTAAAAAATAAATAAATAAATATATAAAGCCCTAACTAGGGTATTATCTAACATTAAAACAACATTTTTAAAAATAAATATTGACTAAAATGTTGTGCACAACACACAACCACCACAGAACATTCCCCAAAAGTTATCATTTGGTTTCTACGTAATGTAATAACACAATGTGGCGGTAATGTTTTACAAGCAAACCAAAATTGGTTCTGTGAAAGTTCCTAGAAAATGTGTTAGGTCGTGGCAAATGTTCTCATTAATAAACACTGTCCATTCGTGGTGATGATTACAGAATGTTTGCATAAAACATTCACCTGATGCTGCAAGAAATATCCTTTAAGACATTTAATCTGTTATTTAAAGGTTCCCAGAATGTTTCATTAGGTTGTGGGAACCATCTGGTGGGAATATTGTGGGGACATCTGTCGTGGCTGAATCAGAAATAGTTAGGTAACATTGATAAACAAGATGTTTATTTACATAATAATGCTTACGTGAGATATTTGTCATTAGGATGTTTTCTTTTGGACTATACTGTTGGCAGTTGCAGTTCTCTCTTCTCCAGGGCTTAGTCACTTGGGGCCCAGAGAGGGGAGAGGTCAGGCTTGTCTTCATATGTCAATGTATCTTTTAAACCATGTGATGCTATTAAAAATATCAGAAGGGGAGGAGGACAGAATGGAGGCTTGTCTTCTTATTGGAATGTGTCTGTCACTATTGTATGTCCCCTCTGAGGTTGCCCTTATCTTGACCTAGTATATGACCTAAGAGGATCACTGTCTCGGTGAGCTTGTACAGGAGAGATTGTATTTGAGATGGGAGTATCTAGAATTGACAATTGATATATGCCATTGGATGAGGTAATATTTTGATCCTAATTGGTACCAAGAACGAGATTAGAATCTTGTCTAAAGACACCAAACTGAACAATAATTTATAGCTAATGCTATCTAGCTATGGGATACTCCTCTTTCAAGTAAAAGGTTCTTTGTGTAATGTTCCTAAGATCTGTTATTCGTCATGTGAGTTGAGAGGGGTGTGTCTTGGCTATAAATTATACTAAGAATTATTTGGTAAGCACTCTCAGAGAATTCATTTATAGACACTGAATTGATCTGAGAGTGACAGGGCTATGGTGAAGCTCATATATAATTAAAGATGTACTTCATAATATAACTCTGACTTGTGTTTGGTTTGCTCTCTCAATGTTTAGGAATACAGGAAATTACCACGACGCATCACAAAAGATATGTTCCCAAAAAACACAATAACTGTCGAGTTATGCAGATCATTCTACAATGTTTGTTTAAGGGCGCAAAAAAACATTCACCTGAAGTTACAAGAACGTTCCCAGATCACATTATCTGTTCTTTAACCCAATGGTCCCACTGTAAAGTCTGTGCGTTTTGGTTTTTAACCCCTTTTAAACATTGTGTGTCTGAGCTACAGACTTCTGGGTTATACCATTGTATTCGTCGATAACAAACATTGGGGGCTGAACAGGAGCAGTGTTTGTGAGACAAGGGTGGATCCCGAAGGGGCACGGGCCCCGTTCTTAAAAAGAAAATGTCTGTAGAGTCTGAATGGTTTGAGCTACAATTATTAAAAGCTATCTATGAAAAGCTGAGTCTCACACACACACGCCCGCATGCATATGTAACATGTCTTGCTCTAAGATGCTTGCAAGTTACAAAAGAGTCGTTAGAAGGTAAGGAGTTGTTCTACATAAAAGATCAAAGGCAATCCCAGGACAGAGTGTCTATCACAGGAGGTTGGTGGCACCTTAATTGGGGAGGACAGGCTCGTGGTAATGGCTGGAGCAGAATAGGTAGAAAGGTATCAAGTACATCAAACGTATGGTTTCCATTGGTTTGATGCCATTCAATGTGCTCCATTCCAGCCATTATTATGAGCCGTCCTCTCCTCAGCAACCTCTACTGGTGTCCATGAAGATGGATTACTGGGCTGAACACACTAACAACAAGTGGCTATTTGGACATAAATGATGGTACTTTATGGAACAAATCAGTCATTTATTCCCGAACTGGGATTCCTGGGAGTGCCTTCTGATGAAGATCATCAAAGGTAAGTGAATATTTATGGTGTTGTTTCTAACTTTGTTGATTCCAAAATTACGGATATTCCTCTGGCTGTTTTGGGTTCTGAGCGCCGTTCTCAGATGCTTTTTTTTAATGCTTTTTCCGTAAAGTTTTTTTGAAATCTGACACTGCGGTTGCATTAAGGAGAAGTCTATCTTTAATTCTGTGAACAACACTAGTATCTTTTATCAATGTTTATTATCAGTATTTCTGCAAAATCACCGGATGTTTTGGAATCAAAATATTACTGCACGTAAGGCGCCAATGTAAACTGAGATTTTTGGATGTAAATATGCACATTATCGAACAAATCATACATGTATTGTGTAACATGATGTCCTATGAGTGTCATCTGATGAAGATCATCAAAGGTTAGTGATTCATTTTATCTATATTTCTGCTTTTTGTGACTCCTATCTTTGGCTGGAAAAATGGCTGTTTTTTCGACTTGGCCGTGATCAAACATAATCATATGTTGTGCTTTAGCTGTAAAGCATTTTTGAAATGTTTATCTTTCATTTGCTGTATTGGACTTGTTAATGTGAGATTTACATATTTTAAATATATATTTTTTAATTTCTCGCGCTGCTTTTTCAGTGGAATGTTGTCGAGCACTAGAAAGGTCAATATAAAAAAAAAATCTGATTTTTGCTTCGACAGGCTTTTTTTAAAAGACAACTGTCAATACAAATCATGAATGCAACTGTTTATTTCACTTCATTATGAGGCTAAATATAAGGGCTGGACATGCAGATAAATTAAAGTCTGATAAATTAAAGCTGATGTTGCTGGGGTCTCGGGACTGATAAGGTTAAAGGTTCCCAGAATGTTTCATTAGGTTGTGGTAACATTGTGGTAACATTTTTTTTTTGTATTTTTTATTTAACCGTTATTTAATTAGACAAGTCAGTTGCCTAACTCCAATAAATATTTATAGAAAGTTAGCAAAAATAGATAAGATCTTGCTACCATGGAAAGGAAAATACCTGTCTATTTGTGGAAAAATCACCCTGACTAATTCTTCAGTCATATCGCAGTTTACCTATTTGCTTATGGTTTTACCTACACCTAGTGACCTGCTTTTTAAATTATATGAACAAAAAAATAATCCATTTTATTTGGAACGGCAAGCCAGACAAAATTAAAAGGGCCATTTGTATAACAAATATGAATTCGGAGGGCAGAAATTATTAAATATTAAAGCATCAAACCTCTCACTAAAGGCATCATTCTCTAGTAAATTGGTAATAATGTGTTCAAGAAGGGCCTTTTTCCCTTTATTCAGATTACACCTGCTCACTTTCGGTTGTTTGAAAAGGAAATAATCTCCTAAATATCGTTTTTTTTTAAAACAAGCCTTGCAATTTTAGTTTAATCCACCTGAAAAGACAGAACAAATAATACAACAAATAGTGGTTAAACTCAAATATACTAATTGATTAAAAAAAATAAAAAATGTAAAGGTATAATTTTAGTGAATTGTATCATAAATAGGACTGGTGGAGTTGCATGTCACACACTTAGCTAACACAGACACATGGAAATATCTGCTTAACCCAAAATTACAACCAAGTAATTGCTGCATTACCACAGAAATGGAAGAGGCAAGTAGAAGGGGAAAAAAGGAAGGGACTTGTATGTCGGCCCTGTATTAAAGAACATAAATGGTGAAAGAAAAGTGTGATAAATAAAAACATAGCAATTTAATTTAAGGAACAAAAAACTGACAGATGTGCCATATAAATTGCAAAATAGTTGGGAAGAGATTTTCGATGTACCCATTCCATGGCACATGGTTTATGAATTGATACGCAAAACAACGGCGGATTCAAAACTTCGAATTCAATTTAAATTGCTATACAAAATTCTTGCAACCAATAGAATGTTATGTATATGGGGGATACAATCTTCCCAGCTCTGCAGATTCTGCTGTGAGGAGGCAGAGTCATTAGATCATTTATTTTGGTATTGTCCATAATAATAAGGAAGGAAGGTCATTGGCAAACTTAAGACGGGCCTGGACATGTGCTGGCTTGAGCAGGGGGACCTTGCGTGCGCTGCAGGATTTTAATCCATGACGGCGTAGTGTGTTACTAATGGTTTTCTTTGAGACTGTGGTCCCAGCTCTCTTCAGGTCATTGACCAGGTCCTGCCGTGTAGTTCTGGTGTGATCCCTCACCTTCCTCATGATCATTGATGCCCCACGAGGTGAGATCTTGCATGGAGCCCCAGACCGAGCGTGATTGACCGTCATCTTGAACTTCTTCCATTTTCTAATAATTGCGCCAACAGTTGTTGCCTTCTCTCCAAGCTGCTTGCCTATTGTCCTGTAGCCCATCCCAGCCTTGTGCAGGTCTACAATTTTATCCCTGATGTCCTTACACAGCTCTCTGGTCTTGGCCATTTTGGAGAGGTTGGAGTATGTTTGATTGAGTGTGTGTACAGGTGTCTTTTATACAGGTAACGAGTTCAAACAGGTGCAGTTAATACAGGTAATGAGTGGAGAACAGGAGGTCTTCATAAAGAAAAACTAACAGGTCTGTGAGAGCCGGAATTCTTACTGGTTTGTAGGTGATCAAATACTTATGTCATGCAATAAAATACAAATGAATTACTTAAATATCATACAATGTGATTTTCTGGATTTTTGTTTTTGATTCCATCTCTCACAGTTGAAGTGTACCTATGATAAAAATTACAGACCTCTACATGCTTTGTAAGTAGGAAAACTTGCAAAATCGGCAGTGTATCAAATACTTGTTCTCCCCACTGTACATCTGAAATTGCACCCTTAGGAAGCTTGTTTAGCTCAAAGATACTCTCTATAGCTGTACTCGCAGGCCTATTGGAAAATGTAGGTGTGTTAGCTCTGACAAAGTTCCTAGTCTGAAGAGAGCGGAAGAAGTGGGATTGGGGAGGTTGAACATTTCCTGTAGCTGAGCAAAAGAGGCAAATGTATCATCAAATAATAATTAGCATAGTGAGGAGAGGCCAAGTGGGTGCCAAATGCCAAAAGCCCCATCATTTAAAGATAGAGGAAATAAAATCTTCTGATAGATCGGGCCTAAGAGAGAAAAGCCTCGGAGGCTAAAGGCTAAACGGAACTGATTCCAAATTTCAATCGACTGCTTTACAATTGGGTTGACACACCTTTTGCCTAGAGACACTGGGAGAGACGAGCACAACACAGACGGAAGTGCAGCAGGTTTACATGATTCAGACTCCATCTGGACCCAGAGTGGTCTAGGGCCAGTAGGATCAGTCTGCAGCCAGTACAGAAGGGCTCTGAAATGTGCAGCCCAATAATATGTCTGAAAATTTGGTAGAGGTAAACCACCCAGTGCCTTAGGCTTCTGTAAATGTTTTCTACCAATCCGTGGTACCTTGCCTTCCCAAATAAAATACATGTTTGATCCAGTGAATTAAAAAAATTGATTTAAGTGAATAAAAAAAAGTGAATAAAAAAAAGAGTTTGGAATAGAAATTGGGTAAACATTGAAATTAATATAAACATGTGGGCAACACATTCATTTTCATGACATTAACCCTTCCAATAAGAGAAAGAGGTGGACTTCCAAAAAGTAAAAGACTGTTTCAAACTGTCCGCTAGATCAACAATGTTTCCTTAAACAAATTTAACATTTCCTTGTCACTTTAATGTTAGGGATAGGGGGCAGCATTTTCACTTTGGATGAATTGCATGCCCATAGTGAACTGCATCCTACTCTGTCCTAGATGCTAATATATGCATATTATTATTACTATTGGATAGAAAACACTCTGAAGTTTCTAAAACTGTTTGAATTATGTCTGTGAGTATAACATAACTCATAGGGCAGGCAAATTTCCAAACAGGAAGTGGAAATTCTTGGGCTGGTCGAATTTCAAGTCATCGCCTATTCACATCCAAACAAGATATGGATATGTTCGCACTTCCTACGCCTTCCACTAGATGTCAACAGTCAGTAGAACGTGGAATGAAGCCTCTAGTGTGATGTATGACCGGATGGGAGGGGATTGAGTCAGTGGTCAAAAACGAATGCTCCGGTTGGAACGTTATTGGATATACATGAAAATAACATCCTGAAGATTGATTCTCTACTTAGTTTGACCAGTTTATTCGACCTGGAATATAACTTTTTGAAGCTTTCGTCCGAGTTCGCCTGGACCAGCGCCAGCTTTTGGACATGTGAACTAACCTTGCTAGCAAAAGCAGCTAATTGGACACTAGTAATGGACATTATGGAACAAAACAACGATTTTTTGTGGAACTAGGATTCCTTTCACTGCATTCTGATGAAAGATCATCAAAGGTAAGGGAATATTTATGATGTAATTTCGTATTTCTGTTGACTCCAACATGGCGGAGAAATATTGTTACGTCTTAGCGCAGTTTTAGATTAATGCATGGTATGCTTTTTTCGTAACGTTTTTTAAAAATCTGACACAGCGGTTGCATTAAGAACCAGTGTATCTTTAATTATATGTAAAACATGTATCTTTCGTCAAAGTGTATGATGAGTATTTCTGTTATCTGGCATAGCTCTCTGTAATTACTCCGGATATTTTGGAGGCATTTCTGAACATGGCGTCAATGTAAACAGAGATTTGTGGATATAAGTATGCATATTATCGAACAAAACATAAATGTATTGTGTAACATGATGAGTGTCATCGGATGAAGATTGTCAAAGGTTAGTGATTCATTTCATCTCTAATTCTGCTTTTGTGACTATCTTTGGCTGGGAAAAATGGCTGTGTGTTTTTTTGGATTTGGTGGTCATCTAACATAAATATATGTTGTATTTTCGCTGTGAAACATTTTAAAAATCGGACACGATGGGTAAATTAAGATGTTTATCTTTCATTTGCTGTATTGGACTTGTCAACGTGTGAAAGTTAAATATTTCCCCCAAAAATATTTTTGAATATCCTGCGCTGCCTTTTCAGCAGAATGTTGGGGGGGGTTTAACTCCCAAGTATGTGAATTGATCCTGGACAATCCTAAACTGAAAGCTTATAAAAGAACACTTTAAAGCAGCCAGCTTTACAGGAAAAAGCGCACTCTTGCCTAGATTCAGCTTGTACCCTGAGATAGATCCAAGCTTTTTAAGAATATATAAGGCATGTGGTAATGAGGTATCAGGGTTTATTTAATTTAGTATTTTCTTACATATGGAAGAGCAGGACATACCTGGCCTTGAATCAATTTCTAGGAATAAGGTGATTTCAGAAGAAAATGTCAAGTGTTTGTTCATAGCACAACAGGAGAAAGCGGGAGCAGGTAAGTCCAGCTGTGTTTTGAAAGGGGTCACATTTTATATTTATATTCCAACTCATCCCAAAGGTGTTCGATGGGGTTGAGGTCAGGGCTCTGTGCAGGCCAGTCAAGTTCTTCCATACCAATCTCGACAAACAATTTCTGTATGGACCTCGCTTTATGCACGGGGGCACAGATTCATCCATCGGACTGCCTGGCATTGCACATGGTGATCTTAGGTTTGTTTGCAGCTGCTCGACCATGGAAAACCATTTTATGAAGTTCCCGAAGAACAGTTATTGTGCTGACATTGCTTCCAAAGGCCGTTTGTATCTCAGTAGTGAGTGTTGCAACCAATGACAGACTATTTTTAAGAGCTATGCACTTCAGCCGTCGACGGTCCCATTCACGGCTCCTAGACGTTTCCACTTCTCAATAAAAGCACTTACAGTTGACCCCCGCCAGCTCTAGCAGGGCAGTAATTTGACGAACTGACTTGTTGGAAAGGTACCACGTTGAAAGTCAGGAGCTCTGCACCTGAACAGGCAGTTAACCCACTGTTCCTAGGCCGTCATTGAAAATAAGAATTTGTTCTTAACTGACTTGCCTAGTTAAATAAAGGTAAAATAAAATAAAATAAATGGTATAGTGTAGCTTGTGAAAGTGAAATGCTTACAATGAAAAACACGTTATTTTATGCAAAAATGTTGCATGGGCCTCATATTTCTAATGTGTATCATAGAAAGAATGAAGCCAGCTAAATGTCCTAATGTTTTGCTTAAAGTTAATCTTGCATTTTACCAGAGAAAAGTAGACTGGTTACACTGAGAAAGGTACCAGAGAAAAGTAACTACACATCAGTCAGAGCGCTGTCTGCTGATAGAATGCCCCTTCATCAATTCTCATCCAGTAGAGAAGAGCAAATGAAGCACAAAATTAACCCCCCTCCCCCGTGAACTAAACCAGTAATACGGTAAATCCCGAGATGAGAGAAGACCGGTATGACCATATGAACATCTGGATACCGCTCAACCCTAAACTGAACACTAATCTGTGGCAAAGTGAGAGGGAGAGATAGAGAGGAGAGTTAACTAAATAGAACTGAGGGAAAGGAAACTAAACTCAGGAGGGGTGCCTCCACAGAGGCATGTCATACCAAGCCCGAATCTGACTGAAGACAGCCATTTTGAGTAAGCACCGGCACCATCTAAGGACGGTCGATAAGGTGCCCTGTCAAACACTACCTTTCAAACGATGACTATCTGCGGGAGCAGATTCACAGCAGAGGGGAATGACAAATGAAGACTGCCTTTCGAGGCACAGTGTGTGGTTAAAACATTTGGCAATGAAAACGATTTGAACATAAACGTCTTTACGGTACAGTGCCCTCTCTCAATCCTCAATTCTGCAGAGCCGTGGAATTATTCATAAGCTTCTGTGATCTCTCTGCTAAAACTAACCCCATCCTCATTCTCCCTCCACCTCCCTTATTAAAGTCAGGGATGCCTGGTGATCCATATGTCAACATGGAGGAAATGAAACTTGAACAAAGGCGGCCTACCTAAAACCAAGGTCTGTGCTGTAGGGTAATAATACATCTAGGTCGTCAATTCACAGGCTCTAAGCAGCTTTTGGGGGCACTACCGTGATATGGCTTTCCATAAGGGGAAAGTTGCAAATTACTTGAATAATCTGGATATAGGCCTACATATGGTAATATTACGTGGTTCAGAGAAATTCCCCCACACATGGAACAGGCCAACCAATAAACTCCTTGAGGGAGGCCAATGAAAGTAGTCCTATAGTATAGTGAATGAATATAGTCCATTGACTGCTGTTACTGTAATTTCCAAAATGGTGTTCGGCTTGAATGACAACCAACAGTACAGCTGAAATAATGCACATCCGTTTTGTCTATGGCAGGTATCAAGATCCTGATCCAAGATTGATATACGAATGGAGGAGAAAATGACAGGAGTAAATTGCAGAACACTTTTGAAAGGCATACCTTGAAGGGTCATACAATGCTCCATGTCGTTACTGCAGTGCTGGCACATCCCTCGAAAAAAAAACTGGCATCGCAAACACTTTTATCGCTCTTTTATCAGCATTAAAAAGGTACATTTCCATAATTGAAAAGATGAAAGATGAATCCCCCAATCAGGCTTGTGCATTGTAAACAACACTGTGGTGAGATGCCCATCCAGATCCTGCCAGCCCTGCTGATGACCAATGGGTGCCAAAATCAAGCCCTGAGAGAAACCTTATCCCTGGAGAAGCCAACCTGCAGCACTCTGTCTGAAGTCTGTCAGCTAGCTACAGCCCTGTGGGACCACAGACAGATACTACACTCAACAAAAATATAAACACAACATGTAAAGTGTTGGTACCATGTTTCAAGAGCTGAAATAAATGATCTCAGAAATGTTCTATATGCACACAAAAAATGATTTATCACATTTAGTGCACAAAAGTGTTTATATCCCTGTCAGTAAGCATTTCTCCATTGGCAAGATAATCTAGCCACCTGGCAGGTGTAGCATATCAAGAAGCTAATTAAAGAGCATGATCATTACTGAGGTGCACCTTGTGCTGGGGACAATAAAAGGCCACTCTAAAATGTGTGGTTTTGTCACACAACACAATGCCACAGATGTCAGTTTTGAGGGATAGTGCAATTGACTGCAGCAATGTCCACCAGAGCTGTTGCCAGATAATTTAATGTTAATTTCTCTTCCATAAGCAGTCTCCAACGTTGTTTTAGAGAATTTGGCAGTATGTCCAACCGGCATCACATCTGCAGACCACGTGTGGGTGAGCAGGTTGCTGATGACAATGTTGTGAACAGAGTGTCCCATGGTGGCGGTGGGGTTATGGTATGGGCAGGCATAATCTACGGGCAATGAACACAAATGCATTTTATCGATGGCAATTTCAATGCACAAAAATACTGTGACGAGATCCTGAGGCCCATTGTGAGGCCCATTTTTTTAAGGTATCTATGACCAATATATGCATATCTGTATTTCCAGTCATGTGAAATACATAGATTAGGACCTAATTCATTTATTTCAATTGATTGATTACCTCATACGAACTGTAGCTCAGTAAAATCAATGAAATTGTAGCATGATGGATTTATATTTTTGTTACACAGGTGGCTGCTGAGGGGAGAACGACTCATAATAGCTGTAACGGCGCAAATGGAATGGCATCAAACACCTGGAAACCATGTATTTGATGTATTTTATAACATTCCTCTAATTCCCCTCCAGTCAATACCAGGAGCCCGTTCTCCCCAATTAAGGTGCAACCAACCTCCTGTGGTAAACATTGTCTCTGGATGCTGCTGTTGCTAAGATACTTCCATTAAATTATACTGTTTTGCTTTGGCATTTCCATTGCACTTTTCTCAAACTGAAAGTGTTCACTGAATGGGCTTACCCCCTTATAAATATATAGGAATCACCACAATGGAATGCATCCATCTGGTATATAACGTGAATAGTAATTTTAAGAATAATCAAAAATATGTTTTCTTGTAGTTGCCAGTTCAACTGCAGATAGGCTATCCAATTGTAGGGATGCACGTTACCTCTCTGTGTTCACTGCAGATCTTGCACAGCCACTGAGTTCTCTTCTGACTGCACTGGGGCTCTATGCCACACTTGGTGCACACTTTCTGTACGAGAGAGAGAGAGAATAACTTTTTTTTAAAGAAGACCCGATTTTGAATTGACCATGAGTGGTGTACTGAGTAACATGGACAAAACACAAAAAGGTCATACAATACTTTTATATGTATTATATACTGTAAGTTATAAAAAGTTATAGAAATACTTAGCTATAAAGTTGTTGCACTTTGCTGCTGTCTTTTGTAACAGTAAAAAAAGCACATGATCATTTTACAGTTTGGCTTGAATTACTATACAAAATGCAATGTTCCATATTGAAATTGAAAACAGTGCCAAGTGAAAATCTTTTAGTAAGTCCAACAACTTTGTACTTCATAAAATTGGAGCGTGTCTGATAATATATATCCTGCAATAATGAAATGAATGTCAATAAATATAAAGCTTTTGAAAGGACACTTTTTTTATTGTTTAAAGAACGAAACAGAATAAAAATCACTGATATTCAATTATAGTGTACCATTAATAGTTATCAGAGTGTTGGAAATTTGCTGAGCCATCACAGCCAAGTTTGTGACATTGAAAAGTTCACAGAAAAGTCACTGTGACACATCATGTATTTCCATGATGTGAAGTCAAGTCATTGCACAACTCAACAAAACACTGCTCAACCTCCTCCCACCACAAATAAAGGGGGTGAGTCATTTGAACATGCAGACTTATGCGGAATTTCAAATGGGCTCTAGCCCCTACACACTAGGAACTTCTGAAGACAGCTTCCTTCTGCATTCTGAATGGCTGGCTGGGTGTAGTTTTCATCATACTGCATCAATCTATCCAGTCCTCTCAGATCTACAGCAGTGGCCTGGGAGTAAAGGGCTAAGGGATCGACTTGGAACTGAGCATTAATACAATCATCAGAAACATATTTGTAAACATTGAAAGTGTGTGGGAGACGGAGAGAAACAAAATGGTGCAGTTTGAGGCCATGTGGCAGAGAGTGATATGGGCGCTGGAGATGTGAGCAGGTGGGTCTGGGCAGGGATGATGTTGTGAATGTTTGTATGTTCTCGTTTGTATGTGTATGTTTTGCATTGCTAAAAATGGAAAAAAAATCCATTATCTTACAACAAGAAAAAAGGAAACATTTGTATGTCCCTAGAGAACAGCAAAGATCTTCAGTGTGTTCACCTAGCGTAGCCTTTGACAAAGCGAGAGCTTGTTTGGATGGAGCAGTGTAAAAAACATCCAATTACATTACCTGAAGAATCGATTTGGAAGCAGGGTTGATTATGATGTTGAAAAGCAAGCATTTCACTACACCAGCAATAACATCTGCTAAATATGTGTATATGACCAATACAATTTCACTTGATAAAATCACAGGAAGGAAGCTTTAATCAAGCCTAATGCAAGGGAGGAGAGACCTTGGCTGAAGTGCTCATGATCGTCTTTTCTGAAGTAACGAGATATAGAATATCTGGGTCTCCACCTCCTAAGATCAAACATTTTCGGTCAACTGCCGAACTGCTACTAAAATAGTAGTTTACTCTAACAGAATGTTAATATAAATGGAATGTTATGCCAGAAAGCTGGCCATCGCACGTAAGATTTGCTTCTGGGTTCCAGGATAACTGGCTCAAAGATGCCTGACTATAGCCATCTCATCTGTACTCTAGCTACAGAGCATAGTCTGATGGATGTGTACACCTGTCGGTTTTCACACCGAGAGCAGGTCTTCTTCTGAAGACTTCAGTCACCTAGTGACCAATACATTTGTCTACCTTCCAATTACATACTAACAAATCTGGGCTGTGTTTAGACTGGGGGGATTTATTGACAAGACTATAAACGTTCAACAAGTAAGTAGTATATATATGCATGCCTCCACACCTGTCCCTCCCAGTTAGAATGGTGAAGATATCCACATATCCATTTCCTATGAGACCCTAAACACAGCCTGCTCTATGTTCCTCTTCCAGGGCTTTGCTGCCCTCTCCTGTGCCTTAAGTTTACTACCGGCCTTTTCCTTCCTACTATCTTCAAACTGACCTCTCCACATTTGCTCTCATGTCGTCAAGCGATACATAAAACAGTCTAGCATAGACCACTTAAGGAGTTTGCATAACATCATGAGTACACCATTGAACATATCATGCAACATCAACTAATTTACAGTATTTGTACATTTTTTACAGGGAAATTAGTAGGAGAATGAGTATATTCAGAAATATTTGCCCATTTGATATGTTATTTTACATAGATTATCATAAAACACTCCCGCTTTCATGCTTTAGGTAAGCAATTTAGGCATTCACATCTGAGGTCTTTTCTGCAACCCTATGGTGAAAAGTGATTACTACAAGCTGGCTATCCAGTCAAGTCCATGCTTTGGAACAGTGAATTGAACTGCCATTCACTATAATTAAACAATATTCCCAAATGATGAGTTCTATTTATTTATTTATTTATCCGTTATTTAACCAGGTATGTTGACTGAGAACATGTTCTCATTTGCAGCAACGATCCGAGGAATAGTTACAGGGGAGAGGAGGGGGATGAATGAACCAATTGTAAACTGGGGATTATTAGGTGACCGTGATGGTTTGAGGGTCAGATTGGGAATTTAGCCAGGACACCGGGGTTAACACCCCTACTCTTACGATAAGTGCCAAGGGATCTTTAATGACCTCAGAGAGTTAGGACACCCGTTTAATGTCCCATCCGAAAGACGGCACCCTACACAGGGAAATGTCCCCAATCACTGCCCTGGGGCATTGGGATATTTTTTTAGACCAGAGGAAAGAGTGCCTCCTACTGGCCCTCCAACACCACTTCCAGCAGCATATGGTCTCCCATCCAGGGACTGACCAGGACCAACCATATACATTCGGTCTAATAGGCCTGTGCCTTGCTTGGCGAGAGTTATTACGTTATTGACATGACAGAGCTCTTGTAAGTATCTGTTTGAGATGAGAGCCATTATAGTCACTATTGAACAGCAGAATGAACCCCCTCTTATCTGGTTTATACAGTCGCATACCACTTATTACATTTCCTCTCAGAGACCCACATAATCTATTTCCCTTTGGTTGTTTCATTTCCTCCCTTCTGATCTCATTATGTCCCAGTGCCATTGGCCTCTAGCACATGGAGCAGAGGAGTTGGAGAGAACACTCGGAAAACGCTATGACCGATCTAGATAAAGCTACTGGTCATAGGAGAAGTTCAATGGGCTTCATGGCCAATATGTCAAAAGCACAGTATATGTAGGAGAATACTGCAATTGTAATGATTCACGGTTAAAAAGAGTAGTGAACGCATCTCATTATCAAGCCTTTAGTTGAATCAGATGTGTTAATTATCAACATCATCGATAAATACAAAAGCATATTTTTTGACGCAGTTACTTTCCATTATCGACAGGGCTCTAGACTAACTTTTTCCAGTGTCATCAATAAGTAAGACAAGAAAGAAGTTGGCTATTTCATCTAACTTATTCAGGGAATGCATGATTGACATTTTAATTTGTAACATTTCAAAATATGATTCAGAATGATCAGTTATTTTTGGCTCCTTAGAGATGAATTTGCCCCCATCTTTTTTTGTGGATATTGACCTAGGCTATATGCTACATAATTCACCACCCGAGGAAGTGGGAACTCAAAACACATTAGCTAGATACCAAATTTTAAATAGGATATTGTTGCTAGATAGCCATGTAATTGATCTAACAGTAAATGTAAAGTGGCAATCTGCAGTTCAAACAAAAGCAAAGTGAGGGATGGGGCTGGAGAAATGTAACCCCTCAAATTCATAGATCAGTCATTGCACCCATAGCTCTATGATATCAAAAGTATAGTTTCAACCATGTTTTGAGGCTATAATAGTGTTTGATTACAATTACCTAGTTTAAAAACAATGGAGTAAATCAATATTTTATTTGGGGTTCTGATGGGGTACAAAAGTTGAACTAAGCTCATAAAGGCATTTATAACTTTTGATTTTTGTCTAACATTGGGTATATCTCATTAATTTAATCACAGATTGAACCTTTAAAGTCCTACAAAAACGTTCCATTGGTAGGCTACTTGATGTATTCACCCCAAATCGCGAGCTCCTCTTCGTTCTACCAGTGCATCATCTCAATTGCATACTCCGGTTGTAAACTAGTGCCATTGCCTAATCACAAAAATTACAGATGTAAGCAAAAATTGCTTCGGTAAGAGGAAGGCAATATTGGTATTGGTAATTTATTTTCCCTGCTCTATCCCCTACAGTACTTTCAAATGCTGGGAAGAGTTACGGATTAAGAGATTTGGATGAAAACCAAAGATACTGCAACCCTTCAGGTCTGTTTGGGCCTCTGCTATAGTAGAACGGAAGAGTAGGTACGGTGACCTTTACCTTGCAGCAGTCCTGACAGAAGACGGAGGGGGTTCCAAGGAGGCCCAGGACCTCCCCACACAGCAGGCACTGGGACCGGCCGTTTCCCATCGCACTTTTCCTCATGTTGTCCAGACGCTCCACCAGCCTCCTGGACACACACACACACACACACACACACACACACACACACACACACACTAAAGTTGGCTATGGACTGCAACTGACAGCTTAAGGATAGTCATTCCAGATAAACTACCACAAATTCATGGTTTTATTCTCATTTTCAATAGCAGTACCAACCGCATGTGTGGTGTGTGTGTGCGCGCGTGCATCCTACCCGATGCGGAGCTGTTCAATCTGTTCCAGTCCCTCAGCCCTGCGGATGACACTAACGATGTTCTCCATCTCCTGCTGCTCCAGCATCTGGCTCTTCCTCTGTCGGTCTGTACAGAAGGTGTGAACAGACCAGCCTGTCTGCAACCTGGGACACAGACACACATGTTGCTTTACGAAGTTCATCAATTTTCATGTTTATTCTTTCGTGTCATTACATGTGGCAGTGCAGGCCAAAGTGAAACATGTGACTAACACAGGCTTATGCATGCACGTATGCACACCCTACAGAAATATCTATCCTGTTAGCAAAAACATCTCCTTATATGACTGCACTGAACACACAAACTAGTACACAGAATGTTGTATCAAATACAAAAATATACATTGCAGTGTAAGATCAAATTGTCACAAAGGTTTTCTAAAACAGAACTGCCATGCTATCAAAAACAAGTTTCAACAAAACACACACTCAGTTCTACAACAAAAACTATACCATGTGATGAAAATAATGATGGGCACAGGAATACTTTACATAACCATTACATCTTCCCCAGGTGACACGACAAAAACATTCACATACTTAGTGAGATGGTAGAGATTTTGGAGTGCGTACTCACTTGGCTCGAAGGGCCAGCTGCCGGTCGTTGGGACAGACCCACTGATCGTTCCCTGTCCCAAACATGGCCTCCGTCATCTTTTGAGGGCTGATGACAAAGGCTGCAAAAACACATCCAGACATTCAGTCCTATTAAATAAATAATTTTGCACGCCCAATTTTTCAGTTTTTGATTTGTTAAAAAAGTTTGAAATATCCAATAAATGTCGTTCCACTTCATGATTGTGTCCCACTTGTTGTTGATTCTTCACAAAAAAATACAGTTTTATATCTTTATGTTTGAAGCTTGAAATGTGGCAAAAGGTCGCAAAGTTCAAGGGGGCCGAATACTTTCGCAAGGCACTGTATGTGTATCTTAGAGGGCAATGCAAAGGTAAAAGCATTTGTCTCTGTGAAGTAAAGCAAAGGCAGCTATTTATTACAGGCCCAAACAATGAGTCACCCAGTTCTCTGGTATGTGGGCACACATACAAACAACTATTACAGCTGATTGCACCCTGCTGGAAATGGGTTTGCTTACTGAGTACTGTTACCAGACTATCAATAAGGAATTATAAGCACTGTGGGAAACATCTGCCTACTTCCTTCATAGGGGAGGACAGCACATGCACACACACAACATTTATTCACATTGAGTAACCTAATTTTATCATGTCAATATCCAAGTCACTGTCCTAATTTCTAAGTGTTGTTGGGGTCTGAGTGCCAGGGTCTGAGTGCCCCACTCTCATTTGCTCGAAGAGGGGTTTACTATTTAAATCATGCATTCTTTGATTCTGCTCCCCCTTTCGATCCCCCACTAGCAAACACACTACTGTAGATGCAGAGCCCCTTGTGTAAAGAGTAATGCTCACCTTCTCTAACCACATGTAGGCCTACTCCTCTCCCACCGGAGACCGGGGTTCAATCACTGCACCAACCCTTCAAGCTATTTTTCCCAATTGTCTGTATCCCTCTGGCATTTAAAATTGGTCTCAAAGTGAAAATACTTGTGATTTTTATTTTTATTTTTAATTCCATTAAAAAACAACACTGATAACCTGTAGAATGCGATGGACTTTATAAGGTGATTTAGGCATGAGCTAAACATCTGCAGAGACGTTTACAGCAAACGTAATCTCCACAAAATGTCCTTTAAATGTATATCACTGTGCGCAGGTTGTTAATCTGTTGGATTGAATCCAATGCCGGCCTCGGGCTACATCTCCGTAGGCAAAAATAGAAACCTCACCTTGCTTTTTTTCTTTCATTACCACTAATCGTAAAAGACAGGGACACAGATATCATATAGGCTTCTGTTATTTGACCAGGACAGAAGTCACTTTAGACAATTTAAATATATATTTTATGAACATGTATTATTTTTTTTACTCTTTCCCTCACTAACACTTACAACCTCCCTACCACAATTATTCTCTGGCTATAAACCTAAAACGCCATGTCACAGAGATGCCACCGTGTTCTTGTTAATGGCTGAGCAATTAAATCTATTTACCTTTCCAACCCACCTAATGGCCTTTGTTCAACACAAGTGCTCTGGCCTCAGCCCCAGCTGACTGCATTAAGTACGGCTAGAGCACAACAAACAAAAACAGCAGAATTCATTAGGACACAAACACGCTTACAGGCTTCAGATTGAATTTGCCAAATCAGTGAGATGGAACTCTACATCAAGTTTCATAGTGCTCACAAACTTCCCTATTTGGCCCTGTAACATGTACATAAACCATTTAAGAAGAAAATAGAGTATTGTCAGCTTGTTACATCAGGTAATTCAATTATGTATGTGCATACAAAGAGATATGCTCAATTTATAACACACTGCCTTGTGATATACTTCAAAGTGCACTTTTTCCAACAAATTGGCTATGAAACAGAGCAACATTAAAGCAGTCATCATCGGCTCTTATCTGGCAGTAATAACTGACTGATTTCCAGCACACGTCTCAACCTTATCAAACAGTTTTTCCATTACATAAACTACAGGGATCTATCTAGCTCTGGGGCAATCGCTCTCTGCACCTTTTCAAGGGGAAAGCCTGCCTTGGCATAAAGCTGTTGGCAAACAGTCAAAAGAAGGGAGAGAAACTGTTTACCTGTAAAATTCCCCCCCTTCCTTTGAACGAGCGAGAGCTATGAGAGCCAGTTATATCTCTTTGCTGCGGGCTAGGCCTGTGAACAAAAGGCGAGAGCGGGGGAAAGAAGGAAACAGTGAAGTCAGGCGTTTAGCTCTCAGTCTTAGTTCACACCCTGCCTGCCTTGTCTGACAGGCTGGTCACATGACAGGAGAACAATTGCCCACAGAAACATCCTGTTCCTTCCAGATGAATGCTCTGTAAGTCACTCTGACTTATAAGAGTGTCTGTTAAATGACTAATGTAAATGTAAAACAGACTACTGTGATTGACTAGGATAACAAAAGCAGTGGCATGGTACTCCACCCGACGCAAGCACACAGGAAAAGGCTAACATGGTTACCATTGACATGCTTTTACCAACAATTCTGAGAGTCTCCTTTATCTTATTTGGGGAGGGCCCTTTGTGCATAAATCAAAATCAAATCAAATCAAATTTTATTTGTCACATACACATGGTTAGCAGATGTTAATGCGAGTGTAGCGAAATGCTTGTGCTTCTAGTTCCGACAATGCAGTAATAACGAGCAAGTAATCTAACTAACAATTCCAAAAAAACTACTGTCATACACAGTGTAAGGGGATAAAGAATATGTACATAAGGATATATGAATGAGTGATGGTACAGAGCAGCATAGGCAAGATACAGTAGATGATATCGAGTACAGTATATACATATGAGATAAGTATGTAAACCAAGTGGCATAGTTAAAGTGGCTAGTGATACATGTATTACATAAGGATGCAGTCGATGATATAGAGTACAGTATCAACGTATGCATATGAGATGAACAATGTAGGGTAAGTAACATTATATAAGGTAGCATTGTTTAAAGTGGCTAGTGATATATTTACATCATTTCCCATCGATTCCCATGATTAAAGTGGCTGGAGTAGAGTCAGTGTCATTGACAGTGTGTTGGCAGTAGCCACTCAATGTTAGTGGTGGCTGTTTAACAGTCTGATGGCCTTGAGATATAAGCTGTTTTTCAGTCTCTCGGTCCCAGCTTTGATGCACCTGTACTGACCTCGCCTTCTGGATGGCAGCGGGGTGAACAGGCAGTGGCTCGGGTGGTTGATGTCCTTGATGATCTTTATGGCCTTCCTGTAGCATCAGGTGGTGTAGGTGTCCTGGAGGGCAGGTAGTTTGCCCCGGTGATGCGTTGTGCAGACCTCACTACCCTCTGGAGAGCCTTACGGTTGAGGGCGGTGCAGTTGCCATACCAGGCGGTGATACAGCCCGCCAGGATGCTCTCGATTGTGCATCTGTAGAAGTTTGTGAGTGCTTTTGGTGACAAGTGAATTTCTTCAGCCTCCTGAGGTTGAAGAGGCGCTGCTGCGCCTTCCTCACGATGCTGTCTGTGTGAGTGGACCAATTCAGTTTGTCTGTGATGTGTATGCCGAGGAACTTAAAACTTGCTACCCTCTCCACTACTGTTCCATCGATGTGGATGGGGGTGTTCCCTCTGCTGTTTCCTGAAGTCCACAATCATCTCCTTAGTTTTGTTGACGTTGAGTGTGAGGTTATTTTCCTGACACCACACTCCGAGGGCCCTCACCTCCTCCCTGTAGGCCGTCTCGTCGTTGTTGGTAATCAAGCCTACCACTGTTGTGTCGTCCGCAAACTTGATGATTGAGTTGGAGGCGTGCATGGCCACGCAGTCGTGGGTGAACAGGGAGTACAGGAGAGGGCTCAGAACGCACCCTTGTGGGGCCCCAGTGTTGAGGATCAGCGGGGAGGAGATGTTGTTGCCTACCCTCACCACCTGGGGGCGGCCCGTCAGGAAGTCCAGTACCCAGTTGCACAGGGCGGGGTCGAGACCCAGGGTCTCGAGCTTGATGACGA
Organism: Oncorhynchus tshawytscha; assembly: GCF_018296145.1. NCBI lineage: Eukaryota > Metazoa > Chordata > Actinopteri > Salmoniformes > Salmonidae > Oncorhynchus > Oncorhynchus tshawytscha. The sequence continues at coordinate 34,089,452 of NC_056458.1, forward strand.
GCTTGGAGGGTACTATGGTGTTGAATGCCGAGCTGTAGTCGATGAACAGCATTCTCACATAGGTATTCCTCTTGTCCAGATGGGTTAGGGCAGTGTGCAATGTGGTTGAGATTGCATCGTCTGTGGACCTATTTGGGCGGTAAGCAAATTGGAGTGGGTCAAGGGTGTCAGGTAGGGTGGAGGTGATATGGTCCTTGACTAGTCTCTCAAAGCACTTCATGATGACGGATGTGAGTGCTACGGGCGGTAGTCGTTTAGCTCAGTTACCTTAGCTTTCTTGGGAACAGGAACAATGGTGGCCCTCTTGAAGCATGTGGGAACAGCAGACTGGTATAGGGATTGATTGAATATGTCCGTAAACACACCGGCCACACCGGCCACCGGCATAATGCAAGTCATTGAAATTAAATGTGGCAGTGTTGCTTTCAATTGCTGTAACTCGTCTGTTGTTGTAATGTGTATGCCCTGGCTGATTGAGGTTGAATGTGAACTCTACCTGAGGACCCAGTCCTCTGTGATTCCATATACAAAGTATATGTAGGCATTATTCTCAAAATCTATTTAGACTGAATAAATACATTTGTTTATGTGGCCCATTCAAAACATTTTTAGCATATAGAACAGCATGAAGCAATTGCCATAAAAATCAGGTGGGATATAAAAAGTGATACAAATGTGACCCCTCCCCCCTCCCCAAATAAAAGTGCCTACTTGCCTGGAGTTCGTGTGTAGCACAGGTTTAACAGTCATGCCTCTGATATATTGCTAATCTACCTGCTTGTTTTCAGGCGACTTTAGAGTGGCACATTTCTAGTGACAACAACTTTACTTATACAGGATTCAGTGTCTCTTGTGGTTTCTCTTGTGTTAATTTAGGCGGCAGGTAGCCTAGCAGTTTGGGCATTGGGCCAGTAACCGAAAGGTCGTTGGTTTGAATATCTGAGCAGACAAGGTGAAGAATCTGTCGATGTGCACTTGAGCAAAGCACTTAACCCTAATTTGCTCCAGGGGTGCTGTTCTACTATGGCTGAACCTGTAAAACAGCACATTTCACTGCATCTATCTGGTATGTGACAACACAAAATACATCTAATTAGGTCTTTGATGCATTTTCTGTGCTGTAAATTTTTCTTTCAAGTTACACAGTTTTGACATGTTGTGCTCAAATCTTCAGTCAGCTATTTCATTAATGTAAGGAACTTCAGGCCAAGGTGAATGTTTGTATGCATTTAGTTATTATGCATAAAGTATGTGCCATGAATTGTAGCTCACAGATAACATTTCTTTAGTTTTAAATACTATGAAGAGGTCATTTCTCTACCAAGGTAAAGTTGGTTTTATATTCACACATTCAACAGACATCCTAAAATCAAACTAGGTATGATTTATTCTATGAATGTCAAGCATACTTTTACAAACTTTTGTTTTGAGTAAACATTCCAGTTTTGATTTGATAGAAATGCATAAAATCTATAAAATATAATTTAAAGAAGTATAAATCAATAACTAATTCACCGTTTGTCACAGAAACATCAAACTAGGTATGATTGATTCTATAAATGTTTAGCATACTTTTACAACCTTTGTTGAGGAAAACTTCCAGTTTTGATATTATAGAAATACATAAAATCTATAAAATGCCATTTAAAGCTGTATAAATCATCAATTAATTCACCGTTTGTCACAGAATCATCAAACTAGATATGATTTATTATACAAATGTCTAGCATACTTTTAAAACCTTTGTTGTGAATACAAATGCCAGTTTTGATTTTATAGAAATACATCAAATCTATAAAACATCAAACAGACTTTGAGACTGGTGTTTTTTGCGGGTACTAATTAATGAAGCTGCCAGTTGAGGACTTTTCTCAAACTAGACACTCAAATGTACTTGTCCTCTTGCTCAGTTGTGCACCAGGGCCTCCCACTCCTCTTTCTATTCTGGTTAGAGACAGTTTGCTCTGTTCTGTGAAGGAAGTAGTACACTATGTTGTACGAGATCTTCAGTTTATTAGCAATTTCACCCATGTAATAGCCTTAATTTCTCAGAACAAGAATAGATTGAAGAGTTTAAGAAGAAAGTCCTTTGTTCTGGCCATTTTGAGCCTGTAATCGAACCCAGAAATGCTGTTGCTCCAGATACTCAACTAGTCTAAAGAAGGACAGTTTTATTGCTTCTTTAATCAGAGCAAGATTTAATCAGAACAGTTTTCAGCTATGCTAAAATCATTACGAAAGGGTTTTCTAATGATCAATTAGCCTTTTAAAATGATAAACTTGGATTAGCTAACACAACGTCCCATTGGAACACAGGAGTGATGGTTGCTGATAATGGACCTCTGTACACCTAGGTAGATATTCAATTAAAAAATCAGCTGTGTCCAGCTACAAAAGTCATTTACAACATTAACAATATTTTCACTGTATTTCTGATCAGTTTGATGTTATTTTAATAGACAAAAAATGTGCTTTTCTTTCAAAAACAAGGACATGTCTAAGTGACCCCAAACTTTTGAACGGTAGTGTATATCATGGTTAACTCTTATATGACTGAAGATGCAGAATTGTATGCCAGGCACTTTCTAATAGTGTATAACAGACTCGTTGGAACTTTGACCACACATCCTCTAGATGGACTAGATGCCCTCTGTTAAATCAAAACTGGAATTTTTACTTAAAACAAAGTTGTAAAGGTATGCTAGACATTTATAGAATAAATAACACCTTGTTTAATGTTTCTGTGACAAAAAATTAATTTGTTATTGATTTATACAGTTAAAAATGGCATTTGATAGATTTTTATGTTTTCAATCAAGTCAAAACTGGAATTTTTACTCAAAACAAAGGTTGTAAAAGTATGCTAGACATTTATAGAATAAATCATACTTAGTTTGATGTTTTTGTGACAAACTGTGCCTTAGTTATTGATTTACACAGCTTTAAACTTGAATTTTGTAGATTTGATGTATTTCTACAAAATCAAAACTGGAATTCTTCCTCAAACCAAAGGTTGTAAAAGTATGCTAGACATTTATAGAAAATATTTTACCTAGATTGATGATTCTGTCATAATATATATATATATATATATATATATATATATATATATATATATATATACAGTTGAAGTCAGAAGTTTACATACACTAAGGTTGGAGTCATTAAAACTTGTTTTTCAACCACTCCACAAATTTCTTATTAACAAACTGTAGTTTGTCCTGTAGCCCATCCCAGCCTTGTGCAGGTCTACAATTTCACCCCTGATGTCCTTACACAGCTCTCTGGTCTTGGCCATTGTGGAGAGGTTGTAGTCTGTTTGATCGAGTGTGTGGACGGTGTCTTTTAGACAGGTAACGAGTTCAAACCGGTGCAGTTAATACAGGTAATGAGTGGAGAACAGGAGGGCTTCTTAAAGAAAAACTAACAGGTCTGTGAGAGCCGGAATTCTTACTGGTTGGTAGGTGATCAAATACTTATGTCATGCAATAAAATGCTAATTAATTACTTAAAAATCATACAATGTGATTTTCTGGATTTTTGTTTTAGATTCCGTCTCTCACAGTTGAAGTGTACCTATGATTAAAAAAATTACAGACCTCTACATGCTTTGTAAGTAGGAAAACCTGCAAAAGCGGCAGTGTATCAAATACTTGTTCTCCCCACTACATATCCACAGTAAACCGAGTCCTTTAATGACATAACCTGAAAGGCCGCTCAGCAAGGAAGAAGCCACTGCTCTAAATCCGCCATAAAAAAAACCTGACTACGGTTTGCAACTGCACATGAGGACAAAGATCGTACATTTTGGAGAAATGTCCTCTGGTCTGATGAAACAAAAATATAACTGTTTGGCCATAATGACCATCGTTATGTTTGGAGGAAAAAGGGGAGGCTTGCAAGCCAAAGAACACCATTCCAACCGGGAAGCATTGGGGTGGCATGTTGTGGGGGTGCTTTGCTGCAGGAGGGACTGGTGCACTTCACAAAATAGATGGCATCATGAGGATGGAAAATATGTGGATATAATGAAGCAACATCTCAAGATATCAGTCAGGAAGTTAAAGCTTTGTTGCAAATGGGTCTTCCAAATGGACAATGATCCCAAGCATACATCCAAAGTTGTGGCAAAATGGCTTAAGGACAACAAAGTCAATGTATTGGAGTGGCCATCACAAAGCCCTGACCTCAATCCTATAAAACGTTTCTGGGCAGAACTGAAAAAGCGTGTGTGAGCAAGGAGGCCTACATACCTGACTCAGTTACACCAGCTATGTCAGGAGGAATGGGCCAAAATTCATCCAACTTATTGTGGGAAACTTGTGGAAGGCTACCCAAAATGTTTGACCCAAGTTAAATAATTTAAAGGCAATGCTACCAAATACTAATTGAGTGTATGTAAACTTCTGACCCACTGCTAATGTAATGAAAAAAATAAAAGCTGAAATAAATCACTCTCTACTTCACATTCTTAAAATAAATTGGTGATCCTAAATGACCTAATAAATCACACATTGTTTGATGTTTCTGTGACAAACAATGAATTCATTATTGGTTTATACAGTTTAAAATGGCATTTGATAGATTTTATGTATTTCTATCAAGTCAAAACTGGAATTATTTTTTACTCAAAACAAAGGTTGTAAAAGTATGCTAGATATTTATAGAATAAATCATACATAGTTTGATGTTTCTGTGACAAACGGGGAATTAGTTATTGATTTATACTTCTTTAAATTGCATCTTATAGATTTGATGTATTTCTATAAAATCAAAACTGGCATTTGTATTCACAAGAAAGGTTTTAAAACTATGTTAGACATTTATAGAATAAATAATATCAAGTTTGATGATTGTGTCATAATCAGTGAAAATGTTATTGATATATATTTTTTTTAATGCCATTTTATAGACGTTAATGTATTTCTATCAAATCAGAACTGCAATGTTTACTCAAAGCAAAGGTTGTAAAAGTACACTGGAAAACATTTATAGAATAAATCCTGCCTAGTTTAATGTTTCTGTGACAAACGGTGAATTAGTTATTGATTTATAGTTCTTTAAATGGCATCTTATAGATTTTATGTATTTGTTTCAAATCAAAACTGGAATGTTTACTAAAAACAAAAGGTTGTAAAAGTATGCTAGACATTTATAGAATAAATCATACCTAGTTTGATGTTTCTGTATCAAATGTTGAATTAGTTATTGATTTATACCGCTTTAAATGGCATTTTATAGATTTTCTATATTTCTATAAAATCAAAACTGGAATTTGTATTCACAACAAAGGTTGTAAAAGTATGCTTGACGTTTATAGAATAAATCATATCTAGTTTGATGAATCTGGGACAAATGGTGAATTAGTTATTGATTTTAAAATTTTGGCAAATGTCTGTTGAATGTGTGATACATGTTTGTTGAATGTCTGTTGAATGTCCAAATGTGTGAAAATAAAACCAACTTTACCTCGGTCATTTCTCTTACCTGTGTGTGTCCGGAGATGGAGGTCAATAGTGGATCCGGGTAGGTTTTCCCTCTCTCTGCTCCAGCTGCTCATGGAACTTGACACAAAAACACCTGTCTGGTACAATGAAAACACATCCAATTCAGGGAAGCTTTGGAGTGGACTTCTGTGCTGTTTCCTCCTGTCAATTTATTAGAACGGATATGGGAACGACCATTTCTAGTGTCACAGGGAGCAAACGACAGCCATGTAATGGTCTAATGTTCCATTTGCTTCCCAATGTGTCGTTAGCTTGGCACAGTGGACAAGTGGTTCAGGTTATCTGGTGGCGGCTGCTCCACCCACCCACCCACCAGAGAAAGTCATTAGCCCACGTGTGCTCTGCTCTCCACCGCAAGCAGCAGCCTCACTCTGGGCTTATGGAAATGGGAGAGAGAGGATTGTATGGCAAGTGTTCTAGTTCAGTGTTCGACCAGTGTTCTGTGGCATAATAGACATATTTACATTTTGCATTATAAAACCATTGCTGTCTCATCATAATTGTATATAATGCAAATATTGTATTTAGTGTCCACAAATATATTAAATACATTGTTGAATGATAAATGTACATGTTAATTTCATAATACTCATACTTTGAGGCATTAAATACAATCATTGCATTATACAGAATTATGATGACCGTATGCTTTACAATCAATTCGAGACAAATAGGATAAAGGTGTGATGACCATTCAGGTTGAAACAGCTAAAAACTAAAGCTAATCATGCATAGGTCAACTTCATTATACGGGACCAATGAGCATGCCCCTCAAAAGTCTCGAAGCAACTAAAGGGCAAGCATCTCCAATGACAACAGAGCACATCTGTCACACACTCTCACTCACTCACCTCTCTGGAAAAACATTGGCCAAGTCAGTTGCATTATGTCTTTACATCTACAGTAACCATTTCAGATCAGAGGGGTAGGTAGGTTTACTGTGGATCTGTTTCAGAAGGCATGATGTCTGGAGGGTGGCCTTACTGTGGATCGGTTTCAGCAGACATTATAAACGTACGCCTATCACACGTGCTACCTGGAAATGTAGCAATATAGCATATCCATTAAATGTTGTTTACTAAGTAACGCACAGTCAAAAGATTTACACTGGATGTAGTGATCATAAAATAGTGGCTATATCTATGAGAACCAAGGTTCCAAAAGATGGGCCTAAAATATTGTATAAGAGATCATAGAAAGGTTTTTGCTGTGACACTTATGTGGATGATTACAATTATTGATACACATGCACCTGTTAAGAAACTGACTGTTAGAACTGTTAAGGCTCCATGGATTGATGAGGAATTGAACAACTGTATGAAAAAGATGTGGCTAATAAGAAAAAGACGTGGCTAATAAGAAAGAGACATGGCTAATAAGCCTGGCTGCACATCTAACTGGCTGACTTATTGCAAAATGAGAAATTATGTGACTAGAAACTGTATTATGAAGCCAAGATCAATGACATAATGAATTATGGAAAAAAATGTTGGCGTACTTTAAATGAAATTATGGACAGAAAGACAAATTCAACTGCATCTTTCATCAAATCAGATGGCTTATTCATCACAAAACCATTTGATGTTGTCAATTATTTGAATGATTACTTTATTGGCAAAGTGGCAAACCTAAGCAGGAAATACCAACAATAAACAGTGAACAATCATATATAATACATAAAAAAAACAAATAATGAAAGAAAAGCATTGTAAGTTTGAATTTTGTAAAGTGTGGGACAGGTAAAAAATAATTGTTATCAATCAATAATGACAAACCTCCTGGCATTGCCAACTTAGATGGAAGGCTGCTGAGGATGGTAGCTGACTATATGGCCACTCCTATCTGTCATATCTATATCTTTGTCCTCAGGCCTGAAGGGAAACCAAAGTCATTCCGCTACCCAAGAGTGGTAAAGTGGCCTTTACTGGTTCTAACAGCAGACCAAACGGCTTGCTGCCAGCTCTTATCAAACTGTTAGAAAAAATTGTGACCAAATACAATGATATTTTCTCTGTAAACAAATTGACAACAGACTTTCAGCAAGCTTATAGAGAAGGGCACTAAACATGTGATGCACTGACACAAATGACTGATGATTGGTTGAAAGAAATCGGTAAGAAGATTGTGGGAGCTGTACTGTTAGATTTCAGCGCAGTCTATATTATTATTATTATTATTATTATTGACCATAACCTTTTGTTGAGAAAAGTATGTTTTATGGCTTTTTAACCTCTGTAATATCATGGATTCAAAGCTATCTAATACAACTCAGAGGGTTTTATTTAATGTTAGCTTCTCTAATGTCAAACATGTAGGGTGTGGTGTACAGCAGGGTAGTTCTCTAGGCCCTCTATTTAAAAAAAAATATTTTATTTATTTTTTAAAATCTTTATTTTACTAGGCAAGTCAGTTAAGAACAAATTCTTATTTTCAATGACGGCCTAGGAACAGTGGGTTAACTGCCTCTTCAGGGGCAGAACGACAGATGTGTACCTTGTCAGCTCGGGGATTTGAACTTGCAACCTTTCGGTTACTAGTCCAACGCTCTAACCACTAGGCTACCCTGCCGCACCAATGACATGCCACTGATGTTACCTTATAACTGTCATGGTCAAAACATATAGATTCAATGGTTGTAAAGACGGGGAAAGGTCTGTCCGTAATAAAGAGATGTTCTGTTTTTTTGACACCATACTCCAGAAAATAAGTCCTGCACACTTTAGTTTTGTCTTATCTTGATTATTGTCCAGCCACGTGATCAGGTGCTGCTAAGAAAGACCTAGTTAACCTGTAGCTGTCCTAGAACAGAGCGGCACGTCTTGCTCTTCATTGTAATCAGAGGGCTAATATACATTTGAAGTTGGAAGTTTACATACACTTAATTTGGAGTCATTAAAACTTGTTTTCCAATCACTCCACACATTTCTTGTTAACAAACTATAGTTTTAGCAAGTCAGTTAGGACATATACTTCGTGCATGACACAAGTCATTTTTCCAGCAATTGTTTACAAACAGATTATTCCACTTATAACTCACTGTATCACAATTCCAGTGGGTCATAAGTTTACATACACTAATTTCACTGTGTCTTTAAACAGCTTGGATAATTCCAGAAAAGTATATCATGGCTTTAGAAGCTTCTGATAGGCTAATTAACACCATTTGAGTCAATTGGAGGTGTACCTGTGGATGTATTTCAAGGCCTACCTTCAAACACAGTGCCTCTTTGCTTGACATCATGGGAAAATCAAAAGAAATGGACCAAGACATCAGAAAAAAACATTTGTAGACCTCAACAAGTTTGGTACATCCTTGGGAGCAATTTCCAAACACCTGAAGGTACCAAGTTCATCTATACAAACAATGGTATGCAAGTATAAACACCATGGGACCACGCAGCCGTCATACCGCTCAGGAAGGAGACACGTTCTGTCTCATAAAGATGAATGTACTTTGGTGCGAACAGTGCAAATCAATCCCAGAATAACAGCAAAGGACCTTGTGAAGATGCTGGAGGAAACACGTACAAAAGTATCGATATTCACAGTAAAACAAGTCCTATATCGACATAACCTGAAAGGCCGCTCAGCAAGGAAAAAGCCACTGCTCCAAAACCGCCATAAAAAAAGCCAGACTACGGTTTGCAACTGCACATGGGAACAAAGATCGTATTTTTTGGAGAAATGTCCTCTGGTCTGATGAAACAAAAATATAACTGTTTGGCCATAATGACCATTGTTATGTTTGGAGGAAAAAGGGGGAGGCTTGCAGGCCGAAGAACAACATCCCAACCATGAAGCACGGGGCGGCAGCATCATGTTGTGGGGATGCTTTGCTGCAGGAGGGACTGGTAAACTTCACAAAATAGATGGCATCATGAGGCATGACTCAGTTACACCATTTCTGTCTGAAGGGTGAATTTTGGCTCATTCCAACTTATTTTGGGAAGCTTGTGGAAGGCTACCTGAAACATTTTGACCCAAGTTAAAGAATTTAAAGGCAATGCTACCAAATACTAATTGAGTGTATGTAAACATCTGACCCACCGGGAATGTGATGAAAGAAATAAAAGCTGAAATAAATCTTTCTCTCTACTATTATTAACATTTCACATTCTTAAGATAAAGTCGTGATCCTAACTGACCTATGACAGGGAATTTTTAGTAGGATTAAATGTCAGGAATTGTGAAAAACTGAGTTTAAATGTATTTGGCCAAGGTGTATGTCAACTTCCGACTTCAACTGTAAATACTATGCATGCCAGTCTCTCTTTGCTAAGAGTTGTGGAGAGACTGACTGCATCACTTATTTTTGTAAGAAACGCGTTGAAAATTCCAAATGGTTTGCATAGTCAACTTAAACACAGCTCTGCCACACACACACTTATCCCACCATAGTCCCCAAATACAGAACAAATAAGTGTACAGTATTATATAGAGCCATTATTGCATGGTACTCCCATCTCATACTGCTCAAATGAACAGCAAACCTGGTATAAAAAACAGAAAGCAACACCTCACCTCATATTGTGTGTATGTATCGATATGTAGGCTGTGTGTGCCGTTTTTAAATGCATGTAGTTTTGTCCTTGAGCTGTCTATTAATGTTCTGTATTATTTCATGTTTCATGTTTACAACAGCTAATGGGGATCCTAATAAAATACCAAGAATACCAACAGTGCGAATGAGGACAATTTCTTTAGCCTTTTGGGATAGAATAACTTTCCATGTAGGCCTAAAAAAACGTTTTCCGAGTGCTAGGCTACACCATTCATGAACATTTGTAAACAAACTGAATTAATCATGAACGATTATTCAAGATTTAAAAAAAATGACTCACCAATATATCATATTAGAGTCAAATTAACTAATTTTAAATGTTAGGTAACATCATTGAAATTAAAATGTCTATTATGTAAACAAGCAAAACCAAAAGTAATCTACCATGCGGGCAAGAGAAGAAAGGCAATTGAAGGAAAGCGTGATTGATTAAATCAACTTACATCAGCAACGCATATCATCTTCTGAGGCCAAAATAGTCTCATCTGCGATACAAAATTGAAAGTCAAAATGTTCAACAATTCCTTGTCTGGGCATTTGTAGGTATTTGGATTAGCAAATGTCAAATATATTCAATGCTATCATCAAAATAATTCTGAAATAAATTCTCTAAATCAGATATGAGGTGTTTTAGTGCTACTGTTGGATCAAGTCTGTAAATTCCATCAGGATCACCTAGCTGCATAAACCAATTTTATCACAAATGTAGAGACCACAGTATAGATGATATTTTAGCAAAATCAGGGAGAAGGGCCCAAAAATCCATTGAGTTAAGGTTATTATGTTACTTACTTCCTTCAGTAAGTCCTTCACGTGTACATGCCTCTCCTGATGGCCACCATTGCGCCATTCCACTTCTGACACCAATGTAGCGAACGGAGGGAGCGGAAAGCCACCATCCGAAACCCAGACCTCATTTAAGTGGTCTCAAAACCAAGACATCTAGTCTCCATCTCTGGAAAGGGATACTAGGGCTTTGTTCTGTGTTTATGTAGCCTTCACACCTGGCCTGATGGAGAGATCTGCTTAGATGTTTCCTTGATTTCCCTCCCCCCTATCTGTGAAGGCCCAAAAATCCATCTGAAAGGTCAGAATCATATTCTCCAGGTTAAGGGCCTCTGGCAGCCAGGGAATCCATTATTGACAACAAATAGAATTAACAACACAGATGGCCAGGCTCAAAGTGCCCCATGTAATTTATTTTCCCCTTCGGCCATTTTAAAACTCCTAGCTTTGCTATTAAGGATAATCTCCCATTTCCTTCTCAAACTCTTGTAGTCCAGATACCAGAAAAATCAAGCAATGTAATTACTACACTTAAAACAACTTGGTGTAGTTTATTGTAAGTCTTATCATTACCTACAACTTTTTGAATAATATCCAATGTAGCCCAGGTGGGGTTAGATTCTAGCCATAAAACAGGGGCCTGTTTAGCAGGGTGCAATACCCTTAATGTTGAATATAGAAATTGTGTATAGAACTGATATTATCCGCTTTTCTGCATTAGTTCTATCTAAACATTCTGTAGTGTCGCACCCTCTTGAATAAGTCCCAGATGTGCCACAGTCCTTCACCAGGGTCATAAAAAGACAGGTTGCGTGCCATGGTCACCAAGTATGAATTGAATTTGACAGTAGAACATATCCATCAGTAGTCTAACTTTGATTTTATTCAGCAAAGCATATGCCTATTTTACGAACAGTACAGAAACAGAGGGATTGTCAATCATCATACAAACGGAGCAGCGGTTGTTAACATTTCAATCATGCAACAAGACAAGTGAAAGAATTGCAATGGCATCATACTTGTGTTTTGAGTTGGAGAAAACCATCCACAAATACAATTACTGAGCCACACGAAAGAGGGGGAGATCAATATGATCTGAACAACAGCCCAGGAGGCTGTCTGTCTTCTGTCAATTTCCGTTTAATAAGATAGACGTCACCATCACTGCCATTTCAGTGCCAGGAACAAAATGTATCTTTCTTCACAGAAACACAGGTTGCAAACTGGAATGGAACCAGCCATTTCTAATGCATGGTTTTCAGTAGTTTCTATAGGTTACCTACATTGAAAAAGTAAACAAACAAATGAGTTCAGGGCCCATGGATTAAAAAAAAAAAGTGAGAGAAGGCTTCAAAGACAGGATGATGATGGTGATGAATGTTTTGTAGGACAAAATATGTAATGACTGAAGCAAATGTCAATCTATGTGAATCTCAAAACAAAGTCAGACATGCCAAATTTTGTGTTTGGACCATTTGTCATGGTTGAAAATCAAGCTGAATGTTATTTACCCTATTACATAGATAGCGTCCCAATTGTTGAGCTGCAGTTTAAGATGGCATATATGGTCAGTTAACTGTATGCTAATGCTAAGGTGGAGACATAGAACATGTTGGGATAGAGAGGAGAAATGTGAACACAAATATCTTCAACAGATGACAAGTTTATTTCAACTCAAATATTTACAGTTGCACTGGAGAAAAGTTTGTCATCGTTACCTTTGACCCCTTGTATTCACATTTAAACAGAGGAGCTATTTACTGGGATGGTGCAGCAGGTTAGTGCAAAAGGCATAATGTGCTGCTAAAAGAATTGAAGGAAAACAAGGTCAAATGGTTGCCATGCTCAGTATTGGGGGATGGATGTCGTAACATTTAAGGTCCGGGTGAGAACACACAACTAATATCCTGTGCTGTGAGAGTATGGTCAAATTCATATCTAACATACCTCCTGTACCATAATACAAAATGTTGGTGATCGTATAGTCAACTATACTACATACAGGGTGAGACGAAACCCAGGGACACCTTTGGCAAGCTAAGCCTGATGTGATGCCTATGGAGATAATTCTGAATGATGGGATGATGAGCATGAACTGAAAGCAAAACAGACAGACCTACAGCCATCTACATCGAGGACAAAAACAACAAAGTAATATTAAGGCAATCTTTCAAATGGGCAGGCATTTCTCACAGGGAAGAAAAGGACAAAATCATAGGCATTACAATGAATGGTTGCTGGGCTGACAACACAATGCTTTGTTTGTCACCCATCAACCCAGGACACAGTCTTTACTACGTAGTTATGAAATGACACTACAATGTAATATATTCAGCTCTGACTGAAAGCACTAGACAAAAAGGATTTGGATGCACCCACCTACAGCTGCATAGTTTAAACCTTAACATGAACTTCTGAACTAACAAGAGAGGAGATATCAGTGGAATTAATGCAGGGGGGGGGCATGTATTGTATGCCACACTCGGTTAGCTACTGCAGGAAAACCAAGTTGATATGACAGCACCCTTAAAACCCATTTCAAGTGAAATTCGAAAACCAATTCTAAAAATGATAAGGGATCCATTCAATCATCCTCAAATAAAAGCTAGGATCATACTGACATGTTTGAGAAATTGACAGATGAAAAATATGCAATTTTAAAAAAGTAATTGCAACAAGAAAAACAACAATAATGAAAATACTGGTCTGTCAAAACAAAACTGGAAATTAAAGTTTGGGGTAAAGGCTCATTGACAAAACTAAAATCTAATAAAAAAAAAAGGTACATCACATTCCAAATTGTTTGGAATAAATGTTTGTACATTTAGTTATCATAGTTGTAATGTTGGATCGCTGCTGTAAATTGATTGTGTAGCTTTTACATTCATTAAGTATATCAATAACGGAACAAATTGAAAAAACAAAACAAAAAAACAGGTGAATCAAAATTGATTAATCGTTGCCAGTGAAGAGCTTTGTCATATACAATAAATCATTCCACAATTACACACTTCTCCATTACCAGAACCCACATTAAAAACAATAGTGCTTAAAATAGAGCACAAACAATTATTAACATGCATTCCAACTTTCAATTACTCAAGGGCCTACCAGTCGTCAGCATACACTAAATTCAAGGAAAAAGAGCGTTCTTTCTGCTATGCATGACAAGCTTAGATGTCAGAAGTATCACAACACTTGATTTAAAGCAACAAGCTTATTGGAAGAACATAGGAGATGGAGGTTGACATTTTGTTGCTAACAATCTTTCTTGAAGTCCACTTGACATAGACAGGCCTCTTGTCAGTTAAAATGTAACTTCCAGGTGCTATAAAAGGCGTGTGGCCTAAAACACTCCTGAGGCGGGTAAGCCGGCCTTCCACACACAGAGACACAATTGCAGGACTTTCAGAATGCAAGCAAGGATAAACCACTCAAGAATACACAAGTGAATGATGAAGAAACTAAAGGGGAAGAGAAAGGCAGAGAAATCTTATTTCAGTGTGACAAAGGCCCGTTGTCACGAGGAAACCAAAGACTTTTCACCATACACACATGAAGACACGTAGGAACTTGAATTACCCGGACTGGATTATGTGAGGGTCAAATGTGTGACGAAAATGGGACAAAGACTGGTGACAATGTGGAAGTGCAGTTTCCATTCAGTCAATTTTGCGTTAGGACTTCTAGCTTTGCTGATATTGCATTTTGGAATTTTGTCACCAATGGCACGGGGGGGCTCAGGCAAACTGTTTCTGTACTGAATTCATGAGTTCCTACAAATATTTACACAGTAGATACAGGCACTTATATGTCTTTGGTTGGAGTGATCCAACATTGCAGAAAAATGCATTCACAGAGCTGTACAGCCCAGTATTATTTTCAGGGTTCAGTAGGCAACTGGTCTTTTTTTATTTTACTTCATCCTCGGTTATATTTCAGTTCTGATGGCGATCCTAGAGTTCTTCTTACCCCTCTGACAAGGCCACCTGAGAGGAGAGAAAAAAGAAATTAATGCCGCTGCAGAATCATCCCTCTAACCGACTAGTCTGTCACAGCGTACAAATGAGGACCCTAGGGATGTTATATACTGGATAACAGCTTCCTAATGAGCCAAGTCAACTGTAAAACAGGAGTTTTGTAGTGCTCAGGCATGCCGGGAATGCTCCGTCAGATACTGTAATCAGACACCTGGATATCTGTTTAATTTTTAAGTTTTAATGTCACATGCACAAGTATGTATGTGCATATATATATGTGTGTGTGTGTGTGTGTGTGTGTG
The DNA here is from genome assembly GCF_018296145.1 of Oncorhynchus tshawytscha. NCBI lineage: Eukaryota > Metazoa > Chordata > Actinopteri > Salmoniformes > Salmonidae > Oncorhynchus > Oncorhynchus tshawytscha. The sequence continues at coordinate 34,104,588 of NC_056458.1, forward strand.
TGTGTGTGTGTGTGTGTGTGAGTGAGCAGATTGACTGAGAGTGTGTGTGTGTCGGGCCTGTGAGTGTGCATAGAGTCAGTGTAAAAAGAAAAGGTCAATAAGGATGACTCCGTATGTGTGGCTATTTTGCTAGCTATTTGTCAGTCTTATTGCTTGGGGATAGAAGCTGAGAGCCTGTTGATGCCAGACTTGACGCACCGGTACTGCTTGCCGTGCAAAGTAGAGAGATTAGTCCATGGCTTGGGTGGTTGGCGTCTACCGATTTTCCAGGCCTTCCTACCACACCACCTGATATGGATGTCTTGGATGGCAGGGAGCTGTGCCCCAGTGATGTACTGAGCTGTCCGCACCACCCTCTGTAGCGAGGTGCTATTGCCATACCAGGCAGTGATGCAGCCAGTCCAAATGCTCTCAATGGTACAGCTGTAGAACTTTGAGAATGAGGGACCATGCCAAATTTTTTCAACCTCCTGAGGTGGAGGCGCTGTCGCCATTTTAAGCCTTTAGTGATTTGGATACGAGGAATTTGAAGCTCCGTCAATGTGGGCATTCTCACCCCCTCATTAGCTCCTTGGTCTTAATGATGTTCACAGAGAGGTTGTTGTTCTAGCACCACACTGCCTGGTCACTGATCTCCTCCCTGTAGGCTGACTCATCATCGCCAGTGATCAGGCCCATCACCATCATGTCATGAGCAAACTTGATGGTGATGGAATCATGCGTGGTCACACAGTCGTGGGTGAACAGGGAGTATAGGAGGGGAATAAGCACACCCCTGTGGTGCCCCTGTGTTGTGGGTCAGTGTGGCGGAGGTGTTGAACGCTAAGCTGTAGTCAATGAACAGCATTCTCATATGCATTCCTCTTATCTAGGTGGGTAAGGAGTGTGGAGAGCAATTGAGATTGCTTCATCTTTGGATCTGTTGGGGTGGTATGCAAATTGAAGTGGGTCTAGGGTGTCTGGGACAGAGTTAATGTGTGCCATAATCAGCCTCTCAAAGCACTTCATGATTACAAAAGTGAGTGCTACAGGGCGGTAGTCATTGTGGCATGAAGCCTTAAGAGTTCTTTGGGGATTACAGACTGGGACAAACGTGGGGATTACAGACGGACAAGGAGAGGTTGAAAATGACCGTGAATATGCCTGCCAGCTGTCCTGCGCATGATCCGAGAACACGCTCTGGAATACCGTCGGGCCCTGTGGCCTTGCGTGTGTTAACCTAATTAAAGACCTTTCTCACATCGTTCTCGGAGAGCGAGATCACCCAATCCTCGGGGGAGGACGTCCCTCACACCCAGCACGATGTCGTTGTTGTCAAAGCGTGCATAAAATGCATTAACCTCGTCTGGTAGAGAGGCATAGTTGGGCAGATCACGGTTGGGTCTTCCTTTGTAATCCGTAATGGACTGTAGCCCCTGCCACATGCGGCAGGCGTTGGAACCTGTGTAGTATGATTCCACCTTATTCCTATATTGTCCTTTTGCTTGTTTGATGACTCTGCGGAGGTCATAGCGGGACTCCTTGTACTTATTCCGGTCCAGCACTGTTGACTCAAGATTGTCTACGATAGCTCTGTGTGCAGTAGCACCAACCTCAGTGTTAATACAGGGCTTTTCTTTGGGGAAGCAGCAAACCCTCACCGTGGGGACAATGTCTAGCTGTGTTGTGCTGTGTATTATTGCTCTGTATTGCATTCTGTTGTACCTTTTCACTCCGGGTGAAGTTTCTCCTAGATACAGACCTAGGATCAGCTTTGCCTCCCCCAAACCTCAACCATTAGTGGTGGAAAATTCTAAACTGACCCAATATCAGTGTCTAAGGGCAACTTCACCCGACACCTACCTACCTTTTCAGCACAAAAGTCTGGGTTGGTGGTTGTCCGTACTTTCCCTGGCCGGCCCTTGATGACAGCGTAACAGAACATGGTGATGACCATCACAAAGAGGAAGTAGCTGGTGTGCATTAGGTGCAGGTTGATGAGTGAGCGGTCATCCTGCAAAAAGAGAGAAATAGCCTCAGCGCCAGGTAAACACTACCTCATGAAGGACGACATACTGCATACTGTACTTGGAAACTGGCTATTTTCTCTAATAGCAAACCCCCCCCCATGTATTGTTCCTGTCATTTCAAATATAAATAATGTTTTAGGAAAACTGGTTGGTAATTGAATAATGCCATTGGTCCCCTAGGATAAATCTGGTTAAAGTCAAATGTAATTTAATTGCAAATTGTGCTTCTGCAATATTGCTCTATCTTTAGTCAGTTAGAACATATTAGCTAATGTGCACTTGGGGATTTAGATTTACAGTTTCCATTATGAATGCATTATAAAATTGAATTGGAGAACAGAAGGATGATCAAAATAAAAATCACTCATGATATGAAGTTACACATAAGTAAACTAGACAAGCGCCTATGTCCAAGCTGTATACCAAAAACAGTACTTATCTTCTTAAATGGACCCATTTTGATTACGTACACTACATGGCTAAAAGTATGTGGACACCGGCTTGTTGAACATTTCATTCCAAAATCATGGATATTAATATGGAGTTGGTCTGCCCTTTTGCTGAATGTCATTGTATGCTGTAGCGTTAACATTTCCCTTCAATGGAACTAAGTGGACTAGCCCGAATCATAAAAAAACAGCCCCAGACCATTATTCCTCCTCCAGCAAACCTTATGGTTGGCACTATTCATTGGAACAGGTAGAATAATCGACCAACATAAGTGCCCAACCTCACTAATGCTTGTGACTGAATGGAAGCAAGTCCACGCAGCCTTCCAAGAAGAATGGAGGCAGTTATAGCAGCAAAGGAAGGACCAACTCCATATTAACGTCATGTTTTTGGACTGAGATGTTTGACGAGCACTTTTGGCCATGTAGTGTAAAAGGCTTTACTCTCAAACGTTCTCAGTCTAAACCCTCAGCAAGGTTATCCACAAACACAGGCTGCATCTGAAATGGCACCCATAGGGCACTGGTTAAAAGCTGTGCACTAGAGGATACGGTGCCATTTGGGACTCGGACATAAAACAGCACTGCTGCAGACAGTGGCTGCTGACTCACGTCTGGCACGATGACTGTCAGCTTGGGGTTGAGGGTGTGGTACACCTTCCCGATGGCTCCTTTGTAACACCAGAAAGGGTTGTAGTCCTGCGTGTACTTGGTGTCCGAGTCACGGGCCGTGGTGAAGATCTTGTACCAGGACGTGGCGTTGGTGTAGGTCTCTGGGACACAGTGGGGCGGTTGCCTGGAAGGCAACATTTAATAAACTTGAATATCTTGCCCTGTTCCATTCTATTTTATTATGGTCAGGAGACATGATCATGAAAAATCTCTTTGTTCTATGTTAAAACTATTCTGTTTGGACCATGAAGTTCTGCACCAATGCTTAGTACTCAGTTTGATAAAACTTGAATTTAATACAAAAGTCTCCTTGTACCGTAGTACAACTGATATTCTACGAACAGTGTGCACTTAGTTGTCAGTGTTACTAATGTGAGGTTATTCACTGTCATGAGCAAATGACTGATGATTCCATCAGTTTTATTCCAATGTCAAAAGTAATTTTAATATTTCACTATACGTATTACAAGATTGCCCAAATGAAAGTCCAACATTGACTATCAAATAATACAGGTCTAGACATGAAATACAAAGATCATTTAGTATATGGATGCATCACAATTCAGGGGTTTAGTGGCACTCACACTGTGACAGGGAAGACGTTGCTGGCAGCAGTGATGGTCATACAAGTGCTAAACACCACTTGTTCACAGTGGCCGTGCAGCACGCACTCATCAGAATTCCATGACGCTGGCAGTGTGAAGGTGATGTTCATCTCCTCGTGGGCATCCCTGCCTTTGAGGACACACACACGTAAGCAATGTTCCCTCTAAGATGCGTGCACCTCCCCTCGGACTGCCACACAGAATAAGATTGAACTTCACTCAACTTTCTACAGTTCTCCCCTTTAGTTTACACTGTCAACGTTTCGCTCCACTTTGGGAATTGTGAACGAATCAACGCAATAGCCACTTTAAATGTAATATACCGAAACAAAAACTAACTACGCAAGATTTAGTATGCAAAAATAACTTTGCAAGAGATGTTCTTATAGGTAGTGGCATTAGAATAGGATTCTATTACACGGACAGGCAAGTCAGTACTCTACACAGACCGGTGCGCCATAACCAATCATAGTTGCAGTAGGCCTATATGCATTGCCATATATGGATCTGTGCCATTCACTTTGAATTGGACTGTGTTTAGGCTACAGCATGAGCGGTCGTGAGTAGATGCGCTTGTTTTGAGATCAAAGTGAGAGTTGCATGTAGCCATGTGTACACATTTGTTCATATTCTTTGCTAGTTAGTGAGTTAGTAGCCCAGTTATAGTCAACAATGGAGAGTGTTTGCTTCTAACAAAAGCACAACATGTGCACATTTCTTGCCATCTTTGAAAAGCAAGATAGGTAAAGACCTTTATGTCTTACCTTAAGGATCAGACCCCTTTAAAAACGTTTTTTTTTGCCTAAAATTACATAGCAAATCTAACTGCCTGTAGCTCAGTACCTGAAGCAAGGATATGCATATTCTTGATACCATTTGAAAGTAAACACTTTGAAGTGTGTGGAAATGTCAAATTCATGTAGGAGAACATAACACACTAGATCTGGTAAAAAAAATGTTAAAAAGTGTTTCTTTTTCATCTTTGAAATGAAAGAGAAAAACCATTATATGACATAGGACTCTAGTCACAATTTCAATTTTGACCAATAGATGGCAGCAGTGTATGTGCAAAGTGTCAGACTGATCCAATGAACCATTGCTTTACTGTTCAAAATGTTGTATTAAGTATGCCCAAATGTGCCTAATTGGTTTATTGATACATTTTCAAGTTCATAACTGTGCACTCTCCTCAAACAATAGCATGGTATTATTTGACTGTAATAGCTACTGTAAATTGGACAGTGGAGTTAGATTAACAAGAATTTAAGCTTTCTGTCCATATCAGATATGTCTATGTCCTGGGAAATGTTCTGGTTACTTACTGCGTCATGCTAATCACATTAGCGCACGTTACCTCAATCGTCCCGCGGGGGGGACGATGTCTGATTCTGTAAAGTAGTTTCTTGCATCAAACACAACATGTTCAGTCACCTCCTTGTCTGAAGGACAAGTGGATCAACAGGTTAATAGCAAGCCCTGCATGTTTTTGATTTTCTTAGTCTCATGGAATGTAAGCATTGAACACCACAGAATGGCTGCTACCGTAGGCTGAATGATAGAACGGGGATGTGTTTTTCTCCATTGTTTTTCTTAGTAGGCATACATTATGATCAAATAGCCACAGTAGCCTACTTTCCTACACAAGTGGTAGGCCCGATTACAGACAACGATGAGACAGCCTATAGGGAGGTCAGAGACCTGGCAGTGTGGTGCCAGGACAACAACCTCTCCTTCAATGTGAGCTACAGGAAAAGGCGGCCCGAACAGCCCCCATTAACATCGACGGGGCTGTAGCGGAGCGGGTCGAGAGTTTCAAGTTCCTTGGTGTTCACATCACCAACTAAATATCATGGTCTTGTACAGCAAATGTTTATTTTTGTGCTTTTCTTATAACTCATTTCTTTGTTCAAGCAAGTGGCTGACTGAACAAATCCTCACCATCAGTAGCTGCAATTTGGCAGTATGCCCAGACCTTGTTTTTACGAACGAAATAACTCAGTTAAAGGTCTCAGCTTAAAGAGAAGAAGCCTCATGAGGTATTGGTCGGTCACATGAATGAAACAAAATGGTAATGATCAATTAATTAGGCAAATATAACATCTGCGTATAGCCATATATAAGACAACAGCTGCGACTGCCCAGGCAGAGCTCCTGATTGACATGTGTACTACGGTGCATTGAGTTGGTTGGAACCTCTCCAGCACGCTGACAAATAAACAATGGTTCAATTAAGATTGACTTATAGTGTCCCTGTGTAAGAATTTCCACAACAGTCCAAACACACCAAGACAGTCATGAAGAGGGCACAACATATTTTCCCCATCAGAAGACTGAAAAGATTTGGCATGGGTCCACAGATCCTCAAAAAGTTCTAAATCTGCACCATCAAGAGCATCCCGATCGGTTGCATCACCGCGTGGTAAGGCAACTGCTCGGCATCTGACTGTAAGGCGTTACAGAATATAGCACGTACACCCCAGTACGTCACTGGGGCCAAGCTTCCTACCATCCAGGACCTATATACTTGGCAGTGTCAGAGGAAAGCAGTACGGAGCGCCAAGTCTAGGACCAAAAGGCTCCTTAACAGCTTCTATCCCCAAGCCATAAGACTGCTGAACAATTAATCAAATGGCCACCTGACTATTTTACCCCCCATTTTTTTTTTTACATTGACCCCCCCGTTTTTACACTGCTGCTACTCACTGTTTATTATCTATGCATAGTCACTTCACCCGTACCTACATGTACAAATTACCTTGACTAACCTGTACCCCCGCACAACGAATCAGTACCCCATGTATATAGGCTCGTTTTTTATTGCATTACTTTTTATTAGTTTTTACTTTAGTTTATTTGGTAAATATTTTCTTAATGCTTTCTTGAACTGCATTGTTGGTGAAAGTCTTTTAAGTAAGCATTTCACATTAAGGTTGTATTCGGTGCATGTGACAAATAAAATTTGATTTGATGTATGTAGAAAAGATAATGGACCTCTATATATTTTTTAACAATATAATTGAGAACTAACAATTCTCAAAATAAAAGCTAGACAGTGAGGGATAACTGAAAATTCCAAGAACAATGAATTTGACAGTATTGATTTTATTATTATGTTTGCGCAAAACATAGCACTGCTTTAAAAACAGTACATTTCTCTCAGCTCCATGGCAGAATATGTAGAATAGCAGGTAATTAGCTTCAAATCTAAAAATTATTATCTCAGCTTCATGGAGAAATTTGTAGAATTGCAGGAAACTGGCTTGAATTAAAAATGTCATTACACCGCCAAGATGATGGCCTCCTACCATGTCCCCTGCCACCTAAGCCCCTTTTGATCCAGAAAACACTGCACTGAACAGTCAAACAGCTTTGAGACTGGCCTACTATGCTCATGCAAAGCCTGCAGGTGACGTGCACGGAGAAGGAATTTGGCATTGATTTCTAATAATCCTTATGTTGACAAGGGACTCGTCTCGGTTGAGTGGCAAATTGCAACAACAACAAAAAGAAGGGGGGGGGGTACATCAATAACTATTCAGTCTGGGCCTGAAACGCACTCCGTAGCAACAGAGGCCAAAGGCACTTTGTTCCTCTCCCTACCATGGGACAGACAGAGGAGTATCTGGACTACTAGCCTCTGTTTGACTATACAATGCTTCACTGTTCACTCCCACTGAGCCACTCTTTAAGCTCCCCATGAAACGTGGTAACTCAAAACCTATCGATAAAGGATTTACTGAACCACCAAAGCACTGGCTAACAACACTCAGACTCCTGAGGAGTTGTGACAAAAACACAAAACAAATGCTTACAAAAAGGATGGCTACTTACAGTCATAAAGCCACCGCTTTCCTGCATCCACTTACAGGTGAATCGAACTCACAACTAAATAAATAATGTATTGGCTTGGACAGTCAAATAACACACTTCAACACAGAGGGGCTTTTTTAGACTTTGCATCCACCATAGTTGCTGGACCTGTGCTGAAAAGGACAATGTGAAAGAAAACATTTAAGCAGCTCGGTATGATCGTGTGAAAAGGATTAATGCACATAGACCCTGTAACATGGAGGAAGAAGGGACTGAAGACACAAGTGGACTCACCGGCCAGGCCGACCTGTCCCACCAGCACGGTGGCGTAGAGGTGGGTGATGTTACGTGAGTAGCCCCCGAAGGGCCTCAGTGGGTCCAGGGTAAGGGTGATGGGAACAGAGATATTGATCGGGCCCGGGTCCTCCAGAAGCAGCGGGGCCTGGGTGCTGGAGCGCGCCTGGCCACTGGTCACCGTGCTTTCGGGCGTGGTTGACTCGTTCAGGCTGTGCTTGAGCGTCTCATTCTCTGATACGCAGAAGTCAATCTCGTTGAAGCGCAGAAGGAAGATGTTCCAGTCCTGGGGAGGAGACTGAGTCATGCATCTATCCATCTGTGGCTCTGCTGTTGAATAGCACAGCTTATGGCTGTTGACTATTTTTAAATAATCACCAATAATATGGTTAGGTTCAATTGTGACTATAAAGTCACACTTCAAGAAATTAGTTCAGCTAAATGAGCTAATAACTTTGATGTATGACAGCCATGTATAGTTTAGCTTCAGATATCAAGAAACCTCCTGCTGCATGGGTTTTGTACATGTTCCTATGACAGCATCCGTATTAATGTACCAGTGGGAGACGTGTCCCTCCTACCTCAGTCATCTCTGGGGATTTGATCTCCTTGATTTTGAAGAAGTAGCCGATGGTGAGGAAGGCGATGGCCACGGCGCTGACGCTGACCATAAAGATGACCAGTGGCGGACGATTATTGATGTAGCTCCTCAGGTTCTCCAGAGGATTTAACAGGTACACCTGCAGACAGACAAGGCATGCACACCTAATTTGGTTTCACTGTGCCTCAGGCTCATACAATGCCAGGTCTCAACTCATCAAGCTTGATGAAAAGTGTCAAAGAAACACAATGGACACAAATACTCAAAGGCATTTGCTGTGTGGCTAACTGGAGAAAATAATGAGCTTGAGATACTGGCATAACATTTATGAAAAAACAGCATGGTTGATTGACTCAACTGGGGCACAGAGAGGGATTGTTTATGACAATCATTAATTGGCATTTACTCCACACAGAAGTGATTTTCATGGTTCAAGAAACGTATTGCTGCAAAGAGGGAAGAAACAGTATCAGAGCTTGGCATCCTTGTCAGAAAACAAGCGAATTAGGTGGCGTGAGGTAATGAGAATGTCTACTTACCTTTTTCATCAAAGACATGAACACACATCTGACATAACTCCATAGTGAATTGCGTGAGTACATCCCTGGGCCCTCAACAGGGCTGCCAAACCACTACGCACGTTGCCAAAGAGAAACTACTGCGCTGCTTCCCCCTTCTTTGCATACAGCGAAAAATAGATGCCTGAAAGTCAATGTCCTTAGTTCAAGCTCACACTAAAATGGGGTGCCATGCAACCTTGCATAAGACCTGAAAGACAAGGGATATTCCTGTTGAAACATGCTGCACACACTCTGTTGTTGTTTATTACTTAAGGATCTATTTTAGCCTCATCACAGGCTGCTTGTTGGCAAGGTCTTCGGGATCCAATTTGACAGAATATAGAAGGCATGAATGACAACAATGTACCTTGGTTAGTACAATTCTAGTTGAGTTGGTTTACAATGCTAACTAGCTAGCTCCCTATCTACCAAGTAGAGTAGAATTACACGACTAACGTTAGCTAGCGCTGGTTGCCATATTAAAAACGAAAATAATACACAAACGTTAGCTAGTAGTTAGCTTGTTAACGTTAGTTAATTCACAATGTCTTGTCGATGTGAGTATGCTTGGCTGCAATTAGTTAACGTTAGCTAGCTAACGCGTTAAATACAATACATGAATGGCAATATACTGCCACTGGTAATTATTTTGGCTAGTTAGTTAGCTAACATATGGATTGCAAGCAACCGAGTTGATTATTTGTAAACTACCTAAACTAGCTAACTTTAGCCAAAACAATCAACATTTAAAGCAGATGGTGTACTGTAACTAACGTAGTTATGCTAACGTCGTTAGCCATCTAGCTAGCCAAATACACCGAGACCGGTATTAACTAAAGTTAGCCATCTGAACTATAGTAAAAGGCCTTACTTACGTGGGGTGCATGGCGTTAGCTATATCGAACACATGTTAACAATAGATAATAGTTAAATATAATAAAAACTCACCATTTTCTCAGCGCGCACGAAGTTAGCAGATATTATGTGGCTTCGCTGACGGGCTAACTAGCGCGCGCTACTATACTTGCTAGCGGAGTGTCTAGTCGCAGAGTCCCAGGAAAAGTAAAGACCGGAGAATGGAGACAGTCGGGATTTTAGTTTTGAAATAACCACTTACTCCTTTCCATTATTTGCCTATCCCAGCGAGGCTCAAATGTTACACATATGTTTGTTTATTAACCTTGTTTTACTCGGTCGTTTCCCCCCCACTGCGGAGATGTGTTGCTAGTTTTACGTACTATTTTAATATTCTGAAGAATTTACGCCAAATTTCTCCATAAGTGCGTTCACAAGCTACACATTTAGCGTATGCGATGACAGAGCATGTTCAGAGTGTTTGCACGTTTTCATATCCGGAATTACGTCACGACCACTTTCTCTGGAATAGCTTCCGAAAATATAGTGGCATTATATATATTTTCAAAAACTTGTAAGCATAACAAACTACCATGGATAGTTTGTCAAAACTGTAAAGTTGAAGTGCACGTAGACCATGTAACCATTTAGACATCTCACATTACAGTGGACGGCTTGCTAGCTTCTTTCTGGACATAGCTACTGCTAGCTGCCTAGCTAGCTATGTGCCATGGTTGTTCTCAGAGATGGCATGTGTCCTGGATTGAGTGAAGAATTGGTTGTGGCTTTACGAGCAGCAGACATTACAACAGGTACGTGGGTTTTAATCAATTAGTTTACTCTGTTTAAACTAGCTAGTTGATGTGGCAATGTTGGTATGACAAAGTATTATAATAATAATACAATAACAATACAATCAAAGTTGCATTATCCTTTTTTTTAAGTGGAAGATCTGGTGTCATCAAATACAGAAGACCTTGCTCAAAAATGTTCCGTGTCCTATAAGGTAAAACATGCATGAAATAATGCATTTCTATAATCATTATGTGATCTTGCAGACGTTGATTCAACTTTGATCTAACTTTATTAAACGAGCATCATGACCATTCGCCTGAGTAGGGTTGTGACAAGATGGAGTAGTGCTACGACCGGAAGTGACGTGCCTTGGCAGGTTAGGAGAACATTTGAGCTAATCTTAACCTAATTATCCTAACCTGCTCCGTTAATTATCCTAATACAGAGGTGTCAAACTCAATCCATGGAGATCAAGACAACCAGGTAAGGGGAGTTCCTTACTAATTAGTCAATTTAATTCATTAGTCAAGTACAAGGGAGGAGTGAATACCAGCAGACACTCGGCCCTCCGTGGAATGAGTTTGACCTGGTACTAACCTGTTGCGTAAGTCCTCCTAACCTCCTACGAACAAGTTACTTCTGGTTGTAGCTGTATTCCACCTAGTCAGAACCCCTGAGTAGCCGGTTCTCTGCGCGTAGAGAATTAATGTGATGCGCAGATGCCTCAGGAAGCTCCAGATCTTTTATTGCTGCAGACAAAATATCCTGATAAAGTTGGATCCGCAACCACTTCGTTTCTATAATGAGACAATGTTAAACACTTTTGGCCACAGACTAACTTTGCATTTCAGGCCCTGCTGGCTATACGCAGAGTGCTCCTTGCCCAGCACACAGCATTCCCTGTATCAGGTGCTGATCTATATGAAGACCTGCTGAGTTCAACAGCCATCCTCTCCACTGGCAATCCTAGGTGAGAATCTGCACATCACATTGAAGGCCCTACATCGAAACTGTCTGAGGGACTTTCTATCAGCCAAAACCAGTCAAGTGCTTGTAGTCTTGATGAGTATAAAAAAAAAAAACAGAAGAAGTCTAGCATGAGACAAAAGTTATTGGATAAAGTCTTGAGGGTCGATAATTACAGTTGAAGTCAGAATTTTACATTCACCAATTTTTCACAATACATAACATTTAATCCTAGTTAAAATTTCCTGTCTTGGGTCATTTAGGATCCCCACTTAATTTTAAGAATGCGAAATGTCAGAATAATAGTAGAGAGTGATTTATTTTAGCTTATATTTCTTTCATCACATTCACAGTGGGTCAGAAGTTTACATGCACTCAATTAGTATTTTGTAGCATTGCCTTTAAATGGTTTAACTTGGGTCAAACTTTTCGGGTAGCCTTCCACAAGCTTCCCACAATAAGTTGGGTGAATTTTGGCCCATTCCTCCTGACATAGCTGGTGTAACTGAGTCAGGTTTGTAGGCCTCCTTGCTCGCACACGCTTTTCCAGGTCTGCCCACAAATTGTCTATAGGATTGAGGTCAGGGCTTTGTGATGGTCACTCCAATACCTTGACTTTGTCGTCCTTAAGCCATTTTGCCACAACTTTGGAAGTTTGCTTGGGGTCATTTTCCATTTGGAAGACCCATTTACGATCAAGCTTAAACTTCCTGACTGATGTCTTGAGATGTTGCTTCAATATATCCATGTAATTTTCCATCCTCATGATGCCATCTATTTTGTGAAGTGTACCAGTCCCTCCTACAGCAAAGCACCCCCACAACATGATGCTGCCACCCCCGTGCTTCACGGTTGGGATGGTGTTCCTCGGCTTGCAAGCATCCCCATTTTTTCCTCCAAACATAATGATGGTCATTATGACCAAACAGTTATATTTTTGTCTCATCAGACCAGAGGACATTTCTCAAAAAATTACAATCTTTGTCCCCCCCCAAAAATTGAATTAATTGCAAAGTCCCTCTTTGCTATGTTAATGAACTGAAAAAAACATTTCCACTGCATTTCAGCCTTGCCACAAAAGGACCAGCTGACATCATGTCAGTGATTCTCTCGTTGACACAGGTGTGAGTGTTGACGAGGACAAGGCTGGAGATCACTCTGTCATGCTGATTGAGTTCGAATAACAGACTGGAAGCTTCAAAAGGAGGGTGGTGCTGGGAATTATTGTTCTTCCTCTGTCAACCATGGTTAGTTGCAAGGAAACACGTGCCGTCATCAATGCTTTGCACATAAAGGGCTTCACAGGCGAGGATATTGCTGCCCATAAGATTGCACTTAAATCAACCATTTATCGGATCATCAAGAACAAGGAGAGCGGTTCAATGGTTGTGAAGAAGGCTTCAGGGCGCCCAAGAAAGTCCAGCAAGTGGAAGGACCGTCTGCCAAAGTTGATTCAGCTGCAGGATCGGGGCAGCACCAGTACAGAACTTGCTCAGGAATGGCAGCAGCCAGGTGTGAGTGCATCTGCACGCACAGTGAGGCAAAGACTTTTGGAGGATGGCCTGGTGTCAAGAAGGGCAGCAAAGAAGCCACTTCTCTCTGGGAAGAACATCAGTGACAGACTGATATTCTGCAAAAGGTACAGGGATTGGACTGCTGAGGACTGGAGTAAAGTCATTTTCTCTGATGAATCCCCTTTCCGATTGTTTGGGGCATCCGGATAACAGCTTGTCCGGAGCAGACAAGGTGAGCGCTACCATCAGTCCTGTGTCATGCCAACAGGTATAGCTTCTCAGCGAAGGGAGTGGGCTCACTCACAATTTTGCCTGAGGACACAGCCATGAATAAAGAATGGTACCAATACATCCTCCGAGAGCAACTTCTCCCAACCATCCAGGAACAGTTTGGTGACGAACGATGCTTTTTCCAGCATGATGGAGCAACTTGCCAAAAGGCAAAGTGATAACTAAGTGGCTCGGGGAACAAAACATCGATATTTTGGGTCCATGGCCAGGAAATTCCCCAGACCTTAATCCCATTGAGAACTTGTGGTCAATCCTCAAGAGGCGGGTGGACAAACAAAAACCCATAAAGTCTGACAAACTCCAAGCATTGATTATGCAAGAATGGGCTGCCATCTTCACAAGATTCTTTGCTGTTGTTCTGGGATTGATTTTCACTTTTCGCACCAAAGTACCTTCGTCTCTTGGAGACAGAACGTGTCTCCTTTCTGAGCGGTATGACGGCTGCGTGGTCCCATGGTGTTTATATATACTTGCGTACTATTGTTTGAGCAGATGAACGTGGTTCCTCCAGGCGTTTGGAAATTGCTCCCAAGGATGAACCAGACTTGTGGAGGTCTACATTTTTTTTTCTGAGGTCTTGGCTGATTTCTTTTGATTTTCCCATGAGGTGAAGCAAAGAGGCACTGAGTTTGAAGGTAGGCCTTGAAATACATCCACCGGTACACCTCCAATTGCCTCCAATGATGTCAATTAGCAAATCAGAAGCTTCTAATGCCTTGACATCAATTTCTGGAATTTTCTAAGCTGTTTAAAGGCAGTCATCTTAGTGCATGTAAACGTCTGACCCACTGGAATTGTGATACAGTGAAATAGTCTGTCTGTAAACAATTGTTGGAAAAATTACTTGTCATGCACAAAGTAGATGTCCTAACCGACTTGCCACAACTACAGTTTGTTATCAAGACATTTGTGGAGTGGTTGAAAAACTAGTTTTAATGACTCCCACCTAACTGTATGTGCTTGAATCATATCAAAATGCAGCACTGTTAAAAGATTGTTACTTATCAAATTGAACCCCTGGGGCGGCAGGTAGCCTAGTGGTTAGAGCGTTGGACTAGTAACCGGAAGGTTGCAAGATCGAATCCCAAGCTGACAAGGTAAAAATCTGTTGTTCTGCCTCTAAACAAGGCAGTTAACCCACTTCTTCTAGGCTCTCATTGAAAATAAGAATTTGTTCTAAAATAAAATAAAAACAAATTGAGCCCTACTGATCCCCAGATGGATAGGCTAGTAGTTTGTCCCAGGCTAACACACACAGTGCTACTACAAGCATTAGTTTGGCTAAACATGGTACATACACCAGATGACAGGGGAAGACCGGATACATACACAACAATGTAAATCACGGTTATGTGATGGTATTACAACAGACAGCAGAAGACACATTTCTGTTTCAATGGGCAATTAAGGTTGTGGGCGATTCCTGTTACATTTGCATGCAAAATCTCAACTTTAATGTCTAACAGCATGAACAAACAAAATATATATGAAACTTTGATGTGTGTGTCTATAGTACCCCTTGGGGGGAGTGTATATCCAAAAAAGCGGACTTATAAATATTAGCATGTTGGAGAAATATAGCAAATAAGAGGTGCTATGGATGTTACATGAAATGGATAAGCTTTTTGAGAAGATTGAACATATTAGCATAAGTCTGTGAGTTTGTCTTAGGTCAAAACATGGTAAGCCATTTCGAAGGAAGGCTTGGCTGAACACAAACAGTAATTTAGAAAATACTGTCATTTCCATTAATACTTTAGGGAGGAAAAACTACTGTTATGGATGTTACACCACACAAAGTCTGAAATAGACATTCAAATCAATCATAACACATTTGTTGTCGTCTGAAATATTTGTCTAAAATGTCAATTGAAGG
The DNA here is from genome assembly GCF_018296145.1 of Oncorhynchus tshawytscha. Lineage (NCBI taxonomy): Eukaryota > Metazoa > Chordata > Actinopteri > Salmoniformes > Salmonidae > Oncorhynchus > Oncorhynchus tshawytscha. Next base: position 34,119,885 of record NC_056458.1, read on the forward strand.
CATAGTAATTTAGGACTATATAATTACAGGATAGCCTGAATGCATGCAATTTTCTACGTTAACCCCTTACACTTACATTTTGGAGATTATGGGGACATTATCAGACCTAAGGTAAGGACAACAGTTCACCTGAAACAAGACTGAATCCAAATATTACACTTTTGATTGTGTATTTTAAATTTACTGTACCTTCGGCAGCATTTTGTCTATAAAGAAATCTGAAAATACTCTGGATACATTCAGTAACATAATAAAAATATTCATTCACATTTTGGAGTAGGTGCAAGATAGAAGGGGAAAAAAAGGTACAAGGGTTTTAGTGAAAGGACTAACTGCTGTCTCCAAGTGACCATACACCTCTCCAAACTGTGCACAGTTCCAAAGTCATTTCAATGAACTTTTATGACAAGGAAAGAGCCTTCAACTATAAGGTGCTTTTTTTGACCTCTCCTAGCTTTGCTATTGAGGAACTGACGCAAGCACAGTTGTAGTTTTTTTGTTTGAAATACAGCTCTGTGTCCCCAACATCACACAATTACTGTTCTTGTTTTATGCAATCCAAAAGCGTACCATTATACATTTGCAATCTGGGTCAGGTGGGCTTAATTTGAAGCTAAGTTATAAAATACGATCTTAGTGTTAGGCTTTCAAAAGGCACTTCAGACAAACCGATTTGTAATTTTGGTATACATAGAATGGAGTCATGAGTGCATTCAAGTGCATGTTCTGCAGTAGATTTTCTTCACAATATGCCAAACATAGGCTCATTCTGTTCAGGACAACCCAGGGTATAACGCATGTCATCCTTGTAACTGTGGATCAAACATAGCGATCATGAACGTTGATAATTTTAATGACATGAGTTTTCAAATTTGGAAAATGTGAAGTGTGCATTTGGACTCATGGGTGTGTGGTTTGCTTGTATGACATCAAAGCGGTGTCATACAACATGTGCAAAAGAAGCCCAACTAGCTGGAGAGGTGGGGGCATCTTCTTGTTACTTGGTGCTCAAATTTCTAATGGCTGTGAGTCAAAACCCATAAAGGCTGTGAAGCGGAGAACAAATTAGTCGCTTATTAATGACAATTTCCTATTTTCAACCGGTATACGGGATGACTGGCTGTGAGTGGAAAGGGCTACCTGGTCAAATTAAGCCTGCACTCCGACATTAAGACCTTAAGGATAATTATGAAAGTGGTTTCATTTGTTAATGACTAACTGTATTTTGCATGCTCAGGTTAACTTTCCCACTGAATTGCCCTTTTATTATTGTACTATGACTTGATGGGTTGGTTTTAGCACCTGGCAGGACTTCATAGCCTTGGTGAATGATAGTGTTTGTTTTCTTCCAGTCTAGATAAGCTTCTAGACTCTGGCTTGTACACAGGAGAGCTCACAGAGTTGGCAGGAGGCCCTGGAAGTGGAAAAACCCAGGTGACCTTTTTCCCACAATTGTATATCATGTCATTGGCAAATTTACACCTTACTTATCAGTGTGGTTGGTTTTCATAGAATGACCCAATGGATGCTGGTATCACTACTGTATTGAGTACAACATGTTTATGCTGCCTACATTTCCCTCTCTTTTAGGTGTGTTTTGGTGTTGCAGTGAATATATCTTACCAACTGAAGCAGAGCGTCATATATGTTGACTCAACAGGAGGACTGTCGGCAAGTCGCTTGCTTCAGATGCTCCAAGCGAAGTCGTGCAATATAGAAGAACAGGTGAGCTGGAAGAGGCTGTGACAATAAATCTAGTTGAATTAACATTCATTTTCATCAAAACAATTCTCACCACACAGTTCTTACCCGTTGTTGTGCAGATGGAGGCTCTTCAGAGAATCCAGGTCTTTCCAGTGTTTGACATTTTCTCGTTACTCGGCTGTCTACATCATTTTCGATGCGTTGGACTTCAGCAGGTACTCCTTTGAATGTGTGTCCCCCAAATGGCACCTTATTCACTGGTGCACTAATTTGGACTGGGCCCAAAGGGCTCTGGTCAAAAGTTGCGCACTATATAGTGAATAGGGTGCCATTTGGGATGGACTGTATTTGATGTTGCTGAAATATTAATTAAATTGAGGTAGTTTTAAGATAACTATAATGACAACTGAATTTTTTTTACATAACTGAATTCAATCATTCTTGCATCCATCTTGTCATATTTTACAGGCATCTGCGGGAGGTGGCTCAGTCAAAGCTGTAATTGTGGATTCAGTGTCAGCAGTTATTTCTCCCATACTGGGAGGCAAACAAAATGAAGGTACTATGATGAAAAGTTTCTCATGTTATATTTAAGTAGATTATACCTGTTCATTTATCACATATCTTAATAACATTAAGATATAGTTTCTGATAACACACTGTATAAAAGGACAGCCAGTGGAACATAATTGATTTAATGAAGAGAATGGCATAATTGTACTCTGCAAAGGGAGTCACCATTGTGGTTTTGATAAAGGCAATTTTAGCATTATCTATTTATATAATGACCTTTGGTGATTGGAATTTCTAGGCATGTCCATGATGATGCAAGTGGCAGGGCTGTTGAAGACAATCGCCAAAGACTTCAATGTAGCCGTTCTGGTGAGGGCAACTGCTGAACTATTTTTTTTGGTCCTGTTCGGACAGCTACACTAAGGGGGGGGTTATTTTGAGACATGAAAGGTTGGAGAGAGTCCGATTCAAACCATGCTAACTGGTAGCCTAGGCTGTACGTGTGTAGCGAGGTTCACACAGGCCACACAATGTGTTGTAATATTTAAAATTGGCAGCAGCTAATGGGGATCCATAATAAATACAAGTGTGCTATGAGCCCAATCAAATGCCACAGTGATAAGAATCATGTACCCTCAGGTGACAAACACTGTGACCAGAGACGGCAATGGGCAGCTGAAAGCCGGAATGGGCCAAACGTGGAGTCACGTACCTAGAATTCGGATTCTACTGCAACGGCTCGAGAGGCCGGGATCCACTTGTTCTAGTGTACGCACTGCCACTTTGGCCAAGTCCTCAAGACAGGTGAAGTGTTGACATGGGCTTGTCCATGTTAGTATTCATTCTTTGTCCAAATAAGATTGAAAATAATGGACCTCATTACATTTTCTGCCTCAGTTCTGTGAGATGGAAATCTGTGGTATAACCCAAAAATGTGATGTCATATGGAATCCTTTCCTGCAAAATGAGTGCTGTTGCACTGGAGATGTGTTCAAATAGGATCAAACTGAATGGAGATTTAACCTGTTCTGTCTCTTAGCCTTGTCATCTGAAAGAAGAGTTTGACTTGCAGTGCTGGGGCAGGTCTGAAGAACAGCTGTATGGAATGTCAGGAAAGAGGAAGCTGGAGAACACTGAGCCCAGCTAGGCCTCAACATCCATGGTGGTGCTCATTAGGTATCAAATGGAAGAAAACGGAGAAAAGGATATTCAAACCAGTTTATTTTAAACATTAGCACATCAAAGGTATTGTGTGAATTAAAGGATATTTCTGACATCATAGATTTGTCACCTGGTTGCACTCTGGTTTACAAAATTAACAAACCCCAATTTAGTGTTCCACTTGGCCATAAAAAAAAAAGTTTAAAAAAATTGTGACAGTATCCTGCTAGTCTTTTTTCCCCCCATCTTGCATTGTTAGAAGAAGCCCTCTCCTAGATACTATGGCAGTCTACTTTCATGATTTGTATCATTGGACATGTCCAAACTACTTTAACTCGTCCTAATAGTATTGTTATCTACACTACACACTCGATCAAAGGAACCCCGTTTGAAGTGAGAACCTTGGCTTTGAGGTAGGTCAGCTGGACCTAACCCGTTCACACAGCATGGGCACACAATTGCAGAAACCAAACTGATAGTCTATCTTAAGTAATTATGGTTTATTTGAACCAATGCTACTCGGATACAAAAAAAAGACTGGAAACAATAAATAGAAAGATCCATGGATGGAAACATTACTCAGCCCATAGTAGACAGATACTATTCCTAGCCTGACGTAGTTAGGCCTATATCTTTCTTAACTCTAATCATACTCTGCCATGACCATCACAATATCCCATGATCTGGTCCTGTGGTTATATCATTCATAGCAACATTCAACTAAGTTTATATCGGTTTTTAGCTTGGATCAAGCTCAGCTGTAAAACATGATCGGCGTATAATGGTCCATTGTTTGTTAAACCAACACACTTCAAAATCGCACCAGTGTTCGGGGGGTGTAATTCATGTTCATCAGCAGGGAGGCACCACCCGTCTCTTGCGGATACACTCCCAGATCCAGCCGGGGGTGACCCTCTGGGCATGGCTGTCCTCCTCGGGCTCAGTCAGGGTGTGTGTGGCCGAAGCGGCGTCATACTCCGGCACCAGGTCCCCGTCGTAGGCCACAAAGTAGCGCCGCAGCTTGGTGTGGTCCTGCACAGAGTCTGGCAGGACAAGCTTCACACCACTGAAAATGTCCAGTAGAGTCTGGGGAGAGCAGGAAGTCTTTAAGACACAATCCTTAGTTTAATTTATTAAAATGACAGTAAGTATTACAGATTGCACCTTTAACTAAATACAGTATTACAGATAGATCATCCAATAATAAATAAACATGTTCTAATATTTCATCTACTAGCATGTCTTGTTAGAACCTTTTGTTTAGAATAATTTGAGCGTAAATCACAGTTGGTGACAAATGGAACAGAAACCATGAAGCAACCACCTTGTCATTCCTGGGTTCTGCCAACATGGAGGGGGCCATTTTAGTCTTGCTTTGTCCATTACTGTGATGGACAGTTTCCGTCTTTACCTGGAATACATTAGAGCCCAGATACATTTTGCGGGATGCAAGGCTGAAATCTATTCTGGATGTGAGAAATGTAATGACCCAATAAAAAAGTATACTGATGCTACTTCATGGTTCACCTATGCAGCACCCTACTGCCAAATAGGATAACACCAGTTGCTATGGTTGAGTGTAGGGTACCTTCTTTGCGCTGGGCTCTTCTGCGGGCATTTTCCTCTTGGTTGCTGGAACAGGGGAGGGAGGCTCTGTCTTTACTGCCTTAGCTTTGGGGGTATTGCTGTTGCCTGTGCCTAAGGTAATGGAAACATCACATTGAATCAAAATATATTAAGAGTCGAGTTGGAACCGATTCAGGGAACAGAACCTGAAACGAAAGTTCGTTAGTGTTCCGGAACAGAACCGTTACTTTCAAATCTTAAAACGGTTAATATTTTTTGCTCCCCAAAAATATATACATATCCGCTTCCCATAGGGAAATGGGTGCCAGACGCACCCATGCATATACACATACTTATTGACATATGTTCATAGTGTTTGTTTGCATTATTGGTGAGTAAAAGCGTCATCTACATACCAGAGACCAGACCCATGTCTATGGTACTCACTGGTCTTTCTGGGAGTGACTGGTCTCTGGGAGGTGGAGGGTGGAGAGTTGCTCCCACTGTCTCCTGAAGAGCCCTTGTCATCCTCACCTCCTTTGGAGGGCCCTGCTGTCACTTCAAAGTCACACCTCTCCTTGGAGATGCGGAAGAGCTCCTGAGGGAGAAAAACAAAAGTTGTGAAGTTAGTATTACTGGGGATATGCAAATGATCTTTGAGGAATAGTTGTGCTGCGTACACCAACCATTTATGACAGGAAAGGTTTTGTATTATATAGTAGAGATGTCATAACAAAAATACTCGATGCGAGTTTGAGCTATTGCGTATGAAGGTCTATTCAGCTCAAAAGACTACCTTATCACACCAAAACCACCTCAGCAGCAAACCAAATGAAAAGACTCCACTCAATGCCATCTGTGTTTAACACATTTTGGTTGCCATTTGAATACCGATACACAATTATAGTACAAGTTCCACTGTATTCGTATCTGTTTGACTAAAAGACAACGGCTGACCAAGTGGTACCGTTTATTGTTGATCACATTTTTTTATCCTTTACTTCTACATGGATATTAAGTTGATTGCACAGAGCACCTATAAATAAGTATTCAATGGTTTTACATTACAGATTGAAAAAAAATAAAAAATCCAATAGAAGCCCTACATAGTTGCATGATCAGGGTGTTCCTTACTTTGAGCTGCATCAGGTTGGTGGCGCTCTTCCAGTCCTTGTCGTCACGGACACGCGTCATGCGGGGGAAGCGGATGGATATGCCGTCGGCGGTGTGCATCTCCGACTTGGAGAACTCCGCCCCCGTGATCTCCCACACCGGCGCTTTCTATCTCAGGGAGAGAGACAGAGGAAAAAGTCAGTAGAACTCAGGCTGCGTCCCAAAACACATTTTAGTCAATTAGCAGATGCTCTTATCCAGAGCGACTTCAGTTTAGTGCATTCATCTTAAGGTAGCTAGGTAAGACAACCACACATTACAGTAAGTACATTTTTCCTCAAAGTAGCCATTGTGTACATTTGTTTGGGGTGGGGGGTGCTGTGGGATTATTTAAGATACTCGTCAACGTAGGGTTTCAGATGTTTTTGGAAGATAGGCAGGGACTCTGCTGTCCTAGCTTCAGGGGAAGCTGGTGCCAGGATTGAGAAGACCTTGGACTGGGCTGAGCGGGAGTTGACCTGCCGTAAGGGTGGGAGGGCCAAGCGACAAGAGGTGGCAGAACGGAGTGCTCGGGTTGGGGTGTAGGGTTTGAGCATAGTCTGAAGTTAGGGAGGGGCAGTTCCTCTTGCTGCTCCACAGACAAGTACCATGGTCTTGTAGCAGATGCTGAGTGACATGGGAGAACTTGATGTTTGCAGAGAACCACAGGGTCTTGGCCAAGGTTTTTTGCACTCGGAGGGGGATATTGTGGAGTTGTCAACATTGATGGAGAGGTCTTGGAGCGGGCAGGCCTTCCGGAAGGAAGAGCAGCTCCGTCTTGTTGAGCTTGAGGTGGTGTGCCAACATCCAAGCTGAGATATCTGCCAGGCACGCTGAGATGCGTGTCGCAACCTGGGTGTCAGAAGGGGGAAGGAGAAAAGTAGTTGAGTGTATACCGCATAGCAATGATAGGAGAGACCATGTGAGGATATGACGGAGCGGAGTGACTTGCTGTATGAAGAGGAGAGGGCCTATAACCAAGCCCTGGGGACACCAGGAGTGAGTACATGGTGCAGACAGATCCTCTCCACGTCACCTGGTAGGAGCGATCTGCCTGGTAGGATACAATCCAAGAGAATGCAGAGCCTGAGACACCCAGCCCTGAGAGGAGGATCTGATGATTCACGGTGTTGGAGTCAGCGGCGAGATCGAGGAGGATGAGTCAGCGTTGGCAGTACGGAGAACCTACGTGACATAGAAGAGCAGTCTCGGTTGAGTGATCCGTCTTGACTGGTTAGGGTCAATAAGATGTTTTGGAGAGTGTTTTGGAAAGAAAGGAAAGACTGATACGGATGGTCTTTAGTCAAGTGTTTGAGATGTCGTGAACCTTTTCAAAGTGGTTGAAGTCGTCCGCAGAGGGAGGGAGTGCAGGATTAACGACGGAGGAAACTAAAATAGTTTCCTAGAGTTAGAGGCAGAAGATTGACAGTGGTTTTAGCAGCAGATACAGAGGAAAAGTTAGAGGCAGGAAAAGGATAATAGGTCTTCCAGAAGTTTAGTACCCCATCACCTACAGTGCATTCGGAAAGTATTCAGACCCATTCCACTTTTCCACATTGTTACAGCCTCTAAAATTTATCAAGTAAATTCCTCAATCTACACACAATGGCAAAGCGAAAACAGGTTACCTTATTTACATACGTTTTCAGACCCTTTGCGATGAGACTCGAAATTGAGCTCCGGTGCATCCTGTTTTCATTGATCACGCTTGAGATGTTTCTACAACTGGAGTGGAGTCCATGAGGTCTAAGGAATTGTCAGTAGAACGCCGAGACAGGATTGCGTTGAGGCACAGATCTCAGGTAGGTTACCAAAACATTTCTGCAGCATGGTGGTCCAAGAACACCGTGGCCTCCATCATTCTTAAATGGGAGAAGATTGGAACCACCAAGACTCTTCCTAGATCTGTCCATCCAGCCAAACTGAGCAATCGGTGGAGAAGGGACTTGGTCGGGAGATGACCAAGAAACTGATGGTCACTGACAGAGCTCCAGAGTTCACCGTCCAACAGGATAACGACCTTAAGCACACAGCAAGACAACGCAGTAGTGGCTTCGGGACAAGTCTCTGAATGTCCTTGAGGGGCCCAGTTAGAGCCCAGACTTTAACATCTCTGGAGAGACCTGAAAATAGCAGTGAGGTGATGCTCCCCAATCAAACCGGAAAGAGATTGAGAGGTTCTGCAAGATTAATGGGAGAAACTCCCCAAATATAGGTGTGCCAAGCTTGTAGAGTCATACCCAAGAAGACTCGAGGATGTAATTGCTGCCAAAGGTGCTTCAACAAAGTACTGAGTAAAGGGTCTGAATAGTTACGTAAAATGTGATAACAGTAGAAACGTTGGTGGAGGACGGTCTAAATATACACAATTACTTCCTATCAGTATCTTATTCACAAGGGCTGGCTAGAGCTATAGGTGCTGCACAGATTGGTCAATCTTGATAACGTATGGATCTGTTCATGACACGTATGGAAGTTGATAAAGATCAGATCAGCCCTGCGATGAATAGTAGTTACATTTATGTGTAATTATAGAAATGCTGATGATAACAGTATAAATAAGACAGTGATATACTTCTTAAGAAAGCTGAGACTTTATAGCTTCCTTGTACAGTGCCGTGCAAATGTATTCTCCCCCCTTGGCATTTTTCCTATTTTGTTTGCATTACAACCTGTAATTTTAATTGATTTTCATTTTGGATTTCATGTAATGGACATAGTGAAAAAAAGTATTTAAAAAATAAATACATGGATAAGTGGTGTGTGCATATGTTTTCACTCCCTTTGCTATGAAGCCCCTAAATAAGATCTGGCGCAACCAATTACCTTCAGAAGTTACAAAATTAGTTAAATAAAGTCCACCTGTGTGCAATCTAAGTGTCACATGATCTCAGTATATATATATATACACACACACACACACACACACACCTGTTCTGAAAGGCCCCAGAGTCTGCAACACCACTAAGCAAGGGGCACCACCAAGCAAGCGGCACTATGAAGACCAAGGAGCTCTCCATACAGGTCAGGGACAAAGTTGTGGAGAAATACAGATCGGGGTTGGTTATAAAAAAAATATCTGAAACTTTTAACATCCCACAGAGCACCATTAAATCCACTATTTAAAAAATGAAAGAATATGGCACCACAACAAACCTGCCAAGAGAGGGCCGCCCACCAAAACTCATGGACCAGGCAAGGAGGGCATTAATCAGGGAGGCAACAAAGAGAACCCTGAAGGAGCTGCAAAGCTCCACAGCAGAGATTGGAGTATCTGTCCATAGGACCACATTAAGCCGTACACTCCACAGAGCAGGGCTTTATGGAAGAGTGGCCAGGAAAAAAATAAGCAAACAAATTTTGTGTTTACCAAAAGGCATGTGGGAGACTCCCCAAACATATGGACGAAGGAATTCTGGTCAGATAAGACTAAAATTGAGCTTTTTGCCATCAAGGAAAACGCCATGTCTGGCGCAAACCCACCACCTCATCACTCCGAGAACACCATCCCCACAGTGAAGCATGGTGGTGGCAGCATCATGCTGTGGGGATGATTTTCCATCAGCAGGGACTGGGAAACTGGTCAGAATTGAAGGAATGATTGATGGCGCTAAATACAGGGAAAGTCTTGAGGGAAACCTGTGTCAGTCTTCCAGAGATGTGAGACTGGGACAGAGGTTCACCTTCCAGCAGGACAATGACTAAGCATACTGCTAAAGCAACACTCAAATGGTTTAAGGGGAAACATTTAAATGTCTTGGAATAGCCTAGACGAAGCCCAGACCTCAATCCGATTGAGAATCTGTGGTATGACTTAAAGATTGCTGTACACCGGCGGAAGCCATTCAACCTGAGGGAGCTGGAGCAGTTTTGCCTTGAATGGGCAAAAACCCCAGTGGCTAGATGTGTCAAGAGACTTGCAGCTGAAATTTCTGCAAAAGGTATCGACTTTGTGGGGGTGAATAGTTATGCACGCTCAAGTTCTGGGTTTTTTTCCCACAAAAAAAACATTTTTCATCTTCAAAGTGGTAGGCATGTTGTGTAAATCAAATGATACAAACTCCCCAAAAATCCACGAATTCCAGGTTACAACCTGGAATTATTTGTAAGGCAACAAAATAGGAAAAAAATGTCAAGGGGGGTGAATACTTTCACATGCCACTGTATAAATGACTCAAAGCCACATCTAAATCACATTCACATTTTTGTCATTTAGCAGACGCTCTTATCTAGAGCGACTTACAGGAGCAATTAGTGTGAAGTGCCTTGCTCAAGAGCACATCGACAGATTTTACACCTAGTCAGCTCAGGAATTCAAACCAGCAATCTTTCGGCTACCTGCCACTCCACTATGGAGAGCCTAACTTAACTGAAAAGCCTAAAGAAGTCTGGAGATTCACAATTTTTGTCTCTGAATAAAATGCAGTGGGAGATTAAAATGCATTAAACAATATTAAATCTCACCTCAGGATCGCGGATAATAAAATCAGGGTAATAGTTCTTGATGATTTTCAACCAGCCAGGGATTTTACTGGGTTCCTGGATACAGAAATGAGATGTACACATGAACATTAAAGAACAGTCCTCATACTTTGTGAATTTTAAATACCCTCCTAGCCTCTAGGCACTGCTGTATATCTGAAATGAGTGAATAGGTTTAAACAGCATGGTAATCGCTCCATCTTGACTTCTGATAGACTTGGTGAAATTTGCACCATACTGCTTATGCCTATTCAGGCGTGCCTAGTCCCTAGGTCAGGGGTATTCAAATCTTACCCTACGAGGTCCGGACTACTGCTGGTTTTCTGTTCTACCGGATAATCAACTGCACCCACCTCATGTCCCAGGTCTAAATTAGTTCCTGATTTGAGGGGAAGAATGAAAAAAAAGCAGTGGAAGTGGCTTCAAGGTCCAGATTTGAATTTGAGGGCCCAAGTTGGAATTCAGAAAACCCTATTTCTCCAACAGGCCACTCAAGAGTGAACTGTCGGGCAGTCCCCACCCAAGCTGCTTGAGTCACCTTGCTGATTTTGATCATGTCCAGCTCCTTCTGGAGTCGGGTCAACATGGCGTCATCGTAGCCTCCGGAGCACTTGGTCACGGTGCACCACTTCTTAGAGTTCGGGTCATAGCAGCCCATTAAGAAACTGGACATTATCCCGCCTGTTAGAGACATACACCACATTATAAAAACATTCAAGTGAGGTATTTTTCTATCCCCACAGCCCAAAATGGTCAGATTCTGTAGATGTTGGATATATAGACTACATCCCAAATGGCACCCTATTCTCTATATAGTGCACTAGTTATAGGGCTCTGGTTAAAAGTAGTGCACTAAATAGGGAAAGATGCCATTTGGGATGTACACAGACTATACTAAGCCATGAGTTGCCATAAGTGAAATGAATGTTAGAGTGGATGTACACTGAACAAAAATATAAAAAACAAAATGTTTCATGAGATAAAAAAAACTAAAACAAAATGTTCAATATGCATATAAAGCTGAACAATGGCACCGGAGGAGATGGCTGCCGTTTTATGGGCTCCTAACCAACTGTGCTATTGTGTGCGTTTTCTCCATTAAGTCGGACACGAAGGATATACTTCAGACACCGGACAAGGCCCAAATCCCCGTCATTCGCATGAAGAAGAGACAGAGAAATCGGGGCCTTGTAATGATCCGACGGCGAGTGGGTAATCCGCATCTACCATCAGTCCTATTAGCCAAAATGCAATCATTGAATAATAAAATGGATGATCTCCGATCAAGACTAACCTACCAATGGGATATTAAAAACAAATATATTGTGTTTCAGAGTCGTGGCTGAACGACGACATGGATAACATACAGCTAGCTGGGTTTTCCGTGCATCGGCAAGATAGAACAGCTGCCTCCGGTAAGACAAGGGGTGGCGGTTTGTGTCTATTTGTAAATAACATCTGGTGCACAAAATCTAATATTAAAAGAAGTCTCAATGTTTTTTCACACTTCACACTGCCCTTTCCCACCTGGACAAAAGGAACACCTATGTGAGAATGCTATTCATTGACTACAGCTCTGCGTTCAACACCATAGTGGCCTCACAGTTCATCAATAAGCTAAGGACCCTGGTACTAAACAACTGCAACTGGATCCTGGACTTCCTGACGGGCTGCCACCAGGGGGTAAGGACAGGTAACAACACATCTGCCACAGTAATAACAAACACGGAGGCCCCTCAGGGGTGCGTGCTCAGTCCCCTCCTGTACTCCCCATTCACCCATGACTGCATGGCCAAACACCACCATTAAGTTTGCCGACGACAAAACAGTGGTAGGCATGATCACCGACAACGATGAGACAGCCTATAGGGAGGTGGTCAGAGACCTGGCAGTCTGGTGCCAGGATAACATCTCCCTCAACATGATCAAGACAAAATTAGATTGATTGTGGACTACAGGAAAGAGAGGGCTGAGCACGCCCCCATTCTCATCGTAGTGGAGCAGGTTGAGAGCTTCAAGTTCCTTGGTATCAACATCAACAAACTAACATGGTCCAAATACACCAAGATAGTCGCGAAGAGGGCACGACAACACCTATTCCCCCTCAGGAGACTGAAAAGATTTGGCATGGGTCCTCAGATCCTCAAAAAAGTTATACAGCTGCACCGTCGAGAGCACTGGTTGCATCACTGCCTGGTATGGCAACTGCTCGGACTCCGACGGCAAGGCACTACAGAGGGTCGTGCGTACGGCCCAGTACATCACCGGGGCCAAGCTTCCCGCCATCCAGGGCCTATATACCAGGCAGTGTTAAAGGAAACTCCTAAAAATGGTCAGACTCCAGCCACCCTACAGCAAGCGATACAGAGTGCCAAGTCTAGGTCCAAAAGGCTTAAAAGCTTCTAACCCCAAGCCATATGACTCCTGAACAGCTAATCAAAATGGCTACACTGACTATTTGCATTGACAACCCACCCCATTTTTACACTGCTGCTACTCCATCTATGCTTAGTCATTTTACCTCTACCTACATATTACCTCAATATCTCAACTAACCTGTGCCCCCCCCACATTGACTCTGTACCGGTACCCCATTGTATATAGCCTCTACTGTTATTTTATTGTTGCTCTTTAATTATTTCCTTAAAAGAGAGTTTATTTTAGTAAACACTTTCTTGAAACTGAATTGTTGGTTAAGGGCTTGTAAGTAAGCATTTCACTGTAATGTCTACTACACCTGTTATATTCGGCACGTGACAAATAAAACTAGATTGAAAAGCTTATTTCTCTCAAATGTTGTGCACAAAGTCCAGCCTCTCTCAGCCTATTGCGGACAGTCAGCACTGATCGAGGGATTATGCGTTCCTAGTGTAACTTGGACAGATGTTGTTGCCATCCTGTACCTGTCCCACAGGTGTGATGTTCGGATGTACCGACCCTGTGCAGGTGTTGTTACACGTGGTCTGCCACTGTGAGGACGATCAGCTGTCCGTCCTGTCCCCCTGTAGCGTTGTCTTAGGCGTCTCGCAGTACAGCCATTGCAATTTATTGCCCCGGCCACATCTGCAGTCCTCATGCCTCCTTGCAGTATGCCTAAGGCACATTCACGCAGATGAGCAGGGACCCTGATTATCTTTCTTTTGGTGTTTTTAAGAGTCAGTAGAAAGGCCTCTTTATTGTCCTAACTTTTTTTTTCTTCAATTTTACCCCTTTTTCTCCCCAATTTCGTGGTATCCAATTGTTGTAGTAGCTACTATCTTGTCTCATCGCTACAACTCCCGTACGGGCTCGGGAGAGACGAAAGTTGAAAGTCATGCGTCCTCCGATACACAACCCAGCCAGCAGTACTGCTTCTTAACACAGCGCGCATCCAACCCGGAAGCCAGCCGCACCAATGTGTCGGAGGCTACACCGTGCACCTGGCAACCTTGGTTAGCGCGCACTGCGCCCGGCCCACCACAGGAGTCGCTGGTGCGCGACGAGACAAGGACATCCCTTTCGACCAAGCCCTCCCTAACCCGGACGACGCTAGGCCAATTGTGTGTCGCCCCACGGACCTCCCGGTCGCGGCCGGTTACGACAGAGCCTGGGCGCGAACCCAGGGACTCTGATGGCACAGCTGGCGCTGCAGTACAGCGCCCGAGGCCAAGTGGACATAACTTATCTTAATTGCCTCCAGTCTGTAAGCTGTTAGTGTCTTAGCGACCATTCCACAGGTGCATGTTCATTAATTGTTTATGGTTCACTGAAACAGTGTTTAAACCCTTTACAATGAAGATATGTGAAGTTATTTGGATTTTTACGAATCATCTTTGATCTTTTTTTGCTGAGTTTATGTAGTTGACACAACACGTCTATTGCCTGAGAATTGAAAGTTAATTTCCCTACCATAAGCATCCTCAAACGTCGTTTTTAGAGATTTTTGCACTGTCTAACCGGCCTCACAACCGCAGACCACACCAGCCCAGGACCTCCACATCAGGCTTCTTCACCTGCGGGATTGTTGAGGAGTACTTCTGTCTGTAATAAAGCCCTTTTGTGGTGAAAAACTTATCCTGATTGTCAGGGCCTGGCTCCCCAGTAGGTGTGGATGGCTGCCAAATATTTGGCCAAAATGCCCTCCCAGGCCCACCCATGGCTGCACCCCTGCCCAGTCGTGAAATCCATTAGATTAGGACTGATTTCCTTATATGAACTGTAACTCTGTAAAACCTTTGAAATTGTTGCATGTTAGGTTAATATTTTTTTTTTAATTTACAGTTGAAGTCAGAAGTTTACATACAGTTAGGTTAGAGTCATTTAAAACTTGTTTTTCAACCCCTCCACAAATTTGTTAAACTATAGTTTTGGCAAGTCGGTTAGGACGTCTACTTTGTGCATGACCCAAGTCATTTTTCCAACAACTGTTTACAGACAGATTATTTCACTGTATCGCATTTCCAGTGGGTCAGAAGTTTACATACTGGAAAATTCCAGAAAAGTATGTCATGGCTTTAGAAGCTTCTGCTAAGCTAATTGACAATTTGAGTTAACTGGAGGTGTACCTGTGGATGTATTTCAAGGCCTACCTTCAAACTTAGTGCCCCATTGCTTGACATCATGGGAAAATCAAAAGAAATCAGCCAAGACATCAGAAAACAATTGTGGACCTACACAAGTCTGGTTCTCAGATGCCTGAAGGTACCACGTTCATCTGTACAAACAATGGTACGCAAGTATAAACACCATGGGACCATGCAGCCGTCATACCGCTCAGGAAGAAGACGAGTTCTGTCTCCAAGAGATGAACGTACTTTGGTGCGAAAAGTGCAAATCAATCCCAGAACAGCAGCAAAGGACATTGTGAAGATGCTGGAGGAAACAGGTACAAAAGTATTGACAGCCACAGTAAAAACAAGTCCTATATCGACATAACCTGAAAGGCCACTCAGCAAGTAAGAATCCACTGCTACAAAACTGCCATAAAAAAGCCAGACTACGGTTTGCAACAGCACATGGGGACAAAGATCGTACTTTTTGGAGAAATGTCCTCTGGTCTGATGAAACAAAAATATAACTGTTTGGCCATAATGACCATCGTTATGTTTGGAGGAAAAAGGGGGAAGCTTGCAAGCTGAAGAACACCATCCCAACCATGAAGCACAGGTGTGGCAGCATCATGTTGTGGGAGTGCTTTGCTGCAGGAGGGACTGGCGCACTTCACAAAATAGATGGGATCATGAGAATGGAAAATTATGTGGATATATTGAAGCAACACCTCAAGACATCAGTCAGGAAGTTAAAGCTTGGTCGCAAATGGGTCTTCAAAATGGACAATGACCCCAAGCATACATCCAAAGTTGTGGCAAAATGGCTTAAGGACAACAAAGTCAAGGTACTGGAGTGACAGCACCAAGCCCTAACCTCAATCTTATAGAAAATGTATGGGCACGACTGAAAACGTGTGCGCGAGCAAGGAGGCCTACAAACCTGACTCAGTTACACCAGCTCTGTCAGGAGGAATGGGCAAAATTCACCCAACTTATTGTGGAAAGCTTGTGGAAGGATACCCAAAACGTTTGACCCAAGTTTAAAGTGGCTAAGGCAATGTATGTGAACTTCTGACCCACTGGGAATGTGATGAAAGAAATAAAAGCTGAAATAAATCACTACTATTATTCTGACATTTCACATTCTTAAAATAAAGTAGTGATCCTAACTGACCTAAGACAGTAATTGTGAAAAACAGAGTTTAAATGTATTTGGCTAAGGTGTATGTTAACTTTCTATTTCAACTGTATATATTAAATGAGAATCATAGTTGATCCGAGTCATTATTTTACAGCAACCCACTTTTGCCAGACTATAAAAAAAAAAAAAGTTGATTAGCTCAGTCAGGTCAGGTGTCAGTGTAGGGCTAAAACGAAAATGTGGTCCGTTGTGATTGTCCTAAGAGAGGATTGGGAAACACTGCCTACTATAGCATTACGTCGTATTAATTAGTGCTAAACATAGCTAAATGTTTTACAACGGAAACCGTTTGTATCACATTGTAGTCTTTAGGGCAAACAGTTCATGTTGCAAAGCGGTGTGTTACAGTGTTTACTAATGAATATGACCCTGGTATACTGACCGTTTGAGCCTTTGCCATAGAAGGCTCCCAGCACCACCAGGTCTGCTGTGTCAGCCATTGCTCCCTCGTTCAGGTAGTCCTTTTTTACCTTCAGCCAGTGGCGCTTCCCTGGCTCATAGGTGCCCTTTGAATTCACACAGATTATGATCAATTCACATCTGTGTATTGTTACATAGGAGTGTTTTTTTAAACATTATATCAACCCTCTATTCAGGAGAAATAAATACGTTTGCCATTTCCACAGATAAAAATGCTGTAGAAAAAAATAGAGACTTGGCTTATTGTTTCACATTGTTCCTTATAACATCAATTGCTCATTCCCAAGCCCCCAGATGTGCAGGCTATCGGTAGGAAAGATGTGTACAGTAGAGTCAGGGGCCTAGTCCAAAAACAACCCCTAGCTCCTACTACCTCGGCACTTAAATAGATTTAAGAGGATTGGATAGGTATAAGCAAAAACAGCAAACATTACACCTAGCCAATCGAAGGGCAGAATTGGCACTACTGCCTTAATTGCTTATATCTTTCAGATGTACATTAAGTACCTACCTAGGTGGTAGGCGCTAGAGGTTATTCCTGGGTCGGGTTAGAAGTTATTTCTGTCTCACCTTGAGGTCTTTGAGGACCAGCCCCTCCAGTCCCTCTCTGATGACCCGTGTGATCATCTCGGCCAGGTCAGCCGCCCTCTGTGAGACAAGACAGTAAACGCAAACAACCAGCACATCAGGGTCATGTTCAGTCGGCACAAAAACGTTATGAAACAGATTGAAACGGAGGTATTATGTGAACTAAAACATTTGTCTTAGTTATCCGTTGCAAAATGTTTTGCTACGGTGTCCCCTAGTTTCACTCTGCTACACGGGAGAATCAATTGGCTTGGTTAATTATAAGTTCAAAAGACACGTTTGAAGGAGAGTAGTTGCAAATATATATTATTATTATTATTATTATTTATTTTTTTAAATCTGGCACAAGAGACACCTGTCTGATTCACACCTGTCTCAGTGGACTAATCCATTGCGGAGGCTGCGGGCTTAGTACACCAGTAGTACATTTACCGTTAATTCTCATAATTTCTAATCTACAAAGTTTGTTTGGTTTTGGTCATTTCTGTTAATGCATTCAATATATTATTAGTCTTTTACCGTTCTCATTGTTGGAGTGGACACTATTTGCGGACCGCACAACCTAGGCTACACGTGAGGAACACGTTTTGGTTATATTCATTCCATTTAAGAGTTGTCAATTTATTAATTGTCTTTTGTTTGGAGTGCTCCCGTCAATGGTGAGTAGGAATGCACACCTGATTACGCATAGAAGTAGGCCTAGGCTACCTGGCCTGTGCGCAAATGTAGGCTAAATGTGCACATTTGGGGATCTGATAGTATTTCTGATTGTGGATCTTCTTAAAGTAATTGTTTCTTTGCTTCAAAACAGCAAGTAAGCAAAGTCTGTTTTTACATCCATTGAAAAAGTTCCTCAAAGTAGCCTATTTGAAAAATCTTTCCAGCACTCTTTCGATAGTCACACAAAAATATCATGCTCTGATCCGGTGGGAACATAAAATAGGCCTACCCGATGTAGCCTACAGCTGTGTCTGGCCAGAACTCACTGGTGCAGGTAGCAAGTTTGCTAGCAGGAGGTTCAGGTGGGACCAAGTTGATACAATGTTTAAATTTCCTTGCACAGGCAATATAATATTTATTTTTAATCAGGTTATTGTCTACCTGCAGACTGCAATGTTTTTATTTGTTTGGCTTTATGTAAGCGATTTTTTACATATTTGGATATGAAAGTTACTTCTAGAATTTTGATTAATCACATAATGAAACTGTTCCATGAAAACTGGCACACAGATCGGTAAGATAAATTGGCACGCCAAATGGAAAAGGTTGCCAACCCCTGGTGTAGCCTATTACCAGCAACTTCAGGAGCTTAACAGCAGAATCTGTAAAGGCCAGCAGCAGCTGGAGGGGGTTATCTTGATCTTGGCTCCCTCGAGTCATTTGTGTGTATTAATTATTTTTATCAGTGTGCTTAAAGCACCAGTAGCCTACATATAGTTGATTTTATTAAAAACAGAGTGTGTCTATATAGGGAAAAATACACATTAAAAGATGTAGACCAATCAATTGGTCGAAAGAACAAACAAATCTCGGTCAACCAAGATTTTTGTTGTCGTCGGAGACAGCCATAAAGGAGAGAAGTTTCAGACGTGACGTGGGTCTACATACAGTGACGTGCTTCATCTCGGAGAACAGGATCCTGTTGGGAACCTCCACCATGTTGTCATGGAGGAACTTCCTTCGTTCGTACAGGGGCCTGTGGAGAAGAGAGCACGGTTAAGTTCAAATAGCCACGTAACAGAAGAAAATGCTCCAAAATAGAGTGAAAGAGGGAGATACCATCTAAACTTCTCCAATAAGAGAGTAGCTGCTTTTCCACTGCAAAATGTTTCAAGGTTTTGCTATGGTGAGCCCCAATGAACATGACCCAGGCTGTAACTTTGAATGTGTGTAAAATAAAATACATTTTTTTAAAGGACTGGATCAAACAAAAATTAATGCAGACAGACAATGAACATGATATTCACAACATACAGTACATCAAAGCTACCACAATAGGAAGGGATAGGATTTGAGTGGACACAAGTAAACTGTCCATGCAGTTTTTTTTTCTTCCCCAGCCAACTCAAGGATGAGTGAATGTAAGTTCATAGTGAATTCAATACAGGCCTCAGTGTTGTAAATCTACAGAGAGAAGTGACTACAGACAAACTTACTTCTCCATCAGGCTCACGCCGTTGAAATAGATGCAGTCGAACACAAACAAGCACACTTTGGCGTCTTCAAAGGCTGCTTTCTAAAAAAGAAGAGAGAACCATTTCTCCTGACACGCACTCTTGCTCTGTATCACACACACACACACACAACGGCCCCCCTTTACCATAACACACACCAGGCAACACCCCCTCACCCCACACAGACAGCCCCGCAAACAAGTGTACACTCCAAAGAGAGGTCAGTGGAAAGATACATTTGGCAGGCATGCTCACCTTGTGCACCCCCAGTGTCCCGAAGGGTAGTGGCTTGCTGGTATTGGTGTCGATGAGGAGCACCTCGGCATCCAGGATCATGCTGTTGCCACCAACAAAGGCCTGAGGGATGAACTCTTTAAAATGGGCCACCTGGAACAGAGGCTTTGGGTTAGATATGGAAAGGCATCAAAACACCAAGGGGCATCAGAAGGAGAAAATGCATTTTTTTTTTTTTTTAAGAATGACACACTTATTTGGCTCAAACACATTTAATCTTGTTGTACAGAGAACACATCTAGGCTAGGGAGCAGTCTAGGGAATCAGTGAAAGGGATGGCCTTGAAAAACAAATGGTCTATGCTGCCCAGTCCTCAAAACCGTAATCAAAACAGAGGATTTGTTTTACACTTTCCGACTTGCTTATCCAGAATCGGTAAAGAGTTCAGGTGGAGTTGAACCATGCAGCTTCTCTCAGTGTGTGTGTGGTCTGACCTTGTGTGGCAACACAGGTTTAAGGCTGCGGCTGAAGTAGCTGAAGTGGTCTCCATTCTTGTGGACCTGGACACGCTCGCCGTCATACTTGATTTCAGAGTACATGCCGTTGGGGCACTTCTTCATGGCGTACTGGATGGACTTGCATGCCTCAGCCTGGGAGGGAGAACCGGTGACTTGTATTAGCCCCATACATCAGACTAGGGAAACCTATAATTATAGTTGGGTCTGCCTTCAGTGTATTCAGCTCTTCCTAGGGTTGCAGACTCTGCATTGGAAATCTGGGTCTGTATGTATCAAGCGTCTCCGAGTGGGAGTGCAGATCAGTTTCGCCTTTTGTAATCACAAAGAATAAGATTACATGGACACGGGGACCTGATCCAAGATCAGCACTTCTACTCTGAGACACTTGATACATACTGTACAATGCATTCGGAAAGTATTCAGACCCCTTCACCTTTTCCATATTTTGTTACAGCCTTATTCTAAAATGGGTTCGATTGATGAGGGGGAAAAAAACAAAATCGACACAATACCCAATAATGACAAAGCAAAAACAAGTTGACATTTTTGCAAATGTACACATTTTTTTAAAAAGAAATAACATTTATATAAGTACTCAGACCCTTTACTCAGTACTTTGTTGAAGCACTTTTGGCAGTGATTCCAGCCTATAGTCTTCTTTGGTATGACGCTACAAGCTTGGCACACCTGTATTTGGGGAGTTTCTCCCATTCTTCTTGCAGAACCTCTCAATCTCTGTCAGGTTGGATGGGGAGTGTCGCTGCAAAGCTATTTTCAGGTCTCTCCAGAGATGTTCGATCTGGTTCAAGTTCAGGCTCTGGGTAGGCCAATCAAGGACATTCAGAGACTTGTTCCTAAGCCACTCTTGCATTAACTTGGCTGTGTGCTTAGGGTCTTTGTCCTGTTGGAAGGTAAACTTTTGCATCAGTCTGAGATCCTGATTCACCGTAGGGATGGTATTGGCCAGGTGATGAGCGGTATCTGGTTTCTTCCAGACGTGACACTTGGCTTTTAAGCCAAAGAGTTTTGGTCTTCATCAGACCAGATAATCTTGTTTTTCATGGTCAGAGTCCTTTGGTGCCTTTTGGCAAACTCCAAGCGGGCTGTCATGTGCCTTTTTGGTAGAGTGCTGCAGAGATGGTTGTCCTTCTGGAAGGTTTTCCTCTGTGTTGATGGGAGCTCTGTCAGAGTGACCATCGGGTTCTTGGTACCCTCCCTGACTAAGGCCCTTCTCCTCCGATTGCTCAGTTCTAGGTAGAGCTTGGTTGTGCCAAACTTTTTCCATTTAAGAATGATGGAGGCCACTGTTCTTGGGTACCCTTCCCCAGATCTCTGCCTCGACACAATCCTGTCTCGGGAACTCTACGGACAATACCTTTGACCACATGCCTTGGTTTTTGCTCTGACATGCACTGTTAACTGTGGGACCTTAAATTGACAGGTGTGTGCCTTTCCAAATCATGTCCAATCAATTGAATTTACCACAGTTGGACTCCAATCAAGTTGTAGAAACATCAAGGATGATCAATGGAAACAGGATATACCGTAGCTCAATTTTGAGTCTCATATCAAAGGGTCTGAATACTTATGTAAATAATGTGTTCATTTTATAAATTAGCAAACATTTCTAAAAACCTGTTTTCTCTTTGTCATTATGGGGCATTGTGTGTAGATTGATGGGGGAAATAATTATATGAATCCTTTTTCGAATAAGGCGGTAACGTAACAATGTGGAAAAAGTGAAGGGGTCTGAATACTTTCCAAATGCAGCGTACATATGGCCCCTGGTTGGGAGGTACGTCTGACCCTGGTCTTACTGTAGGTCTGCTTCAGTGTTTAAGAGGAACCTAATACAATGAAGCAGACCTTTGTTAACATTTAGTTGAGGGATGATAACCCACTCACCTTGGGGCAAAATACATTAAAGTAATACTGTATGGGTTGGAAAGTGCCCTAGATGTTCATATTTACTGTTCTGTACTTGGTATGCTGGATGTAGCGTGCGTCAAATGTGACAGAACATACAATTTTACTGCGAGGATACATTTAAATTCCATTCATATTTCTGCTGTGTATACACGTTGTGTCTGAAGTGACTTGCGTACAGCATGGCTTGCGAAATCGCATAAGATTAACCAAAAACAAATTCTCATTCAGAATTCATTCTCTGTTATGCAGATCTCTCAGTTGTAGTCAATTGGTCTTGGGAATATTATTTTTTTCAGATCACAGAATCCCTTTCTAAACCAGCTGAAACAGTTAAATGAGCCCATCAAATCACATGTTATTGGTAATTTAGCATATGCTTTTGCGGGTGTTGGGAAATGCTTGTGTTCCTAGCTCCAACAGTGCAGTAATATCTAACAATTCACAACACATAAATTTAAAGTAAAAAGAAGAGTTAAGAAATATCAAATTTATTAGGAGGAGCAATGTCGGAGTGGAATGGACTAAAATACAGTAGAATACAGTATATACATATTAATTAAGGCATTATGTAAACATTAAAGTGACCAGTGATTCCATGTCTATATAGGGCAGCAGCCTCTAAGGCACCACCCTTTGGAGAGCCTTGCGGTTGCGGGCAGTGCAGTTGCCATACCAGGCGGTGATAGGGTCCGACAGAATGCTCTCAATTGTGCATCTGTAAAAGTTTGTGAGGGTCTTCGGGCCAAGTTGAATTTCTTCAGCCTCCTAAGGTTGCGCTTTCTTCACCACACTGTCTGTGTGGGTGGACCATTTCAGATTGTCAGTGATGTGTACGCCGATTAACTTTTTGAAAAAGCTTTTCACCTTCTCCACTGCGGTCCCGTCAATGTGGATAGGGGAATGCGCACTGCTGTCTCCTGAAGTCCAGTCAGCTCCTTCGTTTTGTTAATGTTGAGGGAGAGGTTATTTTCCTGGCACAACTGCCTTCACCTCCTCCCTGTAAGCTGTCTCATTGTTGGTAATCAGGCCTACAACTGTTGTGTCAGCTGCAAACTTGACCATTGAGTAGGAGGCATGAGTGGCTAAGCAGTCATGGGCGCCCTTCAGGAAGTCCAGGACCCAGTGGCAGAGGGCGGGGTTCAGACCCAGGGCCTCAAGCTTAATGATAAGCTTGGAGAGTACTATGGTGTTGAATCCTGAGCTATAGTCAATTAACAGCATTCTTACATAGGTATTCCTCTTGTCCAGATGGGATAAGGCAGTATGA
Source organism: Oncorhynchus tshawytscha (assembly GCF_018296145.1). Taxonomy (NCBI): domain Eukaryota; kingdom Metazoa; phylum Chordata; class Actinopteri; order Salmoniformes; family Salmonidae; genus Oncorhynchus; species Oncorhynchus tshawytscha. The sequence continues at coordinate 34,143,323 of NC_056458.1, forward strand.
TGGTGATTGCATTATCTGTGGATCTATTGGGGCGGTATGCATATTGAAATGGGTCTAGGTGTCAGGTAAGGTAGATGTGACATGATCCTAAACTAGCCTCTCAAAGCAATTAATGACAGAAGTGAGTGCTACGGGGCGATAGTCATTTAGTTCGGTTACCTTTGCTTTCTTGGGTACAGGAACAATGGTGGCCATCTTGAAGCAAGTGGGGACAGCAGACTGGGCTAGGCAGAGATTGAATATGTCCGTAAACGAGACTAGGGACGAGGACGTCGGCCACGGAGAACCAACTGTACTTGGGAGCGGGCAGCGTCGGTGGCACTGTGTTATCCTCAAAGCGGGCGAAGGTGTTTAGCTCGTCCGGGAGCAAGACGGTATCTGCGACCCTGCCACATACGTCTGATGTCTGAGCCGCTGAATTACAACTCCACTTTGTCTCTGTTCTGACATTTTGCCTGTTTGATTGCCTTATGGAGGGTATAACTACACTGTTTGTATTCAACCATATTCCCAGTCACCATCGCATTTAACCATGGCAAGGTTCGCACGAATGCTGCCATCTATCCAGTTTCTGATTCGGGTAGGTTGTAATAGTCAAAATGGGAACATCTTCTATGCACTTCCTGATGAACTCAGTCACCGTGTCAGTGTATACATTCAGTAGCAGGTGTGTGTACTGACTAAGTGTGTGTCAGAGTGAGTTTGTGTGTGTCAAGTTCATGTGTACAGGGCGAGTATGTATGCAGAGGGCAAGTGTGTGCATGTCTGCTTAGTGTATGTGTGCATCTGTGTGTGTGAGAGCATGTGTGTGTATGTGTGTGAGCTCACCAGCATAGGCTGCACTGGGGTCATGAGGGAGGCTTCAATAGTGAGGAGCTTCCTGGGGCCTGAGCCGTTGGTGGCGTCCTGCTGGTTCCTCAGCACGCGCTCTATCACGTCCCCTAGGTTACGGGAGGCCTTGAAAGCGTCGTAGGCATTCGGGTCAACTGCATCCAAGCTGTTCATAAGATACATTTGATTGAGAAGGGGGTTCAAATATACTGCAATAAGTTTCAAAGTTTATGTATGCTTTGAAAGCTCTAGCATATTAGGTTTAGAAGTTGTAGCATAGGGTTTTAATGTTGTTGTGTCAGGTTAGGAGTAAATCTAAGGTGACTTACACATGCTTAGCTCCAGAGTTCATCTTTAGATCATGCTTAATGAGTCTGATGATACATTTCAGGTCATTGCCGGTACATCTGCAACAAAGACAGGGTTGACTTGTGTGAGTATGGCTGCAGTTATATAATTTGATTATATTCAGAAGTTGACTCTGTCCCTTAGTCTTTTGATGCATAAATGTTGGTGCAGTAGGAATTGTGGACAGACACTGAATTACTAGGAATTTTAAGATGTCAAATCATTAAGTACAGTATAGGTCTACATTGTTTTTTTTACTTTTTGGATATGTCCTCTAGCTCTTTCTGCTGGTCATCCTCCTTGGTTAACTGGGCCAGACGGGTAAGGGACGCATCCACTTCCTGAATCGTGAGCAGACTCTTGGCGGCCGGTGGGAAAGACTTGCCTTCTTCAAAAAACATCCTCACTGTCTCCGACACATCCCCCTGTACGCCCAGAATAAAAATATACTCAATACACGTCAGTCCTGAAACCCCCAATTCTGGGGCCACATGGGCTGTATGTTGTGATAGCGCCTACTCAGCATAACCTACCATTTATGTCTGACTATGTACTAGTGTTTGTTCAGCTGTGTTTTGTGTATGCAATGTGAGATGTGCTAAGATTGTCCTCTTATATGACAATGAACATGAATTTGAATAACTTGTCAGAAGCACTGACTGTCATGTTCTGGACTCAACAAACACTGACCTGTTCCAGATCTCGCACCATCTCCTCCTGGTTGCAGTTGAATATGCGGCTGAAGAGCTTGACTATCTGTTTGTCGTTGAGGTTGTACACACTCTTCACCACCCCTGGGAGAAGCAGCTTCACCGTCAGGTACACATCTCCCTTGAATTTATCTGGTAGGGAGAGGAGAAAAAGAAAATTTGGTATTGCAGTAATTCTGCTTGCCTACTTAAAAAACAACATTTGAGGACAACATTCAATGCAGTACAATACTGCAGAGACAATTTACAACATAAATTAAGCTACGAACGCACACACACCTCCCCCTGAGCCTTTCTTCAGGAAGTCGTGAATGATCTGTGTCTTGACATTGTAGCTATTCTTGTCTGCCACCATGGCACAGAGCTTGCGGAACTCCCGGAGCAGGCTATCCTTGTGTTTGGGGTCACAGAGCTGTGCGGAAAGAGGACTGCCCTGGTTGGGTTTGGCTGGGGATGGGCCTGGGCTGCTTGAACTCCCAGCCTTAGTAGCTGATTGGGAAAAGGACAATATGATTGAAGATGATTAAGATGAGACAATACAGCAGGGTTATGTTCTGGTGGAATGGACAGAGGAAAATAGTTTTGAAACTGATAACAAACATTTGCACTTCTGTAGCAAGACTAGCTAGTTTTCAGATGTGCACACTGGTTGACCATCCACTGGAATACCCTCACCTGTGAATCCAGAGAACTTCCGTGGTGCATTCAGAGAAGGGTCAGCAGGCGGAGCTGATAGCTGACCACTGTTGTTCAGCTTGGCTTGCACCTTCTTCTTTGGGCTCGTGTTAGCTTTGGCCATCAAGTCTGAAAGAGAATAAACTAGTTCTTAAATGGCGTCTCATTTAACATGACAAGAAAAGTTTAAATACGTCAATATTTTCTTCCATGGTGAACAACACCAACTTGAGTGCCATGACATGCATCCTATAAGTCGGTCAGTATACGCATTACAAAAAACATTTCATTTCGGTATGTGGAACTTAATCTTGCTATATTGACAGAAGTATATAAACGTTGTACCTCCAACAAGTTTGTTGATGAGCTCCTTGTCCTCATCCTGCAGCTCCTCCCAGCCCTCCAGGTCTGTGATGTCCTCGATCTTCTTAGTGGTGGCCCGGGCCCGCTCCAGCTTCTCAAAGATACACTTCACATGGTACCACTCCTTCATCTCCCCGGCAGACTCACTGAACGGGTTAGGCACAATCTTCCCGATGCGGGTCAAGCCCTTCATGATTTTGTCCTTACACTTCTTACATCCCGCAGTGCCACGTTTGGCATACTCCACACAGTATCTCTGTTCAGCCATGTCTGTCTGGTTAGTACAATAGTGACGCCAGCAAACCTTGAAATTGGAATCTAGTGAAAGACTGCGATTCCAAGGGGGCTGGGTGCACTGATGGCAGTCCAAGGGATAGGGGAGGATGCCCCTACAATGGGGTAGAATTTGGAAGTTTGCAGATAAGGGATAAGCGACAAACAGTTTCCAGGTGGGTTGACACCTGCACAGTTTCCCAAAATGTATATTGTCGACAGTCTTAAGTGCCAATGAAATACAGAATCTCTGCATCCAATATGGTTTGGTGATATCTAAAATGTAAAAAGGTTAAAGGTTATTCACAACGATGCATTGCAGTATAGATAATAGCCAACTATCTGCCTGGAATATAGCTAGCTACCCCCACTCCCCGCTTTTGGCGATTAGCCAGCAAGCTAGCTAATAACAAACCCAGAAAAGCTAGTTCGTGTATGGAAATGGAGATACTGTCCAGACAACGCCATATAGTATGTATGGAGTAGCGTATTACTCCCTAAAGTAATGAACGTTTCACAATAACACTTAACCGTAGCAAGCTAGAAGTATGACAACTCGCTAAAACTCGTTACGTGTACATGATTGCAGTCATTGGCTAACTGGTTGCTACCTAGCTAACGTTAGCTTTAAGCTAACTTTAACCAAATGTGGTAAGGTTCAAAATGGGCTCAGACATGTTATTTACCTTGGTTTAAAGCGGGGGAGGAGGCTCATTAGCTTACATATTACAAAAGCGGTTCGCGTATACTAGTTAGCAGCTAGCTATAGGCTACACAGTCATTGAAAAGGCAACACTCAGTTCCCTTTAAGTCCTAGCTAGCTACCACGCTTCCTCTTTGTTCCCCTGCGTTTCCTGGGTTTTGCGCATGTGCTGGTATGCAGACAGAAATGATAATGAGACGCAAGACCAAATCAAATTGTCACATGCGCCCAAGACAACGGGTTTGGACCGTAGGGTGCTTACGAGCCTTTCCCAGCGATGCAGAGTTAAAAACAATAAACAAAGAAATACTAACACAGGAGGAATAAAATATACAAGAAAGGAGCTTTATTCAGTGATTAGCAGTAGGCTACCATATCAATATGCAGGGGTACGAGGTATTTGAGGTAGATTTGATATGTACACAGGGTAAAGTGTAAAGGCAAAGTAAAGGCAAAGGTAAAGGCAGGGTAAAGTGCAGGCAAAGTTTACATGATTGAAGATTATTCTAAATTCTAACCCTGTGTCATTATACCATGCATTATTACTACACAGACACCGCCAGAGTGCCACCCTGAGGGTCCTTTAGTGCAGGGTTTCCCAAACTCGGCCCTGGGGCCCTAACCAACTCATCATCAAGCTTTGATTATTTTAATCAGCGGTGTAGTGCTAGGGCACAAACCTTAAAGTGCACCCAGGTGGGGCCCCAGTACCGAATTTGGGAAACACTACTTCACCGCTACACGCAAATACTTTTAAAAAATATATAGAGCTCGCCAGCTTGTAGTCCTAAAAAATGGAAATGAGTTATTGGTTCGTTCAGCCATTCCTATGGGGGAAAGAAGGGAGTTTTGGGATAACTGACGAAAATAAGATCTGAGGTTAACACAGATTTAGGAGATCTTATACATTTTGTCCTAAGAGATAACATCAGTCAGTCATGACCTTTATGAATTATGAAGCCTGTATGTGCTTTATGTTCTTGTTTTGATTAAATAAAATGCTTCACTAGCTGATGAATATTATGTCATAGAGCAAAACATCTAAAATATACTAAACCTGTCTTTACCACAGACCTTATTTTTGGTATTTGTAAAAAAATAAAAAATAAATCACCATGGGCTTTGGCCAAATCAAATATTATGTGCCAAATACAACAGGTGTAGACCGTAGTGAAATGCTTACTTACAAGCCCTTAACCAACAATGCTTTAAGAAGTTAAGAAAAACGTGTTAAGTAAAAAAATAGATAAGTAAAAAAAATAAAAAATTAACAAATAATTAAACAGCAGCAGTAAAATAACAATAGCGAGGCTAAATACAGGGGGTACCAGTACAGTGTCAATGTGCTGGGTCACAGGTTAGTAATTGAGGTAATATGTACATGTACAGTGGGGCAAAAAAGTATTTAGTCAGCCATCAATTGTGCAAGTTCTCCCACTTAAAAAGATGAGAGGCCTGTAATTTTCATCATCGGTACACTTCAACTATGACAGACAAAATGAGGGAAAAAAATCCAGAAAATCACATTGTAGGATTTTTAATGAATTTATTTGCAAATTATGGTGGAAAATATTACTTTTTGGAGAAATATCCTCTGGTCTGGTGAAACAAAAATAGAACTGTTTGGCCATAATGACCATCATTATGTTTGGAGGGAAAAGGGGAGGCTTGCAAGCCGAAGAACAACATCCCAATCGTGAAGCACGGGGGTGGCAGCATCATGTTATGGGAGTGCTTTGCTGCAGGAGGGACTGGTGCACTTCACAAAATAGATGGCATCATGAAGATGGAAAATTATGTGGATATATTGAAGCAACACCTCAAGACATCAGTCAGGAAGTTAAAGCTTGGTTGCAAATGGATCTTCCAAATGGACAATGACCCCAAGCATACTTCCAAAGTTGTGGCAAAATGGCTTAAGGACAACAAAGTCAAGGTATTGGAGTGGCCATCACAAAGCCCAGACCTCAATCCCATAGGAAATTTGTGGGCAGAACTGAAAGAGCATGTGCGAGTATGTGAGGCCTACAAACCTGACTCAGTTACACCAGCTCTGTCAGGAGGAATGGGCCAAAATTCATCCAACTTATTGTGGGAAGCTTGTGGAAGGCTACCCAAAACGTTTGACCCAAGTTAAACAATTTAAAGGCAATGCTACCAAATACTAATTGAGTGTATGTAAACTTCTGACCCACTGGGAATGTGATGAAAGAAAAAAAGAAAAATAACTAATAACTATGTCTCTTGGTGTAAGATGTCATTCAGGACAGTCTACAGCCCTTTAGTGAGTCAAACAGTTTGTATAAGTATGTGTAATGCATTTATGAAACAAAGCAATTAATTAAAGTATATACACTGAGTGTATGAAACATTAAAGGACACCTTCCTAATATTGAGTTGCACCTAGTAGTTTCAACAAATTATTATTATGTAACTGCTTCCACAGCCATTTTTTGTTTACTTAACGTTTCAGTCCAAGTGTTAACCTAGCTCCAACTTGAGAAAACTTTGGCAAAAATTCAATCAATTTAAAATTGTGTTTGCTCAAATTCTCTCATATGTTCATTCAACTATAAATTATTTGAGCATCTTACCTAAAAAGGCTGTGGAACTAGTTACACACAGGGCTTTTAGCATAATGTTTTCCACTTACGTACAGTGCATTCAGACCCCTTGACTTTTTCCACATTCTGTTACGTTACAACGTAACGTAACATCAATCTACACACAACTGTCATCAATCTACACACAATAGCCCACAATGACAAAGCAAAAGCAGGTTTTTCGAAATGTTTTCAAATTTATTAAAAATAAAACAAGAAAATATTACATTTACAGTACTTTGTTGAAGCACCTTTGGCATTGATTACAGCCTCGAGTCGTCTTGGGTATGACAATACAAGCTTGGCACACCAGTATTTGGGGAGTTTCTCCCATTCTTCTCTGTAGATCCTCTCAAGCTCTGTCAGGTTGGATGGGTAGCGTCGCTGCACAGCCATTTTCAGGTCTCTCTAGAGATGTTACATCAGGTTCAAGTCCGGGCTCTGTCTAGGCCACTCAAGTACATTCAGAGACTTGTCCCGAAGCCACTCCTGCATTGTCTTGGCTGTGTGCTTAGGGTCGTTGTCCTGTTGGAAGATGAACCTTCACCCCATTCTAAGGTCCTGAGAACTCTGGAGCAGGTTTTCATCAAGGATCTCTCTGTACTTTGCTCCATTCATCTTTTCATCGATTCTGACTAGTCTCCCAGTAACTGCCACTGAAAAGAAAATTCCCACAGCATGATGCTGTCACCACCATGCTTCACCATAGCGATGGGGCCAGGTTTCCTCCAGACAGAGAATCTTGTTTTTCATGGTCTGAGAGTCTAAGTGCCTTTTGGCAACTTCAAATGGGCTGTCATGTGCATTTTACTGAGGAGTGGCATCCGTCTGGCCAGTCTACCATAAACTTCTGATTGGTGGAATGCTACAGAGATGTTTGTCCTTCTGGAAGGTTCTCCCATCTCCACAGAGGAACTCTGGAGCTCTGTCAGAGTGACCATCAGGTTCTTGGTCACCACTCTGACCAAGGCCCTTCTCCACCGATTGCTCAGTTTGGCTGGGCGGTCAGATCTAGGAAGAGTCTTGGTGGTTCCAAAATGATGGAGGCCACTGTGCTCTTGGGGACCTTCAATGCTGCAGACATTTTTTGGTACCCTTCTCCAGATGTGTGCCTCTACACAATCCTGTCTCGGAGCTCTACGGACAGTTCCTTTGACCTCATGGCTAGGTTTTTACTGTGACATGGACTGTCAACTGTGGGACCTTATATAGATAGTGGTGTGCCTTTCCAAATCATGTCCAATAAATTGAATTTACCACAAGTGGACTCCAGTCAAATTCTAGAAACATCTCAAGGATGATCAATGGGAACAGGATGCACCAGATCTTAATTTCAAGTCTCATAGCAAAGGGTCCGAATACTTATGTACATTTTCTAAAAACATGTTTTCACTATGTCTTTCACTTATGGGATATTGTGTGTAGATTGATGAGGACCATTTTGTATTTAATACATTTTAGAATAAGACTAACGTTACAAAATGTGGAAAAAGTCAAGGGGTCTGAATACTTTCCGAATGCACTGTATTTGACACACATGATTACATTGTCCATGTTCATTTATTATACAGTAATTGTTGTTCAACATATCCTCTGCTGAGATTTGAACTCACAACCTCCTGGATTTATGGCATTTTTCTGTATAGTTGTCTAATTTTGGTGGGACAGATTTCTTTAATGTTACTCTTTAATCACTATGAGAAATAAAATAGGTTTATCATGGCTGAGATTTAAGTTGAAGTGCAAAGTGTAGCAAAATCAATCATTGACACAGACATGGTGGCATAGCAGGAAGATTGGAATGCATTGAACCAGGAGGTTGTGTTCAAATTCCAGGTGAGGACATGTTGAATATTAAGGTTCTAGTTCAATCCGCATTGCGGAAGTTCAGCTTTACAGCGTGATTGAGATTTAAAGGCAATGTTCCCGCTTTAGCGGAGACTGCACGTTAAACACGGCATATGTCGGCTCAATCGGAAATTACCTTTACATTTCTATCACGAAATCTGCAACGCAGATTGAATAGACCAGAATTACTGTATAAATGAACATGCACAATGTCAATGTGTGTCAAATATGTAAATTGAATACATTTGACCTGTATGTTAAACACACTGTGTGTTTATTCCACAGCCTTTTTTTAGGTAAGATGCCCAAATAATCATTTCTAGTTGAATAAACATATGAGACAATTTGAGAAAACACATTTTAAGTTGGAGCTTAAGTTTTTAGTTTAGGTAACACTTGGACCGAAAAGATGAATAAACCAAAAAAAGCCTTCGGAACCAGTTACTTAATAATAGTAAGTTGAAACAACTCGATTTTACAGTGTACTGCAATCCCTAAAGAGGAGGAGACTGGTGATGGCTGATGAGCTCAGGCTCATAGCAGATCAGGACATGGAGGAAGATAACTATGAAGGCATGGATTTGAGGAGAAGGAGGACCTTCTGGATGCAGAGCTGCTGTATGGTGATTATAGCAATGAAGAGCAGATGGAGCAGATAGTGGGAAGAGGAGGAGGAGATGGACACTGATCTTCAGCAGAGACCATCATCAGATGGGTAAGTATGTGTGTAAGTAAATTATGTGTGTGTGTGTGTTGATATTTGTTTTGTTTTCTTGTTTGAATAAATATTGCCATATATTCATGTCTGGAACTGTTAGTATTTACATGTAATAATACATATATTAATGCCAATATATCCTCGTTCAATGAAGTGATTCATCCTCAACAGTATTGATATCCATGACGGCATGCATTACTACATCTGTTCAAAAGATGGCAGTGATGACATTACTTGGGAGTTCTTGCTCTAAAATATTAATGCCATGGTTCAAAACCAACACACATACTCTGGGCCTATCACACATTCCCTCGTTTACAGACAGAAGTATTTCATTCTGAGAGATGGAGCACTTGTGAGAGGGAAAGAGGGAATTTAACCAATTTCCTCGCCAGAAAATGTATCCTTCTCAGACAGTGCTGAATGGGCATGGGCCCTGAATGGAAACATGATTAAAAGCAAGACCACAAACACTGCTCACTGAGTATAATACATTACATCCCAGGCTCAATGATATGGCAAAGCACTCATTCCTGCCATTTCCCACAGCAAGCAGTTGTTTTATACAGCCTTGATCAAAGTAAAGAACAAGGCTCCAAGAATGTTATAGGAAGTAAGTGCACTGCTAAGTAAATCAATATATGTATGTATTTAATGTATAAATATATATAATTAAAAGAAATGATTAAATAAATGTATAAATAAATGTAATGCAAATCATTATAATTTAATGTAAAGAATTCTGAGAATTCTGGCATGCACCTTGGATCTACAGTGGGGAGAACAAGTATTTGATAACCTGCAAAATTGGCAGCGTTTCCTACTTACAAAGCATGTAGAGGTCTGTCATTTTTATCATAGGTACACTTGAACTGTGAGAGACGGAATCTAAAACAAAAATCCCAAAATCACATTGTATGATTAAGTAATTAATTAGCATTTTATTGCATGACATAAGTATTTGATACATCAGAAAATAGGAACTTGACCAGGATTGCACACACTGCAGCAAGAATTTTTGCCCACTCCTCCATACAGACCTTCTCCAGATCCTTGAGGTTTTGGGGCTGTTTCTGGGTAATACGGACTTTCAGCTCCCTCCAAAGATTTTCTATTGGGTTCAGGTCTGGAGACTGGCTAGGCCGCTCCAGGACCTTGAGATGCTTCTTACGGAGCCACTCCTTAGTTGCCCTGGCTATGTGTTTTGGGTCGTTGTCATGCTGGAAGACCCAGCCACGACCCATCTTCAATGCTCTTACTGAGTGAAGGAGGTTGTTGGCAAAGATCTCGCGATACATGGCCCCATCCATCCTCCCCTCAATACGATGCAGTCATCCTGTCCCCTTTGCAGAAAAGCATCCCTGAAGAATGATGTTTCCACCTCCATGCTTCACGGTTGGGATGGTGTTCTTGGGGTTCTATTCATCCTCCTTCTTCCTCCAAACACGGCGAGTGGAGTTTAGAACAAAAAGCTCTATTCTTGTCTCAGCAGACCACATGACCTTCTCCCATTCCTCCTCTGGATCATCCAGATGGTCATTGGCAAACTTCAGACGGGCCTGGACATGTGCTGGCTTGAGCAGGGGGACCTTGCATGCACTGCAGGATTTTAATCCATGACAACATAGTGTTTTACTAATGGTTTTCTTTGAGACTGTGGTCCCAGCTCTCTTCAGGTCATTGACCAGGTCCTGCCGTGTAGTTCTGGGCTGATCCCTCACCTTCCTCATGATCATTGATGCCCCACGAGGTGAGATCTTGCATGGAGTCCCAGGCCGAGGGTGATTGACCGTCATCTTGAACTTCTTCCATTTTCTAATAATTGTGCCAACAGTTGTTGCCTTCTCACCAAGCTGCTTGCCTATTGTCCTGTAGCTCATCCCAGCCTTGTGCAGGTCTACAATTTTATCCCTGATGTCCTTACACAGCTCTCTGGTCTTGGCCATTGTGGAGAGGTTGGAGTCTGTTTGATTGAGTGTGTGGACAGGTGTCTTTTATACAGGTAACGAGTTCAAACAGGTGCAGTTAATACCGGTAATGAGTGGAGAACAGGAGAGCTTCTTAAAGAAAAACTAACAGGTCTGTGAGAGCCATAATTCTTACTGGTTGGTAGGTGATCAAATACTTATGTCATGCAATAAAATGCTAATTAATTACTTAAAAATCATACAATGTGATTTTCGGGATTTTTGTTTTAGATTCCATCTCTCACAGTTGAAGTGTACCTATGATAAAAATTACAGACCTCTACATGCTTTGTAAGTAGGAAAACCTGCAAAATCGGCAGTGTATCAAATACTAGTTCTCCCCACTGTATATGATGCATTTCAAATGCATTTTTCCTGGAATATTTCATTTCCATGTGATCTTTCTGACATGATCTATTACACGCAACCTTTCGTTGACAATGGATCAGTTCTCCTATTCTTTCTTTAAGTATCTGGTGCAAAGGTTGCCCCCGGAAATTCTCATTCCCCCCTCTCACATAGCTGACATGGGGCACAGACAAATGGTCCTATTAAGCTTTGCTGTCAGAGGTCATAAATCATTGCATCACCAAAACTTAAAACTAAATGTTGCTATTGAGAGCACACAATGAAAAACCTGAGAGCCTAACAAGTAAAGGACAATCATTCCATCATCGTTACAATCATTACATCCCTAAAGCCTATAAAAAAACTACTTTACATCACATTCTCAGATCTATTATGATGTACTGAAAATGAAGAAAAACCTCACTAAGATGGTGAAATATAATCAATATAGCGAGGATACCAACTTATTTGAGCAAGGGAGCACAAATATAACATAGGATCTCAATTCAAACCAGAAACCACTGAAGTAATTCATTTTAAATCCACAAAAGCCAGTCTCAGTGCAGTTTATGACTCCAAGACCAAATGTTCCCCCCTACTGAGACTCGACTGCGGTAGTAATTTAATGCCAGGCATCAGGGAGCTAATGTCTTACGCAGTCAAACGGGTAAACATTTAAACAAGCTTAAGGGAAGACAGAGAGCATCACCTACCAGTGGGAACAGAATTTCATTGCTATCCATTTGTTGTCCATCCACTTCATCAATAGTCAGAGGATTCTCAAGTCATAGAGGATGTGTCACGCCCTGACCTTAGAGATCCTTTTTATGTCTCTATTTGGTTTGGTCAGGGTGTGATTTGGGGTGGGTATTCTATGTTATATTTTTTGTATTTCTATGTTTTGGCCAGGTAGGGTTCTCAATCAGGGACAGCTGTCTATCGTTGTCTCTGATTGAGAACCATACTTAGGTAGCCTTTTTCCCACCAGTCTTTGTGAGAAGTTGACTTTTGTTTAGGGCACATAGCCTTTAGCATCATGGTTTGTTTTTGTAGTGTTTGTTGTTTTGTTCGGGGTCTTTTTTCCAAATAAAGAGAAAATGTACGCTCACCACGCTGCACCTTGGCCCACTTACTTCAACAGCCGTGACAGGATGCTGGAGGTTGAGATTTCTCAAGTAGCCCCTGACTGGGCCTTGTATCACTCTCTTTAATTCTTAAAGGGCCAGTGCAGTCAAAATCTATTTTTCCTGTGTTAATATTGCGCAACAGTTGAAACTAATACTATAAAAGTGTGAAAATAAACACCTTCTAATCAGCAGAATTACATGTGCATGAGTTTTGGCTTTCCATGCTGATATCACCATGCGGTAAATTGGTTAATAGACCAATGACAAACGGAGTTCCAAACCTCTCTGCCAAAAACAGCTAGTTTTCAGTTTTCCCCTCCCCACTCAGAACACTACCAGACAGTCCTAGCAAAATTATTGCTCGAGAAAATGTTAGCGGAAATATGGAAATCTTTATGGAAATCTGTTACAGTATGGTACATAACTGAAATTATTTGATATTGGTGTAAAAAAAAGCATTGGGCTTTTAAAGGGTATAGCATCAAGCTAAAGGTTGGTACTATTAGGCTATATTATTCCAAATGTTAAGATTTCTGTATTTGAATATATACTGAGCAAAAATATAAACACAACATGTAAAGTGTTGGTCCCATGATTCATGAGCTGAAATAAAAGATCCCAGAAAATATTCTATACGTTTACATCCCTGTTAGTGAGCATTGCTCCTTTGCCAAGATAATCTATCTACCTGACTGGTGTAACATATCAAGAAGCTGATTAAACAGCATGATCATTGCACAGGTGAACCTTGTGCTGGGAATAAAAGGCCACTTTAAAATTTGCATTTTTGTCACATACCACAATGCCACAGATGTCTCAAGTTGAGGGAGCATGTAATTTGGCATGCCGACTGCAGGAATGTCCACCAGAGCTGTTGCCAGAGAATTTAATGGAATTTAATGTTAACTTCTCTACCTTAAGCCGCCTCCAGCGTAGTTTTCAAGAATTTGGCAGTACGTCCAACCCAGGACCTCCACATCTGGCTTCTTCACCTGTGGGATCGTCTGAGACCAGCCACCTGGAAAACTGATTAAACTGTGGGTATGCACAAACGAAGAATTTCTGCACTGTCAGAAACTGTTTCAGGGAAGCTCACTGCATGCTCGTCATCCTCACCAGGGTCTTGACCTGATTGCAGTTTGGCATCGTAACCGACTTCAGTTTGCAAATGTTCACCTTCGATGGGCATGCTGGAGAAGTGTGCTCTTCATGAATCCTGGTTTCAACTGTACTGAGCGGTTTGCTAATGTCAATTTTGTGATCAGAATGCCCCATTGTGGCAGTGGGGTTATGGTATGGACAGGCATAAGCTACGGACAATGAACACAATTGCATTTTATCGATGGCAATTTGAATGCACAGAAATACCATGATGAGATGTTGAGGCCCATTGTCGTGCCGTTCATCCACCACCATCACCTCGTATTCAAGCATGATAATGCACAGCCCCATGTTGCAAGGATCTGTACGCAATTCCTGGAAGCTGAAAATGTCCTAATTCTTCCATGGCCTGCATATTCACCAGACATGTCACACATTGAGCATGTTTGAGATGCTCTAGATGGACGAGCAAGATAGCATGTTCCAGTTCCTGCCAATATCCAGCTCTTTGCACAGCAATTGAAGAGGAGTGGGACAACATTCCACAGGCCACAATCAACAGCCTGATCAACTCGAAGGAAGGAGATGTGTCACACTGCATGAGGCAAATGGTGGTCACACCAGATACTGACTGGTTTCCTGATCCACGCCCCTACCTTTTTTTAAGGTATCTGTGACCAACAGATGCATATCTGTATTCTCAGTCGCGTGAAAATCCATGGATAAGGGCCTAATGAATTTATTTAAATTGAATGATTTCCTTATATGAACTCTAACTCAGTAAAATCTTTGAAATTGCTGCATGTTGTGTTTATAGTTTTGTTCAGTGTAGTTTAACTTTTGAAGGGAATCTGAAATAAACAATACGAAAGTCATTGCTATTCTGTGCAGCATCCTAATGAAACACAATGTAATTAAACTTCTCTACAGAGTAAAGAAAGCCACTCTGATTAAGCATATGCATGCATATGAAGCCAGTTGAATTCTGGTAGTGAAGTGTGTTTTCAGAGGATGGTTGCAGAGGACCTCAGGGACCCAAGGCCGACAGAAACATCCCACCCAGTTGATTTGCATTTCACAAAACTGCATGTTAATAAATACAGAGCTCATCAGGTTGAGGATGACTTCACAATCAAATTAAAATATGAATTAAGGACACCCCCACACTGCATATCTTCATGAGCAAATTGTCCTGTGCTGTTCTGTGGAGAGAATTCAAAAACAACTTCTGAGAGGGACGGGGAAAGTGTATGAAAGGGAAACGTTATGGGTTCTGGTTAGCAGTGGTGCAAAGTACTTAAGTAAAATAATTTAAATGATTACTTAAGTCATTTTTTGGGGTATCTGTACATTCACTTTACTATTCATCTTTGTGACAACTTTTACTTCACTACATTCCTAAAGAAAAACTTACTTTTTACTCCATATGAAAAATTGTTGAAATCTGTGTGGGTAGCTGGACAGGTAGGATGACTGACAATAGTGAAGGTGAGAAAGTGGGTAGTTTGTCTGTGCTGCATAACAAAGGAAACAGAACAACATATATCCAATCAAATTGAAATCAGAAAGTCAAATCATAACAATCAAATAAAACTTTATTTGTCATGCGCCGAATACAACAGGTGTAGATCTTACAGTGAAATGCTAACTTACAAGACCTTACCAAAAATCAAATCAAATGTATTTGTCACATACACATGGTTAGCAGGTGTTAATGCAAGTGTAGCGAAATGCTTGTGCTTCTAGTTCCGACCATGCAGTAATATCTAACAAGTAATATAACCTATGCGCCTTCTTCCCCACGCTGTCTGTGTGGGTGGACCATTTCAGTTTGTCCATGATGTGTACTCCGAGGAACTTAAAACTCTCCACCCTCTCCACTACTGTCCTGTCAATGTAGATAGGCGGCTGCTCCCTCTGCTGTTTCCTGAAGTCCACGATCAACCAACAATGCAGTTAAGAAAATACCCCCCCAAAAGCAAGAGATTAGAATAACAAAGGATTAAAAAGCAGCAGTAAATAACAACAGTGGGGCTTTATACAGGGGGTACCGGTACAGAGTCAATGTGCAGGGGCACCGGTGTTGAGGTAATATGTACATGTAGGTAATATGTACATGACCAGGGCCCCTTATGGGCCCTGGTCAAAAGGGGTGCACTTCATTGGGAATAGAGGGCCATATGGGACGTTGACAATGACACTGCAACCAGACTCTCGAGGGGGGAATAGCCAAGCTCATATTACATCCAGAGAGGAAAAAAAGCTAGATAGAGGTCTGCTGACTGAACACACTCACACCTACTGTGACATATGTTTTGATTATCAGTGACATGACATTTAGCAGTTACATGACATTTAAAATACAGTAGTCCCATTTAGTTCCAGTAAATCAATAATCAGTTCCAGTACATTGGTTGAAGGTACTGCTCACAGAAGTTTTGCAATTTCAACAGATTCCCCATTACTTTATAAAAGCCTATTACTATTTTCATTTGAGATATTGTGCTGTACCTAGCCTGTAACATTTAACATTTAAAGGGTACACACCAATACATAAATCTATTAGCTTTGACAAGACCTATATGCAATGGAAACATTTTTTTTCTCCTCTTTGATGAAAATGTGCATTATAACATTATCATACGCATGGATTTCTGCCCAACCAAATGACAAGGTATTGCATATTTTGTTTAATATTAGCTGCTTTTCTCCTGCTCTCTTTCTCATTTTGCCCCTGAATGTAAATCAATATTGGCCTTGAGAGTTCACTATTGCACCCAGGCTTTTCCCTGAGACTTGTCCCCTTCTGCAACTCACAATTAATCTCTGCTCTCTTTGAGTTTGTGTTTAGGCTGTTTGATTTCTAATTAAGCCTTCATGTAGGCCCAACCTAGCTGAGTTTTTACCTCGTTGAGTATTGAGTAATCGAGTGGCAACATTCCTGGAGGCCTGATCTGAGACAGAGATAGTGGTTAAATAATGTGATATAAATACAGTGTAGAAGTTAGAAGCATTACCTAATACTCAAGGCTGGGATTCAATTCGTGGCGCATAGTGCAGGTCACTCACTTTAGCCGACAATGCAGCTTTTAAAGGCATTTTCCCTGACGCTCACGTAGATTGCATTCATGGTAAATGCTGTGCATGTCGGCTAAATCATAAATGACCTTTAATAGGTTGTTATAGTGCGCCAAGCTATAACCCGGCTTGCATTGGGGCGGCAGGTAGCCTAGTGGTTAGAGCGTTGGACTAGTAACCGAAAGGTTGCAAGATTGAATCCCCGAGCTGACAAGGTAAAAATCTGTAGTTCTGCCCCTAAACAAGGCAGTTAACCCACTGTTCCTAGGCTGTCATTGAAAATAAGAATTTGTTCTTAACTGACTTGCCTCGTAAAATAAAATGTAAAAAAATTGACACCCAGCCTTAAGTCTCTGGATCTGTCATAATGACAGACTTACCAAGTCCACGGCTAGCTCTGGCGAGACTCCTTGGTCAACCAGGCCAAGCAGTTTACAATGTTTAAGCATTGTATTGGTGACAAAAATAAATAAAAAAGGAAACAAAAGAAGGCATGCCAAAGCTAAATGTTTAACTAAACAAACTCAGGGAAGGCCCTGCCATGCCGAGTTGCTTCTGTCCACCTCTCTCTCACTGATTGCCGATTACAAACACCTGTGTAATCAACACTTATCAAGCCTGGCACAGCACCTGGTCCGTTTGCTGCCGCCACCTAGAGATGGGGGCAGTGGTGGAAAAAGTACCCAATTGTCATATTTGAGTTAAAGTAAAGATACCTTAATAGACTAAATGACTCAAGTAAAAGCAGAAGTCACCCTGTAAAATACTACTTCTTATTCTCCATATCCCCAGATTCCTACCACAAGTTATAAACCTCTTCACCTGGATCATCGCAGCTAGCTAGCGACTTTCCGATTGGCCTTTTCTGGCTAATGTCTCTGTCCTGAAGCAAGCACCAATTAGCCTGGAGCTAGCCTATGCTAGGCCCATCTCCCGGCTAGCTGAAGAGGTCCATCAGCCACTCCTTGGGCTACAACACCTATTTTGCCAATTGGCCTGGACCCCTTTTATTGCCGATACGGAGCCCTGCCGATCCTTCACGACTGGACTACCTACGTAATCCGCACAAGGGAGATTGTCAACTGGCTGACCCGTCGCGACGTCCCCTGAATGCCCGCCTGCTGGCCACAGCCCGCTAGCTGTCTAGAGCACACCGGACTGTTAGCTGAAGAAGTCCATCAGCCAATTTTTTGGGGGTACTATACCTATTTTGCCAATTGGCCTGGACCCTATTACTACACGGAGCCCTGCGGATCCATCATGACTGATCTGCCGACATAACTGCACGAAGGGGCTACAACTTACTTCTTTCGTTGCGACGTCCCTCTAAGGCCCTTCTGCAAGCCTGCCATCCCCGGCCCGCTAGCTGTCTGAATCGCTCATCCAGCTCGCCCAGCTACTCACTGGCCCCAATGATCACTCAGCTACGCATGCCTCTCCTTAAAACCAGTTATGCATTAGGGGGCGCTATTATTTTTTTTTAATGAAAAACATTCCCGTTTTAAACAAGATATTTTGGCACGAAAAGATGCTCGACTATGCATATAATTGACAGCTTTGGAAAGAAAACACTCTGGCGTTTCCAAAACTGCAAAGATATTGTGTGTGAGTGCCACAGAACTGATGTTACAGGCGAAACCCAGATAAAAATCCAACCAGGAAGTGCCGCATTTTTTAAAACCGCCTCATGCCAATGACTCCTTATGGCTGTGAATGAGCTACGAATGAGCTTACGTTTTCCACGTATTCCCCAAGGTGTCTACAGCATTGTGACGTCTTTTTACGCATTTCCATTGAAGAATAGCTGTAAGGGACCATATATAGCAAGTGGTCACATGGTGTCTCCCGCAGAAAATCTTGCGTAAAATACTGAGGTAGCCACTTTTCCAATCGCTTCTTATGAGAAACCAATTGCCTCGACGGATATATTATCGAATATATATGTTAAAAACACCTTGAGGATGGATCCTAAACAACGTTTTCCGTGTTTCTGTCGATATTATGGAGTTAATTTTGAAAAAAGTTTGGCGTTGTAGTGGTAGCATTTTCCAGGCGATTTCTCAGCCAAGCATGATGAACAAAAGGGAGCTATTTTGCCTACAAAAATAATCTTTTTGGAAAAAAGGAACATTTGCTATCTAACTGGGAGTCTCCTGAGTGAAAACATCCGAAGCTCTTCAAAGGTAAATTATTTAATTTGGTTGCTTTTCTTATTTTCGTGAAAATGTTGCCTGCTGCCAGCAGAGCCTAGCATAGCATTATGCCATGATAAACTTACACAAATGCTTGTCTAGTGTTGGCTGTAATGCATATTTTGAAAATCTGAGATGACAGTGTTGTTAACAAAAGGCTAAGCTTGTGTTTGAATATATTTATTTCATTTCATTCGCGATTTTCATGAATAGGAAAAGTTACTAGGGGTATTTATGTCCGCTGCGTTATGCTAATTCGTTTGAGGCTATGATTACGATCCCGGATCCGGGATTGCTCGTCGCAAGAAGTTAACCCTTTAGTTCCACCTCCCCACACATGCGGTGACCTCACCTGGTTTAAATGATGCTTCTAGAGACAATAGATCTCTCATCGTCACTCAATGCATAGGTTTACCTCCACTGTATTCACATCCTACCATACCTTTGTCTGTACATTATGCCTTGAATCTATTCTACCATGCCTAGAAATCTGCTCCTTTTACTCTCTATTCTGAACGTACTAGACGACCAGTTCTTATAGCCTTTAGCCGTACCCTTATCCTACTCCTCCTTTGTTCCTCGTGATGTAGAGGTTAACCCAGGCCCTGCAGTGCCTAGCTCCACTCCCATTTCCCAGGCACTCTCATTTGTCGACTTCTGTAACTGTGAAAGCCTTGGTTTCATGCATGTTAACATTAGAAGCCTCCTCCCTAAGTTTGTTTTATTCACTGTTTTAGCACACTCTGCCAACCCGGATATCCTAGCCTGAAATGTCCATCCCTAACTATAACATTTTCCGACAAGACAGAACTGCCAAAAGGGGCGGAGTTGCAATCTACTGCAGAGACAGCCTGCAGAGTTCTGTCATACTATCCAGGTCTGTGCCCAAACAATTCGAGCTTCTACTTTTAAAAATCCACCTTTCCAGAAACAAGTCTCTCACCGTTGCCGCTTGTTATAGACCACCTTCTGCCCCCAGTTGTGCCCTGGACACCATATGTGAATTGATTGCCCCCATCTATCTTCAGAGCTTGTGTTGTTAGGTGACCTAAACTGGGACATGCTTAACACCCCGGCCATCCTACAATCTAAGCTTGATTCCCTCAATCTCACACAAATTATCAAGGAAACAACCAGGTACAACGCCAAATCCATAAACACGGGCACCCTCAAAGATATCATCCTAACCAACCTGCCCTCCAAATAAACCTCTGCTATCTATAACCAGGATCTTAGTGATCACTGCCTCATTGCCTGCGTCCGTAATGGGTCTGCGGTCAAACGACCACCCCTCATCACTGTCAAACGCTCCCTAAAACACTTCAGCGAGCAGGCCTTTCTAACCGACCTGGCCCGAGTATACTGGAAGGATATTGACCTCATTCCGACAGTAGAGGATGCCTGGTTAATCTCCAAAAGTGCTTTCCTTACTATCTTACATAAGCATGCCCCATTCAAAAAACTTTACAACCAGGAACAGATATAGCCCTTGGTTCACTCCAGACCTGACTGCCCTTGACCAACACAAAAACATCCTGTGGCGTACTGCACTAGCATCAAATAGCCCCCCAATATGCAACTTTTCAGGGAAATTAGGAACCAATATATGCAGGCAGTTAGGAAAGCAAAGCCTATATTTTTCAAACAGAAATTTGCATCCTGTAGCACAAACTCCAAAAAGTTTGGGGACACTGTAAAGTCCATGGAGAATAAGAGTACCTCCTCCCAGCTGCCCACTGCACTGAGGCTAGGAAACACTGTCACCACCGATAAATCCATGAGAATTTAACATTTCAATAAGCATTTTTCTACAGCTGGCCTTGCGTTCCACCTGGCTACCCCTACCCCTAACCCGGTCAACAGCCTTGCACCCACCACAGCAACTTTCCCAAGCCTCCCCATTTCTCTTTCACCCAAATCCGATAGGTGATGTTCTGAAAGAGCTGCAAAATCTGGACCCCTACAAATCAACCGGGCTAGACAATCTGGACCCTCTCTTTCTAAAATGATCTGGGGAAATTGTTGTAACCCCTATTACTAGCCTGTTCAACCTCTCTTTTGTATCGTCTGAGATCCCCAAAGATTGGAAAGCTGCCGTGGTCATCCCCCTCTTCAAAGGGGGACACACTCTAGACCCAAATTGCTACATACCTATTTCTATCATACCCTGCCTTTCTAAGATCTTCGAAAGCCAAGTCAACAAACAGATCACCGACCATTTCAAATCCCACCGTACCTTCTCCGCTATTCAATCTGGTTTCCGAGCTGGTCATGGGTGCACCTCATCTACGCTCAAGGTCCTAAACGATATCATAACCGCCATCGATAAGAGACAATACTGTGCAGCTGTATTCATCAACCTGGCCAAGGCTTTCGACTCTGTGAATCACCACAATCTTATTGGCAGACTCAACAGCCTTGGTTTCTCAAATGACTGCCTCGCCTGGTTCACCAACTACTTATCAGATAGAGTTCAGTGTGTCAAATCGGAAGGCCTGTTGTCCGGACCACTGGCAGTCTCTATGGTGCCACAGGGTTCAATGCTCGGGCCGACTCTTATCTCTGTATACATCAATGATGTCGCTCTTGCTACTGGTGATTCTCTGATCCACCTCTACGCAGATGACACCATTTTGTATACTTCTGGCCCTTCTTTGGACACTGTGTTAATTAACTTCCAGACGCGATTCAAGTCACCATAGCAGCACCCACCCGTAGCACGCGCTCCAGCAGGTATATTTCACTGGTCACCCCCAAAGCCAATTCCTCCTTTGGCCACCTTTCCGTCCAGTTCTCTGCTGCCAATGACTGGAACGAACTGCAAAAATCACTGAAGCTGGAGACTTATTTCTCCCTCACTAACTTGAAGCACCAGCTGTCAGAGCAGCTCACAGATCACTGTACCTGTACATAGCCCATCTGTAAATATCCCATCCAACTACCTCATCCCCTATACTGATATTTATTGCATTTATTTTGCTCCTTTGCACCCCAGTATCTCTACTTGCACACTCATCTTCTGCACATCTATCACTCCAGTGTTTAATTGCTATATTGTAATTATTTTTCCACTACTAATTGTATAGTAAGACTTCATCTGGCCACGTACCGACAGACTTTGACAAATCATACTGTACATGCTGTAACCTAAGAAAGTCTACTTTACCCAAATGAAAAAATGTGCCTCAATAAAAAGGGACGTGGAGTCTTTTCAGTATAAGCCACAGTCACATTTACCCCAAACTCTCAAAAGTGCTGTGCTGTTGAGTGGATTAGTGAGCTTAAAGGTGCTCTTTAATTCAGTCCTAACCTGTGGGGAGACTAATAGTGGGGAGTTGTAATGATCTTAATCCCCTTAAGGCCTTCATTTCTTTGAGAGCACTCCCCAGCGTATACTTCAAAAGTAATCAAATGTCAAGGTTTATGATATGCTAATTATTATAGGTCAGACATGGCGGTAGTGTACTCTGAGTCCACCTGCTGAATGAACCAATAGCCCAATACCAGGTGTATATTCTACTCTTGATCATGGAAACCTGTTCACATACATGTGCATGTTCATACTGTGTACCTACACCTTAGCCTGGGTTTCAATAATGTTGAGTTTGTCAATACAATACAACCCCAAATTAGAGGTGTAAAGATGACCAACTTTACTTTCCAAAGAGGTAATTTTTAACTGGACTGATATTTAAACAGTCAACAATCAGCCCACTTCTAAGGTTGAGGATATACATTAATACGATGTGTAATTATTAGGAAAGACAAAACGTTGAAGTACCACCCCATTGTACGGCCACACATGACCTTTAAGTTGCTCTAATCAGCTATGCATCAGAATTTAGCCTTTGGTTCTTGTGTAAATCTCCCACAGCCTGCATTTTCCATTATATTATCGGAGACAAGATAAAAGGAAAATGGGAACAGAGACAATAATGGGATCGAGGCTCACAGTAAGTCACCAGTGATACGTAAACACAGCCAAGTGAGAGTTATACTTGACTGTATTTCCCCGTTTATTCTCGCCTGCTGTGTACACCCCCCTTTTTCTGAGTACCATCTTCTAACTCTTTGTCTTTCCCCAGAGGACCCAGGTGTGTTTAAAAAATAATGCTGAAATAAGATGGTTGGTGCAATGAGAGACTTTTGAACTGAGGCAACAACACAGCGTTGTTTTTCCGGCATCAGTCTCGATAACAATATAGTCAATAGACAGACATGGATAACCTCAGGGTTTGTAATTTTCTATCCTACTGACAGGCAGGTGACAAACTAACATGGAGTTGTAACATACGGCTAGTAATGAAAAATGTGTGATTTTGTTAAGTTTTGTGGTTCCGGTTGCCTGCTAGGAGCTGCTCCATTGGGAATATACAAGTGATTGATTGAGGTGGGTTGCAGCATAAAAAAGCAACATATTTTCCTCTTGAACATAATGGATCCATGTGCATTTGGAAAGTACTCAGACCCCTTCACTTTTCTACATTTTTTACCGTTACAGCCTTATTCTCAAATTGATTAAATTATTTTTTCCCTCCCTCATCAATCTACACACAATACCCACAATGACAAAGCAAAAACAGTTTTTTAGAATATATTTAACATTTATAAAATAAACTGAAATATCACATTTACGTAAGTATTCAGACCCTTTAATCAGTACTTTGTTGATGCACCTTTGGCAGTGATTACAGCCTTGAGTCTTAGATATGACACTACAAGCTTGGCACAGCTGTATTTGGTGAGTTTCTCCCATTCTTTTCTACAAATCCTCTCAAGTTCTGTCAGATTGGATGTGGAGCGTCGCTGCACAACTATTTTCAGGTCTCTCCAGAGATGTTCAATCGGGTTCAAGTCCGGGCTCTGGCTGGGCCACTCAAGGACATTCAGAGACTTGTCCTGAAGCCACTTCAGCAGTGGTTTGGCTATGTGCTTAGGGTCGTTATCCTGTTGGAAGGTGAAGCTTCGTCCCAGTCTGAAGTCCCGAGCGCTGTGGAGAAAGGTTTTCATCAAGGATCTCTCTGTACTTTGCTCTGTTCACCTTTCCCTCTATCCTGACTTGTCTCCCAGTCCCTGCCGCTGAAAAACATCCCCTCAGCATGATGCTGCCACCACCATGCTTCACCATGCCTTTCCAAATCATGTCCAATCAATTGAATTAACCACAGGTGGACTCAAATCAACATTTTGAAACATTTCAATGATGATCAATGGAAACAGGATTCAACTGAGCTCAATTTCGAGTCTCATAGCAAAGGGTCTGAATACTTATAGTACCAGTCAATAGTTTGGACACACCAACTAATTCAAGGGTTTTCTTTCATTTTAATAATTTCTACATTGTAGAATAATAGTGAAGACATCACAACTATGAAATAACACATATGGAATCATGTAGTAACCAACAAAGTGTTAAACAAATCAAAATGTATTTTATATTATAGATTCTTCAAAGTAGCCACCCTTTGCTATTTACATTTTTTAACTTTTTTTTTTTTTTTTTCTTTTTCTAACTGGCTGAGTATATTGGTTCCCGACTTCCCTGAAAAGTTGCAGGGGCTGTTTGATGCTAATGCAGAACGCCACAGGATGTTTTTGTGCTGGTCAAGGGCGGTCAAGTCTGGGGTGAACCAAGGGCTATATCTGTTCTTAGTTCTACATTTTTTGAATGGGGCATGCTTATTAAAGATTGAGAGGAAAGCACTTTTGAAGAGCAACCAGGTACCCTCTACTGACGGGATGAGGTCAAGATCCTTCCAGGATACCCGGGCCAGGTCGATTAGAAAGGCCTGCTCGCTGAAGTGTTTTAGGGAGCGTTTGACAGTGATGAGGGGTGGTTGTTTGAACCCAGACCCAGTACGCACGCAGGCAATGAGGCAGTGATGGCTGAGATCCTGGTTGAAGACAGCAGAGGTGCATTTAGAGGGCAGGTTGGTCAGGATGATATCTAAGAGGGGGCCCATGGTTATGGATTTAGGGTTGTATCTGGTAGGATCCTTGATGATTTGTGTGAGATTGAGGGCACCTAGCTTAGAATGTAGGACGGCCGGTGTGTTAAGCATGTCCCAGTTTAGGTCACCTAACAGTGCGAACTGCGATCAATTCATATATGGTGTCCAGGGCACAACTAGGCGCCGAGGGGGGTCTACAACAAGCGGCAACGGTGAGAGACTTGTTTATGGAAAGGTGGATTTTTAAAAGTAGCAACTTGAATTGTTTGGGCACAAACCTGGATAGTATAACAGAACTCTGCAGGCTCTCTGCAGTAGATTGCAACTCCGCCCCCTTTGGCAGTTCTATCTTGTCAGAAAATGTTATAGTTAGGGATTGAAATTTCAGGATTTTTGGTGGCCTTCCTAAGCCAGGATTTAGACACGGCTAGGACATTTGAGTTGGCAGAGTGTGCTAAAGCAGTGAATAAATTAAACTTAGGGAGGAGGCTTCTAATGTTAACATGCATGAAACCAATAGTTTTACGGTTACAGAAGTCAACAAATGAGAGTGCCTGGGAAATGGGAGTTATGCTGGGGGCTGCAGGTTCTGGGTTAACCTCTACATCACGAGAGGAACAAAGGAGGAGAAGGAAGAGTACGGCTAAAGGCTATACAAACTGGTAGTCTAGTGTGTTCGGAACAGAGAGTAAAATTAACAGATTTCTGGGCGAGGAAGAATAGAGTCAAGGCATAATGTACAGACAAGGGTATGGTAGGATGTGAATACAGTGGAGGTAAGCCTAGGCATTGAGTGACAATGAGAGAGGTTTTGTCTCTAGAGGCACCATTTAAGCCAGGTGCTGTCACCGCATGTGTAGGGGGTGGGACATCAGGGCTAGGTAAGGCATATTGAGCAGGGCTTGAGGCTCTACAGTGAAATAAGACATAATTTACTAACTAAACAGCAATAGACAAGGCATATTGACATTAGGGACAGGCATGTGTAGCCGAGTGATCATAGGATCCAATGAGTAGCTAGTCGAGCTGGAGGCACGGCAATTCAGTCAGCTAGCAGGCCGGGGCTAGGAGCAGGCTAGCAGATGGGCCTCAGGGGGACGTCGCAACGGCAGAGTCTGTTGAATCCCCCTTGGGTGGTCACGTCGGCAGACCAATCGTGATGGATCGGCGGGGCTCCGTGTCAGCAGCAAAGGGTCCAGGCCAATTGGCAGAAGAGGTAATGCATCCCAGGAATTATCTGATGGAATTATTCGGCTAGCCGAGAGAAGGGCCTAGCTCAAGGCTAGCTCCAGGCTAACTGGTGCTTGCTCCGGGACAGAAACCTCATCGGACGGTTATGCCAGTAGACCAGCCGTGATGGATCGTCTGGGCTCTGTGTCGGCAGCAAAGGGTCCTGTCCAATTGGCAGAAGAGGTATTGAAGCCCAGGAATTATCTGATGGAATTCTTCAGCTAGCCGGGAGATGGGCCTAGCTCGAGGCTAGCTCCAGGCTAACTGGTGCTTGCTTCGGGACAGAAACCCCATCGGACGGTTACGTCAGTAGACCAGCCATGATGGATCAGCTGGGCTCCGTGTCGGCAGCAAAATGTCCAGGCCAATTGGCAAAAGAGGTAATTGAAGCCTAGGGATTGCTTGATGGAATCTCTTTGGCTAGCCGGGAGATGGGCCTATCTCGAGGCTAGCTCCAGGCTAACTGGTGCATGCTTCGGGACAGAGACGTTAAACAGGATTAGCCACTCAGATAGCAGCTAGCTCGCTGCGATGATCTGGAATAAAGGTTTAGAGCTTGCTGTAGAAATCCGGAGATGTGGTATAGAAAAGCAGTCTCATATTCTCTGGGTAGATATATTATATTGCGCTGTGCAGGCTGGCAAGAGTTTCCCGGGCTGAGGCTGGCAGTCCGAGTTAACGGTGATGACCGCTAGCTGTGGCTAACTGACTACTAGCTAGTGGCTAGTTACCTGGCTAGCTTCTGAAGGGTGAGGCGGGTTGCAGGACAGTATGTTCAGTCCTTAGATGGAAAATTAGATTTAAAAAAAAGAATACAGATATATACGAAATATATACGAAGAAAAACAATATATACAAGGGACGGGACAAGACAATCCAAACAGACATCCCCACTGCTATGCCATCTTGGAGTGAGCGAAACCCAGGAAACTTTGTAACTGCACCCTGGATGTAAGTTGAGGCCAATCTACCACTGCTTTCACTTTTCCAGGATCCACTTGGACATTTCCCTCAGTGATGAAATAACCCAGAAAGGAGAATGTAGAGCGGTGGAACTCACACTTTTCGGCTTTCACGAACAGTTGGTTCTTCAGGAGGCACTGAAGGACTTGTCTGACATGAAGAACATCTTCTTGGGCAGACCGGGAAAAAAAACAGGATGTCTTCAAGGTAGACGAACATGAAGCGGTTTAGCATGTCCTGGACCACATCGTTTACCAGAGCCTGGAAGACAGCTGGTGAGGACAAACGGCATGACCTGGTACTCATAATGTCCACTGGCTGTGTTGAATGCTGTCTTCCACTCATCTCCTTCTCATATCCGAACCAGGTGGTAGGCATTCCGAAGGGCCAGTGTGGAAAAAATGTTGGGCCCCTGGAGAGGTTCGAAGGCCGAGGAGAGGAGTGGAAGGGGGTAACGATTCTTGATCGTTATATCATTCAGACCCCGGTAGTCAATGCACAGATGCAGGGTCTTGTCCATCTTCTCCACAAAGAAAGCCCCCACGCCGGCAGGAGATGCAGACAGACAGATGCCTCCAGTAGCCAGAGAATCCTCAATGTACTCCTCCATGGCCTTGGTCTCTAGGCCGGATAGAGAATATAGCTGACCACGAGGTGGTGTGGTGCCTGGGAGGAGATCAATGGCACAATCATAAGGACGGTGCAGGGGAAGAGAAGTAGCCCGTGTCTTACTGAAGACCTCCAGGAGGTCATGGTACTCAGCGGGGATGGCAGACACATTTGTGGCTTTGCTTACGTCCTGAGGGGGACGTCCCAAGGACGGTTGTGCCGCTTTTAGGCAATGAGAATGACAAAATGGGCTCCAACCCAGGATGGAGCTCGTGGTCCAGTCAATAACAGCATTGTGTTTCTGGAGCCAAGAAAATCCCAAAACCACAGGTACATGGCGGGAAATTGATGAGGAGAAACTGTATGGTCTCACTGTGGTTTCCTGACACCCGTATATAAACGGGCACAGTGCTATGGGTGACTCTTCCAATAGAGCGGTGGTCCAGTGCCCTCGCATCCATGGGGACAGAGAAGTTGAGTGGGAAAACCTAATTCATAAACCATGGTAGCGTCCATAAAACTCTCATCAGCCCCAGAGTCAATGAGCACCCGGAGAAAATTAGACTGGTCTCCCCACATTAGAATCACAAAAAAGGTGGACAGGTGATGGAAGTTAGGGGACTCCCAGTCTGGCTCACCAGAGTACTTGTACCCACTAAAGAAAAGGGCTTCTTAACTGGGCAAGAGGCTGTATAATGTCCCACCCCTCCACAGTACAGACAACGGTTAGAATTCAGCCTATGTTAGCGTTCCCCAACCAATTGCCTAGCTCTTCCCAGTTGCACGGGCTCAGGAGTATCCAACTCACCCGTCGCCAATGATTCTCTGGGAACCTCGGGTGTTTTCGGCTCTCCTCAGATATACCAACTTCGGGGATTTCTGGATTCCTTCGGACAGGCACCAGCACCAGAAGACAAACGAGTGTTCCCGAGACCCAACCTCTTCTCACACCGGCGCTCTCGTAGGCGCCCATCAATCTTAATCACCAGGGCGATGAGGGAATCGAGGTCCCATGGTATTTCCTGAGCTGCGAGCTCGTCCTTTATCCCCTCCGACAGTCCGTGGAGAAAGGTGTCAAACAAAGACTCTGGATTCCAGGACCTCTCAGCGGCCAATGTGTAAAAATCTCCTGCATAGTCTGGCACACCACGGGAGTTCTGATGAACCTGCGGTAGTTTGAGCCGCCTCCCTCACGGGCACCGGAGAATCGAAAACCTTCCTCACTTCCTCCATGAATTCCTCCAGGCTATGGCACACAGCGGATTTCTGCTCCACACAGCCGTTGCCCAGGAGAGCGCTCTTCTGGACATTACCATGATTAAATATGCTATCTTCGATCGGTCCGACGGGAACGAAGAGGGCTGTAGTTCAAAAATGAGGGAGCACTGGGAAAGGAATGCCTGGCAGGTACCAGGATCGCCTGCATAACGCTCCGGAGGAGGTAAGCGGGATTCTCGTGGAGCCAGGGTAGGTTGAACAAATCCACTAGTAGTAGAAAGGTTACTGGGTGGTTGGGAGGTCTCAGAGGTGGCGGGCTGCCTATGAGCTAACTTACTGATTTGCTCTGTTATAACCTCGTGGCGTTCCGTCGGGGAACGAATCCCTTCCAAAAGGTCCAGCAGTAGCTCCTCATGCCTCCCAATGGTGGCTACCTGCAGGGAGACAGTGTGATGGAGCTGGTCCCAGTCTGCTGTGTCTGTCATGGTCAGTTCGAACTATAAGGGCACAAGGCGAGACCCAAATGCAGACACAGGAGGCAGATGGTTGAGCTGTGATATTTATTACACCAAAAGGGTTAGGAAAAAGGCAGGTCGGGGACAGGCGAGAGCTCATAAACCATGTCAGAGTCCAAACAGTACCAGGGGATAGGCAGGCTCGAGGTCAGGACAGGCAAGGGTTCAGTGAACAGGTCCAAGTCCAAACAGTACAAGGGGATAGGCAGGCTCGAGGTCAGAACAGGCAGAGTGGTCAGGCAGGCCAATTCGTTGTCAGGACAGGCAAAGGTCAAAATCAGGAGGGCTAGGATAAAACAGACTGGGTAAAATCGGAGCTAGGAGAGACGTTGGTTGACTTGACAAAATAAGACAAACTGGCACAGAGAGACAGGAAACATAGGTATAAATACACCGGGGAAATAAGCAAAACCTGGAGGGGGTGGAGACAATCACAAGGACAGGTGAACCAGATCAGGGTGTGACAAAGAAGGAAAGAAATTCCACAAATTCACTTTTAACAATGCACATCTGTTAATTGAATTCCATTTCAGGTGACTACTGGTTGAAGCTGGTTGAGAGAATGCCAAGAGTGTGCAAAGCTGTCATCAATGCAAATGGTGGCAACTTTGAAAAATCTCAAATCTAAAATATACTTTGATTTGTTTAACACTTTGTTGGTTACTACATGATTCCATATGTGTTATTTCATAGTTTGATGTCTTCACTATTATTCTACAATGTAGAAAATAGTAAAAATAAAGAAAACTCTTGAATGAGTAGGTGTGTCCAAACTTTTGACCGGTACTGTATGTAAATAAGGGATTTATTTTGTTTTATTTTTAATACATAAAATCATTTTTTCTTTGTCATTATGGGGTATTGTGTGTAGATTGATGGGGGGGAAAAACATTTTATAATAAAGCTGTAACACATCAAAATGTGGAAAATGTCAAGGGGTCTGTATACTTTCCGAATGCACATGATATGATATTTTGATCAAGTTGTTTTTGTTGTACAGATGTAGGATCTTAATTTGATCACCCTGCAATGCAGGAAATTTAAAACTAGTAGTGTATTTGAGGTTTAAAAAGGCTTCTGAAATTTCAGACTTGATTTTCACTTTACAAAAAATGTATCAACCCCTGCCAAAATCTCCATGAATTATCCACACAATAATTCACATTACCTGTTGCTGCAGGATTATTTTCCTGCTGTGAGAAACTGATCATATCTGTATTTGTATGCTAAACTCTGGTTTCCTGTGGTAATAATATCTAAACCAATACCTTCCCCTGTATAAAACCTATTGTATAAAAAATACCATAGAGCAGCAGCCATGACATACCATATAATTTATGAATAACAGGTGAGAGGAATTTGCTGCTTTGCTGTGAGGTGCTTACAGATGTAGGATCTTAATTTGAGCCCCTTTGCTTCAGCAGGAATATAATCCTGCAGCAGCAAAAACATTGAATTATGTGGATTATAATGAATGAAATTTGAGAGATTTTAGGGTGATCAAATTATCAAATTAAGATCCTATACATCTGTACTTGTTGAATTTCTCCCTGATATGATGCAGGCCCACAGGGAATGTGGTATAGCTGGGAGAAAAACAATAACAATGGAAGGAAGATAGATGAGCAAGAGCAAAACATTTTTTTTATAGATGGGAGGGTCTGGATGGGTTCTTAATAACGTGAGATTAAAGTTAGATTAGGGAAGGAGGTTCAGCAGATAGTGAAACTGAGCCTTGAATATATTGTGATAGAAGAGACGTGATGCGCAGATAGGTAAGGAGAGATAGCTGAGCTAGAGCTTTGGAGAAACAGAGGTGGGTAACGGGAAAAAAATTGATTAGAGTAGAGATTGGGTGGATGGGAGGAGGTGGGAGAGAAGTCTCAAGTGAATGTATGTTTGTCTGTGAACAAGAGACAGAAGGAGGAGGTAAATTGCCTTTAAAGTGGGAATGTGGAGTAGACAAAGACCCTAGTTGATTATTGTTTAGATTATAGGTAAGGCATGTCAGCAAGGAAGAGAAAGTCTGAACAAAGAGGCAAGACACAATGATTCCCAAGAAACTGCCAGAGGCAGACAGTCAAATAATTGAAAGAGCTGAGAGGGAAGTATTGAGAGATACCCTGTCAAATTGGTGTCGTACACCTGCATTCATTGCTGATATGGAAAAATGTATTGTCAGAGTCAATAGATTTCTGCATTTTGTCTGAAGTATCCCAAAACTCTTTACCTTTTGCAATCCATATAATCCTGAACTTGGACAACAAACATTAATTTATCACATGATTCTGATGAAAATATATCTGACCATATCTTTTAGCGATGACTATGAGTTTTTCCTGACTAAATGATGTGACCAGGAATAACTCCAACCACAGATATTAAGGTTTTTCCTGGTCAGGTCTCCTGCTCCTGGTCTAGATGACTAGTTTTGGTTGTTTGCTCAGTTTCCTTTTAAGCCACAAGAGAGCACTACATTCTCACTCAATTTGTATGCTGTGCACATACAGGCTGGGTTGGCTAAATCTTATGGAATATATCAAATTCGATTAACATGCATTTAATATTTGTCAGGAAATAGTACAACAATGAGCATACAGGCAGAGCATATGTTTACTCTCTTGATTCATGAATTGATGTCATACTGTACGCTAGATAAGTAAAAATGGCATCATAAAAGCTTTTCTGTCTCTAACTTACCATAAAATAGGTTCGTTAGAATATGACCCCTGTGAGTTTCCATTGTATCTGTGCTATCAAAACATACCCGGGGCAATCTGTGATTGGTACATACATTTTGGGACTTTTAAATTAATGATACATTGCATTGATTCTTGAAGAATATACATAAGAAACACCTCATGAACTTAGTTCAACTGTCATACTCAATCAGAACCCATAAGATACTGATACGTTGAGATAAAACACAATGTTGACATGCTGCTTTGAAAGAAACACCCACAAGGGATCAACCATTGCTGGTTGAATCAACATTGTTTCCACGTCATTTCAACCCAAAATAAACAATGTGATTGCGTTGAATCAATGTCAAAAACTAATTGGAATTGCAAAAAGTCATCAACGTAGGGGGATTTTTTTTTCACCCAACGTTTAACCTATGTAACTCCAATAACACGTTGAATTCACATTCGGCAACTCAACCAAATGTAAAAAAAACTAGACATTGAACTGACATATGTACCCAGTGGCTTGGCTCTATTGAAAACTCACACTCAATAAGAAAGATTACACTGTATTGGATATATTTTACCACATTAAAACCAGCACACTTCTTATTGTGGACAGTGTCATTGAATACTAGCATGAAACCACAACTGTATTTAAGATCCAGCATTTCTGGGTGAATCCACAGTGAGGTTCTGAAATGGATTGAATTGGGGCCTTGGTGTTTTTGTGCATTTAAAACATAAAGGGTTAAAAATGAACAAAACCATGTTGTGCCCGGGGTGCACTGAAATAGGCACACCCTGGGGGCAAAGGCGTATCTCTGCAATGCAGATAAAACCAGTAGAAGCTCAACTAATCTAGCTCTAAGGAAGAGAGTGTATGCCCAGAGACTGGGCCAAGACTGCTGACACAAGAGACAGAGAGACTGCATATAAACCAACTTAGATTTTAATTTTAGGAACTGAAGCAGGTGCAAAGAAGTCCATACATGGACGAATATCATCATGCATGACCTTTAAAATAAAAAGATGGTAGGGTTGTTCACATAATTTCAAAAAAACTATATTATTATAAAGAAGGAGCTTGATACCATGTGATTAGGTGTTTTCTTCTCCTAAAACTACCAGTGGAGGTCCCAAGAGAGTCAAGCAAAACCAATCGAAGAACAACATTTATTTATTAACGTCTGCAACAGAGATCTTATGATATACCTTGCATTGAATCTAATCAAATTATCACTAAAACGTAAGACTGTACAACGCATTTGGCACAACAGTTGTGATACAACGGCAAGGTGTTATGCACAAAAATGATTGCACAAGCATTGGGGAGATATCAGTTGAATCACAACCTTTGTGTCAAATGTTCTGTAGATCAGATGTAGAACCTTAGTGTGTACAGGGCCAATGAATCTAAATAAAGTCTTGGATAAAAGGCACTTTTGGCACTCCTGTTTTTCATACAAATACTGTATACGCATTTCCAAGTCTAACAAAGCAGGCTCCCACAACACACAAATTGACACAAAGAGCACATATACAAAACAATAATGAGCTGAATATGAAAGGGGAGAGAATAACAACAACCTTGTCAATCTTCATTAACCCCCAGCACCATGTGTACCTTTCAACAATTAGAATACGATTAGAGAGAACATTTCATCAAGAAGGTACAGAGGTTGAAACAAAAAAGTCACTTGAGTAATCAAAAGTGTTGGATATCGTAGAGGACTCGAACTCGTCATAGATGACTCAATATAAACGAGTAGTACAGGTGAAGGCAACATTTGAATATTCTTATGATATTATGGTGCCGGTTAGTTTTCATTGTAATATATTATATTATTCCATTGGCCACTGAGGCATGATTGAATATTTGCCGAGGCTACAATCTGTAGATACCGTTGGTCTCCCTCGTACCTATCAGCATGAGACAAAGGGGTACATGTGCCAGCACTGTTAACTGCCTGTGCTGTCCTGCTAGGCTCACACAGCGGGCAGGAGAGGAGATGGGGCCTCTTCCTGAGAAGCTAAAAACAACAAAGTGACTCAAACAGTTACCTGTCAAGGTTGCATTATCTCCCCCTACTATTTTAACCATCACCAAGACGACCACAACCCTCCATTGAGAGAAACAATTTGAATGCTCTACCCTTAGTAACGAACACGGAAAAAATATTGGGTTGAGAATCCTCTACCCATCAAATTGGTGGACGTGACTTGTGTTGCTTTTCTTTTATCAAGCTATTTTTTGTGCTCTCTTCCTATCCACACCTATTACTACCCCATCAGTGGGTTTAGTGTAGAGCGTGTTTCTACAACACTCTGGGATGGAAAACACAGAATCATGTGGGTAAATGCAGTGCCCCATTATAATTATGTCTGTGTGTGTCTCAAATGGTACCCTATTCCCTATATAGTGCAACACATTGTTTGAAATGCCACCTGGGTTAAAAATTTTATTTTATTTTTATTTGATCACTAGTTCATACATATGTTGGTAGGCATGCTGACGATCTGATTTTTAAACCAATGTACATTGTAAACATAAATATATAGATACTAGCTGCTTTAAGTTGTGTTTGAAATGACAGAGTACACAAATAAGAATATAAAAACCAAGAGAACCATTTACAGCAGAGCATTGGTGTCAACAGGGAGCTCCGAAAGTGTTGGGTCAGTGACACATTTGTTGTTGTTTTGGCTTTGTACACCAGCACTTTGGATTTGAAATGATATGAGGTTAAAGTGCAGACTGACAGCTTTAATTTGAAGGTATTTTCATCAAAATTGGGTGAACCGTAAATAAAGTATAACACTTTTTGTCCTGGACCACAGTGCACTATGTAAGGAATAGGGTGCCATATTAGACCTCTCTCTTGTTAAGTGCACAGTGTTTCATATTGCAGTATTTTAGGCTTATTTTCTGGCAGGGTTCTTCAATGAGGCAATAGCAACGATCGCCAATTCCCTTATCAAACAATTACAGTGTGATTTAGAGTCACAGATATTTTTGCAACAATCCACCAATATGACAAACAGAATTTGGCTCTACACAGCCAAAATGTGTGATTTTCTGCTTAACCTCATCCTTTGACGAACACTGCTGTTCAAAAGTTTGGGGTCACTTAGAAATGTCCTTGTTTTTGAAAGAAAAGCTATGTATGGTCCATTAAAATAACATCAAATTGATCAGAAATACAGTGTAGACATTGTTAATGTTGTAAATGACTATTGTAGCTGGAAACAGATGATTATTTATGGAATATCTACATAGACGTACAGAGGCTCATTATCAGCAACCATCACTCCTGTGTTCCAATGGCACATTGTGTTAGCTAATCCAGGTTTGTTTTAAAAGGCTAATTGATCATTAGAAAACCCTTTTGCAACTATGTTAGCACAGCTGAAAACTGTTGTGCTGATTAAAGAAGCAATACAATTGGCCTTATTTAGACTTGTTGAGTATCTGGAGCATCAGCATTTGTGGGTTCAATTACAGGCTCAAAATGGCCAGAAACAAATAACTAAAACTCGTCAGTCTATTCTTGTTCTGAGAAATTAAGGCTATTCCATGCGAGAAATTGCAAGAAACGGAAGATCTCGTACAATGCTGTGTACTACTCCCTTCACAGAACAGCGCAAACTGGCTCTAACTAGAATAGAAAGAGGAGTGGGAGGCCCCGGTGCACAACTGAGCAAGAGGACAAGTACATTAGAGGGTCTAGTTTGAGAAACAGACGCCTCACAAGTCTGTTGACTTGGCCAGTGTCCCGGAGTCGCCTCTTCACTGTTGAAGTTGAGACTTGTGTTTTGTGGGTACTATTTAATGAAGCTGCCAGTTGAGCACTTGTGAGGCGTCTGTTTTTCAAACTAGACACTCTAATGTACTGGTCCTCTTGCTCAGTTGTGCATCGGGGCCTCCCACTCCTCTTTCTATTCTAGTTAGGGCCAGTTTGCACTATTCTGTGAAGGGAGTATTTCACGGCTGTCGTCTGGAGATAGAGAGGAGGACCAAGATGCGGCGTGGTAAGTGTTTGTCATTTTAATGGAAAAAACGGAACACTACAAAACAACAAAGTGACAACCATGAAGCTAATGAATAATCGTGCTGACACAAACACTACACATAGACAATCACCCACAACGACAAAACAGGCTACCTAAATATGGTTCCCAATCAGAGACAATGACTAACACCTGCCTTTGATTGAGAACCATATCAGGCCAAACACATTAACAGACAAACTAGACATACAACATAGAATGCCCACTCAGATAACACCCTGACCAAACAAAACATATAAACATACAAAGCAAACTATGGTCAGGGTGTGACAGAGTAGTACACAGCATTGCACGAGATCTTCAGTTTCTTGGCAATTTCAAAAACAAGAACATTTCTAAGTGACCCCCAAACTTTTGAACAATAGTGTATGTGGGAACTAGCTTTATTACTTAATAGCCACTGTTGGGGTTCTATACCTAGATCAGGTTGTCTAATTTAGGTATGAAAAAATGATGCAGACATAACGTAATACCAAGGCTTTCTTGAATGTTTGATTCTGGTTGTTCTAAAAGTAGCTCCAACAACTAGTTCCTTATTAGCCTACCGTTCAATATCACTACACAAAACAGACCTTACTGGCAACAAAGTTACAGGTTTTGTTGGCAACCATAGAAACTGAAATTACATTTCTTATCCCCTTTGTTGAGGTGGGGAGAGAAGTATGGAAAAATCCCATTCCTCCAAATGTACTCATTCTATGTGATCTAAGAGTGATGGCTAAATATAAATGTAATGTGAACTCCAAGTGCCACGTAGCCCTCTACATCTTCTCACCCTTTTACTAAGGGCTTCTTGCTTCATTAGATGGCAAATCGCCCCCATCAACCTTTCACCATTGTAGCTCACCTTCTCATTTCCTTCTTAAAAACTCCATGCCATTAAGTACATGATATGCTTGTTTAAGTCCTCACACCGATGTTTAAAGTTAGGTGGAGAAAATAATAAATGGCCATTAGAGAGGGTGGAATCCTTCCTTTGATGGGTGGGTATCTGTCACTATGTTTGTCAAGTTACAGTAGCTTCCTCTGTTTGATGTATCAATCCCCATATCTGTTTGATGATGTGTTTCGTATTATGCCAGTATGTTTTCCAAAGTGGACATATAGTACTATTATTGTACCATTGGAGATCAGTCCAAACAATTGTCATTGTAACTGCCACCACTGATTGTAAACAAATCTATATAGGCCACAATTCAATCAATTGCAGACACAGGACAACCTCACTATTTATTAAAAATATATATATTTCACCTTTATTTAACCAGATAGGCCAGTTGAGAACAAGTTCTCAATTACAACTGTGACCTGGCCAAGATAAAGTAAAGCAGTGTGACACAAACAACAACACAGAGTTACACATAAACAAACATATAGTCAATATCACAATATAAAAATATATGTAGTGTGTGCAAA
Source organism: Oncorhynchus tshawytscha (assembly GCF_018296145.1). Classification (NCBI taxonomy): domain Eukaryota; kingdom Metazoa; phylum Chordata; class Actinopteri; order Salmoniformes; family Salmonidae; genus Oncorhynchus; species Oncorhynchus tshawytscha. The sequence goes on from NC_056458.1 coordinate 34,180,865, forward strand.
TGTAGAAGAGTAGGGAGGAAAGGCAATAAATAGGCCATAGAGGCGAAATAATTACAATTTAGTAATAACACTAGAGTGAGATGTGCAGATGATGATGTGCAAGTAGAGATACTGGGGTGCAAAAGAGCAAAAGGGTAAGAAATAATATGGGGATGAGGTAGTTGGGTGTGCTATTTACAGATTGTATGTACAGGTACAGTGATTGGTAAGTTGCTCTGACAGCTGATGCTTAAAGTTAGAAAGGGAGGTATAAGACTCCAGCTTCAGTGATTTTTGCAATTCGTTCCAGTCATTGGCAGCAGAGCACTGGAAGGAAAGGTGGCCAAATGAAGTGTTGGCTTTGGGGATTACCAGTGAAATATACCTGCTGGAGCAAGTGATATGGGTGGGTGTTGCTATTATGATCAGTGAGCTGAGATAAGGCCGGGCTTTACCTAGCAAAGAGTTATAGATGACCTGAAGCCAGTGGGTTTGGCAACGAATATGTAGTGACGGCCAGCCAACGAGATCATACAGGTCGCAGAGGTGGGTAGTATATGGGGCTTTGGTGACAAAACGGATGGCACTGTGATAGACTACATCCAGTTGGCTGAGTAGAGTGTTGGAGGCTATTTTGTAAATGACATCGCCGAAGTCAAGGATCGGTAGGATAGTCAGTTTTACGAGGGTATGTTTGGCAGCATGAATGAAGGAGGCTTTGGTGCTTAATAGGAACCCGATTCTAGATTTAATTTTGGATTGGAGATGCTTAATGTGAATCTGGAAGGAGAGTTTACAGTCTAGCCAGACACCTAGGTATTGTAGTTGTCCACATATTCTAAGTCAGAACCGTCCAGAGTAGTGATGCCGGATGGGCGGGAGGGTGTGGGCAGCAATCGGTTGAAGAGCATGCACTTAGTTTGACTAGCATTTAAAAGCAGTTGGACGCCACAGATGGAGAGTTGTAAGTTTTGAAACTCATTTGAAGGTTTGTTAGAACAGTGTCCACAGAATGGCCAGATGTATACAGAATGGTGTCATCTGCGTAGAGGTGGATAAGAAAATCAAAAGCAGCAAAAGCGACATCATTGATATGTTCAGAGAAAAGAGTCGGCCTGAGAATTGAACCCTGTGGGCACCCCCATAGAGACTGCCAGAGGTCCGGACAACAGGCCCTCCGATTTGACACACTGAACTCTATCTGAGAAGTAGTTGGTGAACCAGGCGAGGCAGTCATTTGAGGAACCAACGCTATTGAGTCTGCCGATAAGAATGTGGTGATTGACAGAGTCGAAAGCCTTGGCCAGGTCGATGAAGACGGCTGCACAGTACTGTCTCTTATCGATAGCGGTTATGGTATTGTTTAGGACCTTGAGCGTGGCTGAGGTGCACCCATGACCAGCTCGGAAACCAGATTGCGCAGGGAAAAAGGTATGGTGGGATTCTAAATGGTCGGTGAGCTGTTTGTTAACTTGGCTTTCGAAGATTTTAGAAAGGCAGGGCAGGATGGATATAGGTCTATAACAGTGTTAGTCTAGAGTTTCTCCCCCTCTGAAAAGGGAAAATGTTATAGTTAGGGATGGAAATTTCAGGATTTTTGGTGGTCTTCCTGTCCCAGGATTCAGACACGGCTAGGACATCCGGGTTGGCGGAGTGTGCTAAAGCAGTTGAATAAAACAAACTTAGGGAGGAGGCTTCTAATGTTAACATGCATGAAACCAAGGCTTTTACGGTTACAGAAGTCAACAAATGAGAGCGCCTGGGGAATGGGAGTGATGCTGGGGGCTGCAGGGCCTGGGTTAACCTCTACATCATGAGAAGAATAGAGGAGGAGTAGGATAAGGGTAGGGCTAAAGGCTATAAGAACTGGTCGTCTAGTGCGTTCGGAACAGAGAGTAAAAGGAGTAGATTTCTGGGCGCAGACGAATAGATTCAAGGGATAATGTACAGACAAGGGTATGGTAGGATGTGAGTACAGTGGAGGTAAACGTAGGCATTGAGTGACGATGATGCAGGTTTTTGTCTCTAGAGGCACCATTTAAGCCAGGTGAGGTCACCGCATGTGTGGGGGGCTTGCTAAGGCATATTGAGCAGGGCTAGAGGCTCTACAGTGAAATAAGACAATAATCACTAACCAAAACAGCAATAGACAAGGCATATTGACATTAGGGAGTTGCATGTGTAGCCGAGTAATCGTAGGGTCCAGTGAGTATCTAGGCGAGCTGGAGACACGGCGGTTCAAACAGCTAGCATGCTGGGGATAGCAGGCTAGCAGATGGGCCTCTGGGGGACGTCGGCAGACCAGTCGTGATGGATCGGTGGGGCTCCATGTCGGCAGTAAAGGTTCCAAGCCAGCTGGCAAAAGATGTATTTTAGCCCAGGATTTGGCTGATGGATCTCTTCGGCTAGTCGGGAGATGGGCCTAGCTTGAGGCTAGCTCCAGGCTAACTGGTGCTTGCTTCGGGACAGAGACGTTAGCCAGGAGTAGCCACCCGCCTCACCCAATGTGGTACTGATCTGCTATTTTTTATACTTTAAAACCGGAACCCCCATCAGAGGCTAGTCAGCTAGCTAGCTGCGATGATCCGGTGTAAAGGTTCAGAGCTAGTGGTAGGAATCCGGAGATGTGATAGAGAAAAAGCAGTCCGATATGCTCTGGGTTGATATTGTGCTGTGCAGACTGGCATTAATTGACCGGGCTGAGGCTTGCTGATGTCCGGGTTAACGGTGATGACAGCTAGCAGTGGCTAACTGACTACTAGTTAGTAGCTAGTTAGCTGGCTAGCTTCTGATGAGGGTTCCAGTTCTAAAGTATAAAAAATAGCAGATCAGTACCACATTGGGTGAGACAGGTTGCAGAAGAGTATGTTCAGTCCGTATATAGAAATTGAAATTAAAAATATGTACAAAATATGTACAAAATATATACGCAGAAAAATATATATACACGGGACAGGACAAGACAAGACCAAACTGATGTCCGACTGCTATGCCATCTTGGATGTTAACTATGGGTTCACCTATTCGAAAGTGTTGATTGTATTGAAATGACACCCGCTAGTTAGTGGCCTGGGAAAGTAGGGTTCAATCGGTGATGTCACCCACTCTGAGATAGAGAAGTAGTTTTTTCCCTTGATCCGCAAGAGCCACGGCTTTTGTGAAGTGACAAGAATCGATGCTTCATGGGTGACAAATGTTGATATGTTCAGAGGGTCCCCAGGATGGGGCAAGGAGAGGGACAGAAGCAACACTGTTACATTGGTGCTGTTGACCCAGATCACTCAATTGGGCTCTGCCCAGCGGCTGGGGTTGCTGAGGAGAAGGCAAAAGGGGGTGTGTGTAGCCGATGTGAAATGCCCAGCTTGTTTTCATGATTTCATTTATTTTAGGCGGCAATGTTTCAATTCATTTTCACTTTATACTTTCATGGTAAAGTGTAAACATTATCAGTGAACCCGCAGCATTTAAAAAAAATCTGAAATTTATCAAATTGGATCTATAATGTACAGTGTCCATACTAAGACAGTCACACTCCCACTGACATGGAAGTTGTAGCCTAAAGTTGAATCCAAGCCTCAGAAAGCTGCTCCATGTGACTTAAGTCCCCTTCAGAACAATCTGCTCTGTACTAATGAATACCTTTGATGAGAGAAAAAAAGGCTTAATCCACATCTCAATGTCTCATACTCCAGTGTTATTGCAAAGTACACAACCACCAATGGTTCCTATACTCAGGACAGACTGCTTTTCATCTTGTACCTATCTAACACCGTCTCCTCTGAAGTGTTTTTTTAAGATAAATGTTTTTCTTCAAATTCACATTTTTTATGGATGTAGACAGCCACAATGATCAATCATCAAGCCTACTTTCAAACAAGTGTATGAGCTTTTGTATTATGCTGTTCAGGGAAGCAATTCTTATCTGAGTCCTGAGGATGTACTTTCTTCAAAATCGGGATTATTGGCAGATGAGTTAAAAATAAATATATACAAGAGGCTTGAAAGTGATTTGCATTTGATATTCATTTCTGATGTCTGTGCTGAAATGTACTATCTTTGAGGAGAAAATAAATAAATACAATTGGTTTAGGAGATAAACAAAAGTTTCTAAACATCATTTCACAACTCTTTTTGGTAACCAGTTGAGGAATGGAGCTGGAAAAATGTAATCACTCTCAAATTCATAGATGGAGCTGTCACGAGTCCGACCGAAGGTGGCTCCCCTTCCCGTTTGGGTGGCGCTCGGCGGTCGTCGTCGCCGGTCTACTAGCTGCCACTGATTTCTTTCCTCCCCCTCCTTATATGTTTATTGATAGCACCTGTTTTAAGTTTGTAATTAGTTGGGCTATATTAGTCAGCCGGCCCGCCCGTTTCTTTGTGCGGGATTGAATATTGTAACCCTGGTGTTGGTTAGAGACGAACGTGCTGTTGTATGTTAGTGTATAGTGCTGTTATATTTTTGTTCCCCGTATCTGGGGCATTTTGTTTTAAGCACCCAGTGTTTAGTGGGTAGCCGTGTTTTCACCGTGTGTGCATTAAAAGAGCACTATACTGAACTCTCTGTTTCCCTGCGCCTGACTCCACATTCACGACACCCAGGACCTTACAGGAGCTATGGATGTAAGGACTGATCATCCATGGGATCAAAATGACAATAAAACAAAATAAAATTAAAAATATAATAATATTGTGCTTGGAAAATATATTGAAGGTTTGGTTTATAGATTCATATCATTATGCAAACCGTTTTTATGTGATATGAGTTTACACACAATACATGACAGAAAACACAATTTCACAGTACTTATGATCTGTAGTCTTTATCATGCCAATTTCCAGATGGACACATTTGTACACATTAATAACCTTTTACTGCAGTGGGCTAAATCAGGGTCACACAGAGTATTTCTTGGTAGTCTTAAACAAAAGTATACACCTCACACACATGGTTATAGACTTACAAAAAAAGAATACACCTGTACCATGTAAGCCGTACTGCTTCTTGACACAATGCTCACTTAACCCGGAAGCCAGCCACACTATTGTGTTGGAGGAAACACCATACACCCGGCGACCATGTCAGCGTCCACTGCGCCCAGCCTGCCACAGGAGTTGCTAGTGTGAGATGGGACAAGGACATCCCTGCTGGCCAAACCCTCCTCCAACCCAGACGACACTGGGCCGATTGTGCGCCGCCCCATGGGTCTCCTGGTCAAGGCCGGCTGCGACAGAGCCTGGAGTCGAACCCAGAATCTCTAGTGGCACAGGTAGCACAGTGATGCAGGGCCTTAGACCACTGTGCCACTCGGGAGGCCCCACTGTGTCACATCTGGAGGAAATCTGGCACCATCCCTAAGGTGAAGCATGGTGGTGGCAGTATCATGCTGTGGGGATGTTTTTCAGTAGCAGGGACTGGGAGACTAGTCAGGATAGAGGGAAAGTTGGACAGAGCAATGTTCAGAGAGATCCTTGATGAAAACCTGCTCCAGAGTGCTCAGGACCTCAGACTTGGACGAAGCTTCACCTTCCAACAGGACAACGACCCTAATGACACAGCCAAGACAATACAAGAGTGGCTTCGGGACAAGTCTCTGAATGTCCTTGAGTGGCTCAGCCCGGACTTGAACCCGATTGAACATCTCTGGAGAGACCTGAAAATAGCTGTGCAGCAACACTCCCCATCCAACCTGACAAAACTTGAGAGGATCTGCAGAGAATAATGGGAGAAACTCCCCAAATACAGGTGTGCCAAGCTTGTAGCGTCATTCCCAAGAAGACTCAAGGCTGTAATCGCTGCCTAAGGTGCTTCAACAAAGTACAGAGTAAAGGGTCTGTCTACTTATGTAAATGTGATATTTCAGTTCACATTTTTTTATATATTTGCTAAAATGTCTAAAACCCTGTTTTTGCTTCGTCATTATAGGGTATTGTGTGTAGATTGATGAGGATTTAAAAAAAATCTACTTTATAATTAGTCTGTAACGTAACGAAATGTGGAAAAAGTCAAAGGGTCTGAATACTTTCCGAATGCACTGTACATCACAGAAGACTAAAATGTAACAACACCACTTGACATACTGTAGAAACACCAGATTTTCTTCGGGTTTTAGATTTATTTTTATTAATTATGAAATTATTAACAACATTAACATTCCACCCATGGGGCCACTTGGTCATTTGAATGCATGAAAGGGCTATGGACACATTCAGGGATAAACTGGGCTCAGTCTCCTATTCAATCAAAAAAACTATTATTACTTATAGTGTACGTAATGAGTTAACTGCCTTATATTATTCATTACAACTGTTCTGCTCATTAGGGCTCGTCGTAATGTAAACACTGTGATCTGATTGGCTAGTAGAAAAACATGTATGTTAAAGCCTCAGAAAATACAACTTGAATTAAGTTTCCACCACCGGATTAAAGGGTCAATGTGCATTTCAAACAATAACAAAGTGGACAACCCGACACTTTTTTGGAAACAGCTGAGGGATGGGCTGGAGAAAGTAACCACTCTCAAATTCATAGACAGAGCTATGGGTTCTGAAGTCGTACGACAGTTGAACTAAGCTCATGGGGGATTTATAAGTTATATTCTTCAAGAATCAATGAGGTATATCATTCATTTAAAATTTTAAAAATGGATGAAGCAATCACAGATTGCATCTTTAAGCACTCGGGAAATGTAACAATGGCCATAACGCAACAACAACAACAATGGTATAACTGCAATGCAATGGGCTACATTTAATTGCTTATTCATAAACTGGGCACAACCCTTTGTCAGCTTGATTTACTCGTTCAAATGAGAAGCAGTCGCACGTGTAAATTATTTCTGTTGTAGAAGCACAATAAGAATTTCCTCTCATCAGTGGGCCCATTCCCACATATTGTATTACTGATGAGATCGCTGGCATTCTTCAGACTCCCCATAAAGTACAGTATGCCACAAATATGCAATAAAGGGAGAGAAATTATGCATGACTAAACAGTATAATCATGTTAATTATGGGCAGTGTGCACAGATGCACTCGGGTAATGTCAAGCACTGTTGAGGGCATCTATTGCCATTTGAACAACAGGGAGTATTTTCAAGGGGAACATGAGCGGCCGTCCTTACACCCGTAACCTGGTGGTAATTATAGCTACACATGACTGCAGTCAGCCATGACTCCTTCGTTTTGCACATGGAAACTTTTGACTTCCCTATGACCTGCAGTACGTATAATGTAAAGGCCTATAGCAATTTAGAGAGAAGGATAATTACACCATTGTTACTTCGGTATCACATTTAGCATTCTAAGAGGTGTAACATTGTTGAAATCATGTCATTACCAATTAATTCCACTGAAAGATTAGTGTCAATCAATTTGTTATGATCTAATGCATAAACTGTATTTGCAAAAAATGTATGTTAAGAAGATTCAAATATAAAAGAAAACAATTGGAGGTTGTAGGATACTTGTTTTTCTTTCAATGATTCACCAAAACAACCAAGTTCAAAAGGAAAATCTTACACTTGGAGTGTAAAATGGCCAATGGAAGCTGTGTTTGTGTGTGTATGGCTATCAGAAAAAACACAGTGAACATCAGTTTGTCTCTAACATCAGTTTGTCTCTAACATCAGTTTGTTTCAAACATCAGTTTTTCTCTAACATCATTTTCTCTAAAACATCAGTTTGTCTTTAACATCAGTTTGAACTCACTGATTTGACATTTGAAATAGTTTCAAGTCCTTAGCTTGAGCCCTATTCCCTATAATATCAGATATTGAGATATATATACAGAGATATATATACACACACACACACCTTTTTTTCCCCGCACCATTGGTTAGAGCCTGTAAGTAAGCATTTCACTGTAAGGTCTACTACACCTGTTGTATTCGGCGCACGTGACAAATAAACTTTTATTTGATTTGATATGGCAAATAGTAGAATTTACTGCAAAACAAGCATGTATTGTGTAACATGAAGTCCTATGAGTGTCATCTGATGAAGATAATTCAAGGTTAATGGTTAATTTTATCTCTATTTCCGGTTTTTGTGAATGCTATATTTTGCTGGAAATTTGAGGCTAGGGGGCAGTATTTTCACTTTTGGATGAAAGGCGTGCCCAGAGTAAACGGCCTCCTACTCTTTCCCAGATGGGAATATATGCATAGTATTATTACTGGTGGATAGAATACACTCTGAAGTTTCTAAAACTGTTTGAATTATGTCTGTGAGTATAACATAACTCATATGGCAGACAAACCTGAGAAGAAATCCAAACAGGAAGTGAGAACTCAATTTAGAAAACAGTGCCATTGGATGTCCACCTTAGATATGGATGAGAATGCACTTCCTAAGGCTTCCACAAGATGTCACCATCTTTAGATTCTGGTTGTATGATTCTACTATAACGGTGGGGCTCATAATAGCTCTTTGAGTGAGTAATCTGGCAGAAAGCCTCGGTCTCATTACGCGCGGTCACGAGAGTGTTCTTGCATTCCTATACTTTTCTTCAGACAATGAAATTCTGAAATTCTCCGGTTGGAACCTTATTGCTGATTAATGTTTAAAACATCCTAAATATGGATTGCATACATCATTTGACTTGTTTCTACGACCTGTAAAGGAACTTTTTGAGTTTTTGTCTGGAGGAATTGCTCATGCTTTTTGAGGATTGAATGCTGGGCTGAACAAGCTAACAACAAGTGGCTAAATTATGGGATTTTTGGAACTTTATGGAACAAATCAGTCATTTGTTGTCGAACTGGGATTCCTGGAACTGACTTCTGATGAAGATATTCAAAGGTAAGTAAATATTTATAGTGTTTTTTTGTAGCTTCTGTTGACGCCAAAATGGCGGCTATTACTTTGGGTTCTGAGCGCCGTTCTCAGATTATTCTTTTTCTGTAAAGTTTTAAAAAAAATCTGACACAGCGGTTGCATAGAGGATACATGTATATTTAATTCTGTGAATAACACTTGCATCTTTTATCAATGTTTATTGTGAGTATTTCTGCAAAATCACCGGATGTTTTGGAATCAAAACATTTCTGCACGTAACGCGCCAATGTAAACTGAGATTTTTATATATATATATATATTCTTTAGAAATATTTAACTTTCACACATTAACAAGTCCAATACAGCAATACAGCAAATGAAAGATAAACATCTTGTTAATCTACCCATCGAGTCCAATTTTTAAAATGATTTACAGCGAAAACACAAAATATTTATGTTAGATGACCACCAAATTCAAAAACACACACACACATATATATATATATATATATATATATATATACACACATATATATATATATATATATATATACATATATATATATATATATATTCAAAAACACACACACATATATATGTGTGTGTTTTTGAATATTATCATCTGTACAAACAATAGTATGTATAGTAGTAAGTATAAACACCATGGGACCACATAGCCGTCATACCGCTCAGGACGGAGACGCGTTCTGTCTCCTAGAGATGAATGGACTTTGGTACGAAAAGTGCAAATCAATCCCAGAATAACAGTAAAAGATCTTGTGAAGATGCTGGAGGAAACAGGTAAAAAAACATCTATATCCACAGTAAAACGAGTCCTATATCGACATAACCTGAAATGACGCTCAGCAAAGGAAGAAGCCACTGCTCCAAAACCTCCATAAAAAAGCCAGACTACGGTTTGCAACTGCACATAGGGACAAAGATCATACTTTTTTGGAGAGATGTACTCTGGTCTGATGGAACAAAAATATAACTTATGTTTGGAGGATAAAGGGGGAGGCTTGCAAGCAGAAGAACACCATCCCAACTCTGAAGCACATGGGTGGCAGCATCATGTTGTGGGGGTGCTTTGCTGCAGGAGGGACTGGTGCACTTCACAAAATAGATGGCATCATGAGGTAGGAAAATGATGTAGATATATTAAAGCAACATCTCAAGCCATCAGTCAGTCAGTTAAAGCATGGTTGCAAATGGGTCTTCCAAATGGACTATGACCCCAAGCAAACTTCCAAAGTTGTGGAAAAATGTCTTAAGGACAACAAAGTCAAGATATTGGAGTGGCCATCACAAAGCCCTGACCTCAATCCCATAGAAAATGTGTGGGCAGAACTGATGAAGCGTGTGCAAGCAAGGAGGCCTACAAACCTGACTTAGTTACACCAGCTCTAACAGGAGGAATGGGCCAAATTCACCCAACTTATTGTGGGAAGCTTGTGGAAGGCTACCCAAACGTTTGACCCAAGTAAACAATTTAAAGGCAATGCTACCAAATTCTAATTGAGTGTATGTAAACGTCTGACCCACTGGGAATGTGATGAAAGAAATACACCTGAAATAAGTAATTCTCTCCACTATTATTCTGACATTTCACATTATTAAAAAAAGTGGTGATCCTAACTGATCTAAAACAGGAAATCTTTACATGGATTAAATTCCAGGAATTGTCAAAAACTGAGTTTAAATGTAATTGGCTAAGGTGTATGTAAACTTCCGACTTTTAGTGTATATATTTTGCGGTTAAATAAATACATAAACATATAGATATATATTATACAACTTTTAAGTTTAATTAATGTGATGCCAATGTTAGTTGAGAAAACCACTCTGGAGAAGGGCGGAACAGCTCCTCCGGATGTGAGCATGAAAGAGATTTTAAATTCACTGTCTAGTGATATGAAGAACCATTTCAAAGTAGAGAAGTGTAGGCAAGAGATAATAAATATTCTGTCATTGGTCAACAGATACTGACAGTTGTGATGAATGATGTCTTAGGCCAACCAGAACACAGGCTGTAAAAGGAAGTAAAGACAAACCTCCAGTGATAGTAATCACACATAAATCAGAATCTCCAAAACAGTTGAAAGAATGTTTAAAAACTTTGAAGAATCCATAAGACGTGGGTATCTATAAGGGCAGGCGAGACCCAAATGCAGACACAGGAGGGAAATGATTCTGCTCCGATATTTATAATACCAAAAGGGGTAGGCAAAAGGCAGGTCGGGGACAGGCGAGACTTCATAAACCAGGTCAGAGTCCAAACAGTACAAGGGGATAGGCAGGCTCGAGGTCAGAACAGGCAGAGTGTTCAGGTAGGTGGATTCAGCATCAGGACAGGCAAGGGTCAAAACCAGGAGGGCTAAGAAAAAACAGAGACTGGGAAAAATAGGAGCTAGGAGAAACACTGGTTGACTTGGCAAGACAAGACGAACTGGCACAGAGAGCCAGGAAACAGAGGGATAAATATACCGTGGACTAATGGGGAAAACATGAGACAGCGGGGAGGTGGGTGGAGACAATCACAAAGACAGGTGGAACAAATCAGGGCGTGACAGGTATCAGAATTGTGCACATTCCAAGTGAAACCAACAAAATGATTTGTTCAGCAAAAGAGAAACCTGGTGTATATCATTGTTATTAAAACAACTTCCAAGATGGCGTAGCAGTCGGACATGTGTTTTTGTTTTGTCCCTTCCTGTCCCTTGTAAACATTGTTTATCCTTGTTTTTTTCCCTTATATATATTTAATATTTTAATATCACTTTCTATCTATGGACTGAATATACTTTCCTGCAACCCCCTCACCCAATGTGGTACGGATCTGCTATTTTTATACTTAAGAACTCATCAACTCATCAAAAGCTAGACAGCTAACTGGCTACCAGCTAACTGGCTACTAGTTAGCCACGGCCCGCTAGCTATCTAAAGTACATCGGACTGTTAGCTTAAGAGGTCCCATCGGACAAATTCTTTGGACACTATACCCACCATACGGAGCCCTGCTGATCCGTCGTCTGAACAGTCGCCTGAACCGGAACCCCAACAGATGCTAGCCAGCTAACTAGCTACTAGCTAGTAGTCAGCTAGCAGTCATCAGCCACCTCAAGCACAGACAACTCTCGCCAGTCTGCACAGCGCGACTCAAACCAGAGCAATTCTGACTTATTTTTCTCCATATGTCCGGATTCCTACCGCAAGCTCTGAACATTTTTTTCTTTTCCCCCCCCACCTGGATCACCGCAGCTAGCTAGCTGCTAATCGAGTGGCCACTCCTGGCTAACGTCACTATCCCGAAGCAATAACCAATTTGCCCAGAGCTAGCCTTGCTAGGCCCATCTCCTGGCTAGCCAAAGAGGTCCATCAGCCACTACTTGGGCTACAATACCTCTTTTTGACAACTGGCTTGGACCCCCGACGACTCATCACGACTGGACCACCGACGTGATTCGCCCGATGGGGGTTTTCTCAACTGGATCCGCCGCTGCTTCGTCCCCTGAAATCCCATCTCCTAGCATGCTAGCCGCGGCCTGCTAGCTGTCCAGAGCACATCGGACTGTTAGCTTAAGAGGCCCACCGGACAAATTCTTTGGCCACTATACCTATTCTGCCAATTGGCCTGGTTTACCACACGGAGCCCTGCTGATCTGTCTGCCAATGTAATAGCACGAGGGGGCCACAACAGACTTTCTTCCATCGTGACGTCCCTCCAAGGCCCTTCTGTTCGCTTGCTATAACAGGCCCGCAAGCTGTCTAAAACCACTCACTAGACTCCTATGATCACTCGGCTACGCATGCCTCTCGCTAACGTCGAGATGCCTTGTCCATTGCTGTTTTGGTTAGTATTTATTGCCAATTTTCACTGTGGAGCCTCTACCCCTGCTCAATACACCATATTTAAGCCTTTAGTTCCACCTACCACACATGCGGTGACATCACCTGGTTTAAATGATATTTCTAGGGACTCTTTCATCTTCACTCTTGGCACAGGTTTACTCTCACTGTATCCACATCCTACCATACCTTTGTCTGTACATTATGCCTTGAATCTATTCTACCGTGCCCAGAAATGTGCTTCTTTACTCTCTTTTCTGAACATACTAGACAACCAGTTATTTTAGCCTTTAGCCGTACCCTTATCCTACTCCTCCTCTATTCCTCTGGTGATGTGGAGGTTAATCCAGGCCCTGCAGTGTCTAGCACCACTCCCATTCTCCAGGTGCTATCATTTGCTGACTTCTGTAACCGTAAAAGCCTTGGTTTCATGCATGTTAACATTAGAAGCCTCCTCCCTAAGTGTGTTTTATTCACTGCTTTAGCACACTCTGCCAACCAGTCCTAGCCGTGTCTGAATCCTGGCTCAGGAAGACCACCAATAACCCTGAAATATCCATCCCTAACTATAACATTTTCTGTCAATATAGAACTGCCAAAGGGGGTGGTGTTGTAATCTACAGCAGAGAGAGCCTGCAGAGTTCTGTCTCACTATTCAGGTCTGTACCCAAACAATTCGAAGCTTCTACTTTTAAAAATCCACCTTTCCAGAAACAAGTCTCTCACCGTTGCCGCTTGCTATAGACCACCCTCTGCCCCCAGCTGTGCCCTGGACACCATATGTGAACTGATTGCCGCCCCATCTATCTTCAGAGCTCGTGCAGTTAGGTGACCTAAACTGGGACATGCTTAACTTCTTGCGTCGAGCAATCCCGTATCCGGGAGCGTAATCATAGCCTCAAGCTCATTACAATAACGCAACGTTAACTATTCATGAAAATCGCAAATGAAATGAAAGAAATATATATTCACTCACAAAACGAAAATTCAGTCATTACAACGGCAAACTTTTTTCCAAATTAACTCCATAATATCGACAGAAACATGGCAAACGTTGTTTAGAATCAATCCTCAAGGTGTTTTTCACATATCTATTCGATGATAAATCATTCATGGCAGTTGGGTTTCTCCTCTGAAGCGAATGGAAAAATACACGCAGCTGGAGATTATGCAATAATTGTGATGGAGGACACCAAGCGAGCACCTGGTAGATGTAGTGTAAAATGGTCAATCTTCCAATGATATGCCTACAAATACGTCACAATGCTGCAGACACTTTGGGGAAACGACAGAAAGTGTAGGCTCATTCCTTGCGCATTCACAGCCATATAAGGAGACATTGGAACACAGCGCCTTCAAAATCTGTTGCATTTCCTGTTTGAAATTTTATCTTGGTTTCGCCTGTAGTATCAGTTCTGTGGCACTCACAGATAATATCTTGTGTTTTCTTTCCAAAGCAGTCAATTATATGCATAGTCGAGCATCTTTTCGTGACAAAATATCTTGTTTAAAACGGGAACGTTTTTTTATCCAAAAATTAAAAGAGCGCCCCCTATATCGAAGAAGTTAACACCCCGGCCATCCTACAATCTAAGCTTGATGCCCTCAATTTCTCACAAATTATGAATGAACCCACAGGTACACCTCCAAATCCGTAAGCACGGACACCTGCTTAGATATCATCCTAACCAACTTGCCCTCCAAATTCACCTCTGCTGTATTCAACTAAGATCTCAGCGATCACTGCCTCATTGCCTGCATCCGTAACGGGTCTGCGGTCAAACGACCACCCCTCATCACTATCAAACGCTCCCTAAAACACTTCAGCGAGCAGGCCTTCCTAATCAACCTGGCCCGGGTATCCTGGAAGGATATTTACCTCATCCCGTCAGTAGAGGATGCCTGTTCATTCTTTAAAAGTGCCTTCCTCACCACCTTAAATAAGCACGCCCCTTTCAAAAATGTAGAACCAGGAACAGATATAGCCCTTGGTTCTCTCCAGACCTGACTGCCCTTGACCAGCACAAAAACATCCTGTGGTGTTCTGCATTAGCATCGAATAGCCCCTGCGATATACAACTTTCAGGGAAGTCAGGAACCAATATACTCAGTCAGTTAGGAAAGCTAAGGCTAGCTTTTTCAAGCAGAAATTTGCATCCTGTAGCACCAAAAGGTTCTGGGACACTATAAAGTCCCAGCTGCCCACTGCACTGAGGCTAGCAAACACTGTCACCACCGATAAATCCACTATTATTTAGAATTTCAATAAGCATTTTTCTACGGCTGGCCATGCTTTCCACATGGCTAGTGGCTACCCTTACCCTGGTCAACAGCCCTGCCCTCCCCACAGCAACTCGCCCAAGCCTCCCCCATTTCTCCTTCACCCAAATCCAGACAGCTGATGTTCTTAAAGATCTGCAAAACCTGGACTCCTACAAGTCAGCTGGACCTGGACTCCTACAGGCTAGACAATCTAGACCCTCTCTTTTTAAAATGACCTGCTGAAAATGTTGTAACCCCTAATACTAGCCTGTTCAACCTCTCTTTCGTGTCATCTGAGATTCCCAAAAATTGGAAAGCTGCCGCGGTCATCCTACTCTTCAAAGGGGGAGACACTCTAGACCCAAATTTCGACAGGCCCATATCTATCCTACCCTGCCTTTCTAAGGTCTTCAGAAGCCAAGTCAACAAACAGATTATCAACCACTTCGAATCCCACCGTACCTTCTCCGCTATGCAATCTGGTTTCCGAGCTGGTCATGGGTGCACCTTATCCACACTCAAGGTCCATAGGCTGAGTCACCCACAAAACCACTCCAATCAACCTACAGTTGTTGGGGAACCACAGCGAGGCTATCCAGTTCCTGCTCATCAAGTCCCCTCTGATTCCCGTGGTATTGGGATTCTCCTGGTTCCAACAACACAATCTCCTCATTAACTGGTCAACTGGTACCATCATGGGCTGGAGCCTGTTCTGCTACGTCCATTGCCTGAAGTCAGCACAACCTGCCTCGGGACGTATTCCTGGGGGTTTGGAAGGTGCCCCAGAACTCTCCGCCATTCCTCTGGAGTACCAGGACCTCCGGGAGGTGCCACGTCGCTTCCGCCGCACCGACTGGTGCGGGTACGAGAGGGGACGGGTGGAAGGTCGCCTTCAACACAGCCAGTGGCCACTACGAGTATCTGGTCATGCCTTTTGGCCTCACTGATACCTCTGCTCTGGTGAATGATGTCCTCTGCAACATACTGAACCGGTTTGTCTTCATCTACATTGATGACATCCTCGTCTTCTCCCGCTCCCATCACAGCACATGCTCCATGTCCGGCAGGTCCTTCAATGCCTTCTGGAGAATCAGCTGTTTGTGAAGGCGGTGAAGTGTGAGTTCCATCTCTCCACATTCCCTTTCTGGGATACATCATCTCTGCTGAGAGTGTCCAGATGGATCCCGGGAAGGTGAGAGCAGTGATGGATTGGTCTCAGAGACGGATATTGTCGTGGAGGAGGAGCATCAGCGTAGCCAGGGAGTGAAGCAGTGACAGGACTATGATACAGCTCACTTCACTACCAGAGATTACCCGGTCCAGGGTCCAGGGTCCAGCTGCAACATTTCCTGGGGTTTGCCAACTTTATCTTTGCTTTATCTGGGGTTACAGCACCCTGGCTTCCCCCTGTCAGCACTCACCTTTCCCAAGGTTCAGTTTACGTGGTCTCCAGCTACTGACCGGACGTTCTGGGACCTCAAACATCGCTTCACCACAGAAAGGAGCAACGATGTGGGAAATTGTGAGCTTCTCGGGTGAAGATGGCGTTTGAGGAATGGAGGCACTGGCTGGAGGAGGCGGAACATGCGTTCATCGTGTTCCACCCCCAGACCAACGGCCAGTCGGAGCAAGCCAACCAGGACCTTGAAACTACCCTGTGCTACCTGGTCTCCGCCAACCCCACCACCTGGAGCCAGCAGCTTTTGTGGGTTGAAAATGCATGCAACACCCTTTCCTGCTCTGCCACAGGCCTATCTCCCTTCAAGTGTTCCCTGGGGTATCAGCCCCGACTCTTCCCTGAGCAGGAAGAAGAGGGCGGCATACTTTCGTCCCAGATGTTTGGCCGCCACTGTCGTCATACCTGGAGGAGAGCCCGGTTGGCCCTCCTCAAGACCACCTCCAGGTGTCGACGACAAGCAGATCGCCATCGGACCACGACTCCCCGTATCATCTCAAGCAGAAGGTATGGCTGTCCGCCCGGGATCTGCCCCTCCGAGTGGAGTCTCGCAAACTGTCCCCCCGGTTTATCGCCCTTTCCTTATCTCCAAGATCATTAGCCCCTCTGCTGTCCGCCTTCTGTTGCTCCATACCCTTCGTATTCATCCTACATTCCATGTGTCTAGAATTAAGCCCATGTCTCACAGCCCTTTGTCTTCTTTTTCCAGGCCCACGCCTCCTCTCTGTGTTGCCGATGGCCATCCGGCGTAGACGGTGAGACACCTCCTGAGGGTTTGACCACGGGGCAGGAGTTTCTAATACCTGGTTGACTTGAGAGGTGCTGTGTCCCCACTAGAGACATCCTGGACCCAGCCCTCATCGCCGACTTCCCCTGCTGGCACCCCGGTAAACCATGCGCCAAGGTAGGACACCAGGTGGCGCCCCTAGAGGGGGTGGTACTGTCACACCCTGATCTGTTTCACCTGTATTTGTGATTGTCTCCACCCCCCTCCAGGTGTCGCCCATCTTCTCCATTATCCCCTGTGTATTTGTTTGTCAAGCCAACCAACGTTTTTGTGTCAGCTCCTGCTTTTTACTCTGCCTGTTTTTACTCTGCCTGCCCCTGACTCAAATCAAATCAAATCCAATTTATTTGTCACATACACATGGTTAGCAGATGTTAATGCGAGTGTAGCAAAATGCTTGTGCTTCTAGTTCAGACAATGCAGTAGTAACCAACGAGTAATCTAACCTAACAATTCCACAACTGCTACCTTAAACACACACAAGTGTAAGGGGATAAAGAACATGTACATAAAGATATATGAATGGGTGATGGTACAGAACGGCATGGGCAAGATGCAGTAGATGGTATCGAGTACAGTATATACATACAAGATGAGTAATGTAGGATATGTAAACATAAAAGTGTCATAGTTTAAAGTGGCTAGTGATACATGTAGACATAGAGTTTGCAAGATGCAGTAGATGGTATAGAGTACAGTATATACATATGAGATGAGTAATGTAGGGTATGTTAACATTATATATACCTCTTGAAGCTAGGGGGCACTATTTTAATGTTTGGAAAAATAACATTCCCAAAGTAAACGGCCTATTTCTCAAGACCAGATGCTAGAATATGCATATAATTGACAGATTAGGATAGAAAACACTCTAAAGTTTCCAAAACTGTCAAAATATTGTCTATGAGTATAACAGAACTTTGCAGATTTTGCAGGCGAAACCCTGAGGAAAATCCAATCAGGAAGTGCCTCTTATTTTGAAACTCTTCTGTTCCTATGCATGCCTATCCTCCATTTAAATGGATATCAACCAGATTCCTTTTTCTGTGGCTTCCCTAATGTGTCAACAGTCTTTAGACATAGTTTCAGGCTTTTATTTTGAAAAATGAGTGTGAAAGATTACATTGCGTAAGTGGATAGGTGGGGGCTCTCAGAATGAGTTTTTGCTCTACAGAGTAAAGTGGCCATTGTCCTCCCGCTGTTATTGAAAAACCTACACACTCGGTTGATATATTATCGAATATATATTTTTAAAAATACCTGAGGAATGATTATAAAAAACGTTTGACATGTTTCTGTGGACATTATGGAGACTATTTCGAATTTCCGTCCGCGTTGTCGTGACCGCTCTTTCCTGTGGATTTCTGAACATAATGCGACAAACAAACTGAGGTATTTTGGGTATAAAAATAATCTTTATGGAACAACATTTGTTTTGTAACTGGGAGTCTCGTGAGTGAAAACATCCGAAGAGCATCAAAGGTAAATGGTTAATTTGATTGCTTTTCTGATTTTCGTGACCAAGCTTCCTGATGCTAAGTATACATAATGCTATGCTAGGCTATCGATAAACTTACACAAACGCTTGGATTGCTTTCGCTGTAAAGCATAATTTCAAAATCTGAGACGACAGGTGGATTAACAAAAGGCTAAGCTGTGTTTTGCAATATTGCACTTGTGATTTCATAAGTATGAATATTTTTTAGTAATATTATTTGACTGTTGCGCTATGCTATTCAGCAGTTGCTGACGAAAATGATCCCGCGACAGGGATGGGTGGCGTCAAGAAGTTAAGTGGCATTGTTTAAAGTGGCTAGTGATACATTTTTGACATCAATTTCCATTATTAAAGTGGCTGGAGTTGAGTCAGTATGTTGGCAGCAGCCACTCAATGTTAGTGGTGGGTGTTTAACAGTCTGATGGTCTTGAGATAGAGACTGTTTTTCCGTCTCTCGGTCCCTGCTTTGATGCACCTGTACTGACTAGGCAGTGGATCGGGTGGTTGTTGTCCTTGATGATCTTTATAGCCTTCCTGTGACATCGGGTGGCGTAGGTGCCATGTGTGGCAGGTAGTTTGCCCCCGGTGATGCGTTGTGCAGACCTCACTACCCTCTGGAGAGCCTTACGTTTGTGGGCGGAGCAGTTGCTGTACCAGGCGGTGATACAGCCCAACAGGATGCTCTCGATTGTGCATCTGTAAAGGTTTTTGCGTGCTTTTGGTGACAAGCCGAATTTCTTCAGCCTCCTGAGGTTGAAGAGGCGCTGCTGTGCCTTCTTCACAACCCTGTCTGTGTGGGTGGACCAATCCAGTTTGTTCGTGATGTGTAAGCCGAGGAACTTAAAACCCTCTCCACTACTGTCCCGTCGATGTGGATAGGGGGTTGCTCCCTCTGCGGTTTCCTGAAGTCCACGATCATCTGTTTTGTTTTGTTGACGTTGAGTGTGAGTGTGAGGTTATTTTCCTGACACCACACTCCGAGGGCCTTCACCTCCTCCCTGTAGGCCATCTCGTCGTTGTTGGTAATCAAGCCTACCACTGTAGTGTCCTCCGCAAACTCAATGATTGAGTTGGAGGTGTGCATGGCCACGCAGTCGTGGGTGAACAGGGAGTACAGGAGAGGGCTCAGAACGCACCCTTGTGGAGCCCCAGTGTTGAGGATCAGTGGGGTGGAGATGTTGTAACCTCCTCTCACCACCTGGTGGCAGCCCGTCAGCATGTCCAGTACCCAGTGGCACAGGGCGGGGTCAAGACCCAGGGTCTCGAGCTTGATGACGAGTTTGGAGGTTACTGTGGTGTTACATGCTGAGCTGTAGTCGATGAACAGCATTCTCACATAGGTATTCCTCTTGTCCAGATGAGTTAGGGCAGTGTGCAGTGTGGTTGTGATTGTGTCGTCTGTGGACCTATTATGGCTGTAAGTAAATTGGAGTGGGTCTAGTGTGTCAGGTAGGGTGGAGGTGATATGGTCCTTGACTAGTCTCTCAAAGCACTTCATGATGACGGAAGTGAGTGCTACGGTAGTCGTTTAGCTCAGTTACCTTAGCTTTCTTGGGAACAGGAACAATGGTGGCCCTCTTGAAGCATGAGGGGACAGCAGACTGGGATAAGGATTGATTGAATATGTCCATAAACACACCAGCCAGCTGGTCTGCGCATGCTCTGAGGACGCGGCTGGGGATGCTGTCTGGGCCTGCAGCCTTGCGAGGTTTAACACGTTTAAATGTTTTACTCACATCGGCTGCAGTGAAGGAGAGTCCGCAGGTTTTGGTAGCGGGCCATGTCAGTGGCACTGTATTGTCCTCAAAGCGAGCAAAGAAGTTATTTAGTCTGTCTGGGAGCAAGACATCCTGGTCCGCAACGGGGCTGGTTTTTCTTTTTGTAATCCGTGATTGACTGTAGACCCTGCCACATACCTCTTGTGTCTGAGCCGTTGAATTGTGACTCCTTTCTCCTTTGTCCTTTTTCTCCTTTGACTACTTTGTCTCTATACTGACACGTAGCTTGTTTGATTGCCTTGCGGAGGGAATAGCTATACTTTTTGTATTCGGCCATGTTTCCGGTCACCTTCCCCTGGTTAAAAGCAGTGGTTCGCGCTTTCAGTTTCGTGCGAATGCTGCCATCAATCCACGGTTTCTGGTTTGGGAATTTTTTAATAGTTGCTACGGGTACGACATCGCCAATGCACTTTCTAATGACTCTGAGGCAGCCTGCCGTCCTGTACCTTTTCCCCTGTTGCTGTAATAACATTGTTACTTCGACACGGTCTGCATCTGGGTCTTACCTTGATACCTGATAATAATGAGATCAGCAGCAAAAATCCAGGGAAAATCACAATGGATACATGTCATTCATTGCAAGGTTGTCTATTTTGATGACAAAGCAGAGCCTGGAGAATAAAGAACTGATTGATTAGCAATCGGGGGCCAATCTCGGGTGAAGAAGCATAGTAAGATGATCAGAACCTGATAAGCTTCTCTGTTGTACACCGCAGTCATCATATTCAGGATATCTAGGTGAAATGTCCAAAGTTTTCCTGAAAATCTGGACATGCTTACTTAGGGAAATCGATGTGAAATATCAATTTCTCTTGAAACCAGGACATGTTACTTTCACTTTTTTGTTTCCTTCATTACAGGTTATGAGAATCTACCGTCTGAAGCTGAAGCAATGCCCTCGACCCAAGGACTCGACCTGAAATGATACAAGATCACCGGTGAAGTGTTCATTAGAAAAGTCCTTATCAATCAGTGGAACGGAAGAAGAATTCCTCACTACCGGCAGACTGTCAGAACATCATTTCTAATAGTTATCTATGTGGGACTGATACCAGTGTGGAAGAGCTGATCAATTTTAAAGGACTTGCTGAATGATTACCTTGCCAATAGGACGATTGAATATTATTGTCTTGTAGACAATTATTTTTTTTGTGAGTTTCCTCCTAATACAGGATGTGGTAGGAATCGTTAATACTTATCTTCTATAACTTTGTTTGAAATCTATTTCTTATTGTAACAGAAAGTAAAATATGCCCTTTGTGTTTTATAGAAATGCAAGGTGTTTAACTTGTTATGGCTAAAATCTCGTTAACAGGATAAGTGTCATCAACAACCGCTGAATAGCATAGCGCTACATTTAATGAATATTACTAAAAATATTTATATTCATGAAATCACAAGTGCAATATAGGGAAACACAGCTGTGCCTTTTGTTAATCCACCTGTCGTGTCAGATTTTGTAATTATGCTTTACAGCGAAAGCAATCCAAGCGTTTATGTAAGTTTATCAATCGCACAACAAAACATTAAGTACACTTAGCATCAGGTAGCTTGGTCACACAAATCAGAAAAGCAATCAAATTAATTTACCTTTGATGATCTTCGGATGTTTTCACTCACGAGATTCTGTTACACAACAAATGTTCCTTTTGTTCCATAAAGATTATTTTTATATTCAAAATACCTCCGTTTGTTTGGCACGTTATGTTCAGAAATCCACAGGAAAGAGCGGCCATGACAACGCAGGCAAATTCCAAATAGTTTCCATAATGTCCACAGAAACATGTCAAACGTTTTTTATAATCAATCCTCGGGTTGTTTTTAAAATATATAATCAATAATATATCAACCGCAAATGTCTTTCACAGTAGGAGAGGGGAAAACAATAGCTGTCCAAACTCTGTTGCGTGAGCAAAACTCATTTGACCACTTGACGCGATGTTATCTTTCTGGCTCATTTTTCAAAATGTCTGAAGACTGTTGACACCTTGAGGAAGCGATAGGAAAAGGAATCTGGTTGATATCCCTTTAAATGGAGCAAAGGGAGGCTATGGGACATGGAGTTTTCAAAATAGAAGCCACTTCCTGTTTTGATTTTCCTCAGGGTTTTGCTTGCAAATATCAGTTCTGTTATACTCACAGACAATATTTTGACAGTTTTGGAAACTTTAGAGTGTTTTCTATCCAATACTAACAATAATATGCATATATTAGCAACTGAGACTGAGGGGCTGGCCGTTGACAATGGGCACCTTTTCATCCAAGCAACTCAATACTGCCCCTGCAGCCATATGAAGTCAATGTAATTGATTTTATGCTTACTGCTAATGTTTTTAATACTGTTTCCTAAAAATACATTTTAATAATTTGTTCTCTTTGTATAAAACTATTTTCCTTCCCCCTGATTTGCTTTGGGTTCTGTGTTATTGAAGAATAACATCAACTGCTAACGAAATCAAACTTTAAGCACTTTAAATAAAGTTAGATTTGATTTAATCATATTCTTTAACTTAGATTTTTGGTTGAGATGGAGACATTAATTAAATTATTAATTTGTTGACAAACTGGAATTAAAGACAGATTAATTTAGTGGCACAGATGGAAATATCCATGCAGAAGATATATCGCCTTCAAATGTGTCAACAACCAAACTATTCAATTAACTAAATATCATTACATTTTAAATCAACCAGAGCTTGAAACTCTAGGCCTAGTGTATGTATTGTCTATTTTTAGTTGAATCTTGGGTTGAAATGAAACAATAGACGTTGATGACTTTGCAAAAGCTATATATAGGCCCAAATAGCATAATTGATGATATGAGTGATAAAGTATGGTCACATTTCATTTGCTCTGTTAAACCTACCCTTTAGAATGACTTCAGTAGCAACTGTGAATCTATTTCTTTTTTAATTGGAGGTCTCTCAACAATCATTCTCATGATAGCACATTCGTAATAGTAAGTGACAAATATCATAGCCAAGCAACACTGGGCTTGGCTAAAACTATGGATGGGAGACCAAAGGAAAGTGTTACCGGAGTTATTTATAAGAACCCATCATTTAAAAAACAGATAACAAATTACATATAGTACAATACATTCAGCCATGACAACATATTAAGATCATATGCTCGTTTTGTTTAATCAAGAACTAGCCGGATTAAAACATTCCTACATTTCTGTTACCATAGTCTCTCCTAGCAGAGACCTCGAGTTTAGGGTCATTATTCTCCTTGGTTTAGCCTTAGACAGGTGGCTGTAGACAAAGACAGGTGTTTGCTATCAGTGGGGTGCACTGACCACAGCAGACAACTCTCCCAAATGTCAGGTGGCAACCTAGCAGGGCACCTTTTCAGGGTACCTGTGCAATTACTCCGCTGTGAGTGTTCCCCCAGGTATGAGGGCAGACAACCGTTTATTTGAGGCCAACATTTTGCTATCTGATTTGGGTCAGTGATTATCACTGAAGGGGAAAGTGTCCAACTGCCCAAAAGAGATTCACCTATGAAGATAGGCACTGCTATGCAGTAGTGAATTAGAAAATAAATAAAGGGGACAAGTGGAAAATATATTTTTTTTACAGTAATACCACTGCAATTAAGTAGATCTGAATATTAACAGTGAGCACTGAAACAACATGAAGGCTTTCAGCTCTAGAGAAAAGCCATCCCTTTTTAGAGGGACTTACATTAAACAGGGAGGAGAGCCAAGGGAGACAACGGGGAAGAGAAAGTCAGCAGAGGGAAAGGTGATTTGAGTTTAACCTGTTTAAACCACTCATATGCTCAATGTGCTGCATGCACACAGATTGCTGATCCAATTACTCCTTTAGAGATCTCATGAATCCAGTTGGATCTGATGAGGGACATGATTGTATGATTCATCTTTTATATATATATATATATATATATATATATATATATATATATATATATATATATATATATATATATATATATACTTATTTGACACCTTATTTAAATAGATACAGAGGATGACAGGCATGTGGGGGAACAGTAGGAAAGGTGGATGTTGGAATTCTCCGGTGGGGAACATTATGTGTGTCTGAAGTCATGAGTGTTACCGCAAGAACACAGGAGATGACTGATATTGTGGAAGGCCAATATTTGTCAATTTCTGCAAAATCTCTAGCCAGATGCTCATGCTCAGTATCGTTCTTCCTTGACGTAGAATTGAAGTTTGGGTGACCATCAAAGGTTTGATTGAGTTGATAAAGCAGGCACCAACATTCATTGGCTTACTAAGTCTCTTGCGTTAATAATTATCCTCTTACAGCTACCCCCTACTTTTTTCAATTTCCGCCTGAAGACATACCCAAATCTAACTGCCTGTAGCTCAGGCCCAGAACCAAGGATATGCATATTCTTGGCTTCATTTGAAAGAAAACACTCTAAAGTTTGTGTAAATGTGAACTGAATGTAGGAGAATATAACACAATAGATCTGGTTTAGGTAATACAATGAAAAAAACATACATTTTCTTCATTTTTATTGTTCTATCATCATATTTAAAATGAACAAGACAAAACAAACATTCAGATAGGATGATGGGGACAATTTCAGTGAAAAACATAAGAGGGTAACAGTACTTGTGCAAAGTGTCAGAATGATAACTTCCAAAATGAGTGTGTTACATGACATTGATCCTGACGTCACCCAGGTGTCCCACAAAAGTATCCCAAATGTACCCAAGTGGCCAAATTGGTGAAGTTATACATTTTGAATGGAATAACTACAGTGCCTTGCGAAAGTACTCGGCCCCCTTGAACTTTGCGACCTTTTGCCACATTTCAGGCTTCAAACATAAAGATATAAAACTGTATTTTTTTGTGAAGAATCAACAACAAGTGGGACACAATCATGAAGTGCAACGACATTTATTGGATATTTCAAACTTTTTTAACGAATCAAAAACTGAAAAATTGGGCGTGCAAAATTATTCAGCCCCCTTAAGTTAATACTTTGTAGCGCCACCTTTTGCTGCGATTACAGCTGTAAGTCGCTTGGGGTATGTCTATCAGTTTTGCACATCGAGAGACTGAAATTTTCTGTCTTTATTATATTACAACAGACCAGCTGTATCTACTGTCTCCATTTCACTTTGGCCATTGTTGTGGGCCTGCACTCCCCTCAACAGCCTCAAATAGGCTATTTCATGTGGGGGTGGGGTGGAGCGGCAGACACACGCATCTCGGCCATGCTCCCTCTAATCCACAATGTGTATGTATATATACACACACAGCGTAGGCTATGGGTCATAAACATACATACAAACATACCCCCACCCACAATGTATAGCCTATGTGTACTTTACACATTTCATTACATTTTTATATATTGCTACTAAAATGTAAAAAAAATCACAAATAATATTTTATATTATTAATTTCAAATAACTGCATTAGCATGAGAAGAACTCCTCTCCGTTCAAAAAATATTCCTCCATTTGGGAATCAAAGCTATGAATCGTCCTCCAACAATCTCTGTCTCACTTTCCCGATCAATTTCTTCTAAAATTGTATGTACATCTGTATATCTAGACTTAGACTTAGCTTTCCCTGACTTAGTCGCCATACTGATTGATATATAAACAACGCTTTACCAGAAATGTGCTGTGCGTAACATGCGCTCCTTTCAGTATGAATCTTCTATGGTGAATGACCCTCTTTACGCCGGAGTTTACTACATGGGTTGGTCTTCCAACACATAACCATTACATATTGTCATTTACCTCAGCTCATTGGCTATCTCCCCAGCTAGATTTCAAGACGATCAGTGGTCATTGGGTTAAAATACAGTCAATCAACGAAACAGCGGTCATATCATTGGTGCACAATGATGTCATTACTTGTTGTCTTCAAATCGGTTTCTTTCAGTCAATATGTCCCGCGAAATGACCCATCACGTTTGGTTGTGTTACAAACATCCAACCTCACTGAGTTTGTGTTACAAACAAACCAGTTGATTACAATGAAACCAAACATGACTGGAAAAGTCACATTTAGTGTGTGTATTTACATTGAATGTGTCGTCGAAAATTGAATGAGACGGAATTCACGACACAAGCGGTTCACAAAATGTTTCGTGTTAGGCTATAAAAATGGATTTGATGAAACAAAAGACCATTCATTGTGTAACAATGAGCATTGGGAATGCAAACAGAGGAAGATCGTCAAAGGTAAACAATTCATTTTATTGCAATTTGTGATGCTGTTAAGCCTGTGCTGGTTGAAATAGTTTTTTTTTTATGGGGCTCTATCCTCAGATAATCGCATCGTATTATTTCGCAGTAAATCCTTTTTAAAATCTGACAATGCAGTTGGATTAGCAAGACTCTAGGCTTTCCAAGCATGTGAGACACTAGTATTTTCATTAATGTTTAATATGACTATTTATGTAGCGATCACCGTATGTTGTCGAATTTAATCCCGCTAACCGGTTCGGTGCGCAGAGATGTTAATCAAAACCACAACGGCAATGTGGGAATTCTCTCTAATATGGTTACAGCTACTGTATCTTCTCATAGCAATCTAACTTGATGCAACATGGCACTGGAAGTGCTAATCAGCTGTTTGTTATGTAGCTGGAATATGACCCCCTCACCCAATGTCCTATGTAATTTATAGTAAAGACATCGTTTAACAGCGCCCCTCTGTCTTACTATATGTAGCCCATATATCTTATGCTGTATGGCCAAAAATAGTATTACATGTGTTACACTTTTGAACCAGACAGCATCTGATACATGGACTACACATACAATGCATTAAGATAGCATTCACACCCCTTGACTTTTTCCACATTTTGTGGAAAACACAAAATGCCTGAATTATAAGCGAATTAAATTAAGATTTTTTTGTCACTGGCCTACACCCAATACCCAATTATGTTAAACTGGAAATATGTTTTATATACAAATTTATAAAAAATGGAAAACTGAAATTTCTTGTGTAAAATAAATATTCGACCCCTTTGCTATGTAAGGGAACACCCCCCTGAAATGGACAAAAATTAATGGGAAGTCATTGGCACTGGACAAACCATATACACGGTGTCCAATACCACTCAATTTGGCGCTGTTTCGTTCAAAGTTGATTTCAAATGCCATATGGCAAATGCCAGGTGTAACACTTTAACTTCTTGGATATAGGGGGCGCTCTTTTAATTTATGGATAAAAAAACGTGCCTGTTTTAAGCGCAATATTTTGACACGAAAAGATGCTCGACTATGCATATAATTGGCAGCTTTGGAAAGAAAACACTAAGGTTTCCAAAACTGCAAAGATATTATCTGTGAGTGCCACAGAACTCATGCTACAGGCGAAACCAAGATGAAACTTCAACCAGGAAATGGGCAGAATTTTTGAAGCTCTGTTTCCCATTGTCTCCTTATATGGCTGTGAATGCGCCGGGAATGAGCCTGCCCTTTCTATCGTTTCTCCAAGGTGTCTGCAGCATTGTGATGTATTTGTAGGCATATCATTGGAAGATTGGCCATAAGAGACTACATTTACCAGGGGTCCGCCCGGTGTCCTTTGTCTAAATTGGAGCGTAATCTACAAGCTGCACGCAGTCATCCAGTGATTGAGAGGAGAGAGGAGGCTTTCAACGAACGATATATCATGAAGAGATATGTGAAAAACACCTTGAGGGTTGATTCTAAACAATGTTTACCATGTTTCAGTCGATATTATGGAGTTAATTTGGAAAAAAGTTTGGCGTTTTGAAGACTGAATTTTTGGGTTTTTTTGGTAGCCAAATGTGACTCACCAAATGGAGCAATTTCTCCTAAACAAATAATCTTTCAGGAAAAACTGAGCATTTGCTATCTAACTGAGTCTCCTCATTGAAAACATCTGAAGTTCTTCAAAGGTAATGATTTTATTTGAATGATTTTCTGGTTTTCGTGAAAATGTTGCCTGCTGATGCTAACGCTAAATGCTATGCTAAATGCTACGCTAGCTGCACTAGCTGTTACACAAATGCTTGTTTTGCTATGGTTGAGAAGCATATTTTGAAAATCTGAGATGACAGTGTTGTTAACAAAAGACTAAGCTTGAGAGCTAGCATATTAATTTCATTTCATTTGCGATTTTCATGAATAGTTAACGTTGCGTTATGGTAATGAGCTTTTGAGGCTGTATTCACGATCCCGGATCCGGGATGGCTCGACGCAAGAAGTTAAACATCCAACAGGTGGTGAGCGCGCTCCACAGTGGTTTTTCATATTGCAAATGCAACACAAGTCAACATCCAAAAGCAACATTTTGAAAAAGTGGAAAAAAAAAAAAAACTTATCACCCCCTTAAAAAAGTGCTTTCTGGACCGTTTTTCGAAATTCTTTCGATTATTTTGTCAATTACACATGTGTAAGAACTGTATCAACATACTTTAGTCATATTTTATTATCATCATATTTTTTTTTTTTTACTTGTGCATAAGGCATATGTTTTGTCCATTTGCAATATGATTTCATAGGAAGTCAAATGTCAAAGTCAAAAGTCACTTTTTGGGGGGGCCAAATGCCATAAGAAATTTGACATGCTCAAAATACTGCAGAAATGCAAAATTGACTGGCCTGATGAACTCGGGATGGCCGGGCAGTGATAGTTGTTCCTTTCTATCACTTGTTGTGTTGATTTCATCATGTCCATTTGGTGATGTTTTTTTCACTATAGAATCATATTGCAAATGCACGTGCATTTGCAATATGTTTCAATGGGCATTTACCATCACGAATTTAGCATGCTCAAAAATCCTGCAGGAATGCAAAATTGACTGGCCCGATGAACTCAGGATGGCCGGGCAGTGATAGTTGTTCCTTTCTATCACTTGTTGTGTTGATTTCATCATGTCCATTTGTTGATGTTTTTTTCACTATAGAATCATATTGCAAATGCATGTGCATTTGCAATATGTTTCAATGGGCATTTACCATCACGAATTTGGCATGCTCAAAAATCCTGCAGGAATACAAAATTGACTGGCCTGATGAACACAGGATGGCCGGGGCAGTGATAGTTGCTCCTTTCCATCGCTCGTTGTGTTGATTTCATCATGTCCAATTGGTGATGTTTTTTTCACTGTTGAATCATATTGCAAGTGCACGTGCATTTGTAATATGTTTCAATGGGCATTTACCATCACGAATTTGGCATGCTCAAAAGTCAAACTATACTTTGCTCAAACTATACTTTTGTCAACTTTTATTATCATAATTTGTTTTGTTTTTTACTTGTGCATAAGGCATATGTTTTGTCCATTTGAAATATGATTTCATAGGTAGTCAAAAGTCAAAGTCAAAAGTCACTTTTTCTTTGGCCAAATGCCATAAGAAATTAGACATGCTCAAAAATCCTGCAGAAATGCAAAATTGACTGACCTGATGAACACAGGATGGCCGGGCTGTCAAAGTTGTTCCTTTCCATCGCTCGTTGTGTTGATTTCATCATGTCCATTTGGTGATGTTTTTTCACTGTTGAATCATATTGCAAGTGCACGTGCATTTGCAATATGTTTCAATGGGCATTTACCATCATGAATTTGTCATGTTCAAATATCATGCAGAATTGCTGACACCAAACTGATACAAACTGACACCAAACCCACTTTTTCCAACTCGTTTAGTAGCCAACTATCACATACTTCAGAGCTGGCTCAAAATTCACAACGCCTTCTGTTCAAACCATAATAAAAATGTAAAACACGTAGTTATGTTCTAGCTGCGGGTCCAGTCCTGACATTATGTGTAGGCCTATGTGAGGCGACCCCGAATCCCAAGTTTTGGCTCGATAGGTCATTTGGTGCCCGAGCAAGACCCTAATTGGTGCTGAAAATCCACTTTTTTCCATGCCTTGCTACGGGGTCCTTGAATGAGCAATCGGACAAAAACACAACGTTGGGGTCTGTCTATATGGGCCAAGGCGGTCGTAATGCACCTAGTATTGTGACTCTGGGACATTTCTAAAGGTCTAGAACAGGTTTCTAAAGTTTCGGAACTCTCGGTCTGACGGTTCTTTAAAAGTTCCAACAAGGTTAACTAATGCAGGCAGTGTATGTCTCTACGCAACCCAATGGGTCCCTCCTGCCAAGATGTGTGTGTGTGTGTGTGATTTAGTTTTTCTTTGAAATGTTATGGGAAAAATGACTGATTTACAGTTCATGGGGGTTGCCTCTAATCACACATATGAAGTTTTGGAAAGATCTGACTTTTTTAACCCTTCGAAACAGCCCCTGTGACACCAATTATGGCACTTCCGGTTGGCACAGGAAGCTATAAGTAAACTCATATCCTTATTGGGGTATGCCTTTACAGAATCCTGAGTTTTAAGGGTTTAGTGAATGTGTGTTATTTCAGAAAATCACAGAAAATCACAGAAATCTCGCAGAGCTCCGCAGCACACTTTAAAAAGATTCGTATGAACACCCTGCTACTGGATCTGTAACTGTTTTAAAAAAAACACCTATTTTTTAACATCACCAATTTGACATTGTACGATTTCTCTTAAACGACGATAGATACATGTCTGGTTCCTTTTGTATTGACACCGTAGGTTCCTTTACTTTGACGTGAAGCTGAAAAATTATTGCTCTATTTTCATTTTGGACCTTTAATCCCAGAAAATGGCCATAACTCAAAAACCGTTGAGGCCTAGTCGCCTACTTGTTCGGGGCCAACTGCCCATTATGCCAAACCTACGCTCACCAAGTTTCATCTTCAAAGTCTTTTCCGTTTTGGAGATAAGGCCACGTCGTGATTCGTGATGTTTTGTATATTTGAAATATGATTCCATTCGCCCTCTTGTGGGATTTATCGGGACAGCAGAAAAATGACCAAAATGTGATTATTTTATAAAACGGAAACCGAATGTCCGAGAGAGTTCGTTTGATGACTTCCCGGTAGATCCGGCCCTGCCGCACGGCCCGACGCCGTCCGTGAATTTTACAAATGTTTTCGGACATCTGGTAAGGGACCGTACATTTGCAATATGGACTTTCTCACTAACCATATGGCGAATGTCAAAATGTTCCCTTAAGCTATGGAAGCCTAAATAACATCAGGAGTAAAAATGTGCTTAACAAGTAACATAATAAGTTGCATGGACTGTCAAACAAAGATTCAAACACAAAGACCAAGGAGGTTTTCCAATACCTCGCAAAGAAGGGTGGATGGGTAAAAATCAGACATTAAATATCCCTGTGAGCATGGTGAAGTTAATAATTAGACTTTGGGTGGTGTATCAATACTCCCAGTCACTGCAATGATACAGACATCCTTCCTAACTCAGTTGCCAAGAGGATGGAAACCGATCAGGGATTTCACCACAAGGCCAATGTTGACTTTAAAACAGTTACAGAGTTGAATTGCTGTGATGGATCAACAACATTGTAGTTACTCAACAATACTAACCTATTTGGCAGAGTAAAAAGAAGGAAGCCGGTACAGAATAAAAATATTTCAAAACTTGCATTCTGTTTGCAACAAGGTACTATAGTAAAACTGCAAAAAATGTGGCAAAGAAATGTCCTTTTAGTCCTTGTAGGATTCTAGCTTGAAATATACTTATTTATGTTACCACACTAGAATTTATTGATTACCAAAAAAGTTTTAAACAAATATATGTTCTATATTTGAGATTCTTCAAAGTAGCTATCAATCAATCAAATTTATTTAAAAAGCCCTTTTTACGTCAGCTGATGTCACAAAGTGATCTACAGAAACTCAGTCTAAAACCCCAAACAGCAAGCAATGCAGGTGTAGAAGCACGGTGGCTAGGAAAATCTCCCTAGAAAGGCCAGAACCTAGGAAAAAAACCTAGAGAGGAACCAGGCTCTGAGGGGTGGCCAGTCCTCTTCTGGCTGTGCCGGGTGGAGATTACAACAGAACATGGCCAAGATGTTCCAACGTCTATAGATGACCTGCAGGGGCAGATAATAATAATCACAGTGGTTTTAGAGGGTGCAACAGGTCAGCACCTCAGTAGTAAATGTCAGTTGGCTTTTCATAGCCGATCATTCAGAGTTAGAGACAGCAGGTGCGGTAGAGAGAGAGAGTCCAAAACAGCAGGTCCGGGACAAGGTAGCACGTCCAGTAAACAAGTCAGGGTTCCATAGCCGCAGGGACTGATGGACTGGGGACAGCAAGGTGGAAAGGGCACAGCAAGGAGTCATCAGGCCAGGTAGTCCTGAGGCATGGTCCTAGAGCTCAGGTCCTCTGAGAGAAAGAGAGAGAAAGAGAGAGAGAGTAAAAGAGAGAGAATTAGAGGGAGCATACTTCAATTCACACAGGACACCGGATAAGACATGATAAATACTCCAGATATAACAGACTAACCCTAGCCCCCCGACACATAAACTATTGCAGCATAAATACTGGAACCCGGGACAGGAGGGCTCGGTAGGCACTGTGGCCCTGTCCGACGATACCCCCGGACAGTGCCAAATAGGCAGAATATAACCCCACCACCTTTGCCAAGGCACGGCCCCCACACCACTAGAGGAATATCTTCAACCACCAACCTACTACCCTGAGACAAGGCCGAGTATAACCCACAAAGACCTCTCCCATGGCACGAACCCAAGGGGGGCACCAACCCGGACCGGAAGATCCGATCCTACTCAAGTGACGCACCCTTCCTAGGGACGGCATGGAATAGCACCCGTAAGCCAGTGACTCAGCCCCTGTAATAGGGTTAGAGGCAGAGAATACCAGTAGAGAGAGCGGTACCGGCCAGGCAGAGACAGCAAGGGCGGTTCGTCGCTCCAGTGCCTTACACCCCTGGGCCAGACTACACTCAATCATAGGATCTACTGAAGAGATGAGTCTTCAATAAAGACTTGAAGGTCGAGACCGAGTCTGCGTCTCTCACATGGATAGGCAGACCATTCCATAAAAATGGAGCTCTATAGGAGAAAACCCTGCCTCAACTGTTTGCTTAGAAATGGTAAGGACCGTAAGAAGGCCTGCTTCTTGTAACAGTAGCGTACGTATAGGTCTGTACGGCAGGACCAAATCAGAAAGATAGGTAGGATCAAGCGCATGTAATGCTTTGTAGGTTAGCAGTAAAACCCTGAAATCAGCCCTAGCCTTAACAGGAAGCCATTGTAGAGAGGCTAGCACTGGAGTAAGATGATCCAATGTTTTGGTTCTAGTCAAGATTCTAGCAGTCATGTTTTGTACCCTTTACCTTGATAACAGCTTTCCACACTCCAGGCATTTTCTCAACCAGCTTCACGAGGTAGTCACCTGGAATGCATTTCAATTAATAGGTGTGCCTTGTTAATGGAAAAGTGTTTATGTCTGTTATTCAAGGCTTCAACTTGTTGAAAATTGTCCACAGTGATCCTATCATCTTGTTTAAACAGTTCTGCAAAAAAAAGTACTTACAGAGTGCATCAAACATGATTTAGACCTTGTTTATGGAAAAGTGTTTATTTCTGTTTTTCAAGGCTTCAACTTGTTGAAAATTGTCCACAGTGATCCAATCATCTAGTTTAAACAGTTCTGCAAAAACTTTTACTTACAGAGTGCATCAAACATGATTTAGACCTTGTTAAAAGTACATTTGTGGAATTTCTTTACTTCTTAATGTGTTTGAGCCAATCAGTTGTGTTATGACAAGGTAGGGGTGGTATACAGAAGATAGACCTATTTCGTAAAAGACCAAGTCCATATCATGGCAAGAACAGCTCAAATAAGCAGATAAATGACAGTCCATCATTACTTGAAGACATGAAGGTCAGTCAATCCGGAAAATGTCAAGAACTTTGAAAGTTTCTTCAAGTGCAGTCGCAAAGACCAAGAAGGAGAGCGATGGAGTGCTGCATCAAATTACCTGGCCTCCACAATCACCCGACCTCAACACACTTGAGATGGTTTGTGATGAGTTGGAACGCAGAGTGAAAGAAAAGCAGCAAACAAGTGCTCAGCATTTGTGGGAACTCCTTCAAGACTGTTGAAAAGCATTCCAGGTGAAGCTGGTTGAGAGAATGCCAAGAGTGTGCAAAGCTGTCATCAAGGCAAAGGGTGGCTACTTTGAAGAATCTAAAATCTAAAATCTATTTTCATTTGCTTTACACTTTTTTTGGTTACTACATGATTCCATATGTGTTATTTCATAGTTTATATTTTCACTATTAATCTACAATGTCGAAAATAGTAAAAATAAAGAAAACCCCTTGAATGAGTAGGTGTGTCCAAAATTTTGACTGATACTGAATAAGGAAGGTATATGTTGGGGTTAATGAAGGGTGTATGGGAACTTGATGTATGGAAAGTTACTGAGTGAGATAAGGGGAAGTGCAAGTTTATATTCTGTTCAAAGATGTTATTGTTGAATATAAATGTTAGTAAAGAGGGAAGCAAAGTCTAGTTTCAGTTTCTGATAAGGCAGGCCACCTGCAGAACTAGGGAGGAGCGAGGAATTTGGCTCGAGGTCAAGTCAACAGATGAAGTGAGAAGAAACCTCTGGGAGAGGGGCCAGAGGGGCCCACCGCAATGACCCTCCTACTACAGTCCTATCTCACACAAATACACTTCCACGCCCACAAAGGTTCTAGCATCAGGCAGGACCATGATTACACCAGTGAGAGGAACCAATTAAGTTTCTTCCTAGCAACAGATATGTATTGGCTGTCTTAATGTGTAAGGAGTCTACCCCGCCTAGTAGGAGGTTATAAATATATGTGTTTGTGTAATCATACCTTGTCTTTGCAGCTGTATGACCCAGTGGGTGAATAAACTTGGTTTAAGCTTTTCCTAGTCATCTGTTTTGAGTTTTTACTCTGTTTGTTCAGAACATCATGAATACAATGCGTAATGTTTGGGGCAAATCCAACACCACACATCACTAAGTCCCACTTCATATTTTCAAACATGGTAATAGCTACATCAAGTTTTAGGTATGCTTTTCATTGGCAAGGATTAGAGAGTTTTTTATGATAAAAATAAATGGAATAGAGCTAAGCACAGAGAAAATCCCAGAGGAAACCCTGTTTCAGTCTGCTTTTCTACAGACACTGGGAGACAAATTCACCTTCAGCAGGACAATAACCTAAAACACAAGGCCACATATACACTGGAGTTGCTTACCAATACGACATTGAATGTTCCTGAGTGGACTAGATACAGTTTTGACTTCAATCAGCTTGAAAAT
The DNA here is from genome assembly GCF_018296145.1 of Oncorhynchus tshawytscha. Lineage (NCBI taxonomy): Eukaryota > Metazoa > Chordata > Actinopteri > Salmoniformes > Salmonidae > Oncorhynchus > Oncorhynchus tshawytscha. The sequence continues at coordinate 34,216,425 of NC_056458.1, forward strand.
ATGTGGTAACACTTGAACATGGCTGTCTAGCAATGATCAAAACCAACTTGACAGAGCTTGAAGAATATTGTACATTCAAAGTGTGCAAAGCTTTTAGAGACTTATATAGAAAGAATCACAGCTGTAATCACTTCCAAAGTGATGCCAATGATTGAGTTGGAGGCATGCGAGGCCAAGTAGTCATGGGTGAACAGGGAGTACAGGAGGGGGCTGAGCACGCATCCTTGTGTGGACCCAGTGTTGAGGATCAGCGAAGTGGAGGTGTTTTTTCCTATCTTCACCACCTGGGGGCGGCACGTCAGGATGTCCAGGACCCAGTTGCACAGGGCGGGGTTCAGACCCAGGGCCTCAAGATTAATGATGAGCTTGGAGGGTACTATGGTATTGAATGCTGAGCTATAGTCAATGAACAGCATTCTTACATAGATATTCCTCTTGTCCAGATGGGATAGGGCAGTGTGCAGTGTGATGGCGATTGCGTCGTCTGTGGATCTATTGGAGCGGTAAGCAAATTGAAGTGTCAGGTAAGGTGGAGGTGATATGATCCTTACCTAGTCACTCAAAGCACTTCATGATGACAGAAGAGTCATTTAGTTCAGTTACCTTTGCTTTCTTCGGTACAGGAACAATGGTGGACATCTTGGGGACAATAGATTGCTGGCGTTCTAGGCAGAGTTCCTCTGTCCAGTGTCTGTGTTCTTTTGCCCATCTTAATCTTTTATTTTTATTGGCCAGTCTGAGATATGGATTTTTCTTTGCAACTCTGCCTAGAAGGCCAGCATCCCGGAGTCGCCTCGTCACTGTTGACGTTGAGACTGGTGTTTTGCGGGTACTATTTAACGAAGCTGCCAGTTGAGGACTTGTGAGGCGTCTGTTTCTCAATCTAGACCCTCTAATGTACTTGTCCTCTTGCTCAGTTGTGCACAGGGGCCTCCGACTCCCCTTTCTATTCTGGTTAGAGCCAGTTTGCAGTTTTCTGTAAAGGGAGTAGTACACAGTGTTGTACGGGATCTTCAGTTTCTTAGCAATTTCTCACATGGAATAACCTTAATTTCTCAGAACAAGAATAGACTAATGAGTTTCATAAGAAAGTTCTTTGTTTCTGATCATTTTGAGCCTGTAATCGAACCCACAAATGCTGATGCTCCAGATACTCAACTAGTCTAAAGAAGGCCAGTTTTATTGCTTTTTTATCAGTACAACAGTTTTCAGCTGTGCTAACATAATTGCAAAAGGGTTTTCTAATGCTCAATTAGCCCTTTAAAATGATAAACTTGGATTAGCTAACATAACGTGCCATTGGAACCAAGACGTGGGTGTCTGCGACGTGGCTGGTTTTCCCTTTGTAGTCTGTGATTGTCTGTAGACCCTGCCACATACGTCTTGTGTCTGAGCCGTTGAATTGCGACTCCACTTTGTCTCTGTTTCAATATGAATCGACAAGAACAAATAGAAATAGCTGATAGGCAGCTGAAAGGTCAGGTGCATCATTGCTCTTTAAATGAACACTGAAGACAAGAAACACACATCTCAAAAAGCTCCCCTATTGATCTTGTTTCGGGACAATACAATTATCCCAACAAGACTAGTCTAGACCATCACAATGCAATGAATTATTGCATTATTGTTTTCAAGCGAGTACAAAATCAATCAATCCAAACCGTGCAGCAGCAATTTGTAGAATGGAAAGAGACATTTGTTACAAAATACCAAAGAGTTTAATGACATTCGGAGATTGTCAAGTGAAGCCTTCGATACTGAGTAAGCCTACAAGGTAGGGAGGGATGTGTTTTCTGTTTGTCGAGATTGACATAGTCTATTTATTGTGGTGTTGAAAACGCAAACCCCGATATTGGAATGCCCTAAGTCGTTGTGTTTTGTTTATTGATTGTGTGGTGCATTGTCAAAGAAACCGGTTGGTATAACATTTTATTGCATATATTTTATGTAAACTGAACAAAAATATAAATGCAACAAGTGTGGTTCCCATGCATCATGAGCTGAAATAAAAAATCCCAGAAATGTTCCATATGCACAAAAACCTTATTTCTCTCAAAGGTTGTGCACACATTTGTTTATTTTACCTTTATTTAACTAGGCAAGTCAGTTAAGAACAAACTCTTATTTTCAATTACTTATTTTCAAACTCTTATTTTCAATGCTCTAACCACTAGGTTACCCTGCCATTTACATCCCTGTTAGAGAGCATTTCTCATTTGCCAAGATAATTAATCGACTTGACAGGTGTGGCATATCAAGAATCTGATTAAACAGCATGATCATTACACAGGTTCACCTTGTGCTGGCGACAATAAAAGGGCCACTTTAAAACGTGCAGTTTTGTCACACAACACAATGTTACAGATGTCTCAAGTTTTGAGGGTGCGCGCACTTGGCATGCTGACTGCAGGAATGTCCACCAGAGCTGTTGCCAGAGAATTTAATATATATATTTCTCTACCATAAGCTGCCTCCAACTTCGTTTTAGAGAATTAGGCAGTATGTCCAACCGGCCTCTCAACCGCAGACCAAGTGTAACCATGCCAGCCCAGGACCTCCACATCCAGCTTCTTCACCTGCAGGATTGTCTGAGGTGTAGTGGGGGGGTTGCTGAGGAGTATTTCTGTCTGTAATAAAGCCATTTTGTGGCGAAAAACAAATTCTGATTGGCTGGGCCTGGCTCTCCAGTGGGTGGGACTGGCTGCCAAGTGGGTGGGCCCTCCAAGGCACCTCTGCCCAATCATGTGAAATCCATAAATTAGGGCATATTTAATTTCTTAACTGATTTCATTATATGAACTGTAACGCAGTAAAATCTGTTCTGTTGCGTTTCTATTTTTGTTCAGTATAATTATAAATATGACAGCAAAATCTTGAAATTCTGATTCCCCCTAGCTGATCATTGTCTTCATCCAGCTCTGATCGTGAAGTAATGAAACAGGTAGGGAGAGTGAACAAATTTGTGGTTGTGGGTGAACCCTCAAATTTCTGGCTGCATATGTATGGAAATAAATGATTGATCTATTATGATTTATTATTAATCTGTAAGGCTTCATGAACTTTTTGGGGGGCCTTTTTTTTTACAATGTGGCCTCATTAACCTGGGCACAGTGGCCAGACAAAACCCCACTCCCTCCCCATTTCCTTTTGAACTTTGAAGCTTCCCACAAATTTTACTGTTGCTAAAACAACCTGCTGAAGCAAGACAGAATGAGAGCGACGAGCTGAGCAGCTCATGACAGCGGGTCGTTTGTTGAGGGGTGGTTGGGGGGCCTTCAGAGGAGCATTGGGAGGCCTCAAGCAGAGATATTATATATAAAAAATATATATATTTTGTAATTATGCTCAGCTCACAAGGCCCCTTGATGATGTGAGACCTGTGGCAATTACCTCTTCTGCCTAATGGTAAGTCCGTCACTACTCTCATCTCATCTTTTGGCCCAGCTTAACTGGGCTTCTTCGCTTGCTAGTGATACCTAAACACCGTTGGTATAAGCTGTCAAAACAGAAGAGCAGCCACAAAGAGACGCAGCCAGAGAGTCCAAGAAATGAATTACCATGGCAGAATGGTAATGGATCTAAAAAGCCAGGGAGAGAATTAACTTGCCAACTTTGTCATTCTCCATGGTGATGACTCCCCTTGGGGAGAGATGATGCTCTGAGAGGGAGCTCTGAGATTGTGTCCATAAAAGATGCAAATGAGAAAATTACAATATCTTCGATGCTGGGAGGGTGAAGAACGAATTGTGACGCCACTGGCATGAGTAGTGAAATCTGACAATTTTTCACATGAAGTTTTGGATTTGTCTTGATGTTCATCATTTTACAGAATAGGTGGATCCACATTATATAAAATGACATAAAACACACAAAAACAAAATCTCTCTCTCTCTTTTGCAGTGCATGCTGGGAGTTTTTTTCGGAGTTTGAGTGTTTGGTGTGGAGGGATCTGTCCTAACTAACTTTCTTGATTATTTTCTTGGTCTTTTCTTTCAATTTTATTTTCTATGGTGGAGGGTTATTGCACTATTTGTTTTCGCAGTATCCACATGTTTTTTAAAAGTTAGGGTGGAAGAGGACAGAGTAAGTTTCCTGCGGTTTGGTAGGTGTGGTGTACGCGATGGCTTCTCAGCATAGCGCGGAGGAGACGCTGTCGATACGGCATGGATTCAGGTGTGTTCCTGAGAATGGAGTTAAAGTGGAGGAGGTTCTGCTTGCAGTCGGTGAACAGGTAGGAGCTGAATTTATACATTCTGCTTCTAGAATGAACAAAGCTGTGGTTGTGTTCATGAAAAGAGCAAATTTGGTTGGTAGGCTAATTGCTAGTGGAATATTTGTAAGGGGTGTGTTGGTGCCAATTTTCACGTCTCTCTACCCTTCGACCAGGGTGGTAGTCCCAAATTTGCCTCAGTTTATTACAGATGAACAAATCAGGAAAGAGCTGAGTCGTTTTGATAAGTTGGCTAGAGGGTTTCGTGTAGAGGTCGACCGATTAATCGAAATGGCCGATTTAATTAGGGCTGATTTCAACTTTTCATAACAATCGGAAATCGGTATTTATTTCATCTTTATTTAAGTAGGCAAGTCAGTTAAGAACACATTCTTATTTTAAATGACGGCCTAGGAATGGTGGGTTAACTGCCTCGTTCAGGGGCAGAACGACAGATTTTTACCTTGTCAGCTCGGGGGATTCGATCTTGCAACCTTACAGTTAAGTCCAACGCTCTAACCACCTGATTACATTGCACTCCACGAGGAGCCTGCCTGTTAAGCGAATGCAGTAAGCCAAGGTAAGTTGCTAGCTAGCATTACACTTATCTTATAAAAAACAATCAATCAATCATAATCACAAGTTAACTACACATGGTTGATGATATTACTAGTTTATCTAGCGTGTCCTGCGTTGCATATAATCGATGTGGTGCGTATCGTTGCTCCAATGTGTACCTAACCATAAACATCAATGCCTTTCCTAAAATCAATCACAGAAGTATACATTTTTAAACCTGCATATTTAGCTAAAAGAAATCCAGGTTAGCAGGCAATATTAACCAGGTGAAATTGTGTCACTTCTCTTGCGTTCATTGCACGCAGAGTCAGGGTATATGCAACAGTTTGGGCCGACTAATTTTCCAGAATTTTATGTAATCATGACATAACATTGAAGGTTGTGCAAATGTAACAGGAATATTTAGACTTATGGACGCCACCCGTTAGATAAAATACGGAACGGTTCTGTATTTCACTGAAAGAATAAACATCTTGTTTTCGAGATGATAATTTCCGGATTTGACCATATTAATGACCTAAGGCTCGTATTTCTGTGAGTTCTTATGTTATATCTCAGTCTATGATTTGATAGAGCAGTCTGACTGAGCGATGGTAGGCAGCAGGCTCGTAAGCATTCATTCAAACAGCACTTTAGTGCGTTTTGCCAGCAGCTTGTCGCTGTGCTTCAAGCGTTGCGCTGTTTATAACTTCAAGCCTATCAACTCCTGAGATTAGGCTGGTGTAAGAAACTTAAACGTTAGCTTTCTTACATGGCACATATTGCACTTTTACTTTCTTCTCCAACATTTTGTTTTTGCATTATTTAAACCAAATTGAACATGTTCATTATTTATTTGAGGCTAAATTGATTTTAAGTTAAAATAAGTGTTAATTCAATATTATTTTAATTGTCATTATTACAAATACATTTTAAAAATTGGCCGATTAATCGGTATTGGCTTTTTTTGGTCCTCCAATAGTCAGTATCGGTATTGAAAAATCATAATCGGTCGACCTCTAGTTTAGTGTACGGTCGGCAGATTTTCAGGTAGATGCCGTTAACCACGTTGATTCGTTCTGGAGGCAAGTGTTTATGTTTCTGAATACCAATGAGCAACAGCTAAATGTGCATTTTAAAGTGAGGCATGGGGAGAGGCTCTATGCAGTGTTTGCCAGCACAGATAGTCTATGGTGTTTTGAGTGTGGGGATTTGGGGCATAAGAGCTTTGCATGCCCACATAAAGGCCATAGACAAAGTGAGGGCACAAGTGCCAGTGGGGGAAATCGAGGTCAACGTGCAGGGGGTAATGAGATACAGACAGCAGAGGCTGGACTTGGTCATGCCAGGGATGGTGGTGTAGATGAGGCTGGTGGATGAGGAGAATATTTTGGGGAAGTGTAAGAGACTATGAGGGGAGGAGGAGGGTGTCAAGCGGAAAAGGAAAAAGGGTGTCGTCAAAGGCACCATGGATCCTTTGCCTGTTGCTGTGGGGGAGGCCCTGACCAGAGAGGAAGGGCAGACCTGCAACGCAAGCTGGTGGAATTTTTCTGGTCGGGCCATCACTGGCTGAGGGCGGCAGTGTTGTACATGACCGTCCACGAAGGAGGACAGGGCCTGGTGCAACTGGAGAGCAGGATGGCTGCTTTCCGACTAAAGGTGGTGCAGAGACTGCTGTACCATACAGATGTTGGCTGGAGGGAACCAGCATGTGCGCTGCTGAGGAGAGCTGGTAGATTAGAGTTGGACCGGCAGCTGTTTCTCATGAAGCTGGAGAGGCTGAGTACAGCAGGTCTCTCAGATTTTTACTCTGCAGTGCTGAGGGTCTGACAGCTGATAAGGCCCACACGAGAAGGGGGTGTGGAGCCTGGGCTGTGTGTGTGGGAGGAGCCTATCTTCAACAACCTAACCATCTCTTTGAGATCGGTTCAGTCGGCCACCATGCAGAGGCAACTGATGGCTGCAGGTTTACAAAGGCTGGGTGACCTGAGACTGCTGGTAGAGGAGGGGTGGAAAACCCCGGAAGTCTTGGCACAACAAACAGGAATAACGTCCCTTAGGCTGCTGGAGAGATTCCTGGAGGAGGTCCAAGAGACACTGTCTGAGCCAGTAAGGGGGGTGTTTGAGCGGCCAAAGGGGGAGGGGCCACCAATGTTTCCGCCACTGCAGGTGACGGCAGAGACTGGAGACTGGCAATCGGGTCTGGAGGACTTGTTAGATTTTAACACTCCGAGCCTGAGGAGGGGGTGGGGTTGAAGGGGTGGGAGGTAAAGCCCTCTACAACCTCTACGTTAAGGTTAGGAACATTAGGAGCCTAACAGGAGTGAGGGCACATCAGTGGCAGGGGTTATGTGGGGCGGAGAGTATGGTGGGTTTTAGATGGGAGGGGGCTCTACAAACCTCCAGTACCAAAGAGGTCAGGGGACCTCCAGTGGAGGGTTCTTCATGGAGCCCTGGCCACTAACAGCTGGTTGGCACGGGTTGAACCGGTAATCGGGCAGGGGTGTTCTTTCGGTGCAATGAAAGAAACTTTGATTCAAGTGTTTTCTGTGTGCACCAGGTTAATGCCATTAATGTCTCGGTTGGAATGTCTGTGTGAGAGGTTGGGGGTGGTTTTTACTGTTGGGATGTTTATAATGGGATACAGGTATTCAATTTAGGAGAAGGCCAAATGTGTTTTGTTGAATTTTCTGTTTGCTCAGGCGAAGTTAGCTATTTGGCTAACATGGAGGAACAGGGTCAAAGGTGGGGGGATAACAGACCCTTTATTGTTTAATAGGATGGTCTCTGCGCGCCTTAGGGTTGAATTTGAGTACTATAGAATGATAAAAAAGTGTGGAGATGTTTCAGGAGATATGGTGTGTGGGGGGCTGTCTGTATAGGTGAGGAAGATGTTTTAGATATACGGTTGTAGAAGTGGTGTGTTGTTTTGGTTATTGTGATGTTGGTTTGTATCATGTGGTAGATGGAAAGGTGAGTATGGTACATGTATGCAGTACAGGATATATTTTGGGTGAGTTTTTTTAAATCAAATGAGAAAGTTTCAGTAAAGAAAGGCAAAGTCAAAGTCTCTATCTCTCTCTCCAATTCAATTTGCTTTATTGGCATGACTGTCACGACTCCTACCAAAGGTGGCTCCCTTTCCGAAGGTGGCGCTTGGTGGTCATCGTCACCGGCCTACTAGCTACCACTGATCCCTTTTCCCCTTTCTGTTAATCATCTGTATGTGTTTTAAGCTGATTAGTCAGGCTTTATTTACCAGCGGCCCGCCTGCTGGTTGTGCAGGATTGTTTGGTGTACTTGTGTGCACGTCTGTGAGTTACAGTTTTCCTATTTTCGTGGGTTTTGCTGGACTGTTTAAGTCCCCCGTGTTTGGGGCATTTGTTTTGGTGTGTTTCGTGGGGTTGGCTTATGTTCACCGTTTTTGTACATTAAAATGTATAGCACTACCCTGACCTCTCTGCTTCCTGCGCCTGACCTCTCACCCACTACACCCCGGACGTTACAATGACCTAACAATGTACATATTGCCAAAGCTTACTTTGGATATTTACAATATGAAAATAATAAGAATCTGTCAACGGGACAACAGTAACAGCAATAACCAAGGGTCAAAATAACCATACATTGAACAATAACAATAAGCATACAGTAGAGGACATGTGCAGGTTGATTGGTCTGTCAGACACTGTCCCTCATCTTATGGCAGGCAGCATGTAGTGCGCTGCCAACCCACAGCTCTCTGCGTCCTCCCCCAACCAATCAAATTTGGGGAAATTACACTCTCTAATTGTTTTATATATTTTTTAAACATTTTGTCAGGAAATGCAGCTCTGTCTCAGGTTCTGCTGTTGTGCAGTGGTTGCACAGCCTTTCCTCTACAGGGAGCCAGGTTTTCCTGTGTCTACCCTTCTCAATGGCAAGGCTGTGCTCACTGAGCCTGTACTTTGTCAAGGTTTTTCTAAGGTTTTGATTAGAAACCATGGTCAAATAGTTAGCCACGGTGTACTGTCAATTTAGGGCCAGATAGCACTGCATTTTGCTTTGGTTCTTGTGCTTGTGTTTCCCAATAAGCAATGTAGTTTTGTTTTGACTGTGTTGTAATTTGGTTTATTCTGATTGGTTGAATGTTCTGATCCTGAGGTGTCAGTGTGTTAGTAGAACAGGTTTGTGAACTCAGCCCCAGGACCAGCTGGATGAGGGGACTCTTTTCTTTCCTCAGCTCTTGGCATTGCAGTGCTTGGTAATACTATGAGAGGGGGTCACTGTATTTTAGATGTTTCCAAAAATTAATTGCTCTTTTTATAGTTTTTATTATTAGTGGATATTGGCCAAATTCTGCCCTGCATGCATTGTTTGTAGTTTTCCTCTGGACATGTTATATTACAGAGCTCTGCATGCAAAGTTTCAATGGGGTGTTTGTCCCATTTGATGAAATCTTGTTTTGCAAGTGGACCCCACACCTCGCTGCCATAAAGTGCAATTGGTTCAATGACACATTCAATTAGTTTTAGCCAAATTTGAATAGGTATTTCAATTTGAATTTTATTTTAATGGCGTAGAATGCCCGGCATGCTTTCTCTTTGTTCATTCACTGCCTCATTAAGGTGTCCAGTTGAGCTTATGTTTAAACTTAAGTAATTGTGGTGTGTGCAGTACTCTATCTATTTTGTACCGATTGAGAACTTTGGTCTAATTCCCTGAGATCTGGAACTTCTCTGGAAAATCATTATTTGTAATTTTTGGGGTTTTACTGCCAGGGCCCAGGTCTGGCAGTACAGCTCTAGCAGGTCCAGGCTCTGCTGTAGGCCATGTGCTGTGGGTGACAGCAGGCATGGGTCATCTGCGAAGAGTAGGCATTTACCCTCTGAATTGTGGAGACTGAGGATTTTTCTAAAGTAGTGGCCAATTCGTTGATCTAAATAGTGAAGAGTGCAGGGCTCAGATTGCAACCCTGGCAAAGGCCCCGCCCCTGGTTAAAGAAATCTGTTATTTTCTTGCCAATTTTAATGCTGCATGTATTGCCAGTATACATTGATTTAATTATGTCATATGTTTTACACCCTACACCACTTTCAATAACTTTGTAGAACAGTCCTGTATGCCAAATAGAATCAAATGCTTTTTGGAAGTCGATAAAGCAAGTGTAAATTTTGGTATTATTTTGGTGGACATGTTTATCTATCAGTGTGTGTAGGGTGTAAATATGATCAGTCGCGTAACGTTTTGGTATAAATACAATTGGCCTTTTACTCAAGACACTGTGCTTATTAAAGAAGTGTAGAACTCTCCTCCATGCTTCACTGGGGTAACCACACATGCAGAGATTATCCGTTCACCTACTCTGCGTCTCATAAAGACACAGCGGTTGGAACCAAAAATCTCAAATTTGGACTCATCAGACCAAAGGACAGATTTCTACTGGTCTAATGTCCATTACTCGTGTTTCTTGGTCCAAGCAAGTCTCTTCTTCTTATTGGTGTCCTTTAATAGGGGTTTCTATGCAGAAATTTGACCGTAAAGGCCTACTGCAATTCATGCAGTCTCCTCTGAACAGATGATGTTGAGATGTGTCTGTTATTTGAACTCTGTGAAGCATTTATTTGGGCTGCAATCTGAGGTGCAGTTAATTGCGGAGGCTGGTAACTATAATAAACTTATCCTCTGCAGCAGAGTTAACTCTGGGTCTTCCTTTCCTGTGGTGGTGATCATGAGAGCCAGTTTCATCATAGCGCTTAATGGTTTTTGCGACTGCACTTGAAGACACTTTCAAAGTTCTTGAAATGTTCCGTATAGACTGACCTTCATGTCTTAAAGTAATGAAGGACTGTTGTTTCTCTTTGCTTATTTGAGCTGTTCTTGCCTTAATATGGACTTGGCCTTTTACCAAATAGGGCTATCTTCTGTATATCACCCCTACCTTGTCACAACACAACTGATTGGCTCAAAAGCATTAAGAAGGAAAGAAATTCCACAAATTCACTTTTAACAAGGCACACCTGTTAATTGAAATGCATTACAGGTGACTACCTCATGAAGCTGGTTGAGAGAATGCCAAGAGTGTGCAAAGCTGTCATCAAGGCAAAGGGTGGCTACTTTGAAGAATCTCAAATATAAAACATTTGTTTAACAAATAAAGAAAATCACTGGAATAACTAGGTGTCAACTTTTGACTGGTACTGTGTGTATGTGTATATATATATATATATATATATATATATATATATATATATATATATATATATATATATATATATATATATATATATATATATATATATATATATATATATATATATATATATATATATAGTGCATTCAGAAAGTATTCAGACCCCTTGACTTTTTCCACATTTTGTTACGTTACATCCTTATTCTAAAATATATCAAATAGTTTTTTCCCCTCATTAATCTACACACAATACCCCATAATGACAAAGCAAAATCAGGAAATATTACATTTACATAAGTATTCAGACCCTTTACTCTGTACTTTGTTGAATCACCTTGGGCAGCGATTACAGCCTCAAGTCTTGAGTATGATGCTACATGATTGGCACACCTGTATTTGGGGAGTTTCTCCCATTCTTCTCTCCAGATCCTCTCAAGCTCTGTGAGGTTGGATGGGGAGCCTCGTTGCATAGCTATTTTCAGGTCTCTCCAGAGATGTTCAATCGGGCTCAAGTCCAGACACTGGCTGGGCCACTCAAGGACATTCAGAGACTTGTCCCGAAGCCACTTCTGTGTTGTCTTGGCTGTGTGCTTAGGGTCTTTGTCCTGTTGGAATGTGAACCTTCGCCCCAGCCTGAAGTCCTGAGCTCTCTGGAGCAGGTTTTCATCAAGGATCTCTCTGTACTTTGTTCCGTTAATTTTTCCCTTGATCCTGACTAGTATCCCAGTCCCTGCCGCTGAAAAACATCCTCACAGCATGATGCTGCCACCACCATGCTTCACCATATGGATGGTATTGTTCAGGTGATGAGCAATGCCTGGTTTCCTCCAGAAGTGAGGCTTGGCATTCAGGACAAATAGTTCAATCTTGGTTTCATCAGACCAGAGAATCTTGTTTCTCATGGTCTGAGAGTCCTTTAGGTGCCTTTTTTCAAACTCCAAGCGGGCTGTCATGTGTCTTTTACTGAGGAGTGGCTCCCGTCTGGCCACTCTACCATAAATGCCTGATTAGTGGAGTGCTGCAGAGATGGAAGAACCTTCCAGAAGGACAACCATCTCCACAGAGGAACTCTGGAGCTCTGTCAGAGTGACCATCAGGTTCTTGTTCACCTCCCCGACTAAGGCCCTTCTCCCCCGATTGCTCAGTTTGGCCAGGCGGCCAGCTTTAACTTCTTCCATTTAAAAATGATGGAGGCCACTGTGTTCTTGGGGACCTTTAATGCTGCAGACATTGTTTTGGTACCCTCCCCCTGATCTGTTCCTCAACGCAATCCTGTCTCGGAGCTTAACTGACAATTCCTTCGACCTCATGGACTCCAATCAGGTTAAAGAAACATTTCAAGGATGAAAAATGGAAAGAGGATGCACGTGAGCTCAATTTTGAGTCTCATAGCAAAGGGTCTGAATACTTATGTAAATAAGGTATTTCATTATTATTATTCTTATACATTTGCAAGAAAAATCTAAAAATCTATTTTTTATTTGTCATTATGTTGTATTTTGTAGATTGAGGGGGGAAAGGCTGTAACGTAACAAAATGTGGAAAATGTGAAGGGGTCTGAATACATTCTGAATGCACTGTACATGAAATGGACATCAGTCTGCTGATAACAGTATCTTCCTCCACTGTCCATGTCCCCATACCGGTCTTGATTTCAGTGATCCTCTGCTCGCAAACACATGTGACCGCTCTTCCTGGCAACGCACCAACCTTTTAAGTTATCCCAAAATATCTAATTCGATAGTTCTATAGGCAAAATGTCAAGCTGTGGAGTGAGCTTATGGTACAGCCTTAACTCCAATACATGTACATACATACTCCCTCCCAGGAAATAGATGGAGATAAAGCCGCAGAGGAAGGCTCTCTCTGTTTGCTTCAATGCCTTCCATTTTGTGTGCTGGAATGAGATTGGATGCATAATTATTCTGACTGCCTCTGTCTCCTGATTAGGAAGCCATAATAGAATGGAGACTGCACCAAAGGCAAACACTTACAGACAGAGGTGCAGTCAGGCATGCATTCACTGGGCTCCCATATCCCCATTCTAAATATGGAGTTGAAAATCAAACGTGGCGAGATGAAAAGAGAGGGTAAATGTCATTTCTGCTTTGCCGCCTTTCGTAAGACAGAGGCATGAGCACAAATATATATTTCTGTATCTATATTCAATTTGGGAAACGTTATCTGTGCAAAGAGATCCATTATACAACAGACTTATTAGAAGTGATGGAGATCCCTGTAGAGGAACTACAGTAGAGGGTTCTGTTAAATGTTCAAATCTAAATCTCAAGCACAGCTATGAAGAGTGTGGCATAACAAAGTTTCAACCTCTAAAAAAGTTGCTGTTATGTTACCCCAAGTCTGACTTAAACTCCCGGAAATGTAAAGCTAAATTGAGAACATTTGACAGAGGACACCAACCCGGCTACCAAACAATTCCATTAATGAAAAGAGAATGATCTGTTCCTGATATAAATTGAGAATTTAAAGTTAAGTATAAATCTATAGGATAATCTTTCTCATTTTGGAAAATGAGGTCTTATTAGAGGTCTTATATTAGAGGTCTTATTGCCACGGTATTGTGGCATATTGAGCGACACACCAACTCTCTGAGAATAATAACTCACCAAGGCTATTCCACCTGTGACAGTCAGTCTTCAAAGTATCAAATAAAGTTGCATTGCCCGCAGGACGGTACTAAAATATAATTTTCATAAAAAATCTAAATGACGTATTTTGCCTTTATTTAGGATTATATTCAATCAGATCTGCCTTAACCTGTGACAACTGACAATGGCATAGCAGTTTCATTGTTTTTATATAGGCTGTTTCAGAGGTGGAACTACGTTAGAGCTGTCATATCAATAAGTGGCTCCTGGCATTATACCTATTGCATACATTGTTATTGGAGGCACCCAGTCGTATTAATCCCAATCTACACCTCGATTAGGCTGATTTATTTATTTATATTTAATTTATTAAACCTTTATTTAACTTGGCAAGTCAGTTAAGAACAAATTCTTATTTACAATGACGGCCTACCAAAGGACATAATACCTCGTGCGTGGATGGGGGCTGGGATTAAAAATACAAATAAAAACAATTATTTCATTGAACGATTATCAATTTGAGTGTCATTATTTCTATATAGCCTTCACTTTCTCATTCTGAACTTCTAATGTGGGATTTAAGGACGGTGTGGTTTTATGATAATGACGACAGCTCCAACGCAGTTACACCTACATCGCCCAAATAAAAGCAATGTTCACATTTTTACATTTTCAAATCTAACTTTATTTATTATTGAATTATTACATTTTTGCCTTTAATCTAACATACCTTTCTGTCAACGGAATGCAACAAATCATGCAATGACTGCAACTTAAGTAAACAAATCTGTCATTTTACTCAATTCCCTTCAAGACAGATTGATGAAGAAAGGTGAAGTGTGATACTCATGATCCAGCATGGCCTTAAAGATGTAACATCGTAAACGTAAATGTAGCATCTGCCAATTAGTATGATATGTTACATTTGGTATGGTTACATAAGACAAGGTTATTTTACGCCAAAAACGAGAGGAGGGAGGTGTATGACGCGAAAGGTTTTATCGTCAAAATACATCAGACAAATTTAGCATTTTAGCTAATTACCAAAATTTGCAACTACTTTCTATATACTTTTTAGCTTCTTTGCAACTACTTAGCATGTTAGCTAACCCTTCCCCTAACCCTAACCCCTAGCCTAGCAAACATTAGCCACCTAGCTAATGTTAGCACATTGAAATTCTTAACATATTGTACGAATTGTAATTTGTAACATATCATACGAATTGTAATTTGTAACATATCATACGAATTCGAGGACGTAACATATCATACATATGGACATTCACAAATACATACGAAATGTAACACACCATAGTATATGGATATAGACCAATTTTAGATTTACTATGTTACATCGACCTTTGAGTCCAGGTTGAATGAGCTGACATGGATAAGCATTGGAGATGGAACAGACCTCTGTGAGACAACGATAACAATCTCCAACGTGGGGAGAAGGAATTGCAATTTAAGTCTTTGGTCACCAGCCCTCTTTATCATTTAATTACATCATGGTTTAATGTTTGCTTAGTCCTTCTCATCTACACTAGAGTTCCGCTGCTCTAATATCATTACTCTGTGTCTCACAGTGAGGTGACAGAGACTGCACCGCTAGATAGATCATCATACTGAAACTTGGGCAGACTTAATTGAGTTAATTTCCCATGGACTTCATGGGGTAAACTGAAATTACATTACAGTTCAGGTACCTTGGACATGTAATTTTCCTGAGCACAGAGGGTAATTATAATGAATGCATACGTGTGGAAATGACATGATTTGCATGAGTATGAATCATTTAATTTGGGATGTAATGCTGTGAAGGGAAAAACTTTAGGGTTGGGATCAAAGAGGAAACAAAGTTTGCCCATTTTATTGTATTATTTGTATTGTATTCTGATCCTCTCAAATTCAGTGTCACTGGGCTGTTCTAAAGTAGGTCAGCTAATTAAAATGTAAATTAGTTGAGGTACTCATGGAATTTGACCAATTAAATTCCATATTAAGAACTAAACCTTTTTAACCAAAATGGTTCGGTGAACCATGTAAATGTGATGAGTAACCATGCCTAAGACTTGTGGTCATTCCCAGAGCTGATGCCTGAGCTGGGACCTGGGCTTTAGTTCAGTATTCGAACACTGTACTATGCATGTCATTAGACCAAGATGGGTCTTGATGAGGTCAAAGGGGGAGTGAAAAGGTAATGGAGGTGGTTCTGTGAACCACGCTTGTGTGATGAGTAATCTTGCCTGAGTCATGAAGACTTCCATTATCTCTCTGACATAAGATCTAAGCTTTAGCTCAGCATGCCAACACAGTATCGAGCTATGCAGGAGATGAGTTCAAACCCAATTGGTCATCCCTTTCAACTGACCATCATGAAAGAATGATAGACCAATCCAAACATCAACAATAACTACAACAATTATCATAATTCAACAACAGGACTAGTGCTACTGTTCCTGAGGCCGTTCCTGAGGCATATGGTGGCCTGAGTGCTCTGAGAGACTTTGGTGATCTGCACATGGCATACAAACAGGTTACAACATTTAAATCCAATTTCCCCTTTATTATGAGTACATCAATATACAGAAAAATGGCATACCATCAAATTACAAGCAAACAAAATGAACAGCAAATTAATTTGGCCATCAATGGATGAAATGCAATTAAATTCAACACAAGCAATTGAATGACCAGATGGTGTTTATATTGATCATGTTACTGCTAGCAAATAAGGCATCATAACAAGGTGATAGTCTTGTCATTTAGTAGTCACTGTCATTGCACTTGGTGAGAGGGACTTTTCTTGGACGGTCCTTGGCTACTGCTTGATGAGGAAATAACAAAACCCCCAGAGAGCTGGTCAGTGCTCCAGATGACATTTAGTTGAGGTTAAAACCTCCACAGGATGTTCTCTTACAACAGTAATAAACGGCTCAGTGATCACCAGCCCGCTCATTTCAACTGCATCTCCTGCTCCCCAGACACTGAGGCCTCCAATCCGTCACTTTCATGTTAATCTCTCATGGACAAGTCAAGGCTCACATAGAATTATGTGATTACGAGTAGCAGTAGTTCCTGATTTGGGGTTTTTGTCGTTGATTATTTGGACGAATCAGGATTGGGTGAATGCGGTTCTCAAACTGGTGCAGTGATTTATTAAGCCCTTGTTCGGATGATAAATGGTTTTCACAGCCACAAAGTCAAAATTGTCTGTGTTGTAAAAATTCATGAAAACAAAAATTTACTTTTTGTCCATGATCAACACGCTTGAAATTAGCGGAAGTGAGGGGTTTGGACAAAAGTTTCAGTTCGTGAGGCTGGAGACTTTGCGTGCTTCCTTTGCACAAGGGTAATCACAATTGTTAATGGCATTCTCCCCAGAAGTACAACAGGACTCAGATTTAGCTGGCTTTAGATACTTACAATAGTCTATCCCCTCAGAAATCGAGTGTTTGGAATGATGAATTTAAGATTTATTTTTGCATGACAAACACGAGATAATTTAACTTCTGGGTAACCGAGATTACTTTAACGTGGACGTGGCCTCTAAAATTAGGTGTCAAAATTCACAAATGGCTGAGAGATGACTGCACACACTTGAGTAGGTGAAAGATAATGGGCTATCTGCATTATATTCACAATGGCCACCTTGAAAAGAGTGATAACTCAAGAAAAGGGAGAGGAGAAAAGGACAAATCATCTTACTCTACAACATGCTCTACAACATCCATAGAGTACAACCCTATCTCACACAGGAAGTGGTGCATGTCCTAATCCGGGCACTTGTCATCTCCCGTCTGGACTTCTGCAACTCACTTTTGGCTGGATCCCCGCTTGTGCCATCAAACCCCTGCAATCAAACCCATTGCTGATAGGTGTACAAAATCAGTAGACAAATATTGGCAGTAAAATAACCTTACTGAAAAGCTCAGTTACTTTCAACATGGCACCTTCATAGGGTGCCACCTTTCCAACAAGTCAGCTCGTCAAATTTCTGCCCGACTAGAGCTGCCCCGGTCAACTGTAAGTGCTGTTATTGTGAAGTGGAAATGTCTAGGGGCAACAACGGCTCAGCCGCAAAGTGATAGGCCACACAAGCTCACAGAAAGGGACCACGGATGCTGAAGAGTGTAAAAATCTGCTGTCCTCGGTTGCAACACTCAACACAAACTGCCTCTGGACGCAACGTCAGCACTGTTCATCGGGAGCTTAATAAAATGGGTTTCCATGGCCAAGCAGCCGCACACAAGCCTAAGATCACCATGCACAATGGCAAGCGTCGGCTGGAGGGGTGTAAAGCTCGCCGCCATTGGACTCTGGAGCAGTGGAAATATGTTCTCTGGAGTGATGAATCACGCTTCACCATCTGGCAGTCCAACGGACAAATCTGGGTTTGACGGATGCCAGGAGAACACTACCTACCCCAATGCATAGTGACAACTGTAAAGTTTGGTGGAGGAGGAATAATGGGGTTGTTTTTCATGGTTTGGGCTAGGCCTCTTAGTTCCAGTGAAGGGAAACCTTAACACTACCGCATACAATGATATTCTAGCCGATTCTGTGCTTCCAACTTTGTGGCAACAGTTTGGGGAAGGCCCTTTCCTGTTTCAGCATGACAATGCCCCCGTACACAAAGTGAGGTCTATACAGAAATGGTTTGTCAAGAATGGTGTGGAAGAATTTGACTGGCCTGCACAGAGCCCTGACCTCAACCCCATCGAACACCTTTGGGATGAATTGGAACGCAGACTGCGAGCCAGGCCTAATCGCCCGACATCAGTGCTCAACCTCACTAATGCTCTTGTGGCTGAATGGAAGAAGTCCCCACCGCAAGTCCAAGCAGCAATGTTCCAACATCGAGTGGAAAGCCTACCCTGAAGAGTGGAGGCTGTTATAGAAACAAAGGGGGGACCAACTCCATATTCATTTGGAATGAGATGTTTGACGAGCAGGTGTCCACATACCTTTGGTCATGTAGTGTACTTTATTGAGGAAAAACGTACTTACTATGACTGAGATATGTCCCACTTAGCTCTCTTAAGCTGAATGCGCTAACTGTAAGTCGCAATGGATAAGAGCAGCTGCTAAAAGACTAAAATGCAAAGGAAATTGTATAGTGCAATTTGTGCTTAACTCCATTAATGTATAATTACACATTATTACAGATGGCATAAGTGAAACTTAAGGGTTTTTACGGCGATACAGTTTTAGTAGTAGCCAAACCTCTGTGTTACATACTTTACATCCACCACTTCAAATCAACATTTATTGGTCGCACACACAGATCTGCAGATGTAATCGCAGGTTCAGCAAAATGCTTTGCTTCTAGCTCCAACAGTGCAGTAATACCCCCCTTCACACACAGTCAGCAGCAGTGCAGCACCCCTGGATGACGAGCAATTGTGGGGGTTAAGTGTCTTGCTCAAGGGCACACTGGCAGGATATGGTACGGGATCAGAGACCAGCAGCCTGCCAGTTCAGTTCCATTCCAATTTTTGTGTCGCTTGAACCTTCAGGCTGCTAGTCTCCCTCTCTAACCTCTAGGCTACTGCCGCCCCCAAAAGATCAGATCTCTCACAAAACCCAGACACATAACACATACGCATGCAGACACAACACAAACACACACTTTTACACTCATAATTTCATGCTGCTATACTCTGTTCTTTATGTATCCTGATGCCTAGTCACTTTACCCTGCCTTCATGTACATATTTACCTCAAATATCTCGTACCTCTGGACATTGATCTGGTACTGCTACTCCCTGTATATACAGTTGAAGTCGGAAGTTTACACACATCTTAGCCAAATACATTTAAACTCAGTTTTTCACAATTCCTGACATTTAATCCAAGTAAAAAATATCTGTCTTATGGCAGTTAGGATCACCACTTCATTTTAAGAATGAGAAATGTCAGAATAATAGTAGAGTGACTTATTTCAGCTTTTATTTGTTTCATCCATTTCATTACCAATGGGTCAGAAGTTTACATACACTCAATTAGTATTTGGTAGCATTGCCTTTAAATTGTTTAACTTGGGTCAAACGTTTCGGGTAGCCTTCCACAAGCTTCCCACAATAAGTTGGGTGAATTTTGGCCCATTCCTCCTGACAGAGCTGGTGTAACTGAGTCAGGTTTGTAGGCCTCCTTGCTCGTAGTTCTGCCCACAAATGTTCTATAGGATTGAGGTCAGGGCTTTGTGATGGCCACTCCAATAACTTGACTTTGTTGTCCTTAAGCCATTTTTCCACAACTTTGGAAGTATGCTTGGGGTCATTGTACATTTTGAAGACCCATTTGCGACCAAGCTTTAACTTCCTGACTGATGTCTTGAGATGTTGCTTCAACATATCCACATAATTTTCCATTCTCACGATGCCATCTATTTTGTGAAGTGCACCAGTCCCTCCTGCAGCAAAGCACCCCCACAACATGATGCTGCCACCCCGTGCTTCATGGTTGGGATGGTGTTCTTCGGCTTGCAAGCCTCCCCCTTTTTCCTTCAAATGGTCATTATGGCCAAACGGTTCTATTTTTGTTTCATCAGACCAGAATACATTTCTCCAAAAAGAACGATCTAAGTCCCCATATGCAGCTGCAAACCGCTTTTTCATGGCGGTTTTGGAGCAGTAGCTTCTTCCCTGCAGAGCGGCCTTTCAAGTTATGTCGATATAGGACTCGTTTTACTGTGGATTTGTCACGCCCTGGTCTTAGTATTTTGTGTTTTCTTTATTATTTCGGTCAGGCCAGGGTGTGACATGGGTTTATTATGTGGTGTGTTTAGTATTGGGGTTTTTCGTAGGTTTTGGGATTGTGGCTTAGTGGGGTTTTCTAGCATAGTCTATGGCTGTCTGAATTGGTTCTCAATCAGAGGCAGGTGATTATCGTTGTCTCTGATTGGGAACCATATTTAGGCAGCCATATTCTTTGAGTGTTTCGTGGGTGATTGTTCCTGTCTCTGTGTTAGTTTGCACCAGTTTAGACTGTTTCGGTTTTCATTTTACGTTTATTGTTTTTGTATTGTTCGTGTTTCATCTTCATTAAAGATGTATCGAATTAACCACGCTGCATTTTGGTCCAACTCTCTTTCACCGCAAGAAAACCGTAACAGGATTTAGATGCTTTTGTACCCGTTTCCTCCAGCATCTTCACAAGATCCTTTGCTGTTTTTCTGGGATTGATTTGCGCTTTTTCGCACCAAAGTTCGTTCATCTCTAGGAGACAGAACGAGTCTCCTTCCTGAGCGATATGACAGCTGTGTGGTCCCATAGTGTGTATACTTGCGTACTGTTGTTTGTACAGATGAACGTGGTACCTTCAGGCGTTTTGGAAATTGCTCCCTATGATGAACCAGACTTGTGGAGGTCTACAATTTTTTTCTGAGGTCTTGGTTGATTTCTTTTGATTTTCCCAGCATGTCAAGCAAAGAGTCACTGAGTTTGAAGGTAGGCCTTGAAATATATCTACAGGTACACCTCCAATTAACTAGCCCATCAGAAGCTTCTCAAGCCATGATATCATTTTCTGGAATTTTCCAAGCTGTTTAAAGGCACAGTCAAATTAGTGTATGTCAACTTCTGACACAGTGGAATTGTGATTCAGTGAATAATAAGTTAAATAAACTGTCAGTAAACAATTGTTGGAAAAATTACTTGTGTGGTGCACAAAGTAGATGTCCTAATCGACTTGCCAAAACTATAGTTTGTTAACAAGAAATTTGTGGAGAGGTTGAAAAACTAGTTTTAATGACTCCAACATAAGTGTATGTAAACTTCCGACTCCAACTGTAGCTCCATTCTTGTTTATTTTATTTTATTCCTAATGTTACTTTTTTATTTTTAAACTGCATAGTTGGGAAGGGCTCATGAGCAAGTGTTTCCCGATAAAGTCTACACCAGTCGTATTGGGAGGATGCGACAAATGAACATTTGATTTTATTTTGATCACTTTGAATTGACAGAGTATTTTTTTTATTCATTTGAACATTATTAGTGCTAATGAAAAGAAGCAGGCTTGGTATAGTTTTCTCATTAAAGTCCCTTACCACCCTCCTCTGTTGTGTCGCATAACAAGATCATTTTCACTCGTTTGGCTGATTCCTCAGAAATTCGTCACCAAAGTGCCGACTTTGTGAAGTGTTTAGTGCTTACTGCTCATTTGGGACTGTGCCCGTATCGACCAAAAGTAAATCAAGGTAGAAGGGATATTGAAGAGGATATTTTCTTAATGGATTGAACTTCACGTAAACCAAAACCTATACACTTAGCTGGGTCTCAACTTTGCCACTTTTTTCTTTGTTGACTTAATGGGGAGGGGGAACGAGAGTGAGCACCCAGCCAACAATCAGCACCTCTATTGATTACTTCTCTGACTTATTATGTTTCACAAGAGGGACTAAGGAAATCAATAGCCTTCTTCTCCTATCAGCCTCCATCTATTCATTGTCTCAGGAAAAATTTGGCTATGCTTCAATGATCACCTCTTCTGTCCAAGACTGGGTAGCAGTAGCCTAGCAGTTAGAGCATTGGGAGAGTAACCGAAAGTTTGCTTTTTTGAATCCCTGAGCAAGCAAGGTGGAAAAATCTGCTGTTCTGCCTTTGACTGCTCCCTGGACGCTGATGACATGGACGTCGATTAAGGCAGCCCCCCAAACCTCTCGGATTCAGAGGGGTTGGGTTAAATGTGGAAGACACATTTAAGTTAAATGTATTCAGTTGCTCAACTGGCTAAGTATCCCCTTTTCCTTAGTAGATTTGTCTTCTGCATTTACAAGGAAAAAAGCTTACATGTTGGCCTTCACAAGGAATCAGACAAACTGGGCCCAAATCTTGCTTAGTCAAGCTGGACAGTGATGTTGTATGAGGTTGCCTCTAGATATCGAGCATATGGATACCTTCCTGTTTAATAATAAACATACACTTCCATTCAGAAGTTTGGGGTAACCTAGAAATGTCCTTGATTTTGAAAGAAAAGCAACATTTTTGACCATTAAATTAACATTAAATTGACCAGAAATACAGTGTAGACATTGTTAATGTTGTAAATGACTATTGCAGCTGGAAACGGCAGATTCTTTATGTAGTATCTACAAATGCGTACAGAGGCCCATTTTCAGCAACCATCACTCTTGTGTTGTGTTAGCTAATCAAAGTTCATCATTATAAAAGGCTAATTGATCATTATAAAACCCTTTTGCAATTATGTTAGCACAGCTGAAAACTGTTTACATGATTAAAGAAGCAATAAAACTGGCCTTTAGACTAGTTGAGTATCTGAAGCATCAGCATTTATGGGTTCGATTCCAGGCTCAAAATGGCCAGAAACAAATAACTTTCTTCTGAAACTCGTCAGTCTATTCTTGTTTTGATAAATGAAGGCTATTCCATGTGAGAAATTGCAAGAAACTGAAGATCTCGTACAACGCGGTGTTCTACTCCCTTCACAGAACAGTGCAAACTGTCTCTAACCAGAATAGAAAGAGTGGGAGGCCCCGGTGCACAACTGAGCAAGAGGACAAGTACATTAGTGTGTCTAGTTTGAGAAACATACGCCTCAAGTGCTCAACTGGCAGCTTCATTAAATAGTACCCGCAAAACACCAGTCTCAACGTCAGCAGTGAAGAGGCGACTCCAGGATGCTTACCTGCTTACCTTACCGCCTAGAAGGTAAGCATCCTCTTCATTGTTGACGTTGAGACTGGTGACATTGATTATCACTGATTGAAAATGCCTTTGTCTGCTTTGGGAGATGAAGACAAAGAAAAGATGTGGGAGCAAAAATGTATTGAGAAGCTTGATTAATTTATACAGATTTGATGATGACATGATATCCACTTTACATGTACTCTACATAGTAGTCCATCATGCTGCATTCTGTAGCTATCAAGAGAGGCTTGATAGAGGCTCTCAGAGAAGTAAGGAAACTCTTCCCTATTCTTTAGGCCTAAAGGAAATGGTTCCCAAGGTAAGATTTTTCCACTTGAAAGAAGCCCAGCATTCATTTGGATCCCTGCCTTCCTTCTCCTTGAAAATGTGGCTTAATTGAGCATTTCAATCGAGTAACAATTGATTGGGCGATGCAGGGGATGCTGGGAGTTCTACTCAGCACGAGCCTTATTGGAGAAGACAACATGTTGAGCCAACTGCCTCAGAGGGCATTGGTGCAGCGGAGTGTTTTTGTGATAATTATTATATATATTCCCTCATATTCCCTCTCGACTGCATCAGAACTAAAGATCATAGAACTGTGCACAGTGGGGCTTGATGGTTAGTCTCTGTTGCAGCACTTCACAAATGCTAAAAAAGACAAGTTGGATGATGACCTAGTTTTGGACTAGTTTTGCATATATTTATCGGAGTTTCGAAGGTGATTCGGATGGCAAGCCCCTGATTAAAAAACAAATTGCTTATTAAATAAATAATGTAGTTAATAAAGAATGCTGTCTTCGTATCAGCAATTGTTCTGTTCTGTTCAAACTTATATACGTCCAAACTCAGGGCTTTTTAAGCAACTCAACTTAATATTGCAGCACAGTTATGCAATGGCAAAACACAATCAGATATACTAAGACTATGAAATGTTACCATATTTGTATTTACTCAGCTTTTGATAAGATTATTAGGCCTTCTATAAAGAGGAATATGCTGCTAAGCCAGTGTGGCAATACTAAAATAGAAATGCTTATCTGTGAATGCCAGATAAGGGGAGAAATGTCCCTGTTATTGTTTGGCACAAAAAGGCTTCCAAACAAACTAAAAAGGAGTCACATAAACAGAACATTCTTTCAACTTTAACCCCTGGGCTAGCATTGCTACATTGATTAAAAGATGGCCAAGAAAGTAGTTCACCTCTGAAAAACAAAAACAAATAACACATCTACATTGGAGAAAAAAACAGAAAACTCGCTATTACACATGTATATCACAAAGTCCACCACCATAAAACAAAGACATTGTTGGCCTATTTTAATGATAATTCCTATATTCCCTGACGTTCAGGGTTAGTTTTAGCTCATGGGTAATAGGCAGATTGGGAGGTCAGGCATTTCTAATGAAGTAACCTGACAGGACACTGCCTGCCTGTATTTACTACGATGTGCTGCATGGGAGTTCAATACTGGAGTGGTGGACAAGCTCAGGGGAGCTGTGTTTACAGATGGAGATAATTACTTGCACAGAGGCGGCGGTACCAAATGATGAAATACCTAAGTGTGCCCGGCAGTAAATCTTTTAAGCCGAATTTGGACCCTGTGTGTGACTGTATCGGCCCCTATAGGAAGAGAGAGCCTAACACAATGCCACAAAACATTTCAGTACTCACAATGACCTTTGAACAAGTGATATGGAGAAAGGACATTAACTGTTGCTCCTTGGAACTGTTTATAACACTTTTGAGGGATGCTCATCCAGAGGCGGCACTAATAGTTGACAGGGACTTTAATGCAGGAAAACTGAAGTCAGTTTACTCCACACACAGAGACTCAACGAGCTGTTGCAAAATAGAAAATGCTAATCAAACAAGAAAACGCTCATCCAGAAGCGGCGCTCCTTGTGGCCGGAGACATTAACACGGGCAAATTTATATCCGTTGTACCTAATTTCTACCTTCATGTCACATGTGCGACCAGAGGAAAAAAACTCCACACACAGAGACTCATACAATGCTCTCCCTTGCCCTCCATTTAGCAAATCTGACCATAACTCTATCCTCCTGATTCCTGCTGACAAGTAAAAATTCAAACAGGAAGTATGGAAGTAGCTATGCTACAGGACTGTTTCACTAGCACAGACTGGAATATGTTCCGGGATTCATCCAACGGCATTGAGGAGTATACCATATCAGTCAACGGCTTCATCAATAAGTGCATTGATGACGTCATCCCCACAGTGACCATAGGTACATATCCCAACCAGAATCCATGGATTACAGGTAACATCCGCACCGAGCTAAAGGTTAAGCTGCCGCTTTCAAGGGGCGGGATACTAATCTGGATGCTTATAAAAAATCCCCTACGCCCTCCGACAAACCATAAAACAGACAAAGCATCAATACAGGACTATGGTCAAATCCTACAATACCGGCTTAGGCGCTTGTCAGATGTGGAAAGGCTTGCAAACTATCACAGATTACAATGGAAAATCCAGCCGCCGGCTGCCCAGTGACGTGAGCCTACCAGACGAGCTAAATGCCTTCTATGCTCACTTCGAGGCAAGCAACACTGAACCATGCATGACAGCACCAGCTGTTCCGGACGACTGTATGATCACGCTCTCCGTAGCCGATGTGGGTAAGGCCTTTAAACAGGTTAACATTCACAAGGCTGCAGACAGTTTACCAGGATGTGTACTCAAAGCATGCGCTGACAAGTGTCTTCACTGACATTTTCAACCTCTCCCTGACCCAGTCTGTAATACCTACATTTTCAAGCAGACCACTATAGTCCTGGTGCACAAGATGCCAAGGTAACCTGCCTAAATTACTACCGCCCCGTAGCACTCACATTTGTAGCCATGAAATGCTTTGAAAGGCTGGTCATGGCTCACATCAACACCATCATCCCAAAAACTCTGGACCCACTCCAATTCGCACACCACCCCAACAGATCCACAGATGATGCAATCTCCTGCATTCCACACTGCCCTTTCCGACCTGGACAAAAGGAACACTTACTTGAGAATGCTGTTCATTGACTACAGCTCAGCGTTCAGCACCATAGTGTCCTTCAAGCTCATCACTAAGCTAAAGACCCTGGGACTAAACACCTCCCTCTGCAACTGGGTCCTGAACTGGTGGTGAGGGTAGGCAACAACACATCTGCCACATTGACCCTCAACACAGGGGCTCCTCAGGGGTGCATGCTTAGTCCCCTCCCGTATTCCTTGTTCACCCATGACTGGGTGGCCATGCACAACCCCAACACCATCATTAACTTTGCCGACAACACAACGGAGGTAGGCCTGATAACCAATGATGATGAGACAGCCTAAAGGGTGGAGGTCAGAGACCTGGCAGTATGGTGCCAGGACAACAAACTCTCCCTCAATGTGAGCAAGACAAAGGAGCTGATTGTGGACTACAGGAAAGGGAGGGCTGAGCACTCCCCCATTCACATCGACGTGACTGTCGTGGAAGCGGGTCGAGAGCTTCAGGTTCCTTGGTGTCCATATCACTAAGGACCTATCATGGTCCAAACACACAAAGACAATCATGAAGTGGGCACGACAACGTCTATTCCTCAGGAGGCTGAAAAGATTTGGTGTGGGACCTCAGCTTCTCGAAAGTTCTACACCAGCCCATTGAGAGCATCCTGACTGGTTGCGTCAGTGCTTGGTATGGAAGACTGATCTGCATCTGACCACAAGGCACTACAGAGTTATATATTTTAATATTTTAATTTTACCTTTATTTAACCAGGTAAGATAGTTGAGATCAAGTTCTCATTTACAACTGCGACCTGGCCAAGATAAAGCAAAGCAGTGCGACAGAAACAACAACACATATTTACATATGGAATAAACAAGCGTACAGTCAATAACACAATAGAAAAAAAAGAAAGTCTATATACAGTGCGTGCAAATGGCATGAGTAGGTAAGGCAATAAATAGGCCATAGTAACAAAGTAATTTAGCAGATTAACACTGGAATGATAAATGAGCAGATAATGATGAGCAGATGGTGTGTAAGTAGTGATACTGGTGTGCAAAAGAGCAGCAAAGTAAATAAAAACAATATGGGGATGAGGTAGGTAGATTGGGTGGGCTATTTACAGATGGACTATGTACAGCTGCAGCGATCAGGTTAGCTGCTCAGATAGCTGATGTTTAAAGTTAGTGAGGGAAATGTAAGACTCCAGCTTCAGCGATTTTTGCAATTCGTTCCAGTCACTGGCAGCAGAGAGCTGGAAGGAAAGGCAGCCAAAGAAGGTGTTGGCTTTGGGGATGACCAGATCAAATTTTATTTGTCACATACACATGGTTAGCAGATGTTAATGTGAGTGTAGCAAAATGCCTGTGCTTCAGGTTCCGACAATGCAGTAACAACCAACGAGTAATCTAACCTAAAACTTTCACAACAGCTACCTTATACACACAAGTGTAAAGGGATGAATAATATGTACATAAATATATGAATGAGTGATGGTACAGAACGGCATAGGGAAGATGCAGTATATTGTATAGAGTACAGTATATACAGTGGGGAGAACAAGTATTTGATACACTGCCGATTTTGCAGGTTTTCCTACTCACAAAGCATGTAGAGGTCTGTAATTTTTATCATAGGTACACTTCAACTGTGACAGAGGGAATCTAAAACAAAAATCCAGAAAATCACATTGTACGATTTTTAAGTAATTCATTTGCATTTTATGAATTTACGTTTGTGGGCGGAGCAATTGCTGTACCAGGCGGTGACCAAATGCATGCTTTACAATCGTTCGCTGCCCGCACCCTCCCGTCCGACTAGCATCACTACTCTGGACGGTTCTGACCTAGAATACATGGACAACTACAAATACCTAGGTGTCTGGCTAGACTGTAAACTCTCCTTCCAGACTCATATCAAACATCTCCAATCCAAAATCAAATCTAGCCTCCTTCACTCACGCTGCCAAACATACCCTAGTAAAACTGACCATCCTACCAATCCTCGACTTCGGCGATGTCATCTACAAAATAGCTTCCAATACTCTACTCAGCAAATTGGATGCAGTCTAACACAGTGCCATCCGTTTTGTTACCAAAGCACCATATACCACCCAACACTGCGACCTGTATGCTCTAGTCGGCTGGACCTCGCTACATATTTGTCGCCAGACCCACTGGCTCCAGGTCTTCTATAAGTTTAGCTAGGTAAAGCTCCACCTTATCTCAGCCCACTGGTCATGATAACAACACCCACCTGTAGCATGCGCTCCAGCAGGTATATCTCACTTGGCGATGGCAGCATTCGCACAAAACTGAAAGCACGAAACTGAAACCACTGCTTTTAACCAGGGCAAGGTGACCGGAAACACGACCGAATACAAACAGTGTAGCTATTCCCTCCGCAAGGCAATCAAACAAGCTAAGCATCAGTATAGAGACAAAGTAGTCCATGTCCATGTATTCTAGGTCAGAACCGTCCAGAGCAGTGATGCTTGACGGACGGGCGGCTGCGGGCAGCGAACGATTGTAAAGCATGCATTTGGTTTTACTAGCGTTTAAGAACAGTTGGAGGCCACAGAAGGAGTGTTGTATGGCATTGAAGCTCGTTTGGAGGTTAGTTAACACAGTGTCCAAAGAAGGGCCAGATGTATACCGAATGGTGTCGTCTGCGTAGAGGTGGATCAGGGAATCACCCGCAGCAAGAGCGACATTGTTGATATATACAGAGAAAAGAATCGGCATGAGAATTGAACCCTGTGGTACCCCCATAGAGACTACCAGAGGTCCGGACAACAGAGGTGCATCGATTGACCAGCTCGGAAACCGGATTGCACAGCTGAGAAGGTACGGTGGGATTCGAAATGGTCAGTGATCTGTTTATTAACTTTGCTTTCAAAGACTTTAGAATGGTAGGGCAGGATGGATATAGGTCTATAACAGTTTTGGTCGAGAGTGGCACCCCCTTTTAAGAGGGGGATGACCGAAGCAGCTTTCCAATCTTTCGGAATCTGGGACAATACGAAAGAGAGGTTGAACAGACTGGTAATAGGGGTTGCAACAGGGGCGGCGGATCATTTTAGAAATAGAGGGTCCCGATTGTCTAGCCCAGCTGATTTGTACGTGTCCAGGTTTTGCAGCTCTTTCAGAACATCTGTGATGTGGATTTGGGTGAAGGAGAAGCTGGGGAGGCTCGGGAAAGTAGCTGCGAGGGTGTGGAGCTGTTGACCGGGGTTGGGGTAGCCAGGAGGAATGCATGGGTGGCCATAGAGAGATGCTTATTGAAATTCTCGACTATCATGGATTTATCGGTGGTGACCGTGTTACCTAGCCTCAGTACAGTGGGCAGCTGGGAGGAGGTGCTCTTGTTCTCCATGGACTTTAGTGTCCCAAAACCTTTTGGCGTTAGAGATACAGGATGAAAATTTCTGTTTGTTAAAGCTAGCCTTTGCTTTCCTGGCTGTGTATTGGTTCCTGACTTCCCTGAACAGTTGCATATCGCGGGGACTATTCGATGCTATTGCATTCCGCCACAGGATGGTTTTGTGCTGGTCAAGGGCAGTCAGGTCTGAAGTGAACCAAGGGCTCTATCTGTTCTTAGTTCTACATTTTTTGAAAGGGGCATGCTTATTTAAGATGGTGAGGAATTTAATTTTAAAGAACGACCAGGCACTCTCGACTAACGGGATGAGGTCAATATCCTTCCAGGATACGTGGGCCAGGTCGATTAGAAAGGCCTGCTCGCAGAAGTGTTTTAGGGAGTGTTTGACAGTAATGAGGGGTGGTCGTTTGACCGCGGACCCATAGTGGATGCAGGCAATGAGGCAGTGATCACTGAGACCCTGATTGAAAACAGCAGAGGTGCATTTGGAAGGCAAGTTGGTCAGGATAATATCTATGAGGGTGCCCATGTTTACGAATTTAGGGTTGTACCTGGTGGTTTCCTTGATCATTTGCGTGAAATTGAGGGCATCTAGCTTAGATTGTAGGACTGCTGGGGTGTTAAGCATATCCCAGTTTAGGTCACCTAACAGAACGAACTCTGAAATAGATGGGAGGGCAAACAATTCACATATGGTGTCCAGGGCACAGCTGGGAGCTGAGGGGGGTCTATAACAGGCGGCAACAGTGAGAGACGTGTTTCTGGAGAGATTCTTTTTTTAAATTAGAAGCTCAAACTGTTTGGGCATAGACCTGGAAAGTATGACAGGATTTTGCAAGCTATCTCTGCAGTGGACTGCAACTCCTCCCCCTTTGGCAGTTATATCTTGGAGGAAAATGTTGTAGCTGGGTATGGAAATCTCAGAATTTTTGGTGGCCTTCCCTAAGCCAGGATTCAGACACAGGAAGGACATCAGGGTTGGCGGAGTGTGCTAAAGCAGTGAGTAAAACAAACTTAGGGAGGAGGCTTCTGATGCTAACATGCATGAAACCAAGGCTTTTTTGATTACAGAAGTCAACAAATGAGAGTGCCTGGGTTAGCCTCCACATCACCCGAGGAACAGAGGAGGAGGATACGGCTAAAGGCTAGCAAAACTGGTCATCTAGTGCATTGGGGACAGAGAATAAAGGAGCAGATTTCTGGGCGTGGTAGAATAGATTCAGGGCATAATGTGCAGACAGGGGTATGGTGGGGTGTGGGTACAGTGGAGGTAAGCCCAAGCACTGAGTGATGATAAGAGAGGTTGCATCTCTGGACACGCTGGTTTTACTGGGTGAGGTCACTGCATGTGTGGGAGGTGGGACAAAGGAGGTATCTGAGGCATGTACAGTGGGACTACAGGCTCCGCAGTAAACTAAGACAATGATAACTATCCTAAACAACAGTATACAAGGCATATGGGGCGGCAGGGTAGCCTAGTGGTTAGATGCCAGATGGCGAAAGAGGTATTGTAGTTGTGGTAATTTTGTTTGCTAGCAGGGAGATGCGCCTGGTTCAAGGCTAGCTTCGGGGTTGAGTCACTCAGTGGGAGCTAACTAGCTGTGATGATCAATGGTCCAGGGTTTATGGCAGGAATCTGGCGTTGTAGTGGAGAAAAACAGTCTGAGGCTGGCAGGTATTATCCAGGCTAAAAAACATCTGATGCATGAGCAGAGGGTAAAGGCCGCTAGCAGTGGCTAACAATGACTAACTAGCTAGTAGCTAATTAGCTGACTAGCTCCTGATGAAAGTTTTAGCTATAAGGTCTAAAAAAAAAATTGCGGATCTGTGTCACATTGAGTGAGGCGGGGCAGGTTACCGGAAGGTATATTTAATTTTAAAATGGAAAAAGAGATTGAAAAGTAAATTGGAATATATACAAAAAATACGAAAAATACAACAAGTAAATGAGAGGACGACAAACCATGTCTGCACTGCTACACCATCTTAGAATAGTGCATATGTAGTGTAGTAGAGTAGTGCATATGACCCAGTACATCACTGGGGCTGAGCTTCCTGCCATCCAGGAACGCTATACCAGGCAATGTCAGAGGAAGGCCATAAAAATGGTCAAAGACTCCAGCCACTCAAGTCATAGACTGTTCTCTGTTACAGCATGGCAAGCGAAGTCTGGGACAAAAAGACTCCTTATAACGGATTCTACCTCAATGTCATAAGACTGCTGAACAGTTAATCAGATAGCTACCCGGACTATTTGCATTGACCACCTTATTATTTACTATAATTTGTTGTACTGACTCGCTTGCACAGGCTGTTATTTTATTGTGTTACTATTTAGCACATTTTTATTACTTAAAAAAACTCTGCATTGTTGGTTAAGGGCTCGCAAGAACGGTAAGGTCTACTATACCTGTTGTATTCGGAGCCTTTGGGACAAATACAATTTCATTTGAGATGGCCCGTGACACCTATCCTGATCTATCATGGTTTAATGCCCCGCATAGTCTCTTGTATGTTTGCTAGCAGTGAGTGCTGGCAGTGTGCAATGTGTGCCTCTGTTGACATAGGATATCTAATAATTGCTATTTCTATCATTGTCATTCAGAAGGTCTGGTCACTATGAATAGTGGTCACATCAGTTTCATAAGCAGTCAACATACTCATATGGCATAGCCGACTTTATCGGTTGAAAGAGCTTAGCATATCTATTAGTATTCCCAGCTCTGACTTGGTCATGGCTTCAGTGACTTTAATTATCCAACACTTATACATTTGACCAATGAAATAAAGTAGTACACAGACTGGATGCGGCGGACCACATTCATCATGAATCCCCTATGTAGGCCTACATCATATGCTCACACAATATAGATATAATATAATGGAGCAATATTCATAAAATGAACAATCCCAGTGTACTGAGGAAAAAACATGTCTGCAAAGAAAAAACTACGGTACCACTATTATTGTTATAATATATTTTTTGAACCTTTTTATAATTAAAGTATTACATTATCAACACTGTAATTAGTTCTCCAACTTATTAAGAACATCTCATGATACTCACTGGCGCCCGTTTGAATGAGCATCTTCATCCCATCTCTAGTCAGAGCTAGTGATCTTTTGGCCCTCGTAGCACTGGCTCGGCAACACAAGTCTGGCCAACCACATGCTGGCCAGATGGTCCGGCTCAGCGGGTCAGCCATAACAGTGAGCCTCATTAACGTGAGTCCTCCATTTTTGTCGTCACCTTTTGAAAAACAAGTTCACACATGCTCGACTCTTTCCTGGTTGCTCCTTGGCTGCCTTGCCTTCTCCCAGCGGCCCCCTTCCACCTCACACTGAGAGAAAGTGCTGAGCATAGACATATTGCCGGTAGAGACAGGGTGGCAGATGTGCACCATAGAGAACAGCTTGGTCCATCTTGCCCAGTAATTACCCCCAAAACTGGCACTGCTGGAGGGCATCATTTGTTGATGCTGGCAGTCACAACGCCTTATGGGAGGGAGACAGTTTTAATTAAGGGAGAGACATAAACAAGGGGTGGAGAAGTCAATAAGACACGACTGGAGCAATGCGAATATTCTTGATTGGTGGCCATTTTGTTTGCTTCAGGTCTCTGATCAGAGATGCCCATGGCAAGTAAATCTGATTGTAATTAATTTGTATCCTTATAAGAGTGTAAAAGTTTATTTTATTTTTTTATTTCACCTTTATTTAACCAGGTAGGCTAGTTGAGAACAAGTTCCCATTTGCAACTGCGACCTGGCCAAGATAAAGCAAAGCAGTCTGACACAGACAACAACACACACAGAGTAAACAATAAACAAGCCAATAACACAAACAAGTCAATGACACAGTAGAGAAAAGAAAGTCTATATACATTATGTGCAAAAGGCATGAGGAGGTAGGCAATAGATAGGCCATAGGAGCGAATAATTACAATTTAGCAGATTAACACTGGAGTGATAAATGAGCAGATGATGATGTGCAAGTAGAGATACTGGTGTGCAAAAGAGCAGAAAGGTAAATAAAATTTAAACAGTATGGGGATGAGGTAGGTAGATTGGGTTGTCTATTTACAGATGGACTATATACAGCTGCAGTGATCGGGTAGCTGCTCAGATAATTTATGTTTAAGGTTGGTGAGGGATATAAAAGTCTAACTTCAGCGATTTTTGCAATTCGTTCCAGTCACTGGCAGCAGAGAACTGGAAGGAAAGGCGGCCAAATGAGGTGTTGGCTTTGGGGATGATCAGTGAGATATACCTGCTGGAACGTGTGCTACGGGGGGGGGGTGTTGTTATTGTGACCAGTGAACTGAGATAAGGTGGAGCTTTACCTAGCATAGACTTGTAGATTACCTGGAGCCAGTGGGTCTGGCGACGAATATGTAGCGAGGGCCAGCCGACTAGAGCATACAGGTCGCAGTGGTGGGTGGTATAAGATGATTTGGTAACAAAACGGATGGCACTGTGATAGACTGAATCAAGTTTGCTGAGTAGAGTGTTGGAAGTTATTTTGTAGATGACATTGCTGAAGTCGAGGATCGGTAGGATAGTCAGTTTTACTAGGGTAAGTTTGGCGGCGTAGGTGAAGGAGGCTTTGTTGTGAAATAGAAAGCCGATTCTAGAGTAATTCATGTCTATATTGAAAGGAACCAACAGTTGATTATAAATCCTCTTAAAGAGGCTGCGAATTTTTGCAGCTTTTTGTTAAAAATCGCGCAAAATTTCAACGTCCTGCTACTCATGCTAGGAATATAGTATATGCATATGATTAGTATGTGTGGATAGAAAACTGGTTAAATCATGTCTGTGACTATAACAGAACGTGTATAGGAGGCAAAATCCCAAGGAAAACTGTTCACAAAAAAAATATCCCTCCGCCAGTCTCTGTCTTGTCTATGGCAAGGAAAAATAGATAGCGTCCAGTTTACAATGCCTACAGCTTCCACACGATGTTGGACTAGTAACCGGAAGGTTGTGAGTTCAAACCCCTGAGCTGACAAGGTACAAATCTGTCGTTCTGCCCGTGAACAGGCAGTTAACCCACTGTTCCCAGGCCATCATTGAAAATAAGAATTTGTTCTTAACTGACTTGCCTGGTTAAATAAAAGGTAAAAAAATAAATAATAATAAATAAATAAATAAATGTCGCCAGTACTGGCAATTGGGTTGAAGTTTATCCTTGGTGAAATGAGGAATAGGCACTTCCTGTCATCGGGTACACCGGAGGAAGTTATGAAAGGGCGAATATGGACCATGATTTCAAGACTTGCTGCTATTGAATACAGATCGCCCCGTGATCAATTTGATTGATTATTAACGTTTACTAATACCTAAAGTTCGATTACAAAAGTAGTTTGAAGTGTTTTGTCAAAGTTTATAGGCAACTTTTTTAATTTTAAAAAATGACGTTGCGTTTTGGAAAGCAGTTTTTTCCTGGATCAGACGGCTTCATAAATGGACATTTTGGGTATACATGGACGGATTTAATCGAAAAAAAGACTGTCTGATGTTTATGGGACATATAGGAGTGCCAACAAAGAAGCTCGTCAAAGGTAATGAATGTTTTATATTTTATTTCTGCGTTTTGTGTAGCGCCGGCTACGCTAATTATTTTGTTTACGTCCCCTTTGGGTGTTTCGGGGGTTGCATGCTATCAGATAATAGCTTGTCATGCTTTCGCCGAAAAGCATTTAAAAAATCTGACATGTTGGCTAGATTCACAACGAGTGTAGCTTTAATTGAGTACCCTGCATGTGTGTTTTAATGAAAGTTTTGAGTTGTATCGAGTACTATTAGTTGTCACTCTGAAATTTCCGCTGATTTCTGCTGATGTTGATCCCTGTACAGGGATGCATCCCTATTATACAAGAAATACTGTCTCTAAGATTGTGAAAATAATTGTATTGTAGTCAAATCAAAGGCGAGAAGTGAACTTTTGACATTTGCTAGCATATTGTCTCAACTTATCAAATGTTTAGACGTGGATCCTTCTCATTCAAATCAATGAAGAGCATTGTGGTTCATCTCCTGAGAACAGTTGTCTTCAGTTCTGTTACTGATTTTAACTCTTGAATTGTAATTTGTATATACGGAGATAAAATAGACCTAAGTGGATTTTGTAGCAGAGAGAGAGAGTTAGTGAGAGCGAGAGAGACAGATCATGGGTGCCATATTCCAAGTGCAAAATAATTGTACAAAAAAAGTGCAAAAAAAGTCATTACAATCTCGCACTGTGATTTCATTTTGAAACTTTTCTTCAACAATTGTGCATTATAAGGACTTTATTATTTAACAAACGTAAACTGAACAATACATAAATAGTCGCCTCTATAGAACAGTGGATACATCCTAATACTCCCCATCCACTTCGTTTCAGTGACATTTCAGGACACAAAATAATGACTAGCCCTCACAACACAAAACCACAAACCTTGAATTGATGTCAGTGGCTGCCTACACTGGAATCATACTTCTTGTTTTTTAAGTTCTATTTTCTATGATCTATATTATTATTATCACTGCATTGTTGGGAAAGAGCTCTGAAGTAAGAATTGCACTGTACTGTTTTACACCGGTTGTATCCTGTGCATATGGCGAATAAACGCTGAAACTTAACACCCACATGTTTAATTTATTTTCAGAATAACACATCTATCAAACACAGACCCAGGTACACTAGTAAAAAAAACAGCAGGTTTGAAGCCAAAGTTAGTGGGGTGTTTCGGAGGCAGTACACAGGGAAACAAAAAGATTGGCTACTTTTTTTATTGAGGCCTTTAAGTAAGAGCTTGCTAGCCATCAGGGCGTTCAATGCTCAGTGAGTTGAAACTGGCAGCCTGGGCCCTCTTATCGTTCTCTCGCTCCCCTGAAGAGATGCCCTGGTTAGTAAGAAGCTCATCTGTTGAAGTTACAGCCATTTATAATTCATCAGGACGAATGCCGGCCCTAAAATAAGACCCATCAGCGGCACGCATTCTGCCACAGCAGAGAAACTATTGCTAGCCATTTCGCAAGTTCAAAGGTTTCCAGTGTTTGGGAACACCGACATTGACTTAGACCTTGCAAAAAACTTTTAAAGCTCCAGGCTTATGAAAGTGTAACCCTCTCACCACAGACCCAGATCAGCATGTGAATAATGGTGAAAAGGACATCTCAGTAAATGAATTTGTATGATATTGACTAGCTAGGGAAAAATGTGCAAGTGCTGGTGAAGTGTTATTTTTTATTTCTGTGGGGGAGGGGTCGAGGTAAGAGGTGGATTATTTAAGATACTGTTTGAAGAGGTAGGGTTTCAGATGTTTTCGGAAGATGGGCAGGGACTCTGCTGTCCTAGCTTCAGGGGATAGCTGGTTCCACCATTGGGGTGCCATTACAGTTATGAGCTTAGACTGGGCTGAGGGAGAGCTGCCCTCTGTAGGGGTGGTAGGGCCAGGAGACCTGAGGTGGTAGAATGGAGTGCTCGGGTTGGGGTTTAGGGTTTGAGCATAGCCTGAAGGTAGGTAGGGGCAGTTCCTCCTGCTATTCTGTAGGTATACAACAATAGAAATAAAAGTGAACCTCCGGGTATAGAGTGCACTCACTGTTGGAGCATGTTGGATCTCAATGACGACGTGATGAATAATTCAGCAAATTAATTTAAAAAATCTTTCCAAGGCTGTCACCTATTTGCAATCCTTGGTGGAAAATGCCCTGCATGTAACAGAAGAGATTTCCAGTGTCAAGAAAGAAGTTCTTAGGCAAACTCAGACTTCACATGATTGGCCCAAAACTTAAACTGGCTTCTAAGCCAAACCAGGTTACTTCAGTTCACATGAACGTCAAAAGTCAAAATAATTAAGTGGACAGCACACTAGAGAATTCAACCAACGTGATTCCGAAATGATTGACATGTCGTTTCTTTGAGGTTTGAACATGAAAGCAACACAATTGTTTGATTCAATGCAAAACATCATAAGCTCAACAACAAAGGCTCCAGTAAAACACAGTTTTTCTAATACATGGTTTTAACAGGGTATTACGTAAGCATTTTTTTTAAACCTGTAGTTTTTCAGATAAAAGAAGCTGAGCATATCTGAGAATTAAAATAAATAAAGCCCTTTATTAAATTGGCAATCCAGGTATTTTTATTTATTTAACCAGGAAAGTCAGTTAATAACAAAATCTTATTTACAATGACAGCCTAGGAACAATGGGTTTACTGCCTTGTTCAAGGGCAGAACGAAAGATTTTTACCTTGTCTGCTCGGGGAGTCGATCTAGCAAACTTTATAGCTACTGGCCCAACGCTCTAACCACTCGGCTACCTGCCGCCCCACGAACAACAACAACAACAACAACAAAGCAAAGGATTGATCAAAAAAAGAATGGTCAGTCCTTGCATCCATAGCTCCTTCTATAACTTTGAGAGTTGTTTCATTTCTCCAGTCCCATCCAAAATAAGTGAAGGGTTGCCATTTTGTTGTTGTTTGAATCCCACATTGCCCCTTAATAAGAGTAAAATGTCGCCCTCTACTTATTTGGTCGTGTAAAGGAAAGATCAACAGCAGGTAGCTGCTCCAGCCACAGTGGGTCTTCTCTTTTGCCTCTTTACTTTCTCAATAGTTGCCAGCATATTGCCTCATTCACTATCAAGTCACCCCTGGTCTCTAGACATGGGGAAAGCAAGTAAGAGGTAGTTGCGTGCAATCAAATAGCTTACAATGAAATGGAGAATTTGATGGAAGCCTTAAAAATGGGAGTAGACACACATTGGTGTTGTGAGGTTAATGAAGAGTTTGCAGATCTATTTGTCCCGATGCGGTCCGCCAATATTGAACAATCAAGGGTAATAAACCCACTCCGACTCAACTTGACCTCACTCCACACCCTCCTCTCCCTTCTCTGGCAGCAGTAGATAGGACAATCTTGGCTTACTTAATTGGTTTGGTTTTGGAGAAAATTTGCTGTCCCCTATGAAATATTGAAAATGCAGGTTTCCAGACAGGACTATAATTCACAGGTGTAAAATGAAAAGCTTAAATCCGTCAGACCAGCAGCTGCACAGGTTGGGCATTTATTTTTTATTCATCTAAAAATGCACTCACTAAGTGATACTGTATGTACACACATTTGAAACACACACTGGCTTCTGACAGCTGGGCAGGGGCTCTGAGTGACAAGGTGGTTGTCACAATGACCATAAACTGTTCATTGGATCAGCATCTGTTGTTGACATACAGGCCGTTCTAATGAAGGTTCTGAACTTTTGTTCGTCAGGGTATCACTCTGGAACGGCACCGCTGCAAAACACCCAGGGTGCTTTGTGGCCTAATGAGTGAGATGGCTAATTTGACACAGTCATGTAACAACGCCTCTCTGATTTTTTTTACTGGGCCTAATTCTATGGTGCAGTAACAGAGCGGCATCCACTGACACTACTTCTTCTCTCTTTCGTCTTCTCTGTGGACACAAACACAGGCCAATAGCATATCCATTGACAGGGACTGCACTATAACTTCTGAGGGACCAGCAAATGAGGCTAATTGTATTTCAGATCACTTTCAAATCAAATCAAACCGTTCCTGCCTCTTATATGTTTTCTTTGGTTGTAAACTGATACAAGTCTGATTCGCATGGTATCCTGATTTGCATGCGTCCTTCAAATAAGCTTTAGACTCTAAGGCTTAGAGTGACATTGAAATTAAATCTCCTGATGAATCATATTGACTGTATCAATTTAGAGAATCTCCCTTTGATGACCATAATGTGATAATATTGTACAGTGCATGATATGATTTTGGTAACTATTATAGGTCAATACTACAATACACCAAAAAATGATGAATCGATTAAATGTTAAAATGTAAAAATTAAATGTACACAATAAAATAACAATACCGAGGCTATATACAGGGGGTACCGGTACCGAGTCAATGTTCTGGGGTACAGGTTAGTCGAGGTAATTTGTACATTTTGGTAGAGGCAAAGTGCCTAAGCACAGATAATAAACAGCAAGTAGCAGCTGTGTAAAAACAAAAGGGGAGGGGGGTCAATGCAAATAGTACGGGTGGCCATTTGATGAATTGTTCAGCAGTAATGGCTTGGGGGTAGAAGCTGTTAAGAAGCTTTTTGGACCTAGGCTTGGCGCTCCGGTACGGCTTTCCGTTCGGTAGCAGAGCGAACAGTCTATGACTTGGTTGACTGGAGTCTTTGACAATTTTTTTGGCCTTCCTCTAACACGCCTAGTATATAGGTCCTAGATGGCAGGAAGCTTGGCCCCAGTGATGTACTGGGCCATAAGCACCACCCTCTGTTGAGCCTTACAGTTGCCATGCCAGGCGGTGATGCAACCGGTCAGGAAGCTCTCGATGGAACAGCTGTAGAATTTTTTGAGGATCGGGGGCGTTGTTGTGCCCTCTTCACAGCTGTCTTGGTGTGTTTGGACCATGATGGTTTGTTGGTGATGTGGACACCAAGGAACTTAAACAGTCCCGTCGATGTGAATGGGGGTGTGTTCGGCCCTACTTTTCCTGTAGTCCATGATCAGCTCCTTTGTCTTACTCAAGTTGAGGGAAAGGTTGTTGTCCTGCCACCACACTGCCAGGTCTCTGACCTCCTCCCTATAGGCTGTCTCAACTGGTCTGCTTTACCTTCTATCTGTCCATGAACATATGGAAAACAATATAATTGCATATTCCAATGGATTGCAAATGTTTGTTTGTAATTGTTACTACACCCATTAATTAACAATGCAGCTTTACACCTTCACACATTCAATGGGAGTGAATCAAGGCACTGCTGTAGACTTGCTCTCTATCAATTCGGAGGTTGGAGAACCTCAAACAACCCCAAGACACAAAACCCCTCAATAGCCTGACTCTAGTAAGTAAACAGAATTAAAGAGTTCTATAATGGAGGTAGTGTCGACCCCCGGTCTCTCACATGCACAGAAACAAACAACCAAGCAAACACCTAGAATGGGAAACACCTGTTCTCTATTTATCCTCTTAGAAGGTTGTACCCTTTTTTGTAATTTATAATGAATGGATCCGATGTGGTGGAAAATGACAGAGCCCAGCTCAATGTTCCCTTTGATCTCCACACAAATGGGGAAAAGAGGAGCTGGAAGACTACAAGCCTTTAAGCACTTTAAAAATCCTAAAAACACTAATGGGTCAAGAGAAATAGCAATGCCTTCCCAAATACGTTATTTCAACCAGTTTTGCCTACTGGGTAAGTATTGAACAATGACTTTAATGTTTCTGGTCAAATCTTCACCTCTTTGGAATAATGGTAAGAAAGGTGTGGGAAATAAACGACCTCAAAAAGTAGACTAGAGGTTTATTGATTTTATTGTGTTGACGCAGAGCTGTGTAAAACTGTAGCATGTAATCGTGTTAAGAAAACAAACTTTGGATCATATTTCTCAATTTCAGAAATGTAATGATGTACAGTGGTGGGAGGGAAGGAGAGGATATTGAAGCAAAGAAAGCAGCATTTGTATTTAACTTGAAGGCAGTGAGTTCGCTTAATATTAGAAAAGAAAATGAGGTGTACATAACTCATGGGGACGATATTGTCTATGTACTCAAAAAATGAAGAGGTGCAAAAATGATTTAATCAGGCCCTGCACGGTTTCTTAGCCCAAATGCCTAACCTCTAAAAGCGTAAGCCTTAGGTGGGAGGTTCTACTAAGCTGACATATGGAATTGTTTTAAGATGGTCATACCATGGCTCATTTAGCTATTTGATTTAGAATTTTAGGATCCCTGTAACAAATTTGTATATATATATGTATGTTTTGATCAAATATTGAATTTGGCCTTTACTACTAAAGCCCATAGAAACTCAATGAATAACACATTCATTAATGGCAAAAACAGATATTCCTTATGATACATTTTTGGACTAAGGTTTTGAAGTGTCTGCCCTTTATCTTTAAAAAAAAAGATTTTACATACACTACATGACCAAAAGTATGTTTACCTGGTCATCGAACATCTCATTCCAAAATCAAGGGCATTAACATGGAGTTGCTCCCCCCTTTGCTGTAGCTCTTCTGGAAAGGCTTTCCACTAGATGTTGTAACATTGCTGCGGGGACTGTCTTCACAGATGGCACTATGTATTCGGGCAGGTAGCGTTCTCCTAGCATCCGCCAAACTCAGATTTGTCCGTTCTACTGCCAGATGGTGAAGTGTGATTCAGCCCTCCAGAGAATGTGTTTCCACTGCTTCAGAGTCCAATGGCAGCAAGCTTTACACCACTCCAGCCAACACTTGGCATTTGGCATGGTGATCTTATGCTTGTGTGCTGCTGCTCAGCCAAGGAAAACCATTTAATGAAGCTCACGACGAAATGTTGTTGTACTGACATTGCCTCCAAAGGCAGTTTGGAACTCGGTAGTGAGTGTTGCAACCGAGGACAGACAATTTTTACACGCCGCACACTTCAGCACACTGCGGTCCCATTCTGTGAGCTTGTGTTGCCTACCACTTCGCGGCTGAGCCATTGTTGCGGAAATTTTAATTACTGACTTGTTGGAAAGCTGGCATCCTAAGACGGTGCCACGCTGAAAGCTCACTGAGCTCTTCAGTAAGGCCATTCTACTGCCAATGTTCGTCTATGGAGATTGCATGGCTGTGTGCTTGATTTTTTTTGATCGCACTCCACACTGCCCTTTGCCACTTGGACAAAAGGAACACCTATGTGAGAATGCTGTTCATTGACTACAGCTCAGTGTTCAACACCATAGTGCCCATGAAGCTCATCACTAATCTTAGGACCCTGGGACTAAACACCTCCCTCTGCAACTGGATCCTGGACTTCCTGATGGGCCACCCCCAGGTGGTAAGGGTAGGCAACAACACATCTGCCATGGCGATCCTCAACACCGGGGCCCATCAGGGGTGTGTGCTCAGCCCCCTCCTGCACTCCCTGTACACTCATGACTGCATGGCCAAACACGACTCCAACACCATCATTAAGTTTGCTGACGACACAACAACCTGATCACTGACAACGACGAGACAGGAGGAGGTCAGAGAACTGGCAGTGGGGTGCCAGGACAACAACCCCCCCCCCCCTCAATGTGAGCAAGACAAAGGAGCTGATCGTGGACAACAGGAAAAGGCGGGCCGATCAGGCCCCCATTAAAATCAACAGGGCTGTAGTGGAGCGGGTTGAGAGTTTCAAGTTCCTTGGTGTCCACATCACCAACGATCTATCATGGTCCAAACACACCAAGACAGTTGTGAAGAGGACACGACAAAACATTTTCCCCCTTATGAGACTGAAAAGATTTGGCATGGGTCCCCAGATCCTCAAAGTTCCACAGTTGCACCATCGAGAGCATCCTGACCGGTTGCATGACCGCCTGGAATGGCAACTGTTCGGCATCTGACTGTAAGGCGCTACAAAGGGTAGTGCGTACAGCCCAGTACATCACTGGGGCCAAGCTTCCTGCAATCCAGGACCTATATAATAGGCGGTGTCAGAGGAAAGCCCATAAAAATTGTCAGAGACTTCAATCACCCAAGTCATATACGGTTTTCTCTGCCACCGCACGGCAAGCAGTACCGGAGCGCCAAGTCTAGGACCAAAAGGTTCCTGCTGAACAATTAATCAAATGGCCACCGGACTATTACATTTACCCCCTCCCCCCCTCCACTGCTGCTACA
Source organism: Oncorhynchus tshawytscha (assembly GCF_018296145.1). NCBI lineage: Eukaryota > Metazoa > Chordata > Actinopteri > Salmoniformes > Salmonidae > Oncorhynchus > Oncorhynchus tshawytscha. The sequence continues at coordinate 34,259,670 of NC_056458.1, forward strand.
TGTACAAATGACCTCTAACCTGCACCCCCACACACTGACTTGGTTGAGAGCCATTCAATGAGGGTGCCCGCATAACACCGGTGAGTGGAATTTGAACCAGGTGAACGGGCTGCCTCCCGGGCGTGAGCCAGATGCTCCGGTCGACAATGAGCTCAGCTCAAAACTAAAGTGACGTAGGTAAGTACATGGTGTGATGAGTAGGATTCTTTGTTTTCACATGCAAAAGTGATTGCTTTTGATAAAAAGGCTTTTTCTGCCTTCCGAAGGAAAACTATTTTGAAAATTCAAACATGTATTTTATGGAAAAGAGTTGCACACCTGTACACATTGAAGTTGTACAACTGATGTGCAACACATTTGGCACAACGATTGTGAAACAATAGAGTTTTTCTGCACAAAAGTAGTTATACAAGCATTGTGGAAACACTGTCCATTGGTTGTGAAACATTTTTGTCTAGTCTAACTGTCCGTCGTATCACACAAATATGTTGTACCACAACCATTCTGTAAAATGTGTCATACATCAGATGTACAATTGAGTGTTTACTAGGTCTTGGATCTTGTGAGACACACCATCACTCACATCGGATAGGCATCTCATCTCCAAAACCAGCCAAGTAATCATCATCATGGACTACAAAGGTACACAAACCACTTGGGGAACATTTGCAACATAATCATTGATCCTCCATGTGAATATTTTAAACAAATTTAGTTCCTCTTTTCCTGGCATTGTCTCAGCTTCTCAAGTGCTTCTCTAGTGACAGATATGAGATTTAAAGGAATGGAGTTGTTGCTATCGAAGTTATGAGGTATCCATTTTGAGAATTTCCTCTCGTCCATCTGCTAAAATCCTTTTGACAGTCTTCTTCATTTTCTAGGTCCAGAGCTTTTTCCTCAGAGGCAGTCCGCTATTTTTACACAGTCTAATTCGTAGATATTTATTTTTACACAGTCTAATTCGGAAGATATTTATAAGCATTCAGAAATTATTGCCTTCAATTTGTGACAGCTATTATGAAGTGATTCATGTGACACGTAACATCCAATTGCCATAGGGCAGCACTTAACTCATTGATCACCTCATGTAATCTGCCACGAAGCATGGCAATACTTAATGAGCACTTCATAAATCACTCATGTTTCGCACATCAAGCCAAGGTATATAGTTTACTTGACTTTATGGAGTTACCGGTACAGTAAAGTTTTACACTAATGAATAGTACAACATGTATCCATTTCAATCCATTATGAAAAACATTTGGTTTGATCCCTTTGATGCAATCCTAAAGGACATTGCATCAAACACAACCTAACACAGCTTGCTAGCGTCGACTCAAGACACACATCTGTGTTACAACATATGGTGACATACTCCAACAGCCACATTATGCTAACACAAAGTCTCACTGGCACCTGTGAGGTGCTGTGGAAACCTTTCCACTCTGTGCCTTGGAAGTCTGACCAGAATTGCATTCTATGGACACTCTGAAGCATTGCTGTCTGCTATACTGTTGCACTCTGACTAACCTCACTCTTAGCTTACAGTTCAGAGTAGTGATGAGGTTGTAATGCTTGACTGGCTATGCCCTCCTCAACCATTCTTTGTGGGTGTTTACACCTGCCGATCAAGATGATGGCTGGATGAGTCTATACATGTGATTAAAATGTGGCTCTTAAAATGTGTTGGTGGATCTGATCACACTTAGATTTTATCAGCAAATATGAATTGTGTTCATTGAGTCAAAAATAGCCCACAAACGTGTTAGTATTTTTTTTAATTTAACTAGGCAAGTCAGTTAAGAACAAATTCTTATTTACAATGATGGCCTACCCCGCCCAAACCCGGATGATGCTGGGCCAATTGTGTGCCGACCTATGGGATTCCCAATCACAGCGAATTGTGATACAGCCTGGAATTGAACCAGGGTCTGTAGTGACACCTCTAGCACTGAGATGCAGTGCCTTAGACCGCTGTGCCACTCGGGAGCTATGGGCTGCTGTCTTCATTTCAGTTGAAATTGTAACTCGGCTGGAAAAAAATTGAGTTGTGTACAGAGCGGACACAGAGCAATGAAAATAAACTCAGCAAAAAAAGAGATGTCCCTTTTTTCAGGACCCTGTCTTTCAAAGAATTTGTAAAAATCCAAATAACTTCACTGATCTTGTAAAGGGTTTAAACACTGTTTCCCATGCTTGTTCAATGAACCATGAACATGCACCTGTGGAACGGTTGTTAAGACACTAACAGCTTACAGACAGTAGGCAATTAAGGCTCTACAAGGAGACAGGCTCGACAGCTGATAATCCTCGCAGTGGCAGACCACGTGTAACAACCCCTGCACAGGATCGGTACATCCGAACATCACATCTGCGGGAAAGGTACAGGATGGCAACAACAACTGCCCGAGTTACACCAGGAACACACAATCCCTCCATCAGTGCTCAGACTGTCTGTGATAAGCTGAGAGAGGCTGGATTGAGGGCTTGTAGGCCTGTTGTAAGGCAGGAACTCACCAGACATCACCGGCAACAACGTTGCCTATGGGCACAAACCCACCGTCACTGGACCAGACAGGACTGGCAAAAAGTGCTCTTCAATGACGAGTCGTGGTTTGTCTCACCAGGGGTGATGATCGGATTCACATTTATTGTCAAAGGAATGAGCGTGACACTGAGGCCTATACTCTGGAGCGGGATTGATTTGGAGGTGGAGGGTCCATCATGGTCTGGGGCGGTGTGTCACAGCAACATCGGACTGAGCCTGTTGTCATTGCAGTTAATCTCAAAGCTGCGCGTTACAGGGAAGACATCCTCCTCCCTCATGTGGTACCCTTCCTGCAGGCTCATCCTGATATGACCCTCCAGCATGACAAAGCCACCAGCCACACTGCTAGTTTTGTGCGTGATTTCCTGCAAGACAGGAATGCCAGGGTTCTGCCATGGCCAGTGAAGAGCCCGGATCTCAATCCCATTGAGCACGTCTGGGACCTGTTGGATCGGAGGGCCATTCCCCCCAGAAATGTCCGGGAACTTGCAGGTGCCTTGGTGGAAGAGTTGGGTAACCTCTCACAGTAAGAACTGGCAAATCTGGTGCAGTCCATGAGGAGGAGATGCACTGCAGTACTAATGTAGCTGGTGGCCACACCAGTTACTGACTGTTACTTTTGATTTTGACCCCCCTTTTGTTCAGGGACACATTATTCCTGTTAAGGTTTTCTTCTTCCTCTTCCTCTGAAGAGGAGGTGTAGCAGGGATCGGACCAAAATGCAGCGTGGTTATCTTCATACATCTTTAATAAAGACGATACAATACAATACAATAAACGTAACATGAAAAAAAAACCAGCCCTATCTGGTGCAAACAGAGACAGGAACAATCACCCACGAAACACTCAAAGAATATGGCTGCCTAAATATGGTTCCCAATCAGAGACAACGATAAACACCTGCCTCTGATTGAGAACCACTCCAGGCAACCATAGACTTACCTAGACAACTCTACTATACCACAATCACAAAACCCACAAAAACCCCAAGACAAAACACACCTCATAAATAACCCATGTCACACCCTGGCCTGAACCAAAATAATAAAGAAAACACAAAGTACTAAGACCAGGGCGTGACAATTCCATTTCTGTTAGTCACATGTCTGTTTCTCTTTCAGTTGTTGAATCTTGTTATGTTCATACAAATATTTACATAAACACAGTTGAGTGAGAGGATATTTCTATTTTTGAGTTAAATCAATACAGGCGAGCATTTCATTTTAAAGACAAGTCTGATCATTAAGTGTGAAGAATATTTTGAAGTACACAGATGGAAATCTGACATGTTTCTGTTGTTAAACAGGCACTTGCAGGATTCCTCTGGTAAACTACACATTGTAAATTGAGTAAAGAGGGATGAAACTGGCTCCTGCCTTGGCTAAACGACTATAAAATATCCTGGCTAGACATGGAGTCTCTACCAGGATCCTCCCTCGACTTTGATCTGCACCCCTCAGGGTAATACCATGGTAAGAGAGTAAATAAATAGTATAAGTAGACCTGAGGTAAATATCTACTGAGGTGACGAACGGCAAATGATCCATCCCTGTACCTGGTAATGTACCTGGTAATTTGCAGGTAAGCTACTGTAAAAGGACATGGAACACAACATTCTTACAGAAAGGGACTGAACAAAGCATTTGAGTCCTATTCAAGGTTTTGCTTGTCCAACATCTACTGTGCAGTTCGTCTCACACAGTAACTTGGCCATGCACAACCATTCCTTTCGGTAGCTACATGCACATGCATGATTGCCATTGACAACAAATGCAGCACGTGGAGATTAAATTTAAAAGCAGGCATTCTGTACTCAACAAGGGAGCAGACTATTAAGTCAGGCTCTTACAGCTACCCCCCCGACTTTTTACAATTTCCGCCTGAAGACATACTCAAATCTAACTGCCTGTAGCTCAGGCCCAGGCCCAGAACCAAGGATATGCATGTTCTTCGTTTCATTTGAAAGAAAACACTCTGAAGTTTGTATAAATGTGAATTGAATGTAGGAGAATATAACACAATAGATCTGGTTTAGATAATACAATGAAAAAAAACATATTTGTTAATTTTTTATTGTTGTATCATCATCTTTAAAATGAACAAGACAAAACAAACATTCAGATAGGATGATGGGGACAATTTCAGTGGAAAACATAAGAGGACGACAGTACTTGTGTAAAGTTTCAGAATGATAACTTCCACAATGAGTGTGCTACATGACATTTATCATGAAGTCATCCAGGTGTCCCACACAAGTAGCCCAAATGTACCCAAGTGGCAAAATTGGTGAAGTTATACATTTTGAATAGAATAACTATATACAAAATACCAAAATGGTATTCTAAGACAACCCCCCAAAAAAAAAATGGAGAAAAAACATGGGGGAAAAAAATATACATTTACAAAATAACACTTTCAATACAGTCCTACACAATATTGTGCTGCTGATGCCAGGTGCCATAGCAGTCTATTTCTGCTGTAAAGCACAGGGTCACCAAGCATGTGGTGCAGGTGATGGGGGACTTCATTTTGCAAAGAACACAGCGACGCCTCCATGCTGTGCCCTTTTGGCCCTGAGGCACATCCATGCCTGCAGAAATACATTTGGGCAGATGAACACCACTTGTGGCAGGAGCAGAAGGGACAGAGGTAGAGGGGCCAGAACGTGGTGCAGTGGTGCTGTAGCCAGCAAACTCCTTGATGAGCAGCTCTCTGAAGGCTAGCTGTGAGATGGGGGTCTTTCCAAAGCTCTTAGCCATTTCCTTGTGTAGGATGAATGCATTCACCACAGCAATGTCGATGAAATGATAGAAGAAGGTCTTGTACCATTTCATCGTCTCATGGAGAACATTGTATTAGCCTATCAGCGCATCTGACAGGTCCACACCTCCCATGCTCTTGTTGTAGTCCTTTATTGCAGTTGGAATGGGGACATTTTTTGCGGTAATAATAATAAACATATATATATATATAGAGTACAGGGAACATAAGGTTGAATATATTATTATAGACTTGCTAGATCTACTGTCTCATTTATATTATGACAGACGTGCTAGATCTACTGTCTTTATTATATTACAACAGACCAGCTGTATCTACTGTCTCCATTTCACTTTGGCCATTGTTGTGGGCCTACCCTCCCCTCAACAGCCTCAAATAGGCTATTTCATGTGGGGGTGGGGTGGGGCGGAGCGGCAGACACACGCATCTCGGCCATGCTCCCTCTAATCCACAATATGGAAATATACACACACAAACATAGGCTATGGGTCATAAACATACATGCAAACATAGGCTATGGGTCATACACATACATAGAAACATACCCCCACCCACAATGTGTAGCCAACATGTACTTTACACATTTCATTACATTTTTATATATTGCTACTAAAAAAAATTAAAATCACAAATAATATTTTCTATTATTAATTTCAAACAACAGCATTAGCATGAGAATAACTTACCAGTCTAAAACGATGTCCTCTCCGTTCAAAAAATATTCCTCCATTTGGGAATCAAAGCTGTGTACATCTGTATATCTAGACTTAGATTTAGCTTTCCCTGACTTAGTCGCCGTACTGATTGATATATAAACAGCTGAAGATGCGCTTTACCAAAATAGTGCTGTGCGTAACATGCGTGGCTTCCAGTATGAATCTTCAATGGCGAATGACCCTCTTTACGCCGGAGTTTACTACATGGGTTGGTCTTCCAACACATAACCATTTACCTCAGCTCATTGGCTATCGACCAAGCTAGATTTCAAGACGATCAGTGGTCATTGGGTTAAAAGACAGTCAATCAACGAAACAGCGGTCATATCATTGGTGCACAATGATGTCATTACTTGTTGTCTTCAAATCGGTTTCTTTCAGTCAATACGTCCCGCGAAATGACCCATCACGTTCCCATGACTGGAAAAGTCACGGTTAGTATGTGTATTTACATCGAATGTGTCGTCAACAATTGAATGAGACGGAATTCACGACACAAGCGGTTCACAAAATGTTTCGTGTTAGGCTATAAAAAAAGAATTTGATCAAACAAAAGACCATTCATTGTGTAACAATGAGCATAGGGATTGCAAACAGAGGAAGATCGTCAAAGGTAAACAATTGATTTTATTGCAATTTGTGATTTTGTTACGCCTGTGCTGGTTGAAATAGTTTTTATTATGTGGCTCTGTCCTTAGATAATCGCATCGTATTCTTTCGCAGTAAATCCTTTTTCAAATCTGACAACGCAGTTGGATTAGCAAGATTCTAGGCTTTCAAAACGTGAGACACGGACATAAATACCCCTAGAAACTTTTCCTATTCATGAAAATCGCAAATGAAATGAAATAAATATATTCAAACACAAGCTTAGCCTTTTGTTAAGTTTAACAGCTGCCAGCTACATTAGCGCAAAGCGTACACTGAACTATGTTCAAATCTCCCATGCTGGTCCAGCCAGCCTTCCAGAGGCTTTGCCTTCACACAGCCTGTCAGCCTGTCGCCTAGTCTAGTGCACCTTAATGTGGCAAAATGTTGCCCTAGCAAGGCTGACCTCTGTCCTTATGAATGCGTGCATACATTACGAACACATACCATAAAAGTATGGACAATGTTTTCTCTATCAAGTGTGAATGCATATATTAAAAAAATGTAATCATACAGAAATGTCATTATCAAATTGTATTTGTCACATCCTTCTTAACTCTGGGATATGTGGGACGCTAGCATCCCACCCGGCCAAAAGCCAGGGAAAATGCAGAGCGCCAAATTCAAATAAATTACTATAAAAAATCAAACTTTCATTAAATCACACATGCAAGATAGCAAATTAAAGCTACACTTGTTGTGAATCCAGCCAACATGTCAGATTTCAAAAAGGCTTTTCGGTGAAAGCAAATTATGCTATTATCTGAGGATAGCAACTCCGTAAACAAAGAGAGAAAAGCATATTTCAACCCTGCAGGCGCAACTCAAAATGCAGAAATAAAAATATAATTCATGCCTTTGACGAGCTTCTTTTGTTGGCACTCCAATATGTCCCATAAACATCACAAATGGTCGTTTTGTTCGATAATTCCGTCCAAAATGTCCATTTATTTGGCGCGTTTGATCCAAAAACACTGGTTCCAACTTGCGCAACATGACTTCAAAATATCTCAAAAGTTACCGGTAAACTTTGCCAAAACATTTCAAACTACTTTTGTAATACAACTTTAGGTATTTTTAACGTAAATAATCGATAACATTGAAGACGGGATGATCTGTGTTCAATACAGGAGGAAAACAAACTGTAGCTAGCTTTCTGGTCACGCGCCTCTATCTAACAGCACAGTACAAGTGACCCTCGTTCAAGATGGCCGTACTTCTTCATTACACAAAGGAAAAACCTCAACCAATTTCTAAAGACTGTTGACATCCAGTGGAAGTGATAGGAACTGCAAGAAGTTCCCTTAGAAATCTGGATTCCCAATGAAAACCATTGAAAAGAGTGACCTCAAACAAAAAAATCTGAATGGTTTGTCCTCGGGGTTTCGCCTGCTAAATAAGTTCTGTTATGCTCACAGACATGATTCAAACAGTTTTAGAAACTTCAGAGTGTTTTCTATCCAAATCTACTAATAACATGCATATTTTATCTTCTGGGGATGAGTAGAAGGCAGTTGAATTTGGGCATGCATTTCATCTGATGTGACAATTCTGCCCCCTGTCACCAAGAAGTTAAACAACAAATCAAAATCAAATCAATTATTTATATAGCCCTTCGTACATCAGCTGATATCTCAATGTGCTGTACAGAACCCCAGCCTAAAACCCCAAACAGCAAGCAATGCAGGTGTAGAAGCACGATGGCTAGGAAAAACTCCCTAGAAAGGCCAAAACCTAGGAGGAAACCTAAAGAGGAACCAGGCTATGTGGGGTTGCCAGTCGTCTTCTGGCTGTGCCGGGTGGAGATTATAATAGAACATGGCCAAGATGTTCAAATGTTCATAAATGACCAGCATGGTCTAATGATAATAATCACAGGCAGAACAGTTGAAACTGGAGCAGCAGCATGGCCAGGTGGACTGGGGACAGCAAGGAGTCATCATGCCAGGTAGTCCTGAGGCATGGTCCTGGGGCTCAGGTCCTCCGAGAGAGAGAGAGAAAGAAAGAGAGAAAGAGATAATTAGAGAAAGCATACTTAAATTCACACAGGACACCAGATAGGACAGGAGAAGTACTCCAGATATAACAAACTAACCCTAGACCCCCGACACAAACTACTGCAGCATAAATACTGGAGGCTGAGACAGGAGGGGTCAGGAGACACTGTGGCCCCATCCGATGATACCCCCAGACAGGGACAAACAGGAAGGATATAACCCCACCCACTTTGCCAAAGCACAGCCCCCACACTACTAGAGGGATATCTTCAACCACCAACTTACCATCCTGAGACAAGGCCGAGTATAGCCCACAAAGATCTCCGCCACGGCACAACCCAAGGGGGGGCGCCAAACCCAGACAGGAAGATCACATCAGTGACTCAACCCACTCAAGTGACGCACCCCTCCTAGGGACGATATGAAAGAGCCCTAGTAACCCAGTTACTCAGCCCCTGTAATAGCGTTAGAGGCAGAGAATCCCAGTGGAAAGATGGGAACCGTCCAGGCAGAGACAGCAAGGGCAGTTCGTTGCTCCAGAGCCTTTCCGTTCACCTTCACACTCCTGGGCCAGACTACACTCAATCATATAACCCACTGAAGAGATGAGTCTTCAGTAAAGACTTAAAGGTTGAGACCGAGTTTGCGTCTCTCACATGGGTAGGCAGACCATTCCATAAAAATGGAGCTCTATAGGAGAAAGCACTACCTCCAGCTATTTGCTTAATAATTCTAGGGACAATTAGGAGGCCTGCGTCTTCTGACCGTAGCGTACGTGTAGGTATGTACGGCAGGAACAAATCAGAGAGATAGGTAGGAGCAAGCACATGTAATGCTTTGTAGGTTAGCAGTAAAACCTTGAAATCAGCCCTTGCCTTGACAGGAAGCCAGTGTAGGGAGGCCAGCACTGGAGTAATATGATCAAATGTTTTGGTTCTAGTCAGGATTTTAGCAGCCGTATTTAGCACTACCTGAAGTTTATTTAGTGCTTTATCCGGATAGCCGGAAGGTAGAGCATTGCAGTAGTCCAACCTAGAAGTAACTCATGGATAAATTTTTCTGCATCATTTTTGGACAGAAAGTTTCTGATTTTTGCAATGTTACGTAGATGGAAAAAAGCTGTCCTTGAAACAGTCTTGATATGTTCTTCAACAGAGAGATTAGGGTCCAGAGTAACGCCGAGGTCATTCAGTTTTATTTGAGACGACTGTACAACCATTGAGATTAATTGTCAGACTCAACAGAAGATCTATTTGTTTCTTGTGACCTAGAACAAGCATCTCTGTTTTGTCCGAGTTTAAAAGTAGAACGTTTGCAGCCATCCACTTCCTTATGTCTGAAACACATGCTTCTAGCGAGGGCAATTTTGGGGCTTCACCATATTTCATTGAAATGTACAGGTGTGTCATCCACATAGCAGTGAAAGTTAACATTATGTTTTCGAATGACATCCACAAGAGGTAAAATATATAGTGAAAACAATAGTGGTCCTAAAACGGAACCTTGAGGAACACCGGAATTTTCAGTTGATTTGTCAGAGGACAAACCATTCACAGAGACAAACTGATATCTTTCCAACAGATAAGATCTAAACCAGGCCAGAACTTGTCCGTGTAGACCAATTTGGGTTTCCAATCTCTCCAAAAGAATGTGGTGATCGATGGTATCAAAAGCAGCATTAAGGTCTAGGAGCACAAGGACAGATGCAGAGCCTCGGGTCTGATGCCATTAAAAGGTAATATACCACCTTCACAAGTGCAGTCTCAGTGCTATGATGGGGTCTAAAACCAGACTGAAGCATTTCGTATACATTGTTTGTCTTCAGGAAGGCAGTGAGTTTCTGCGCAACAGCCTTTTCTAAAAATTTTGAGAGGAATGGAAGATTCAATATAGGCCGATAGTTTTTTTATATTTTCTGGGTCAAGGTTTGGCTTTTTCAAGAGAGGCTTTGTTACTGCCACTTTTAGTGAGTTTGGTACACATCCGGTGGATAGAGAGCTGTTTATTATGTTCAACATAGGAGGGCCAAGCACAGGAAGCAGCTCTTTCAGTAGTTTAGTTGGAATAGGTTCCAGTATGCAGCTTGAAGGTTTAGAGGCCATGATTATTTTCATCATTGTGTCAAGAGGTATAGTACTAAAACACTTGAGTGTCTCTCTTGATCCTAGGTCCTGGCAGAGTTGTGCAGACTCAGGACAACTGAGCTTTGAAGGAATACGCAGACTTAAAGAGGAGTCCGTAATTTGCTTTCTAATAATCATGATCTTTTCCTCAAAGAAGTTCATGAATTTATTACTGCTGAAGTGAAAGCCCTCCTCTCTTGGGGAATGCTGCTTTTTGGTTAGCTTTGTGACAGTATCAAAAAGGAATTTCGGATTGTTCTTATTTTCCTCAATTCAATTGGAAAAATAGGATGATCGAGCAGCAGTAACGGCTCTTCGATACTGCACGGTACTGTCTTTCCAAGCTAGTCGGAAGACCTCCAGTTTGGTGTGGCGCATTTCCGTTCCAATTTTCTGGAAGCTTGCTTCAGAGCTCGGGTATTTTCTGTATGCCAGGGAGCTAGTTTCTTATGAGAAATGTTTTTAGTTTTTAGAGGTGCAACTGCATCTAGGGTATTGCGCAAGGTTAAATTGAGATCCTCAGTTAGGTGGTTAACTGATTTTTGTCCTCTAGCGTCCTTGGGTAGACAGCGGGAGTCTGGAAAGACATCAAGGAATCTTTGTGTTGTCTGTGAATTTATAGCACGACTTTTGATGTTCCTTGGTTGGGGTCTGAGCAGATTATTTGTTGCAATTGCAAACGTAATAAAATGGTGGTCCGATAGTCCAGGATTATGAGGCAAAATATTAAGATCCACAACATTTATTCCATGGGACAAAACTAGGTCCAGAGTATGACTGTGACAGTGAGTAGGTCCAGAGACATGTTGGACAAAACCCACTGAGTCGATGATGGCTCCAAAAGCCTTTTGGAGTGGGTCTGTGGACTTTTTCATGTGAATATTAAAGTCACCAAATATTAGAATATTATCTGCTATGACTACAAGGTCTGATAAGAATTCAGGGAACTCAATGAGGAACGCTGTATATGGCCCAGGAGACCTGTAAACAGTAGCTATAAAAAGTGATTGAGTAGGCTGCATAGATTTCATGACTAGAAGCTCAAAAGACGAAAACTTCATTTTTTAAATGTAAATTAAAATTTGCTATAGTAAATCTTAGCAATACTTCTGCCTTTGTGGGATGCACGGGGGATATGGTCACTAGTGTAGCCAGGAGGTGAGGCCTCATTTAACACAGTAAATTCATCAGGCTTGAGCCATGTTTTAGTCAGGCCAATCACATCAAGATTATGATCAGTGATTAGTGATCAGTGATTGACTATAATTGCCTTTGAAGTAAGGGAGATAACATTAAGTAGCCCTATTTTGAGATATGAGGTATCTTGATCTCTTTCAATAATGACAAGAATGGAGGAGGTCTTTATCCCAGTGAGATTGCTAAGGCGAACACCGCCATGTTTAGTTTTGCTCAACCTAGGTCGAGGCACAGATACGGTCTCAATGGGGATAGCTGAGCTGACTACACTGACTGTGCTAGTGGCAGACTCCACTATGCTGGCAGGCTGGCTAACAGCCTGCTGCCTGGCCTGCACCCTATTTCATTGTGGAGCTAGAGGAGTTAGAGCCCTGTCTATGTTGGTAGATAAGATGAGAGCACCCCTCCAGCTAGGATGGAGTCCGTCACTCCTCAGCAGTTCAGGCTTGGTCCTGTTTGTGGGTGAGTCCCAGAAAGAGGGCCAATGAGCTAATTTTATATTTTGGGAGGGGCAGAAAACAGTTTTCAACCAGCGATTGAGTTGTGAGACTCTGCTGTAGAGCTCATCACTCCCCCTAACTGGGAGGGGGCCAGAGACAATTACTCGATGCCGACACATCTTTCTAGCTGATTTACACGCTGAAGCTATGTTGCGCTTGGTGATCTCTGACTGTTTCATCCTAACATCGTTGGTGCCGACGTGGATAACAATATCGCTATACTCTCTACACTCGCCAGTTTTAGCTTTAGCCAGCATCTTCAGATTAGTCTTAACGTCGGTAGACCTGTCATAACAGGTGTAATTTTGGGGTCATGACAATGTTATGACCAAATTATGACAGGTTATGACAAGTTATGTCAGCTGCTATGACATATTATGACATGGTTTGGACTGTGTCATAAAGTGTTATGATGCTGGGTGTCAAGTAAAGTGTTACCATTTGGATAATGATCATTCTCTCCTCTGTCAACATATGATATGGTGAATAAGTTGTCTTAGCTTTGTCTGGATAAAAAATGAGATTAAGAATAACATTGACCATAATAACGCTAGCTTTTGTCTTTTTATCCCTTGAACGTTTTGAAAGGCCTTTTCAAGAGTACCATTTGTTCGTACCTAAAATTGAAATGGAATCAACGCAGCCAGAAAAATTGCTCCAACGCAAGTTTATTTCTCATGCAAGTTTATTTCTCATTTTCTGCAAGTCAGTATGGACATGGAACACTTTGTCACTCAAACTGTTTACCACTTACCCTTCTGATAGAGTGAAATACCCTGAGCGCTAGGAGAAACATGCCACTGCTTAAGCCTCTACACCTGAGATAAATAACATATTCCTCTGTCTAAGTATCAGGCCTTAACATCTCTTTTTCAAACAGCACTATCCTGCAGAGAGAGGAAGCAGACCGTTGTCCGGGGGTTCGCTGTGAGAAATTAATGGAAGCGATTGAATTTGCAATCAAGGTTCTGTTATCTCGTTCAACTACCCCAACTCCTTCAGGGTACCTTATCCTATTTCAGTCAGACAGTCCAAGTCCATAGAAATATGGACCCGGGAGTTCAGTCAACTGTGAAATGGGATCGAGCCCTTATTGCTCCAATGGTGTCAGCGAAAGCAATAACGGCAAACAAAATGCTCTCTAACGTGTGATTTGTTGAACATTTGACAATTAACACGTCTGTTTGCGAAATTGAGACGAGAGAGACATGGAAAACCTTTGAGATTTCACAGCATGATGTTTTTTGTGTCGTATCAATGATAATTGGGTATATGGTTGTATTTAGTCAAAATGCGGCCTAGAAATTACAAACATGTGAGCTGTCACTTTCCTCCACTCTTTTGGTGACCTGGGTTCAAACAGCAGGCTTTACATGAGAGAACTGTTATTTTTTCATGGTTCTAGGTCAACGAACAAGCGCTACTGAACAAAGAGCCGTTTGGGGAAAAAAGGAATGGTTCTTTTAGGTGAATGGAGCCAAATGATTCATCTGATTCGAAAAGACTTGGAATGCTACATTGAAATAATATATTGTGCAACTTACCTACCTTACTACATTCTCAAGTTATCCTCTCATTTTACATTTCCATACATTATTTTGTTGTTTTTATGCATTGGGTTCGATGTTTGTTAAAACTCTGTTATGGCTATTCTACCAGAGGCTCATACAGCTGTTAACATGATTTTAAACGTGAAAACACATATAAAAGGGTAAAACAATGGGAATTGAATGCCTCAACATGTTCAAATAATCCCTGTGCAAATAAATAACTTATCCACAGCTGTTCCTTCATGTTAAAGCATAAATATTTCAGGCAAAACCATGGTCTTTCAACCAAAACATGGTCTCATTCCAGCATTATCGGATTCCATTTCAGTTGATATCCAGGCCAGTCGGTGTAACTCAGAGTAGTAAGCACAAACAGTTCTGACAAAGACAACATCTCAGTCATACTGCCCATTTTTCATTCTGCTTTTCCATATTCTGAGACATTTACCACTTTCATTTTCCTGCCAAAGGAGAAACCTCTGATGTCTTTGATCATGCTGTGTCCACAATTGGTGGAAGTTGATAAATCAATCTCTGGGAGAGAAAAAACAGAGTAAAAAAGTTTTTTAAAAAGGAGAGTTTTGGCAAGTAGAGGGTTTTGAGCGGGGCTCTGCATGCTCCAGATTCAGTGTATTCACATTTCAACAGATTACAGCCTATACTCACCGGGGGAAAACTGATAGCAATTACGTCTTTTGTAGTGTCATATGGTGACTTTTTTTCTACTAATTTTATAAGGATACTTTGTTCAGCTCTTTTTAGCAACCTGATCAGAAGTTGATTCACAGAGAGAGAGACACACAGAATTTCAGTAAAGCTAGTTTGCTTAGTACACCAGCAAAACAGTGTCTACAAACCCTGGCATTTTACCCACTCAAGTTTATATTTTGTCACATAAAACTCCTTGTTACCCTGCAAGAGCTTGAACCACAAGCTGATATTGGCATATTCATTCAACATCATTCATCATGTACACTGTTGTCATCTACAGTTGTACTGCTCTCACTTGCTCTTCATTACACTTCAGCTCCACTATACTTGTCACATCAATGTGACGTTCTACCTGCTACACAGAATGTGTTGTTTTGAGAGCGGAGAGGAGCAGAGGGGAAGTGAGTCTTCATTCTTTTTTCACCTACAGTACAGTAACATATTTATCGATTATGCATAAGTACAATTGCTTTGGTCCATTTTTTCACAAGTACTCATTAAATTGTTGCTTGTGGTTGTACTAAATTATCCTCTCTAGCTAGTTAGATTTTCTGCTAGCTAGTAGCTTCTTGATTTCAAAATGAACAGTGGCGTATAGTCAAGGCCATATGCAACCAAAATCAACTTCTCATTATTTATATTCACAAGATAGAATTCTTGAGCTTGGCCATCGGATGTGACGCAACGCAAGCGCAGCATGGGTAGTATAGCAGCTTTTCAATGGCTTAAGCCAATGCTGGATGCCCGATGGCTGTAGTGTAGCAGGGCCATTAGGTATATCTTTATTGCCAGTACCCTTCTTCAGCATTTTATCCAGAAAGTCCACTCTGAAAGAGCTGGTGTGAGTTTCACTTGCGTTGACTTGAAAGACTGAATCCCACATACCAGTTTATGGTCTATTTGTTTTTGCTGTTGGGAAATTCAACTTTGCTGTTCTATTAGGGGGTGGGCCAAAGCTGAAAAGTTGATAGATAGTTAAGTTGATAGATCCACGTCAAGGGAGGAGCTGATTTTTTGTATATGACAGTAAACCCTTCTTATGATTACTATAAAATGGGTTGGCATCTTCAGTTCTTTCACATTCTTTCATAAAAAAATACAATTTTAGCACTGTCTGCTCAGGAAAATTTGATGAACTGCTAAACTTGGAACCAAGAACTCCCCTCGAGATTAAGGCAGTCAATGTCCATCCTGCTTCTATCTAAGATGTAAACACAGCCTCACATAAAACCCGAGCTGCTGTCTGTGTGTGATGAAGACTGAAGTAAGATAAATATATGTTTGAGTGCACTTGAAATATGTAGCATGCAATGCAAATTGTCTTGAAGAGGTACAGTAACTCCGTTAACCACTTGGCCAGTTTATTGAAAGCTAGCTAATGTTACAGTTTGACTAGCCTATCCAGCTTTTGTAAATGCCAATTTGCCTTCTCAGGAAGCTAGTATTTCATCAGCTATCTCTCTGTCGGTGAATTAAATGTTTTATCATGTTTTGGCATGGTTATACTTCTCGTAACTAACTGCAGGGTTAAAGAAGCACTCAATCATATCATTTTCATAGAAACCCTCCAAAGAAAAAGCATGGAGATTATTGTCGCTATAGTATGGGATTGGTTGAAGCTCAATGTTAAATTCAAATCTCCTTACCTTCATGTCTAAGCCAATATGACACCAGTGTTGATGAAAATTCACAAATCAATTTGATTGCAAATCAACTCGTCATGATCCCTCCGGATGTTACCGAGAACCACTATATCCCTTATTGATGACAGGGTCATTAGCATTACGATCATCAGAATTACATTTTTCCCAAACCTAGCTCAATTTCTAGACATCGGATTAAAATGAGCCTATAGCTTCCACAAGGTGAGACTAGGTTAACTAGCTTCCACAAGGTGAGACCATTAGACTTAGATTCATTTGGACAGTTTTTTTCAATTAAATTAACAATTTATTGCTCTCACATACACTTTTCTGCCTAATTAAAACCAATGTTGTGCTACATTTTTGTAGCATTTATGACAATGCTAACATATTCTAAAAACCAGGTCGAGCAGCTCAGTTTCTGGGCGATAGCTAGCTAGTTACAGCTAGTAGCTGGCTGCTACTAACACAAGTTGGATGAGAAGCAAACGGAAGGCAGCTAGCAAGCTAAGTATATTTTGCTAAGTCACCTGTGTAAACTGTTGACCTGGACACTTGCGAGTAAACAGAGCACAAACAAATAAGCTAGCAAAAGTCATTGGCTGCTATTGTAGCTAGTCAGTTAGATACACCAAACTTTGGGAAAACTGAAACGCTGCTAATTTTTTATACATGCACACACCAGACAGACACGTCGCAGTTAGAAGATCCAGAGAAAATTCTAGCCCGTATGCATTAATTCAGTCTGCGTCCTCCTCTGTAAATGCAATTTTGTTCTTGTCATTATAATCCAAATGTGCTCTGACTGATCAACACAGTGTTGTTGCTTTTCAATGTTTTCCCGAAAACCTGAAGTCGCCACACACAAGTAAAAAGTAGCAGTGGTGAGGGTTGCACACAAAGTATCTAGGTAAAACAACATCATAATGATCATTGCTTGCTTGCCCAACCTGTGCGCAGTCAATAGAAAATGTAATACTTGCTAGCTGACTTGATGATAAGATTAAACTGTTTTCAACACATCTGTTTTAGACATTTTTTTCACCAAGCAAGAGAAGTAAATGTTCAATCAGTACTGAGGGAATAAACAACAAAAACATTTTGGACCGAACATGTGCTGTCATCACCAGACTGTCCATTTAAATGGTGTCATGTTGACATATCTATCAGGGTTCATAGCGTAACATCACTGTCCTGGGATTTGAAGGTCCTGGGTTCACCAATTGGAGGGGATATTTAGACTAGAGGTTGACTGATGAATCGGCATGGCCGATTAATTACGGCCGATTTTAAAGTTTTCATAACAATCGATAATCTGCCTTTTTGGATGCCAATTATGGCCGACTACATTGCAATCCACAAGGAGACTGCGTGACAGGCTGACCACCTGTTACACGAGTGCAGCATCAAAAGGATCTTGTGGCTGCAAGGAGACAAGGGAAGTTTCTAGCTAGCATTAAACTTATCGTATGAAAAACAATCAATCTTCATATAATCACTAGGTAGAGTGTGGCAAAAAAGTATTTAGTCAGCCACCAATTGTGCAAGTTCTCCCACTTGAAAAGATGAGAGAGGCCTGTCATTTTCATCATAGGTACACTTCAACTATGACAGACAAAATGAGAAAAAAATAAAATCCAGAAAATCACATTGTAGGATTTTTTTATGAATTTATATGCAAATTATGGTGGAAAATAAGTATTTGGTCACCTACAAACAAGCAAGATGTCTTTGCTCTCACAGACCTGTAACTTCTTCTTTAAACTCTCTGCGCACAGAACCCGCTAGTGGGCTGAAATTCCACAACATACGGTGATCGCTACATAAATAGTCATATTAAACATTCATGAAAATACAAGTGTCTCACATGTATCGAAAGCCTAGAATCTTGCTAATCCAACTGCGTTGTCAGATTTTTAAAAGGATTTACTGCGAAAGAATACGATGCGATTGTCTGAGCATAGAACCCCATAAAAAACTATTTTAACCAGCACAGGCGTAACATAATCACAAACTGCATTAAAATAAATCCTTTACCTCTGACGATCTTCGTCTGTTTGCAATTCCAATGCTCATTGTTACACAATGAATGATCTTTTGCTTGATAAAATCCGTTTTTATAGCCTAACACGAAACATTTTGTGAACCGCTTGTGTCGTGAATTCCTTCTCATTCCATTTTCGACGACACATTCCAGGTAAATAACCCACACAGAACGTGACTTTTCCAGTCATGTTTGGTTTCACTGCAATCAACTGGTTTGTTTGTAACACAATCAAACCTGATGGGCCATTTCGCGGGACGTATTGACTGAAAGAAAAACATTTTTTGAAGACAACAAGTCATGACATCATTTTGCACCAATGATTTGCCCGCTGTTTCGTTGATTGACTGTCTTTTAACCCAATGACCACTGATTGTCTTCAAATCTAGCTGGGTAGATAGTCAATGAGCTGAGGTAAACGGCAATAGGCCATGTTTATGTGTTGCAAGACCAACCCATGTTGTAAGCTCCAGCGTAAAGTGAGTCATTCGCTATTGAAGTTTCATACCGGAAGGAGAAACACATATTACACTGCATTGTTTGGTAAACGCGCAGATTCAGCTGTTTATATATCAATCATTATGGCGACTAAGTCAGGGAAAGCTAAATCTAAGTCTAGACATACAGATGTACACACAATTTTAAAATAAATTGATTGGGAAGGTGAGACAGAGATTGTTGTAGGACGATGCATTTAGCGATTGTGCAGGAATATTTTTTGAACGGGAGAGGACATCGTTCTTATCATGCTAATGCCCTTGTTTGAATGCCCTTGATGCCCTTGTGATTTTTTGTAAATTTTAGAAGCAATATATAAACATGTAATGTCATGAAATGTGAGATGCGTGTGTCTGCCGCCCCACCCCAACCCACATGAAATAGCCTATTTGAGGCTATTGAGGGGAGGGCAGGCCCACACAACAATGGCCAAAGTTAAATGGAGACAGTAGATACAGCTGGTCTGTTGTAATATAATAATGACAGTAGATCTAGCTGGTCTGTCATAATATAATAGAGACAGTAGATCTAGCTGAAATGTCATCATATAAAAGAGACAGTAGATCTAGAAGGTCATAATAATGTATTCAACCTTATGTTCCCTGTACTCTCTCTATATAAATCTGTTTATTATACCTGTTGATACAGGGCTCATATGTGAAACTATTCTAAAGGAACATTTTCTTTCACAGTGACACTGACTCCGAATGGGAGTCTTATCCGGTGTCCTGTGTGAATTTAAGGGTGACCGCCACCCGGCACAGCCAGAAGAGGACTGGCATTCCCTCATAGCCTGGTTCCTCTCCAGGTTTCTTCCTAGGTTTTTGCCTTTCTAGGGAGTTTTTCCTAGCCACCGTGCTTGCATTGCTTGCTGTTTGGGGTTTTAGGCTGGGGCTATATACAGTGCCTTGCGAAAGTATTTGGCCCCCTTGAACTTTGCGACCTTTTGCCACATTTCAGGCTTCAAACATAAAGATATAAAACTGTATTTTTTTTGTGAAGAATCAACAACAAGTGGGACACAATCATGAAGTGGAACGACATTTATTGGATATTTCAAACTTTTTTAACAAATCAAAAACTGAAAAATTGGGCGTGCAAAATTATTCAGCCCCCTTAAGTTAATACTTTGTAGCGCCACCTTTTGCTGCGATTACAGCTGTAAGTCGCTTGGGGTATGTCTCTATCAGTTTTGCACATCGAGAGACTGACATTTTTTCCCATTCCTCCTTGCAAAACAGCTCGAGCTAAGTAAGGTTGGATGGAGAGCATTTGTGAACAGCAGTTTTCAGTTCTTTCCACAGATTCTCGATTGGATTCAGGTCTGGACTTTGACTTGGCCATTCTAACACCTGGATATGTTTATTTTTGAACCATTCCATTGTAGATTTTGCTTTATGTTTTGGATCATTGTCTTGTTGGAAGACAAATCTCTGTCCCAGTCTCAGGTCTTTTGCAGACTCCATCATTCTTCCAGAATGGTCCTGTATTTGGCTCCATCCATCTTCCCATCAATTTTAACCATCTTCCCTGTCCCTGCTGAAGAAAAGCAGGCCCAAACCATGATGCTGCTACCACCATGTTTGACAGTGGGGATGGTGTGGTCAGGGTGATGAGCTGTGTTGCTTTTACGCCAAACATAACATTTTGCATTGTTGCCAAAAAGGTCAATTTTGGTTTCATCTGACCAGAGCACCTTCTTCCACATGTTTGGTGTGTCTCCCAGGTGGCTTGTGGCAAACTTTAAATGACACTTTTTATGGATATCTTTAAGAAATGGCTTTCTTCTTGCCACTCTTCCATAAAGGCCAGATTTGTGCAATATACGACTGATTGTTGTGCTATGGACAGAGTCTCCCACCTCAGCTGTACATCTCTGCAGTTCATCCAGAGTGGTCATGGGCCTCTTGGCTGCATCTCTGATCAGTCTTCTCCTTGTATGAGCTGAAAGTTCAGAGGGACGGCCAGGTCTTGGTAGATTTGCAGTGGTCTGATACTCCTTCCATTTCAATATTATCGCTTGCACAGTGCTCCTTGGGATGTTTAAAGCTTGGGAAATCTTTTTGTATCCAAATCCAGCTTTAAACTTCTTCACAACAGTATCTCGGACCTGCCTGGTGTGTTCCTTGTTCTTCATGATGCTCTCTGTACTTTTAACGGACCTCTGAGACTATCACAGTGCAGGTGCATTTATACGGAGTCTTGATTACACACAGGTGGATTGTATTTATCATCATTAGTCATTTAGGTCGACATTGGATCATTCAGAGATCCTCACTGAACTTCTGGAGAGAGTTTGCTGCACTGAAAGTAAAGGGGCTGAATAATTTTGCACGCCCAATTTTTCAGTTTTTGATTTGTTAAAAAAGTTTGAAATATCCAATAAATGTCGTTCCACTTCATGATTGTGTCCCATTTGTTGTTGATTCTTCACAAAAAAATACAGTTTTATATCTTTATGTTTGAAGCCTGAAATGTGGCAAAAGGTCGCAAAGTTCAAGGGGGCCGAATACTTTCGCAAGGCACTGTAAATAGATTTGATTTGATAGAGGACTGAGGGTCTTCCAAATATTGAAAGTGTGTAAATAGTTACCCATGTATTTTGTAAATGTATATATTTTTTTTTTCTTCACATTTTTTAATCAATAATAATAATAGAAATCCATTTTTTTTGTCTTTTTTTTTGGGGGGGTGTTAGAATACCATTTTGGTATTTTGTATATAGTTATTTGTTTCAAAATGTATAACTTCACCAATTTGGCCACTTGGGTACATTTGGGCTACTTGCGTGGGTCACCTGGGTGACGTCATGATAAATGTCATGTAGCACACTCATTTTGGAAGTTATCATTCTGAAACTTTGCACAAGTAATGTTGCCGTCTTATATTTTTCACTGAAATTGTCCCCATCATCCTATCTGAATGTTTGTTTTATCTTGTTCATTTTAAAGATGATACAAAAATAAAAAACATGTTTTTTTTCAGATCTATTGTGTTATATTCTCTGACATTCAATTCACATTTCCACAAACTTCAGAGTGTTTTCTTTCAAATGCTACCAATAATATGCATATCCTTGGTTCTGTGCCTGAGCTACAGGCAGTTAGATTTGGGTATGTCTTCAGGCGGAATTTGCACAAAGTAGGGGGTAGCTCTTGTTAAGCCTATGGGTTCCCCTACAGGAACTACACCCCCCCCCCGTTCATCTGAAACGGTGGCGCAGGGAATGCAAAAATATTCTTAGAAATATTTAACCTCCACACATTAACAAGTCCAATACCTCAAATGAAAGATAAACACCTTGTTCATCTACCCAGCGTGTCAGATTTTTAAAATGTTTTACGGCAAAAACACAGCATATATTTATGTTAGACCACCACCAAAACAAAGAAAAAACGTAGCCATTTTGTACAACAAAGGTTAAAATGACAAAAGCAGGATAAAAAAAAATATAATTCACTAACCTCTTGAAAATCTTCATCAGATGACAGTCATATGACATGTTACACTGTACATTTATGTTTTGTTCGATAATATGCATTTTATATCCATAAATCTCGGTTTACATTGACGCCATGTTCAGAAAATTCTCCAATGTCCGGAGGAATTATAGAAAGCTACACCAGATAACAGAAATACTCATCATAAACTTTGACTAAAGATACATGTTCTACATATAATTAAAAAGATACACTGGTTCTTAACTTCTTGCGTCGAGCCATCCCGGATCCGGGATCGTGAATACAGCCTCAAGCTCATTACCATAAGGCAACGTTAACTATTCATGAAAATCGCAAATGAAATTAAATTAATATGCTAGCTCTCAAGCTTAGCCTTTTGTTAACAACACTGTCATCTCAGATTTCAAAATATGCTTCTCAACCATAGCAAAACAAGCATTTGTGTAACAGCTAGCGCAGCTAGCGTAGCATTTAGCGTTAGCATCAGCAGGCAACATTTTCACAAAAACCAGAAAATCATTCAAATAAATTCATTTACCTTTGAAGAACTTCAGATGTTTTCAATGAGGAGACTCTCAGTTAGATAGCAAATGCTCAGTTTTTCCTGAAAGATTATTTGTTTAGGAGAAATCGCTCCGTTTGGTGCGTCACGTTTAGCTACGAAAAAAACCTGTATCCAGGAGTGTAATTATCCCCGCAGCTCATTAGCATAACACAACGTTAACTTTTCATGAAAATCGCAAATGAAATGAAATTAATATGCTAGCTCTCAAGCTTAGCCTTTTGTTAACAACACTGTCATCTCAGATTTTCAAAATATGCTTCTCAACCATAGCAAAACAAGCATTTGTGTAACAGCTAGCGCAGCTAGCTTAGCATTTAGCGTTAGCATCAGAAGGCAACATTTTCACAAAAACCAGAAAATCATTCAAATAAAATCATTTACCTTTGAAGAACTTCAGATGTTTTCAATGAGGAGACTCTCAGTTAGATAGCAAATGCTCAGTTTTTCCTGAAAGATGATTTGTTTAGGAGAAATCACTCCGTTTGGTGCGTCACGTTTGACGAAAAAAACGAAAAATCACTCATCAAAACGCCTAACTTTTTTCCAAATTAACTCCATAATATCGACTGAAACATGGTAAACGTTGTTTAGAATCAATCCTCAAGGTGTTTTTCACAAATCTCTTCATGATATATCGTTCGTTGAAAGCCTCCTCTCGCCTCTCAATCACTGGATGACTGCGTGCAGCTTGTAGATTACGCTCCAATTTAGACAAAGGACACCGGGCGGACCCCTGGTAAATGTAGTCTCTTATGGCCAATCTTCCAATGATATGCCTACAAATACATCACAATGCTGCAGACACCTTGGAGAAACGATAGAAAGGGCAGGCTCATTCCCGGCGCATTCACAGCCATATAAGGAGACAATGGAAAACAGAGCCTCAAAGATTCTGACGATTTCCTGGTTGAAGTTTCATCTTGGTTTCGCCTGTAGCATGAGTTCTGTGGCACTCACAGATAATATCTTTGCAGTTCTGGAAACGTTAGAGTGTTTTCTTTCCAAAGCTGCCAATTATATGCATAGTCGAGCATCTTTTCGTGACAAAATATTGCGCTTAAAACGGGCACGTTTTTTTATCCATAAATTAAAAGAGCGCCCCCTATATCCAAGAAGTTAATGCAACCGCTGTGTCACATTTTTGTTTAACGTTATGGAAAAAGCCTAACATTGCAATAATCTGAGACGGCGCTCAGACGTAACAATATTTCTCCGCTATGTTGGAGTCAAAAGAAATACAAAATTACAACATAAATATTCCCTTACCTTTGATGATCTTCCATCAGAATGTAGTGCAAGGAGTCCTAGTTCAACAATAAATCGTTTTGTTTCATAATGTTCAATTCTAGTGTCCATGTTGCAGCATTTGCTACCACTTTCACCTCAAATGCCCAAAAAATGACTTCTGGTCCAGGATAATTTTGCATCAAAACTTCCAAATTACATATTACAGGTCGACGAAACTGGTCAAACTAAGTGCAGAATCAATTTTCAGGATGTTATAATCATACAGATCGAATAGCATTCCAACCGGGCCATCAATGTTCATCTGGGGCTGATTGGAACAGCCGAAACACTCGAACGCATACGCGCCTTCAAGCACCTGAATCTTTTGTGACACTTTAGTACTTTCCTTCCCATTAGGTCAAAGTTCACAGCAAATGCTCTATTAGACTTTCTACTGAATGAGGACATCTAGTGGAAGACATAGGAAGTGTTTCCAGATCCATAACTTGTTGGGAAGGGAGGGGGCGATGACGTCAAAGTTGCCCCAACTTTCAGGATTTCAAAACTAGTTTGCAAGATTGCCTGCCCTGTGAGTTCTGTTATACTCACAGACATAATTCAAACGGTTTTAGAAACTTCAGAGTGTTTTCTATCCAATATTAATTATAATATGCATATAATAGCAATTTAGGACAGATTTTGATGCAGTTCACTATGGGCACGCAATTCATCCAAAGGGGAAATACTGTCCCCTATCTCTAACAGGTTTTTTAACTGACTTGCCTAGCTAAATAAAGGTTTTAAATATATATATATATTTAAAATAAATGTGCGACACCTGGAGGGGGGTGGAGACAATCACGAAGACAGGGGAAACAGATCAGGGTGTGACACATGGGTCATATTAGAATGTGTAGATATGCAGGTAATGTACTTTAGATGCCCCCAAAAATGGGGGGGCCCCCAGACCCCCTGCCAAGTTATGTCCCCCTCTGCAAATAGCACTGCTGGGTGATTTAAAAAGTCATAGTCAATCGATCAATAATATAGTAATACTCTTAGCAAAAAATTGATATTTTAAATGTACAATATGTAGAATCTATGAGAATAGAAAGGTTCAAAACTTTTGTGAGACATCACAGCACAGTTGAAAAATAAAAATCCAAACTGGATGGTGTTGAGGGATAGATGGGAGGGGTTGAGTGGAGCTGAAGGATGAGACTAAAAACAAACAAAATAACTATTTAAGCAATAAGGCACAAGAGGGTGTGGTATATGGCCAATATACCACGGCTAAGGGCTGTTCTTAGGCACGACACAAACTGCAAACGCACAAGGTGCCTTATTGCTATTATAAACTGGTCAGCAACGTAATTAGAGCAGTAAAAATACATATTTTTGTCATACCTGTGTTATACGGTCTGATATAGCACGGCTGTCAGCCAATCAGCTTTCAGGGCTCGAAGCACCCAGTTTATAATGTAAAATATACTATGTCCATAAAATCTATATAGTATGTATAAGCTGGAAGTAGAAGCCTAAGTGTTGTTGTCCATTAGTTTACTCCAATTAGGGGAGGGATGGTGGAGTTAGGGGAAAATAATAAAGGAAAATAAATTTACAAAAAATATGAGGGATTGGAAATTATGCAGAAAATTAAAATGATGGAAGCCACAATCTATCTGCAATCTACCCATTTCTAAACCAACGTTGTGCCCCTGCTAGTCTATATGAGGTTTGATAATACTGAAGAGGTTAGTAGATTTCTACTATGCACTTCACTTACACACAATGCCTCCCTCCACTAGCAAATGTCTTACACACTTGGTTTCTTCCATAAACCACATTAATTATTGAAAGCTTGTTAATATGAATGATTGTGCTTGGTATATTCCCTGAGTGCAGCAGCCCTATTGCTCCATTGACTCTACATTACCTGTCGTTGGTTGGTTGTGGAAATTAGTAGAAATCCCTCAAGCTGTGTGAATAAGTCAAACATATTATTTTTTTTTCTTTGTTTTACAAACTGCACCGTGGCAAATATAAATTCACACTCTATCCATTGATGAATAAATGCTGATTTGCATTAGCATTTTTATTTTAATCAACAGTTTATTTATGAAAAGCATTCCCCATTGAATAACTATTATTTGCCCACTGACTCACGTTAGGGAGTGATCTAGAGCTTATTAAGGTGCAACAAAAATGTAATCCACATATCAGTTTTTCTCCTGGCTTATTTAAATGGGAGCACAAAAGTGTAAATTCAAATTTCAACATCTCCACCACATCATCCTTCGTCAAGTAACGCACATAACAGTACAAGCTTTTGGGATGGTGACATCTACGATAGGATGTCCTTCGCAATCATGCCAAACTGCCATGTGGAAACTCATGTATCAACATCTTATCACTTGAACAGACGACAATGGAAAATTAGTACAATATTGTTTAGACAATTTTTCCTTGTTTTGAGGACCAACCCCATATCCAATAAGCCTAGAAATGGGAGGGTGTTTTTATTTTATTTTTATCAGTGGTGAATGGCTTACACAACTGTTCTGTCTGCTCCTCCATCTCATCTCTGAGCTAAGAGGAGGTGCAGTGGTCCATCTCACATTACTGATTGTATGGAGTAGAAAATGGGCAAGAACTACCGATCCAATGGATCAAGTCAGCCAAGACGGCCGCCATTTAGGAGAGTGAGAGAGAGTAAAGTGGTTTTGACATCTGATTATGAAATTTTATTTGTTTTTCTTCAATGATCGAGCCTGCCACTTTTGGGACGACTCCATTGGTTCCATTGTGCCAGATAAGTTAAATTAACTTTAAAGTTTGAGAGAAAACAAATACTTTTTGAATCCAGGTTTTTTGTACTGGATCTTCCTTGCATGTTTCTTACGAATAAGGAGATTTCTTATTTTACAAACCCTACCAATATAACATTACTAATAATAATAGTCATTACCATTATCATCCTGTACTAAAAAGCACTACATCTCTGGGTGACTTAGACATGCAGGCATTTCAAAACAGAACAGTTGGTATGAATATCCTAAAATGGTAGGAGGCTGAATTCTTATCAGTCCTGTAGTGCACTCGTATATTATCACCCCCAACATGGTCACATTCAAAATTATTGGCACCTTTGAAAAAGATGAGCCAAAAAGACTGCATAAATAATACAAATACTGAGCTACTGTATATTGCATGTAATAACAAAAGAATAAACAATCATATTATTTTATAGTAATACAATGGCTCAGAGAGACAGGTGTCAGAATTATTTGCACCCCCAAAGATTCTTATAAACAAAATGTAATCTGCATTAACATTCTACTTTTAAAAATTAATCTCAGTTTATGGAACTGTGTTGTGGCCTTCCATTGCTTCCTGCTTCACTGGGGTATACAAATGAGGTAACATGCATGAATCTATCACTATGGGAAAAGGAAAATAACTCACAACTGATACAAATGGTTGTTGATCTTCATAAATCAGGCAATGGGTACACAAAAATAGCAACAACAACAAAAATACACCACTTACCACAATTAAGAAGTTTAAAACCACTGGAACATTGGTAAAGTTGCCTGGCATTGGACACATGTATCCTGTCACCAAACACAGTGAGGAAGGTTTGGGAAGCAAAGAAAAATCCAAGGGCCAAAGGGTTGCATCTTTGGGTCACCAAGTCTACCACCTCCATGCCAATAGGCTCTTTGGAAGGGTTGCTAGAAAAAAGTCTTTATTGAGAGCAACCAAAACATGTAGACTCCTGGAGTTTGCTAAACGCCATTGTCACTTGGATTGGAAATGGTGCTATGGTCAGATGAGAAGAAAATAGAGCTCTTAGGCCACACTCTCCAGTGGTGGGTTTTGCCTCGAAAAAAGGATGCATATGCAGAAAATGACCTCATACCTACTGTAAAATATGGTGGTGGATCTTTGTTTACACTGGTCATGGGGCCCTTGTTAAGTTCAACGGCATCATGAACTCTAACATCTACCGGGACATTTTTTCCCAAATCCTGGTTGCCTCTTCCAGGAGTCTGAAACTTAGCCACAAGTGGATCTTCCAACAACAAAATAACCCCAAGCACACACCAAAACCCACAAAGAAATGGTTAATCGACTACAAAATCAACATTTTGCAATGGCCATCTCAGTCTGCAGACATGAGCCCCATTGAAAACCTGTGGTTTGAATTGAAGAGGGCAGTCCGCATGCTCATACCAAGGATATCATGGATATGTTAAGATTCTACATGGAGGAATGTTCTAAGATCCTTCCCAATGTGTTCTCAAATCTCATAAAACATTTTAGAAAAATGCTCAGTGCCAATATCCTCGCAAGGGGAGAGGGTCGGAGTATTGAAAAAAAAAGTTTTTTATTTTATTTATAAGAATCTTTAGTGGTGCCAATAATTTTCACACCTTATTTATTTGTATTTTATTTTATTACTTGTTAAACAAAATCTCTTTCTCTGAAGATTTGTATTGGTTGTCACGACTTCCACCCAAGTCGGTCCCTCTCCTTGTTCGGGCGGCGTTCGGCGGTCGACGTCACCGGCCTTCTAGCCACCGCCGATCCACTTCTCATTTTCCATTTGTTTTGTCTTTGTTTTACACACCTGATTTCAATCCCACAATTACTTGTTCATTATTTAAACTTCTGTTCCCCCATGGTTTTTTTGTGAGTGATGTTTATTGTATTTTCAGTCTGTCATGGTGTGCATGTATTTGTTACTTTGAATGTTTGACATTTTGAGTAAAAGTATGTTGATTACTCATATCTGCACCAGCTAGACATACATATTTTGTATACAGTCTTTTTTGCTCGTTTTTATCAAGGGTGCCAATAATTTGGGATGTGACTATTTAATGAGCGTGCCTTAGCCACTAATGACCCTTGATCACTTTTATTTTTATTGTATTTAACCTTTAACCCCTGTTAATTATACTGAAGAGCAATATTTGATCATGCATTGGCACAACTTTATGAATATTACATAAAGTTGAAGTGTACCTATGATAAAAATTACAGACCTCTACATGCTTTGTGAGTAGGAAAACCTGCAATATCGGCAGTGTATCAAATACTTGTTCTCCCCACTGTACCTTGACGAGATCGTGAGGCCCATTATTGTGCCATTCATCCTCTGCCATCACCTCATGTTTCAGCATGATAATGCACGCCCCCATGTCGCAAGGATCTGTACACAATTCCTGGAAGGTGAAAATGTCCTACATACTCACCAGACATGTCATTCATTGAGAATGTTTGGGATGCTCTGGATCAGCGTGTACGACAGCGTGTTTCAGTTCCCGCCAACCAGTTGAGGCTCCTCAGAGGTGGAAGGGGAGGACCATCCTCCTCAATGATTTTCATTTAAAAAAATAATTCTCACCTCTTTCCATAGACTTACACAGAAATGATTACAACCCTCTGGAGGATGTCCTCCAACCTATCAGAGCTCTTGTAGCATGAACTGACATATTATACACCCAATCAAAGGATCAGATAATTAATATAGTACTGAAAGCATAAGCTAGAGCTGGCTAGCACTGCAGTGCATAAAAGGCTGTGATTAGTTGACTCAGAGAGAGACAGACAATAGTTGAAAAGTTTTGAACAAAATAATTTCTTCAAAAATGAAGGAGAAGCAAGAGAGAGAGAGATATTTAGTCATTTTTACTTTCACTTATCTAGCTAGCAAATGCAGCTAGCTAGTTTAGCCTACTCACCTGGATCAATCAGAGGGATGCTATGTTAGCTAGCCAGCTATAACTTTGCAACACAACA
Organism: Oncorhynchus tshawytscha; assembly: GCF_018296145.1. Classification (NCBI taxonomy): domain Eukaryota; kingdom Metazoa; phylum Chordata; class Actinopteri; order Salmoniformes; family Salmonidae; genus Oncorhynchus; species Oncorhynchus tshawytscha. The sequence goes on from NC_056458.1 coordinate 34,289,684, forward strand.
CAGGAACTCTTACAAGTCAAGGTAAGCTTTTCGTTTGACTAATTTATTGCCTCTGGGGCCCACCGGTGTAAACTGCTTACTGACCGTTCACTGTAACATTCCTGCATGATTGTAGCAGGTTTACTAATGTGTTAGTTTGATTAACTATGTTGACTATGACATTACTTTAGCTAATATGGTAACAGCGATGTAGGCTGTGTGGAGCGGTTATGATATGGTTTGACTTGGAAAGGTTTTTTTGCCTGGTCACATACAGCTAATGTGTTAGAGTGGGGCAAAAAAGTATTTAGTCAGCCACCAATTGTGCAAGTTCTCCGACTTAAAAAGATGAGAGAGGCCTCATGATGGGTATAGGGAAAATTTGAGTTTCATGCAGTAGCCTAAATATATCGATCTGTCATTGAATGGACTGTGACACTGGGTGAATTTACTATGAATGACAGTCATCCAATATGCTGTAATGGAAATAAGGCCATGCTCATGAAAAAAAAGATCTTCCTCATCTTAAACGGCACCAATCACCTCTGCCGCCAATATCCAGCAACTTCGCACAGCCATTGATGAGCAGTGGGACCACATTCCACAGGCAGCAATCAACAGCCCGATCAACTTTATGCGAAGGAGATGTATCACTCTGCATGAAGCAAATTATTGTCACACCAGATACTGACTGGTTTTCTGATCCATGCCCCTACCATTTTTTTAAGGTACCAACAGATGCATATCTGTATTCCCAGTGATGTGAAATCCATAGATTAGGTCTGATTTCCTTATATGAAACATAACTCAGTAAAATATTTTTTTTGTTTCACCTTTATTTAACCAGGTAGGCTAGTTGAGAACAAGTTCTCATTTGCAACTGCGACCTGGCCAAGATAAAGCAAAGCAGTTCGGCACTTACAACAACAGAGTTACACATGGAATAAACAAACATACAATCAATAATACAGTAGAAAAGTCTATATACAGCATGTGCAAATGAGGTAGGATAAGGGAGGTAAAGGCAATACATAGGCCATTGTGGCAAAGTAATTACAATATAGCAATTAAACACTGGAATGGTAGAATGTGCAGAAGATGAATATGCAAGAAGAGATACTGGGGTGCAAAGGAGCAAGATAAATAAATAAATGCAGTATGGGAATGAGGTAGATTGAATGGGCTATTTACAGATGGGCTATGTACAGGTGCAGTGATCTGTGAGCTGCTCTGACAGCTGGTGCTTAAAGCTAGTGAGGGAGTTAAGAGTCTCCAGCTTTAGTGATTTTTGCAGTTCGTTCCAGTCATTGGCAGCAGAGAACTGGAAGGAGAGGCAGCCAAAGGAAGAATTGGCTTTGGGGGTGACCAGTGAGATATACCTGCTGGAGTGCGTGCTACGGGTGGGTGCTGCTATGGTGACCAGTGAGCTGAGATAAGGCAGGGCTTTACCTAACAGAGAATTGTAGATGACCTGGAGCCAGTGATTTTGGCGACGATTATGAAGCGAGGGCCAGCCAACGAGAGCTTACAGGTCGCAGTGGTGGGTAATATACAGTATGTGGCTTTGGTGACAAAACGGTGATAGACTGCATCCAATTTGTTGAGTATAGTGTTGGAGGCTATTTTGTAAATGACATCGCCGAAGTCAAGGATCGGTAGGATGGTCAGTTTTACGAGGGTATGTTTGGCAGCATGAGTGAAGGATGCTTGGTTGCGAAATAGAAAGCCGATTCTAGATTTAATTTTGGATTGGAGATGTTTAATGTGAGTCTGGAAGGAGAGTTTACAGTCTAACCCGACACCTAGGTATTTGTAGTTGTGCACATATTCTAAGTCAGAACAGTCCAGAGTAGTGATGCTTTAACCATCTAGTGTTCAGCAAAATAACAACACAATGTCAAATACAGGTAGCCTTGTCAAATAATTAACATCCAATCACATTAACCGTTACTTTCTCGCGGGAATTCCACTAAAGGTCCGTATGCAGCCAAACGTAGCTTCTGCTCATTCCGTTTGCTCGAAAATGGATCAATGGTTAAAAACAGTAAGGCCCGCATCCATAGAGACACACACCAGCTCTAATGGTAGAACTGCTACTACCAGCAGTACTACACCTGCACCTGTCGACGACACAAGTTGTTCTGCTTCCACAAGCAAATCAAATGCTAGCATCAGTAATTCTACATTTGTTGATAGCACAGCTAGCATGGATACTGACAGTTGTGAATCTGATGCAGCCGAAGAGCTACTGCCCCTTTACCCAGGAAAGCACAGAACAAACAACAGACAGGGACGTTGGACCATCGAAGAGGCGCAAATATGATGAGAACTACATTGATTTGGGGTTCACTTATTTTAGGAGTAGTGCCTTTCCTTAGCCACAGTGCAGAAGTACTATCTCACAAAAATAAGCCACAGGAGTTTTTTTGAGCAAGAATTAAGATGACTTTCGAGTAGTAAGACATGTTTAAAAGCAACAGATACCATTAATAAGAAGGGGCTAAAACAGTCTTATATGGTGAGCTACCGAGTGTCTAGGACAGGCAAGCCCCATACTATTGTGGAGGACATAATTATTCTTGCTGCCGCGGATATGCCTGGGACAATGCTGGGGGAAAAGGCCAAAAAAACTATGCAGACAATGCCTTCATCAAACAACACTGTTTCACGACGAGTCAGTGTCATGGCAGGAGATGTTTTGAAACAATTACTGCTTTGCATACAAGCCAGTGAATTCTATGCTTTACAGCTGGATGAGTCAACAGATATGGCAGGCCTGGCACAGCTCCTGGTATACACTACCGTTCAAAAGTTTGGGGTCACTTAGTAATGTGTGTAGACAGTGTAGACATTGTTAATGTTGTAAATAACTATTGTAGCTGGAAACAGTAGATTTTTTTGTGGAATATCTACATAGGTGTACAGAGGCCCATTATCAGCAACCATCACTCCTGTGTTCCAATGGCACGTTGTGTTAGCTAATCCAAGGTTATAATTTTAAAAGGCTAATTGATCATTAGAAAACCCTTTTGCAATTATGTTAGCACAGCTGAAAACTGTTTACATGATTAAAGAAGCAATAAAACTGTCCTTTAGACTAGTTGAGTATCTGGAACATCAGCATTTGTAGGTTCGATTACAGGCTCAAAACGGCCCTCCCTCGTTTTGAAGCTTCCAGTCTGTTATTCGAGCTGGTCCTTTTGTTCAGGGCTGAAATGCTGTGGAAATGTTTTTGGGGGATTCAGTTAATTTGCATGGCAAAGAGGGACTTTGCAATTCATCTGATCACTCTTCATAACATTCTGGAGTATATGCAAATTGCCATCATACAAACTGAGGCAGCAGGCTTTGAAAATTAATATTTGTGTCATTCTCAAAACTTTTGGCCACGACTGTACATTAAAACATACTTTCTGTGTTGCAGAGACAATGCCTAACAATGTATGGCTACACACTGCACTTTCCACAGACCAATAACAGCCTTTTGTTCAGTTTGATCTAATTCTTACACATTGTCCACAGCACATCCCAGCAATATATGCTACAGCATTTATTTACAAACCTTCCACATTCCAGCTGAACAGCCAAACTTATGGAATGGAGAGCATATGGGTTCTACATTGTGGTCTCACAACAATTATGACATGAGGTGTCACATTTACCAAGAAACACATTACTCACCTAAATTGGAGTTGTGATAACAGCGTTGACGGATGATGTTTGACGGTTGATTTGACAGCCACTCTGTTGCTAGCCACCGCACTCGCTTGTGTGCTTCTTTTCGCCGCTTCTCTTTCCAGGCCACACAGATGGAAATCTAGGCTACTCTATCAAGTCCTTGACTCGAGAGTCACAATGCCTATTGGCATACTGGAAGAAAAGAGACAACAGTATATCCCCTGGCTGGTGTAGTTTTGAGCTGACTAATCTACAGTTCAGCGGCCTTATGTATCAAGCTTAGCAGAGTAGGATTGCTGATTTAGGGTCTGTTTTTTACCTTTAAGATCACATGAAAAATATTACATGGACAGGGGGGACCTGATCCAAGATAAGCATTCCTATAGTAATATAAAATGTGGTGTTTAATCCTTTTATATTACAGCTAGCTGTGGCAAAACAGAAAAAAATTTGAGCTAGTATCCCAAACTAATATGATGATGCAGCCTACGTGAGATGACCCACACACATTTTGATGAAAATATTAAAGGAATAGATGACACAGGATGCACCCTAAATATGATTTGGAGATCGTGTATATTGGCTGCCTCAGGGCTCAGGTTGATGTAATAGTCCACCTGTAATTCCTTGATATAGACTTAAATCTGATTGTTTGTCAGCCTCCGTTGTAGATAGCATGCACAATGGAGAAAGGTCACACACACAAGCCATTGCTACGGTTGAAGGGGACGGACAGCTTAAAAAATGACCCTCCCTCGATAATTTCAAAGCGACTCTCCATTCGCACAAACTTCCTTATCCATCACAGGAGGGTAGCCTACATAGTTTAATTATTAGAAGGTATGCACACATATATTTGAAACTCTTTATCACCATCCAGCACAACCCCCTGTTAATTTTTTTCACTATTCACCTGCCATAAATTGATTTGCTGGTGGGTAAGTAGCACTTATGTAAATGCCACGGCCGCATTTAATCTACATGGGCAGTTTTTCTAAGAAGGAAACAGAAATGTAAAATAGTCCTCTGCATTTAGATGCACATAATTACAGAAATACGGGGACTGGTATAACCTTGTCCCCAAGCTCATTTGCTACCGCATATACAGTAGATTCGACAGAGAAGGTTCGACAGAGAGAAGAGCCAGCTGGGAACGAGATTAGGACTAGTACAATCATCGGTCTATAATATGGGGATATATAGGACAAAATTCCATTGATTTCAATACATTCATGAAAACACTAGGAAAGCGTATGCTATTTGTTGACATTCTATACCATTTCTGTTCTCACACTATTAGCCTATGTGAGCCTATGTTCTTAAATTAATAATTAACCTAGATGTATTGATTAGACATATTTTGGCATCAGCAATAATGTATATCATACCTGTAATATACACACCTTACATACAATGCAGTTGAAATTGAGTTTCATCTGCAGACCATACCTTAAATTCTGGACAGATTTCTAAATGGGGATATGGGGGCCATTTCTTAGTTACCTCATCAGCGGGGTAAATGCATCTTACCACCTCTGAACAGAAACCACCTTTCGGTAACAGCTCCAAACTAAACCATTTCTCTACAGTATCTCTGTATATTTTATCCTGGTTGGTTGTTCATATTCACATACACCCTTGTGCATTTAAATGAGCAAGACTGAACCGATCACTTATTTACAGTCTATGTGCATATTGTGAACAACCTCAGTCAATATTTCGGGCATTACCTTGCGACTGTGATTACGTTAACCTTTCACTTGCATGGAGGAGACGAAGGCAGCACCCCTTGTTAATTATTCATAAATGTGTTAAGTTCATTTTTGACATAAAGCTGAATGTTAATGAATGCAGGAGGTGTGAGTCATATATGGGCAGGAAACCAGACAGCTTTCCTCCCAGACTAACATAGGAGATAACTCTCCATCAACTCATGATGGCAGTAAAACAAATGATCTTGGATCGAGACACTGGTTCTGTTCCAATGGCCACACTAGCAGACCACTTAGAATGAAGCAATGTAGTGTGCAAGCGGTATGGATATTGGGTTGTAGTAACTGTATTGTCAAATGTGCTTAAAAAATAAAATGGAGGTCACATATAATGAGCAACACTTAGGATCTGCTTCCTGGACACAGATCAAGCCTACACCTGGACTGAAATGCATGGTCAATGGAAAAAACATTTTTATCTGCGTATTCCTCCAAAGCTCAGTTGTCCTGAGTCTGCACAACTCTGCCAGGACCTAGGATCAAGAGAGACACTCAAGTGTTTTAGTACTATATCTCTTGACACAACGATGAAAATAATCATGGCCTCTAAACCTTCAAGCTGCATACCGGAACCTATTCCAACTAACTACTGAAAGAGCTGCTTCCTGTGCTTGGCCCTCCTATGTTGAACATAATAAATGTCTCTCTATCCACCAGATGTGTACCAAACTCACTAAAATTGGCAGTAATAAAGCCTCTCTTGAAAAAGCCAAACCTTGACCCAGAAAATATAAAAAACAACTATTGGCCTATATCGAATCTTCCATTCCTCTCAATAAAAAAAAAAAAGCTGTTGCTCAGCAACTCACTGCCTTCCTGAAGACGAACAACGTATACGAAAGGCTTCAGTCTGGTTTTAGACCCCATCATAGCACTGAGACTGCACTTGTGAAGGTGGTAAATGACCTTTTAATGGCGTCAGACCGAGGCGCTGCATCTGTCCTCATGCTCCTAGACCTTAGTGCTGCTTTTGATACCATAAATCACCACATTCTTTTGGAGAGATTGGAAACCCAAATTGGTCTACACCAACAAGTTCTGGCCTGGTTTAGATTTTATCTGTCGAAAATATATCAGTTTGTCTCTGTGAATGGTTTGTCCTCTGACAAATCTACTGTAAATTTCGGTGTTCTTCAAGGTTCCGTTTTAGGACCACTATTGTTTTCACTATATATTTTACCTCTTGGGGATGTCATTCGAAAACAATGTTAACTTTCACTGCTATGTGGATGACACACAGCTCTACATTTCAATGAAACATGGTGAAGCCCCAAAATTGCCCTCGCCAAAAGCCTGTGTTTCAGACATAAGGAAGTAGATGGCTGAAAACTTTCTACATTTAAACTCGGACAAAACAGAGATGCTTGTTCTAGGTCCCAAGAAACAAAGAGATCTTCTTGAATCTGACAATTAACCTTGATGGTTGTACAGTCGTCTCAAATAAAACTGTGAATGTCCTCGGCGTTACTCTGGACCCTGATCTTTCTTTTGACGAACATATCAAGGCTGTTTCAAGGACAGCTTTTTTCCATCTACATAACATTGCAAAAATCAGAAACTTTCTGTCCAAAAATTTGGCAGAAAAATGAATCCATGCTTTTGTAATTCTAGGTTAGACTACTGCAATGCTCTACTTTCCAGATACCTGGATAAAGCACTGAATAAACTTCAGTTAGTGCTAAATACGGCTGCTAGAATCCTGACTAGAACCAAAAAATGGATCATATTACTCCAGTGCTAGCCTCCCTACACTGGCTTCCTGTTAAGGCAAGGGCTGATTTCAAGGTTTTCCTGCTAACCTACAAAGCATTACATGGGCTTGCTCCTACCTATCTTTCCGATTTGGTCCTGCCGTACATACCTACACGTACGCTACGGTCACAAGACGCAGGCCTCCTAATTGTCCCTAGAATTTCTAAGCAAACAGCTGGAGGTAAGGCTTTCTCCTATAGAGCTCCATTTTTATGGAATGGTCTGCCTACCCATGTGAGAGATGCAGACTCAGTCTCAACCTTTCAGTCTTTACTGAAGACTCATCTCTTCAGTAGGTCATATCATTAAGTGTAGTCTGGCCCAGGAGTGTGAAGGTAAGGCTCTGGAGCAATGAACCGCCCTTGCTGTCTCTGCCTGGCCGGTTCCCTCTCTCCACTGGGATTCTCTGCATCTAACCCTATTACAGGGGCTGAGTCACTGGCTTACTGGTGCTCTTCCATGTCGTCCCTAGGAGGGGTGCGTCACTTGAGTGGGTTGAGTCACTGACGTGATCTTCCTTTCTGGGTTGGCTCCCTCCCTTGGGTTGTGCCGTGGCGGAGATCTTTGTGGGCTATACTCGGCCTTGTCTCAGGATGGTAAGTTGGTGGTTGAAGATATCCCTCTAGTGGTGTGGGGGCTGTGCTTTGGCAAAGTGGGTGGGGTTATATCCTGCCTGTTTGTCCCTGTCTGGGGGTATCATCGGATGGGGCCACAGTGTCTCCTGACTCTTCCTGTCTCCTGACCCTTCCTGTCTCAGCCTCCAGTATTTATGCTGCAGTAGTTTGTGTCGGGGGGCTAGGGTCAGTTTGTTATATCTGGAGTACTTCTCCTGTCTTATCCGGTGTCTTGTGTGAATTTAAGTATTCTCTTTCTTTCTCTCTTTCTTTCTCTCTCTCGGAGGACCTGAGCCCTAGGACCATGCCTCAGGACTACCTGGCATGATGACTCCTTGCTGTCCCCAGTCCACCTGGCCGTGCTGCTGCTCCAGTTTAAACTGTTCTGCCTGCGGCTATGGAACCCTGACCTGTTCACCGGACATGCTACCTGTCCCAGACCTGCTGCTTTCAACTCTCTAGAGACAGCAGGAGCAGGTAGATATGCTCTTAATGATCGGCCAACTGACATTTACTCCTGAGGTGCTGTGCCACGCCCTGACCTTAGAGATCCTTTTCGTGTCTCTATTTTGGTTTGGTCAGGGCGTGAGTAGGGGTGGGTATTCTATGTTTTGTGTTCTATGTTTTTTGTGTTTGGCCGGGTTTGGTTCTCAATCAGAGGCAGCTGTCTATCATTGTCTCTGATTGAGAACCATACTTAGGTAGCCTTTTCCCACCTGTGTTTTGTGGATAGTTGTTTTCTGTTTTTGTGTCTGCACCAGACAGAACTGTTTCGGTTTCGTTCGTTCTCTTTGTTGGTTTTGTTATTCAGTGTTCAGTTCTATAATTAAATCATGAACACTTACCACGCTGCTCTTTGGTCCACTTCTTCAAACGGCCGTTACATGCTGACTTGCTGCACCCTCGACAACTACTGTGATTATTATTATTTGAACAAGCTGGTCATTTATGAACATTTGAACATCTTGGCCATGTTTTGTTATAATCTCCACCCGGCACAGCCAGAAGAGGACTGTCCACCCCTCACAGCCTGGTTCCTCTCTAGGTTTCTTCCTAGGTTTTGGCCTTTCTAGGGAGTTTTTCCTAGCCACCGTGCTTCTACACCTGCATTGCTTGCTGTTTGGGGGTTTAGGCTGGGTTTCTGTACAGCACTTTAAGATATCAGCTGATGTAAGAAGGGCTATATAAATAAATTTGATTTGTCCAGGACTAGCTGGGAAACTGGCCTCATCGTGTTATTTTCTGTTCGCACATTACCTTAACCTAATTTATTTAAATAAAGCATTGTTACCCAGTGACAACATAACATATTGGTTTCAAAGGGACATGACATGAAAATCATTCATAACTATCAAAATTATTATTCCTGTATTACTATCAGTGTTTTTAAAACTCATTACTTATCCTGTCATATTAATTGCTTATCCCCCAACGATGATGAATTAAACATAACATTGCTGTTCGTCAGTGCCATGACAGGTTATGTATGTTTTGTGCAGTACATGCCGTTTCTGCAAGAGATCACTGATAGTATGCACATTGTTTGATTGTATGGCCATCACTTTCATATTCATGTGTGTTTATTCCATCTTTGACTTATCCTACAGATGTTGCAGATAACATGTTTATCCTAGATAAACTATTATAAATTAAATATATAAGATTGCTTCCCTTGGGTGACAGCTGTGTATTCATGACGTCTTGATCACATATCACAGCACTTTCCAAAATATACTCTATTTTGGGGCACCTCACACTCTACTACCAAAATACTGTAGCATCATCCAAATGGGCACATTAAATATCCATCGTGTCAATGTTACTGTATCGAATGATTCATAGCATGAAGACCTTGTCTTTGGTTACACTGGGACAGATACATCAGGCAGATCTAACTGGAAAGACTTAAGGTCAGCCTACCCCGAGGCCAACAGATATATAGCCGTCCTCGTGCCTTAAATGACAGCTGGCTAAATTACCCATTCTCTAGATACAGTATATCGTATACAGTAGGAGACCAGGAACAGACAGGCACACAGGTTCCCATTTAACCTCTGTACTGTGACTGGTCCGCCCTAGGCTCCCTAGGTACAATAAATGGAGATAGTGTGCCTGCCTACATGTACTGATCCATTTAACCAGAGACATTAGAGACATTAGATGAAACCTGTCATATTTGTGGGGGTGAGGCATCAGTAAACTAGAACTGAATTTGATCTAAGTCGAAAGGGTTCTGAGCAGTTCAATAACCCACATCCCCCCCCTCCACCTTCAATTTACCAAACTGGAGGAAAAACAACTTTGTATCAGGTAGCAGGACTTTACCCGTGTACTTCTATGGTGACTGTTAGTCAGGCACGAGAGGACACGCCCATCTAGTCAGACCGGAATAGAGGACACTTTTCTCAATGGGGAGAAGCCTAACTGCGGTATCTCACTAAATGTACTATCTCTAATTTAACTTCTCCCAACTATAATTTGTCCCAATCTCCTATAATCATATGATGGTAGTAGAATGAAAAGTGTGTGTTTATGTGGGCCTGGTGTGTGGTGGTGGTTGTGGAGTTTTCAGACAGGAGTTTTAGGCTTCCTTATTTCTGATCAACTGAATGATAAGGAACTGCATACATCCATAAATTCTAATAAATTAGAACACATACACAGTATGTAACCCAATTACACTTTTTTCTGACAGTGCTATAATAACGAGTAGAAAGGACACATGATTTTTATGTATTGTATTTTCTTTAGTACTTTACATATAAGGGGGAAATACAAGGGTTTTCTTTTTCTGGAGAATACAGGAAATTGAACAGTGCTCTGTACATGAACATAGTATCGTCAGTGAGCTGGTGCACGGTCACCATGTCTCCACCTGGGGGTACACTTCAAAAGTATTCAACCACATGTGAGAAAGTCTCTAGCAGCAGCTTGCAGAAGAAACACTGGATGTACACAGAAATATGCACACCTTCACCAAAGTCACATTACAAAAATGGTTTAGCATATACATATATACATTGAGAAAGGAAACATAAAAAAATTCTCAGAAGCCATAAAATGTTTTTAATAGACATTTGCTATGATCTCTGAAAGAATAATCAAATTGGAAAGTCAGAACTATAAAAAAAGAATGTTAAAAAGCTGCTATTAGAAACTTAATCCACCATTGTTGTTAAGCAGTGGTACTGATTTGGGTTTACCATAGTAATACATGAGGCAAAATACCCATCTGATGATCAAAGTACAGTAGAGAATCAATACATTCATCCTGAGACACCATTGTTTAAAATGGGGGTTAAAAAAAAGAAAGAAGAAAAGTCTGGCTGTAACCAACAGTTCATTTCCTCAACCGGTTTCTTTGTAAAAGCGTGGGTTTCAAGTGAGGGCAAGAATTGTTGTCTTTGATTTTGAAGACCATTTACCTTTAGATGTTAATAGGGCTTGATTGAGATTTAATCACATTTTGTAATTAGGTCATTATTCAATGAAACCATTTGGAACGTACATCACATGGCATGCTGTAAATCAAATTAACTGAATAGCAAAGAAATTACGTAATAACAGGTGACAAAATGTCAGCCAACTAGGTTGATGTTTTTTGTCGAAATGAATTGATTGGATTCATATCTCAAATTGAGAGGTTGGGTGACATTTGTTCTTCCATTGTGGTCATATTGCACATCATATGATTAACAAAACACAGCAAATCCACAACCTATTTAGAGCACACAAATAAAGGTGAATTAAAAACTGATTGAACAGTTTTCCATCCTGTTTATTTTTCATTACTCTTGAAAATAACTTCGCAAATCTTCAGATCAGTACGAAACAACATGATCTTCAAAGAATCAGTCATCATCCCACCCAGTGCTTTACAATTCATCACACTCCAGCTAGCCAACACTTCTACATAACCAAACTTATAAATGGAATCCCATTGCATTCATCATTTGCAGTCATTCTATTTTGTGCAGGTTCACTAACCAAAAATCCTAGTATTACATTTAAGATTTCATCAAACACAGACAGTCCTGAGAAACTTAAAAGGCGTCACCACCATAACAATAGCCCAATGCGTCAGCACCAGTGCACTTGGCTTCTGTGACGGTCATGACCAGCTCCTTTGCAGCATCTATGCTTTATTACGGACATATTTTGGACCAAACATAGTACTTCTCATTCTCTGTTTAGATTGATTGGAAATTAATATCGTGACTCGGTACAAAATCGTTGGTGTTCAATGGGGAGCATGATTACACGAGGTCACCGTGTTTAAAAATAAAAAAGGAAATGGAACAATTTCTGCTGCAAAATATTTTGGTGGGATGAGAGTTCTTCCATTGTAATTCTCAGGTGTACAGTGGGACATCTTAGTAAAAACTGCAGAGGAAACTCTATGCTTACAGTGATGGGCCAACACGTTCCCCCTTCTCTATCTCTGCATGAATAACAAGTTCAATGTAATGTTGCTGCTGAAGAGGAACTCAGCTGGTCATGGTATGTACATACGAGGGAGGGCTGTACTATGCAGGTCTGGCACGGCATGCATGTAATGCATGATACAACATATGTCCTTTAGTATTGTCTAGGTATAATTAGATAATTACAATACAAACATTTACAAATTTGGAAAATTGCTGATTGTGCCTCAGTATCTCCTTTCATGCAAAGAATGTTGAAGATTGTTTACTTCACAATATACGTACAAGCTTTTGTATTTCCCAATATAACTAAACCTTTGACAAGTTGTAGCGTTTTGGATAATTGCCCTCCGCACTAGCCCCTAACCAAGTGTGAAAACAGGGTGTCAGCATTGAAATCAGTTGTGATCAGTGAAACCCATTCTATAACCCATTCTAAGGCATTAGACTTAATCAGGAAAGTGTATGAAACCAGTATTAGGGCACTGGCTTGGAATTTGTATGAAATGTAGCAAAGTGTACAGTAATGATATTGAATGAAATCATAGCATGTGCTGTACCAAGAACAATGGATGTTCTAACATTGACGAATGGTTCCCTACTCTGGCAAAATAAAATGAATTGGTAACATTGTTTTTAATGAGCGTCTTTGACAATTGGTTGTCCATCATGTTGTTCCGTGTTGCGTCCCAAAAGCTGTTTCTCTGAAAATGTAATCTGCACATCGAAGGCCTCTTTGTTGGAGAAGGTACTTGGTGTTGGGACAACCCGACAAACACAGAGCCAAGACCCAACCCATCCTACTAAAAACACTCCTGTCCTTATCACGCTCGCTAAATAACCCCCAGTAGGAGTGACAGAGCACTTAAAATCCATCCTGCGGAACAGTGCTCACGACTGAAGCTTATAATTCCATTTGAGAGTGTACTCCTCTACCTCTGTAGAAGGGACATCCAGACATAGCCATTTCTCTAGCGTTTTAAAACTCTTGTCTAGTCTTTGGCTTTCCAATTTTTTTCAACTTCCAAAAAAGTGTGTACGGGAAACGGCACTGTGCAAAGAAAAAGAAAACAAACAAAATCAGAAGTGTATTCGGCCTTGCTTTTTGTTTGTGAAAAGTTCTCTCTCACTAAAGTGAAAAAAGAGAAAAATAGAAAGGAAAGTATTTTTTGAAAGCTGTAAGGAGGGTGCTTCTTAACAGCCGCCCCTTCAGGCTATTTCCTTTATCCTGCGCATGTAATCATGAAGTTCCTCTGGGTCCTGGAAACCCATGTCCTGGCAGACCCACTGAATGTCTTCTTCATCTGCAATGGGGATGGAGTTATAGGGCATGTCTTCTGTGGGGAGTGTGGTGAAGGTTGTGAACTTGACACGCTTGCGCTTGGAGGTTGGCGAGCTGGCCTCCTCGCCATGCTCCTTGGTGGAGCCCCCAGAGCTGCCGTCGCCCCTCCCGTGGACCTGGCTCTGAACGCTTGTCTGGGAGCTGCCGCTGCTGTGGTGGTCACCATGGCAACAAGTCTGTACCCCTTCCAGGGGGTTAATGGGGCTCTCCACTGTCTGGGGTGAAAGCTCACTCTGGGCCCTTAAGGGCTGTCCGTTCCCTAAAAAAACCCAGTGGTGGGAATGGTCCATGTTGGCCTGGCCCTCAGGAGGGATTCTCTTGTGGCGGTACTTGAGGACAAACACAATGCAGTTGATGAGGAAGACCAGGATGGCAAGGCAGAAGACGCCCAGGAGGGCGTACATGCCGATCTCCAGGTCGGTCATGCTGCGGGGCGCATGGATGAAATCATCATCTTCCTCTTCTTCCTCTCCCTCGGTGGGCCTCTCCTGGTAGCTGATGGTCGGGAAGTTGGTGTAGTCGATGGGAACGCTCGCCGGCTGCTCATTGGAAGGCTCGAAGCCTCTGTCACCGAGGTTGGAATCCACCACCGGCCGCCTGGTGACACGGGCTGGCTCGATTTCGATCTCGCTTTCCATTTCTTCGTCGGAGTCTTCCTCCGGGCCGAAGCGGACTTTCACGTACACAGGGGCTGAAGCGATGACGCTCTTGCGCTTGGTTTTCTGACAGGCCTCGCAGATGGTCATCTCCATACGCACCATCTCCCCGGAGCCCTCGCCCTCCGCCACAACCACCGGCCAGCGGTGCTGAGGCTCCTGGGATATGGACACCACCTTGTCGTCCAGTGTGGAAGCGTTGAGGTTGTAGTCCTTCGGGTCGAAGAAGGTCAGAGGCAATGCGGTGCTATCGCTGTAGTAAAGCCAGATGGACAAGCTGGCCTCCTGTGATAACAACAAGAGGAAAAGGGTATTTTTAGTTTTTTTGTTAGGTAAATGCAGCTTTCAAATGCCATTTTTGCTATGCCGGAGCATTTCACAGATGAATTATTCATACAGTAACCCCATGGACAAACTTTCCTGGAAGGTTAGAGAGAGACACCTTTTTAATGTCTTGAAGAAACAAACAGATTTACCAAATAACAATATGCTGCAAATCAAACTACAGGATTCATGTTCAGAAATTACAAACATTGGTTGATATAGTTGTTTCTTCGAAAACTGATCATTTCGATGGTTCAAACAGATGCTCTTTCACTCCTCTACGTATGATGTGAATATATGTGAGTCCAATTCCTGCCTTTGAAGTCTCTGACTCGCTCGATCTCTAAATCTTCTAAGCATCTCTAAACATCGGCACCCCCTGCCTCGGCACAGACCGAGACACACACAGGCGGTCTGTCTCTGTAGTGTATGCCAGCGAACACAAAGCTCGCTCTAAGAAAGGAGGGGTGAGTGGGTGTTTTGCAACTGTTGTCCTGCAGACAAACAACAGACAGAGCTGCACAACTGCACAGCACTTTACCTGACAGCTTGAGTCTGGCTTCATGAGAGTAATGGCAATGTTCGGTGGCCATGTCTCCAAGTAACGAGGTGGTTTTTGACAGAAGCATTCCTTTGGCTCCTGCTAAAACAATACCTCTCAGCTCAACCTAGCGTACCTGCTCTGTAGGGCTGACAAAAGAAAATAGCTTTTCTGACAGAGCACTTTTAGTCCCCAACCGAGATGTCTTTTCATATTCTAACGGGAGAGGCATTTATCCAAATTCTGTCTGGATTGGAACGCTCTGTTTGAGAGTGTAGACATATTTTTCTTTGATTCAGGCGGAGGATACTGAACTTCAAGGTTGCTATGACATTCCTGTTCGAACACGGGCCTCTGTCATCTCCACTTGTCAAGATGAATGGGGCCTTTGAAACATGATTTAAATAATACATTGAGTATGACACCCTGTCCTGATGAAGCCACTAGTAGTACACCAACATGTTAAAAAGGTTAGACACAAAGCAAACAAAGCACTCAGTATACTCGAGGGTGACTGGAATGTTCTAATTATAATTCCTCAATAGGATAATGAATCAATCACTGTTACCTATTTATTAAGTCCTCTTTGGAGAGCTCAGGATTAACTGTGGTTAACAGATCAACAGTATTTCCCCAGAAGGGAAATTAGACCATAAAATTAAATAGGATCTCTGTGACTTAGACAGCCAAAGCATTGCTGACTCATAGAAGGGAGGATTTGTGCATCCTCTCTGTTCTTAGATGCTAAATGACAATAGCTGCCCTGGCAAACGGGATCACAGTTCACACTCGGGATGGTTGAAATGAACAAATGTTAATCAAATGCACATATAACCTAATAAAAATGGGGCGGATTCCAGGCTAACAGAAAGAGACTTTGGCTTATTCACTTCCCTCAGTTGTAGTTTATGGCTCTCATTCATTGATGGAGTAAGAAAAGGGGCGTTTAGTAGACGCGGCAGGTGAGGTTTCTCCTGTGAAACAGAATCAAATGGTGTGAAATAACCTGAGCACCCCACGGAGAGGTCCACTGGCAGAGGGATTGGCTGCCTTTTATGGCCCAGCCTCAGAGAGCACTTTAGGACAATACATTATGCTAATTAAATGTAAGGTGGCCAAGCAGCGGAAGGTGAGATTAAATTGGAATTAAATGCCGGGCCCTGACGGTTTAGTTTTGTTTGGCCACCACCAGCGCAGAGAGAGAGTTGGTAGAGTAACAATAGCTGTCATCCCCAATTTCCAAGGCATTGAAACCTGGCGATGTTCTCTTGTTGTGGGGGTATATGAACGACCCAAGTGTGAAACAACACAGTGCGATCTGGCTTCTCAGGAAAAGGTGAAGGACTTTGCCCAATTCGTTCTTTGGGAGGATTTAGAGAAACTGAAGTCCCCAGTTGACTCAAACATGCCGAAAATAAGGCCGATTCCTCTGACTTTTATTAAACAAGATGTATATTTGCTGGTGTGATGAGACGTTCCCTGGGAGTTTTTAGTAACAAATCAGATTTATTTTCAGGCTTGTGTGTTGGAGGGCTGTTTGGGCGCAGCACAGCAATAAGGCAAATAGGCTAATGAGCACTGCGAGCGTCAACAGTCCATTTTCTGGATGTGTGTGATGTCATGAAAATTCATGAGCTGCTTCCCACAGATGTTCAATTCCAGGTTCATATTAGTGGGTTGGATGCAGTGTTACTGACGTTTCCCTTGGAAATCAACCCCTATGGTGTAATGCCGGTAAGAAAGACGGTTTCTCCAACTATAGTATCTATTAAAAAATTACACCCATGCATTAAAACCTCTACGGGATTGGTGTCCCCCTGTGGGACGGTTGAGCTAACGTGCGCTAATGTGATTAGCATGACGCTGTAAGTAACAAGAACATTTCCCAGGACATAGACAAGTCTTATGGGCAGAAAACTTAACTTCTTGTTCATCTAACTGCACTGTCCAATTTACAGTAGCTATTGTGTGAGGAGAGTGCACAGCTATATACTTGAAAATGTATCAATTGACCAATTAGGCACATTTGGGAAGACTTGATACAAGACAATGATTCATTGGATCAGTCTAAAACTTTGCACATACACTGCTGCTATCTAGTGGCCAAAATCTAAATTGCGCCTAGACTCCTTAGTGATATAATTGCCTTTCTCTTGCATTTCAAAGATGATGGGAAAAACATCTAATAATAGAAAACGCATGTTTTTTCTTTGTATTATTATATTATCTTTTACCAGATCTAATGTGTTATATCCTCCTACATTAATTTCACACTTCCACAAACTTCAAAGTGTTTCCTTTCAAATGGTATCAAGAATATGCATATCCTTGCTTCAGGTCCTGAGCTACAGGCAGTTAGATTTGGGTATGTCATTTTATGCAAAAATGGGGGAAAAATGGTCCAATCCTGAAGAGGTTTGCACCTAAACAACATAGAGGTGGTTAATATGTCAGTCTCTGTAAGCAATTGCTTTCGTCTTAAGCTTTCACAGATCTGTATGTAAAGGCTTGCATAAATGTTCCTTTGTTTTCAATAGGGAAATGACGTTATGCACTGTACTCAGTACCGTATGCTTAGTTAAGTAACCTGAACTTAACATTTGTTGTTTTCCTGGAACTTCTCTATACAACTGAATTCATTAGGAGGTAAAAAAACAAACAGAAATATCACATTTACTTATTCAGAATCTTTAATCAGTACTTTGTTGGAGCAACTTTGGCAGCAATTACCTGCCTTGAGTATGACGCTACAAGTTTGGCACACCAGTATTTGGGGATTTTCTCCCATTCTTCTCTGCAGATCCTTTCAAGCTTTGTCAGGTTGGATGGGGAGTGCCGCTGCACAGCTACTTCAGGTCTCTCCAGAGATGTTCAAGTTCAAGTTCAAGTCCGAGCTCTGGCTGAGCCACTCAAGGACATTCAGAGACTTGTCCCGAAGTCACTCCTAAATTGTCTTGTCTGTGCCCCACACTGAGTCCCTGGAGCAGGTTTTCATTAAGGATCTCTGTACTTTGCTCCGTTAATCTTTCCCTCAATCCTGACTAGTCTCCCAGTCCCTGCTGCTGCAAAACATCCCCACAGCATGATGCTGCCACCACCACGCTTCACCAAAGTGATGGTGCCAAGTTTCCTCCAGACGTGATGCTTGGCAATCAGGCCAAATAGTTCAATCTTGGTTTCATCAGACCAGAGAATCTTGTTTGTCATGGTCTGAGAGGGCTTTAGGTGCCTTTTGGCAAATTCCAACCGGGCTGCCATGTGCCTTTTACTGAGGGGTGGCTTCTGTCTGGCCACTCTACCATAAATACCTGATTGGTGGAGTGCTGCAGAGATGGTTGTCCTTCTGGAAGGTTCTCTGGACTCCACAGAGGAACTCTGGAGCACTGTCAGAATGCCCATCGGGTTCTTGGTCATCTCCTTAATCAAGGCCCTTCTCCCCCGATTACTCAGTTTGGCTAGGCGGCCAGCTCTTGGTGGTTCCAAACTTCTAACATTTAAGAATTGTGGAGGCCACTGTGTTCTTGGGGACCTTCAATGCTTCTCCTCGACACATGCTCTATGGATAATTTCCTCGACCTCATGTCTTGGTTTTTATTCTGACATGCACTGTCAACTGTGGGACCTTAAATTGACAGGTGTGTGCCTTTCCAAATCATGTCCAACCAATTGAATTGAACATAGGTGGACTCCAAACAAGTTATAGTAACATCTGAAGGATGATCAAGGGAAACAGGATGCACTCAAGCTCAATTACGAGTTTCATAGCAATGGGCCTGAATACGTGTAAATAAAGCATCTCTTTTATATTTTTAATATATTTGCTAAAATTTCAAAATAGCAGTTTTTGCTTTGTCATTATGGGTATTGTGTGTAGATTGATGAGGATATTTTTTATTTAATCCATTTTAGAATAAGGCTGTAATGTAACAAAATGTTTAAAAAAAAGGGAAGGGGCCTGAATACTTTCTGAATGCACTGTCTGATTTTTGTTCATTAAGGAATATTCATGAAGACATGCTGTAGCACCACTTCAAATAATTGTGGCGCTCCAGCTGCAATGCCTTGAGAATAGAAATGAATAGAATGTACTCTTCACACCATTTAGATAAAACATGTATTAAATGGCTTTCAATGAGAAGACGTACTATAGAGATAGAGAACACTACAGGTGTTATGTTCGCTGGAGTGACCTTCCTCCAAAGGTGTGAGAAGGCATGTCCTGGCACATTCAGACACTGTAACCATGGCAATGCCTTCTGTACTATTGCCTTTTGTACTATGAGGCGGCTGGTTTGACAATGTTTTATTATTTACCTGAAAATGTATTTTGTCATTGAGTATCTTTGAAGGCCAACATGAATCAGGTCTGTACATTGAAGAAGAGCTTTATGTTCTATGAGTCATACAGTTACTGTGGTGTTCTATTAACAAGATCAAAATATACCAAGCTCAATAGGTACCTTGGTGAAAATGAACTCATCTATACTCACCTGAGTACCAAACAATATGATGACAGGTTGCATACGTCTATAAACATTCACTGAGTATACTAAACATTAGGAACACCTTCCTAATATTGGGAACAGCCTCAATTAGTCGTGGCATGGACTCTACAAGGTGTCGAAAGCGTTCCACAGGAATGCTGGCCCATGTTGACTCCAATGCTTCCCACAGTTGTGTCAAGTTGGCTGAATGTCCTTTGGGTGGTGGACCATTCTTGATACACACGGGAAACTGTTGAGCGTGAAAAACCCAGCATCATTGCAGTTCTTGACACAAACCGGTGCTCCTGGCACCTACTACCAAACCCTATTCAAAGGCTCTTACATTTTTTGACTTGCCCATTCAACCTCTGAATGGCATACATACCCAATACATGTCTCAATTGTCTCAAGGCTTACAAATCCTTAAACCTGTCTCCTCCCCTTCATCTATACTGTTTGAAGTATATTTAACAAGTGACATCAACAAGAGATCATAGCTTTGACATGGATTCACTTGGTCAGTCTATGTCATGGAAAGAGCAGGGGTTCTTAATGTTTTATATACTCAAAGCTGACATCCACACAAACTCAATGCCCTCTACATGTATCATCTTATATATTAGTATACAGTACCTGCTTTGGTGCAGCAAGTGTCTGCAGGCCAGTTGCCTTGGCGACCATAGTGTGACTGTTGCCAGGGCTGGGCTGTAGTGACAAAGAAAGTCCAGAGATGGCGTGGACGCGAAGTTCCAAGATGGAGACTTTCTCATCGGTGACGGAAAACGACGTCTCTCCCAACATGGCCTCCACGGCGAGTGGAGACTCCACCTGCAAACGACAAGAGACCATTTGACTGCCACACCAGGCATTTTGTGTCATGACACGGAAATACAGACAAGTGGGATATGAGTCTGTCTTTCTGTCCGTCTTCTGTGTAAGTGTGTGATAAATGAGAAACTCAAGCCAAAACGAAAGCACCAGACACCGGATGCTGACCGGGGTCTGCCACTTACAGCCTCCCTGTGCCCTACATTTGACCTCTTGACCTCTCTTCAGTGGGTGGTTGGCAAAAATGTGAGTCCATTGGATGGCTGCAGGGCACAAAATACAAAATAAAAAACCCACCAATCTAGAGCTAATCCTGGGGCCTTGACAGGTCTGCCTCCATCAAGGGGCCAAACATGGCATTTACAGCTCATTATGTCACCTTTCTGTTGTTGCCTCAGATTGCTTCGTAAAGGTCATGTGGGAAAAGTCAACCACAGAAGCACTCGCCTTCCTTTGTGAAAAGTCAACCACAGAAGCACTCGCCTTCCTCTGTGAGTCATAAAGGACTTAACTTTTCTATTTTATTTTTACATCAGCACTCAGATGTATAAGGCTGCCTGTGTAAAATACAGGAAGGCCTGTAAGATGGTTTAGATGATATGACAGGCTCTCCACCATCAAAGACCTATGTTTTGTCATTTTTGGATTGTTTTGTTTTTAGCTCTATTTTTTGGAGGATTAATACATTTTCCAGTCATAATTAATTGTATGTGTACTGCTCTGGTGACAACAGCGGCTAGAGATGACTACAGATGACCGCCGACTGGCTTTTCTCATTATCCAAATATCTTGTTCACCTTCAGGCATAGTGCATCATTATCTATCCAAATATGTTCCCTCTTGCTCCTCCGAGCCCGGTTGGTTGTTCCACTTCTGTAGCAATTGGAGCTCATGCCAAATCTACAGTGAAGAGGGGCATTGAGAGCCTCTGCCTTTGTTAATTTGGCCTCCAACGGCAATAATAACATTTAATAGTGCTCAAAATCTTACCATCCTAAACAGCACACTAATTTGGCAATCTGTTATTATTACCCTGTTCAAAACACCCATTAAAAAGTAGTAAGAGCCCGTTAACACAGAGACAGAGTTGCCATCCTGATCTGTTGAGTATAGTGTGCTGAAGAGGCTGGACTGTCTGGTAAGGTGACGTGTACATAGAATGCTTTTAAACAGCTTTTTATGATGGCTCAATGTGGCTTGACGTCACCGGCCGCGTATGTCACCAGAGAGGACAAAGCTGTCGTCTTCTGATCCCAAGGTCTGCCGTCGGGGACTCCCAGATGCATTTTTTCGGGATCAGATGTGCTGGAGAGGAGAGTTCCAGTTCATTGGTAGTCCGTCTCTCCTTTTTCTCCCCTACGCTCATAAAATGTAACCGCGGGGGATGAAAGTACATGAATACATGACTTCTAAAGTTTCACAAAAGGTGGGGAATTCAGTTGAATGATGAAGTACTCTAAGCAGGACAGTTCTCCACCCTGGGTTTTGTCTCTAAAAAAGCTTTGAGTTCGGCACCTGTGTTTTTCCGACTCATTTGAGTAGCCACCGTGGTAGTAGTACATTATCAGGGTGAATAACTAAGCTTTGTTTTTGTTTGGTCAAAATGAATGTGGATAATTGATTCACAATGAAATAAATGACTGTGTAATTACAAACAGATATAACAGAAATAGGTAGAAATAACCCAAAGCATACAAATGGACCACTTCTATGGGTAGGCTAGTACTAATAGTCTTTTAGTAAAACATGAATTATTATTATTTTTTTTTAAATGAAAAGAAGTACTTTTAAGGTAAACTCTTTTAAGAGTGTTGATTGTACACATTATTTTGAATCTAGGTCAGAGCTAACGCAACAAAAATTTGGAGCCATACCACACATAGGTCCATGCAGTACATAGGTCATAGGTTAGGATGCACTTCTCCTGTACTAACAACCATTATCAAGCGTTCCCTCACTCCATCACACTCTGTGTGAGGCTGACAGAAATGGGTGTTATAAGTACACCTCATTATTGTCTATGGTTGTGTCGCAAATGGACCTCGAAGCCAGTTTCACTGTGTTTTTTAATTGTTCCCCTCTAATCAGGGACTGTGTGAAATTAATGATCAAGTAGAACAGAAAAGCAGCAGGGTGCAGAACCTCGTAGGGTAAGAGTTTGAATAACCCTGCCCTATAAAGTAGTGCTGAGCGATGAACTGAAATTTAGTTTTTTTGTATTATTATTAAACAACAAATTGACCGATATTGGTTCAATTACTTGCATTTAGTTTTTTTGTGAGCTCTACACGCCGTATCTCTCGAGACAAATAATCACAATGTTTTGATCAGCGTTGGACATTCGTCCGGTCTGATGAAAATTCAACTCGGATCGAAATGTTGTTTTTATTGTGCACCTGATTAAATCACCATGGGAAAAGTTGCGGACATTCCTTTTTTCATTGTAGTTAATTAACACGTTTTCTGCGCTAAACTAGGTTGAGTATTTTCCTATGGAAACATAGTTGCGAAAAATAGCTTTATTTCTTTGACATGTTCATCTGTTCAGCACCTGAAAAATTGGATTTGCGTATTTTTTAAATATTTTTAAATGATCTACAATGACCAGAATCCACTGCACTTATTCTTCCTGGCCCCGCACACACTAATAATTTGGAAAAATCTAAATAACTTTACAGATCTTCATTGTAAAGGGTTTAAACACTGTTTCCCATGCTTGTTCAATGAACCATAAACAATTAATGAATATGCACCTGTGGAACGGTTGTTAAGACACTAACAGCTTACAGATGGTAGGAAATTAAGGTCACAGTTATGAAATCTTAGAACACTAAAGAGGCCTTTCTACTGACAATGAAAAACACCAAAAGAAAGATGCCCAGGGTCCCTGCTCATCTGCGTGAACGTGCCTTAGGCATGCAGCAAGGAGGCATGATGACTGCAGATGTGGTCAGGGCAATAAATTGCAATGTCCGTACTGTAGGACGCTTAAAACAGCGCTACAGGGGGACAGAACGAACAGCTGATCGTCCTCGTAGTGGCAGACCACGTGTAACAACACCTGCAGAGGATCGGTACATCCGAACATCACACCTGCGGGACAGGTACAGGACGGCAACAGCAACTGCTGAGTTTAGTATGACTCGTTGGGGAGCACAGAGATAACATTAGATGGTTATCTGGCTGTCTGGCTGCTACAGCCTGAGCAGAGATGAGACAATGATTTTAAGAAATTAAATAATAGTCATCAAATTAAAAAAGTAATATACACAACTGAAATATTTTATTTAAGTAAAGTCATGTGAATAAAATATGGTTAATAAGTGATAAGCAGTAATCCTTACCATCACGGGGCTCTTATTAATTGTTTAATTCTGTGTTGTTAGAAACAATTAAATGTTTTCAATGTTTTGGCAATTAAATGTTCTCAATATGCGTCTTTGGAATGTCAATTAAAAAGCTCTAAAATCATGTGAAGGTCATAATTCGTAATACCTTTAATGTAAAATAAATAAACATCTAAATGAAAAAACAATACAAAATCAGATTTTTACACCTTTTGGTGCCATACTTTCATTCAAAAACAATAATTAGCTCCAAAATGAAACCCCTTAAAGTCAAGATGGTGGGATTAAACTATTGCCTATTATCAAATCTTACTACTTACTACTAAATTATTGCTTGGAAAATGGCGTTCGATTAATAAGGAGGCTGCGAATTTTCGCAGCTTTTTGTTAAAAATCGCACAAAATTTCAACGTCCTGCTACTCATGCCAGGAATATAGTATATGCATATGATTAGTATGTGTGGATAGAAAACACTCTGAAGTTTATGAAACCGGTTAAATCATGTATGTGACTATAACAGAATGTGTTTAGCAGGCAAAATCCCAAGGAAAACCGTTCACAAAAAAACCCCAAAAAATATCCCTCCGCCAGTCTCTGTATTGTGAATCTATGGCAAGGGAAAATAGATAGCGACCAGTTTACAATGTCTACAGCTTCCACACGATGTCGCCAGTACTGGCATTTAGATTGAAGTTAATCCTTGGTCAGATGAGAAATAGGCACTTCCTGTTATCGAGTACACAGCAGGAAGTTTTGAGAGAGAGAAAATGGAGCATCATTTCAAAACATGCTGCTATTGAATACAGATCGCCCGTGATCAATTTGATCGATTATTAACGTTTACTAATACCTAAAGTTGGATTACAAAAGTAGTTTGGAGTGTTTTGTCAAAGTTTATAGGCAACTTTTTTAATAAAAAAAAAATGACGTTGCGTTTTGGAAAGGTGCTTTTTCATGGATCAGACGGGCTTCATAAATGGACATTTTGGGTATACATGGATGGATTTAATTGAAAAAAAGACCCAATTGTGATGTTTATGGGACATATAGGAGTGCCAACAAAGAAGCTCGTCAAAGGTAATGAATGTTTTATATTTTATTTCTGCATTTTGTGTAGCGCCGGCTACGCTAATTCTTTTGTTTACGTCTCGTTCAGGTATTTCGGGGGTTGCATGCTATCAGATAATAGCTTCTCATGCTTTCGCCGAAAAGCATTTTAAAAATCTGACATGTTGGCTAGATTCACAACGAGTGTAGCTTTAATTGAGTACCCTGCATGTGTGTTTTAATGAAAGTTTGAGTTGTATCGAGTACTATTAGTTGTCACTCTGAAATTTCCGCTGATGTTGATCCCTGTACAGGGACAGCAGCCATAAAAGGTTGAAAAAGATCGTATAACTCATTTATGTTCATCAGTGAACCCTCTAAGTGAAATAATTTAGTTTGAGAGTAGATTCATGGACTCACGGACTCTCGAGTGGCGCAGTGGTCTAAGGAACTGCAAGTCAGTGCAAGAGGTGTCACTACAGTCCCTGGTTTGATTCCAGGCTGTATCACATCCGGCCGTGATTGGGAGTCCCATAGGGTGGCACACAATCTTCCCAGCGTCGCCAGGATAGGCCGTCATTGTAAATAAGAATTTGTTCTTAACTGACTTGCCTAGTTAAATAAAGGTTACATGTTTTATTTTTTTATTTGCTCCACTAATATGGGTTGGTAGTGAGAAATAGGCTACTCTTCATTTTCCTAATGTTCCATAAAATACAGTTTGAGATCTTTTATTTTCTTACAGCCTTCCATAAGTATGGTTTTCTATGCCATCAATCACTCAGTTTGAATGGTAAAGCTGCATATTGGAAGGCTAAGCGGAAGCCCATATAGACTACATGCCTATGCAGATGGAGCCATCTTTAAAAGCAAGTTTGGACAGATCTCATTTATCATTTCATCATTGTAAAGAGGCTTCCTTTACAAAAACAAAATGGGTGAAAGCGATGAAGAAGAGGTCTAATTTCCTTCTTTCACCTGTCAGTTCGTCTAGGTCAGTGTGAAGCACAAAATATTTTGTTGTGCACTCTGAGCGCTTCTGCCTATTACAGCTGCACTTTGGTCAGTATGATCCATACTTTGTCTACCTCAGTGTCAATTTCCTATTTGCCTCTAGTGCCCTAGCCTATAACATTTATGAGATGGGCAAACATTTATGAGGTAAAAGAGGCAATTGAAAGAAGCCATTTCCTTTTTACAGACTTTGGTGACCTAGCCAAGTTTCTATACCTTCAGTACAGTGGAGCCCAGCTCCAGGCCCACCAGCACGGTGCGGTCCACCAGCTCGGCTATCCTGGGGTCGACCACCTTCAGCGAGTCCTGAACCAGGTCAGTCACGTCCACCTGCCAGTCGGGCCCCAGCATGGTGATGACCTGGTCGGTGCCCTCGGTAGAGGTGGTGTGAAACTGGGTCAGCACTTTGACAAGGGAACGCTGGTACTGCAAGGTGCAGCCCCGGCTCACCCGCCGGTCGTCCTCGTCGTCATCTGTGTCACTGTCTCTGGCGCTCCTGAGACAAACACAGGGAGAGAGAGATAGAGAGAGAGATAAAGAAAGAAACTGTGTCAATGATGTTAACAGTGTCGATACCATTAACAGTGTCAAAACCGTAAACATTGTCAATATCATTACCAGTATCAAAGTGTACAACAACAAAGTAAGGGTTATCATGTCAAAATGTATTTGCTGTACTATTTACGAAGCCGTTTCAGCAGTAGCTCAATGGCTTATCATAACCTTTAATAATGCATCTTGTAACTCAATATGTTTGTGGAATATGCTGTAGTGTAGTTAAATCCTGCATCCTGTTTCGGGAGCTTATGTTCTTAATTGCTTCTTATCATTATATAATTTAGCACTTGATTTGATGAGAGGCCCAACACTAATCTATGTGGAGGACATCTGTTACAGTGTCTGTTCCAATGTGCCCTTTGTGAGGGAAAAGTTATCCAAGCCGGCACGAAACTCCTCCAAAAACTTCCAAACAAGCAAGATTTGGACGTGTGCCTTCCATTCCTAAATCAATGGATGCTTAGATGGACAGGGGGAGAACACGGTCAGTGCATCCCAACCAAGCCCAATATGTTGCTCCAGAAGATGTAATACTTGCCAAACGTTTCTCAACAGCCTGACAAGCTGCCGGCTTTCCTCTTAAATGCTAAAAAGCTCTCCTCCATTCCCAAGGCTAATTAATCTTTGCTTTGACTTATCCTTTCAGATAACTTAAGATGCAGGAGAGGCAGTGGGCTGTCAGTGACTGACAAAGCATATCCCACCCATTGATTCCCAAAGCCCATCTGAATATCAAGCAGGCCTGTCCTGTGTTCCCTAAAAGGTCTGACAATACTCTAACATGCATCATGTCCCGTGGCCGGCTAAATTTAAGGCTAAAAGGCACGGTTCGCCTGTGTTTTTCAACTTGTACAACAAAGCCACAATAGCAGTTGAGAGACTATCATGTAGACAAGAGTGTTCAGTTAAGACTAGGGTAAACCAGAGAGACAGCGTGACTCTCCTCATGGAGTTTCATGACTCTTTGCTCAGGTCAGAGAGTTTCCCATGTTAAGGCCATACCTATGTTTTTTTTTCTTTAGAGGAGTGTCTGTTCTTATTAGGATCTTTGATACACCAGCTGGAGCTTTGCTGCACATCGGCCGGCCTACCCGATTACACTTCTGTCCTCTTTTAGAACACATTACTGGATAACACAGCCAGTGAGCAATGCAGCTGCAATGTAGCAAACACACACATTGCGGTCCAAGAGACCTGGCCCTTGATAAAGCTTAGGGCTTAAACAGTGTTGTGTTAGGAGAGATAGAGGGAGATAGAGCGAGAGATATGAGAGAGTGAGAGATGAGAGACAGAGTGAGAAGTGAACCAAATGGCTTGTGTTCTGAGGGGAGAACAAATAAAAGGAGATTAAATTACAGCTAAATTAATAGCATAGTTTGGTGGTATCTGATATATATAAAAAGTAAAAACATCACATCTAAGTGTTTAATGCACAGTGAGGTGTTTTTTTGTCCTTGTTCTGACAACATCACAAACATCTAGTTAAGTGCTAAATGTTTTGCCAAAATGGCAGAATGAAGCCTTCTGCAGTTCTGTTTTGAAGACAGTAGTTAATGTTGTTCATTGTGGTTGATGGTTCAAAACACTGATTAAGCCTAGTCCAGGATTAAAAAGATCCTCAATCGAGAAACTCGTTTGAAATTGTTTTTTCAGAACTAGGTTTAATCTGTGTCTGGGAAACCGGACCTAAAAGCTTGCTGTGAATCCGCTCTGGAATTTGCTTAACGTCCTGTTCTCAGACAAACATCTTAGTTTAGTTCAATTCATTAAGAGAGATACTTAAACTTTAATAAAATGTGTGCACAGGCAGTAGTTGTGCAAACAAAGATAAGGCCTAAGAGGCATAAACATTGGTTAGGCAGATTTGCATAGAATTGCGTCACTAGGACGACATGTAACACAAACACACGACATAAGCAAAACATGGGCTGCACAATTGAAACGATACATGACAATGCAAGGGGTAAAGACTAAAAACATTAAGTAGAGGAAGACAATGACATCTAGGCTAGTGTCTCAGCTAGAGTGCAGCAAACCACACTAGAGTGCAGTAACCTCAAAATGAATTAAAAATAAATACAAGAAACATCAGCTCTAAAAGAGCAGTTCTCTCCACTCTAACACTACACACAAAGGGGAGCTGTGTGTTGGTGAGTCCTACCTGCGGTCAGGAAGAATGGGTACCCTCCAGCCCTTGATGAAGCTCAGGTTGCTGTCGGACAGTTCCACTTGAAGGGGGAGTTTGGGCACCCACACGGTCAGCTCTAAGGGGGCACTGAGGTGCTCGTAGCTGAAGATGACACGGGCGTTCATGGAGCCCCGCGTCTCCTTCCCGTTCACAAACACGTAGTCACAATTCATGGACACCTGTGAAAAACAAAGGTTATTGGTCAATATATGATAATGATCTGCCGTTGACAGGTGATACAAGTGATATAGTACAGTATGGATGCAGGAGTAGAGTCCACCACCTAGTTTATTACATTGGATTTGCTGGTGCACAGCTTTTCTCAGATTCCACTAAAGGAAACAGGGAAAACATGTCTTCCTTTTCGCTTACAGATTATTTTAATGTGGAATGTGTACTATTATTATTAGGTCACAATAATCCTCCTTTGTGAATATTCCAATATTTTGCCACGAGGGGCTATATTTTTGTAATTTGAAATATTTCGGAACACAGTGTAAACAACACTACTTGAAGGTTTTCTCCTATCTAATTTGAGTCTCTTCTTGAGTGGATGAACTGGCTCTTAAGTACAGTCTACTCTAAGCCTTTAAAAGTCAGGCCCATGATCACCCACAACCCACCACTATTTTCAGTGTAATGATCTATACACAGTTACGCAGAGACACACATCAGAATATATATACTAACACAAGCTTTCAGGCAACAGATAATTCATAGAATATGAAAGCTTAATACACCAGGTGCCCGCACACAAAATTCTGTTTACTTATTTTTTATCCAGCAGTCTCCAAGAAATCACCCAGCACAGTATTTCTCATAAATACCGATCCCTTTAATACTAAATGATTTACTGTAATAGATAGCAGGGTTTGCTTTCGGGATACCATCGATGATTTATCTGGCAGTTGGAGGCAGCTGACACTGTAATCAGAGGAGCTAATCTCCTGCAAATGGAGGTCGGGTTCGCCAGTCTTCTCAGGGTTGAGGATTCATCATAAGAGGGGGGTTAATAAAACACCCAGTCCATCCAGACAGGCCTCTCCACTCTGCAATCCATACAGGCTGGGTGGGAAGCCTTCAGATAGAGGAGAGAGATGAGTCTTTTCCCTCGTTTTCCTTGTTCTGGTAAATCAAGTTTTCAGATTATCTGTCTGTAGTCACCTTTGTGTGAATAGGGATTTTGGGATCATCATTCTCTGGCAGAGATCTGGGGTGTCAGCTGGAATCAGGGTAATATACTTTTTTTCATACTGAATCATGATAATTAGGTTCTTGCTTGCCAGGCTTAGATACTGTACAGAGCAAAGGACATACACTATATATACAAAAGTATGTGGACACCCCTTGAAATTAGTGGATTTGTCCATTTCAGCCAAACCCGTTGCTGACAGGTATATATTGAGCACACAGCCATGCAATCTCCATAGACAAACATTGGCAGTAGAGTAGCTCATTGACTTTCAACGTGGCACCGTCATAGGATGCCAATTTTCCAACGAGTCATTTCATCAAATTTCTGCCCTGCTAGAGCTGCCCTGGTCAACTGTAAGTGCTTTTACTGTGAAGTGGAAATGCCTAGGAGCAACAACGGCTCAGCCGTGAAGTAGTAGGCCACACAAGCTCACAGAATGCGGCTGCTGAGTGCTGATGCACATAACGCGTAAAAAACGTCTGTCCTCACTACCGAGTTGCATACTGCCACTTGAAGCAACGTCAGCACAATAACTGGGAGCTTCATGAAATGGGTTTCCATGGCCGAGTAGCCGCACACAAGCCTAAGATCACCATGTGCAATGCCAAGCGTCGACTGGAGTGGCGTAAAGCTCGCTGCCATTGGACTCTGGAGCAGTGGAAACCCGTTCTCTGGAGTGATGAATCACGATTCTGTGCTTCCAACTTTGTGGCAACAGTTTGGGAAGGCCTTTTCCTGTTTCAGCATGAAAATGCCCCTGTGCACAAAGTGAGGTCCATACAGAAATGGTTTGTCGAGATCGATGTGGAAGAACTTGACTGGCGTGCACAGAACCCTGACCCCATTGAACACCATTGGGATGAATTGGAACGCTGACTGCGAGCCAGGCCTAATCGCCAAACATCAGTACCAGACCTCACAAATGCTCTTGTGGCTGAATGGAAGCAAGTCCCTGCAGCAATGTTCCAACATCAAGTGGAAAGCCTCACCAGAAGAGTGGAGGCTGTAATAGCCTGTAATAGACCAACTCCATATTAATGCCCATGATTTTGGAATAAGATGTTCGACGAGCAGGTGTCCAGATACTTTTAGTCATGTAGTGTACCTGCCCCCATATTCTCTCTCTCTCTCACACACACACACACACACACACACACACACACACACACACACACACACACACACACACACACACACACACACCATCATCCTCTACACGAAAACACAGTGCCCCCTCCACAACTGTGACCTACCACTCTAGGCCTCCCTATGTATATAATGCTAACACCAGCCTTCCTATCACTCTCACTCACCCTTGCTAACTGCGCTAGCATAAACGATCCCAGCTCCTGCAGGCAGCTAATAAACTTGGCTGGCTAATTGCGAGTCAAAAGCTGTTAACGACTACGGGTGTCAGTAGCCCAGCGGGGCCCGTGAAAGTGCTCTCATGCATGGAGCCGCGAGCTGTCGTCGCTACACAGCCCTCTAATGTGCTGTGGCATCTTCCATGGTGCCAACAGATTTCCTGGGTAGGGTCGGGGCAAAGAAAGACAGGGCGGGCACTACCCGCTAGGGCGGCATCCAGGCTCAGTTTAAACCAACAGACAGAGATCCAGGATCAAAAAGGATCACCACCAGCCTGCAGCACAGTATATCCATATCTTTACACCTCGGCAGCTCTGATAACAAAACGGATTCCAATACTGTATTGTCGGGCTTTGATTTTCCACGGGTCACTTAATGTTTGTTTTGGTTTAACGTATTGTGCATGCACGTTGAGTTGCATGCATGTGGAACACAGAAGGTTGGCAGGTTCATTTGACCTGATAGTACTTATTCTACTGACTAATGCGTATGGATCTAATGAGAAACAATGAGCACCATTTAGTGATGGAGATCCCATGCTGGCTCACCTCTGCTTACACGCTTAACTTCAACATGTGCCTCCAAACAGGATTTCGGCCTATCAATGCCACCTGTTTTCTTGCTGGAGGTGGAGCAGATGGAAAAATAAAACATAACTTGGGCTGTGTTCATTAGGGCATGCAACGTCAAACATTTTAAAATGTTTTGCAACAGAAAGCGAAATCAAGTGTTAAGGTACAAGTTTGGGTTGTCCCTCCCTGTTTCAGTTTATTTTACTTTTCGTTTGGTGCCTAATGAACACACCCCAGTTGGGTTAATGTTGCTCTGTAGTGGCCATTATGAAAACCTACTTTGATTGATGGAAGGTACAGTATGATAATTAATAGACTTCTCTTTAAAAATCCCCCTTAACTAATTAATCAACTGAAGGAATTCTTTGCGAAACACAGCGTTTCATTGCTTAATCTCTCAAAACCAGTTTCTAGTAGGATACAATCATTAAAAAAAATCTGGGCCTGTATGCTCTCATTGACTGGATTATGTCCTCATTGTGAGGCCATCGACAATAATACAAACTTCTTCGAGACCTCTCATATACAATAGCACAGCAGACAGCAAGGAGACAAAACTGAAACACTAGACCACCCAGGTGTACTTATCTCACTGCCTCACAAAGCCTTTCTTATTTAAGCCTAGTCGTTGGCTGAAGGTGAATGTGTCACATTGGTGTGAGTGCAGAATGGAGGAAACAGAGGGCTTGGCAGGGCAAGGGTTGGATGACCACTGGCATGGAACAAGGCTTTCCGCCGCCGCCTTATCTGTGTCCTCAGATGGCTACAGTGACTCATACACACACACACACACACACACACACACACACATACACGCACGCACGCACACACACACACACACACACACACACACATACACACACGCGCACACACACACACACACACATACACGCACGTACGCACGCACACACACACAGCCCTGGGAGAAAGGATCAGCTGGGGGAGTCATGTCTCCCGCTCGCTGACAAATCCCCACAGGGTCCTCAGCCTACACCTCCTTTCGTCCAGCCTCCCTCTCTGCTGCCTGCCTTCTCCCCATACTGCCTCCCATTCCCGTGCCTTCCTCCACAACACAACACAAAATAGCAGAATGAACTCCGTCTGAGCAGAGCACAGATGTGGTCTTTAATAACCAAATCATCCTACAGTGCTCACACACACACACACACACACACACACACACACACACACACACACACACTGTACAGTCAAATGGGATTGGGTTATCCGGCAGCGCTGACATATACTGTGGCCTATTTATTTCAAAGAGGGAGAAACAAACAAACAAATAAACGCCTCAGCAAAGAGAAATGAGAGCAGCATAACCTTTTCCAAAAGTTGGGAACAAAAACAGAACAATGGCAGGTTGGCAAATAGCCAAAGCAAAAAATAAAAAATAAATGCTTTGTTTAAAAAAAAACATACAAAAATTAAGCAGAAGCCCACGCATTTGGAATTCACAACCTACAGTGTGCACATGGTGAGGCCTGGTTTAAATTACAAGACATTCTCTATGTGCTTTACTTATAGACCGAGCGGAGCCTATAGTTTTGAGTGTTCCACAGATTCACCTAGGCCACGCGGATAGAATAATAGAATAGAGTAATCTGATTAGAACAGATCTGCATTACAGTGCTGTGTATGAATAATGTGGCACCACAAAATGCAATGGGGATAGCACAAAACCACACAACTGAACAACCACACAACCTTTGTGGATAATCTTTAGGAACCTTTCTTTTGTATTCGGCGGATTGTTTTATAGAACTGTCTCGGCTTGAAGGTCTCATCTTGCATTATCCTCTAAAGTTCAATGGCAAGGGCAGCGAAGGGAGGTCTATTCAATAACATTGAGCTAATGCAGCTCGCCTTGAAACCATTCTAAAGCTTCTCACAAACAGATTAATGGCAAAATGTCTCACTTTTGATTTGCCCTCTGACAAATAGATCTTAGTCTTATCACACATATGAATGTCAGAATAAGATTAGGTGTGGTCTGTATGTTCTTGCTGTATTGTACAGTTGATGCTTTTCCCTCCACTTATTCTGAACACATGCATTTATTGTTGTGCACTCTGCTTTCGATAATCCCACGTGATCATCTCAAATGAACAGAAACGCTTAAATCAACATAAAAAAATTGAGTATAATTTTTCTCACGTTCTGTAAGGTGTCGTGATGCTGTCATCAAACGTGCTCTGAGAAAATCAACAAATAAAGTTGGATTACATTTCAGAGGTTGCAACCTCCTTTATCCAACTCTTTCTACAGATAAATGGCATTTACCCCTGCTGATTATGGGGTATGAAGGCAAAATGTGGGTCCTTCTTCAATCCACAAATGGGAGTTGAAGTTGTATTCTACCACTGTGAGCTCCCAACGGGCCATAGTTGTGTTTGTGAGTCATCCCAGGACACTAGCATCGTCTCTTCGCCTCCAGTCATCCAGTGATGGAAAAAGTACCCAAGTGTCATACTTGAGTAAAAGTAAAGATACCTTAATAGAAAATGACTCAAGTAAAAGTGAAAGTCACCCAGTAAAATAATATGTGTGTAAAAGTCAAAAAGTATTTGGTTTTAAATATACTTAAGCATCAAAAGTTAATGTAATTACTTTAAATATACGAATCAAAAGTAAAAGTATAAATCATTTCGAATTCCCTATTAAGAAAACGAGATGGCACTACTCTTGTTTTTTATTTATTTATGGATAGCCAGAGGCAACCTCCATCACTCAGACAAACAAAGCATTTGTGTTTAGTGAGTCTGCCAGATCAGTGGCAGTAGGGATGACCAGGGATGTGCTCTTGATAAGTGTGTGAATTAGACCATTTACCTGTCCTGCTAAGCATTCAAAATGTAACGAGTACTTTTGGGTGTCAGGGAAAATGCATGGAATAAAAAGTACATCATTTTCTTTAGGAATGTAGTGAAGTAAAAATAAAAGTTGTCAAAAATAAAAAATAGTAAAGTACGGATACCCCAAAATACTACTTAAGTAGTACTTTCAAGTATTTTTACTTAAGTCCTTTACAGCACTACAGTCGCCCTACTTGGCTAAGTCTGCGTCCCAAATAGTACCCTAATTCCCTATTTAGTGCAGTAATTCTGACCAGGACCTCTGGTAAAAATGTGTGCAGTAAATAGGGAATAGCGGGACATTTGGGATGTAGCCTTAGTCAATGAAAAAGGATGGAAATGGATGCCTTGCACCAGATAATGCAGCTAAAGTAAACTCTAAGGTCTGGAGACAAGGTGACAACCAGACTAGACCAGACTAGGACAGACTAGACCAGACTTGACCAGACTAGGCCAGACTAGACCTGACTAGACCAGACTAGGCCAGACTCGGCCAGACTAGGCCAGACTAGACCAGACTAGGCCAGACTAGACCAGACTAGGACAGACTAGACCAGACTTGACCAGACTAGGCCAGACTAGACCTGACTAGACCAGACTAGGCCAGACTCGGCCAGACTAGGCCAGACTAGACCAGACTAGGCCAGACTAGACCAGACTAGGCCAGACTAGACCAGACTAGGCCAGACTAGACCAGACTAGGCCAGACTAGACCAGACTAGACCAGACTAGGCCAGACTAGACCAGACTAGGCCAGACTAGACCAGACTAGGCCAGACTAGACCAGACTAGACCAGACTAGGCCAGACTAGACCAGACTAGGCCAGACTAGACCAGACTAGGCCAGACTAGACCAGACTAGACCAGACTAGGCCAGACTAGGCCAGACTAGACCAGACTAGGCCAGACTAGACCAGACTAGGCCAGACTAGACCAGACTAGGCCAGACTAGACCAGACTAGGCCAGACTAGGCCAGACTAGACCAGACTAGACCAGACTAGACCAGACTAGACCAGACTAGGCCAGACTAGACCAGACTAGACCAGACTAGGCCAGAGAAGAGAAGTGTTTCAAAACTATTTCCTTTATAGTTATAACTGTGCTTTGTAACCTTTTGGTGTACCAGTACGTGTATGAACATCCATTGATTCGTCCGTGGGGGGACAGCCATATAATGAGGTTTTCATGTTTGCATTATGGTATATTAAAGTGTGCTGCAGGTCCATTAGGGTGTGTAGGAGTACGGTGGAATTCCATTCGGTATCAGATGCATTACCAAGATCGGAGAGATAGGGTTGCAAAATTCTGGTAATTTTCCCAAAATTCCCAAGTTTTCCAGAAATCCCAATAATGAAAACCTGGGGATTTGGGGAAAGTTACTGGAATTTTGCAACCTACGTGGGAATCTGCTGTACCATACCTTGACAATGTCTTCGTTAGACGACTTGCACTCTACGAAGGACGAGACATCGGTGACGACTCCACTCATTTCAATAGAGACAACTTTCACGGGAATGGCCACGGTTCGGCCGGTCAGTATCGCAGTGTTAATGATTTCGGTGTCCTGTAGAGTAGAGGGGGAACAAACATGAAACAGTGTTAGATAGTGTTCATCGCTATTATATTTCACTGGGTACTTCCAATATGTACCTTTCAAAAATAATGTCCAAAAGAGTTCCGCTGGAAGCCATTCTCAGTGATCGATGGGTTTGATTTTCATCCATTTCATCACTCCAAGTACAGATGTAGGATCTTAACTTGAGCCAGTTTGCTTCAACAGGAAATGTGAATTATTATGTGGATTGTAATTGGCATTATAATACACATTTTTGTAGGGGTTGATACATTTTTCTTAAGGGTAAATCAAGTCTGAAATATCAAAGTGGAAATTACATACTACAGAAGCCTTTTTGAAATCTCAAATATACTACAAGTTGAACATTTCCTGTACTGTACAAAGGGCATATGTTTTTATGTTTTCTCCTCCGAGCTGCATTCTGCTCCAAATGACTCTAGAACAAAAAGGCAAGAAGTTCACGTTGACTATGTATACTAGGTAATTTGAGTTGTAAAGTGAAACATTCCTTCTTCATCAAGAGGATGCAACAATTAAGGTGACAAAGGAAAGTATATTTGAATGCCCCAAAAAAACAGAACCTGTCCTAAAAACCTTTGTATCTGTACTCTTGGTTACTGTTGGTGAATCTGTGCACTAAGGCCCCAAACAACAGGTTACTGTTGGTGAATCTGTGCACTAAGGCCCCAAACAACAGGTTACTGTTGGTGAATCTGTGCACTAAGGCCCCAATCAACAGGTTACTGTTGGTGAATCTGTGCACTAAGGCCTCAAACAACAGGTTACTGTTGGTGAATCTGTGCACTAAGGCCCCAAACAACAGGTTACTGTTGGTGAATCTGTGCACTAAGGCCTCAAACAACAGGTTACTGTTGGTGAATCTGTGTACTAAGGCCTCAAACAACAGGTTACTGTTAGTGAATCTGTGCACTAAGGCCTCAAACAACAACTATGAAGTCTAGTGTTGCTAATAAATGCTGGGGAATAAAAACTGACTTGAGAACTGATTATAAACAGGGCCAAGTCCGTCAGCAGATCTACACTTTTATCATGACTCCAGTGATATAGAAACAGCCAATTAAAATGCACACTGGTCCTTGAAATGGGCGACTGTTAATAAACTCATTATTTTGACGGAATGAATGTGAGCTATGCTGGGGTAAGGAGTTTGACTTTAATTTGTGTCCCTCGTGGCCCCCTAGAGAAAACCCAAATCATGTAAATGTTCCTTTGACTTCAATCAAAACACCACCATGCTCAAGTCTTGGAGGGAAAACAGTAATACTTAATGTGGTGTAATCAAAAAGAATGCAACATATAAAAGAGGATTAATGTTGCTTCTGGAGGCATGTGTGTTGATGAGCTCCTTTAATTTGTAGTGCCCTAGAGCTGGCAATCAAACAGGAGAGTTTACCCGGCATGATACAAGCATATGTTCACTGACAATGAGTGCAAATTGTATGTTGTGTGTGCCCTTCGAAAACCAATACATACTGAATGACTTATTGCTGTCCATAGCAGGTAATCTCACAATATAACTTCCAAACTATTTGAAACTAGAACAATTTAAAGTCTAGAAGAATTCACAATGGTCAGGTCCTGCCCAAATCAAATTAGCTGGTGCACTATTTGAATATTGATGCCATTTTACCTGTTGATACATTTGTTCATAATACAATATGCTTATTCAGTCATTTCCAATGAGGAAAATGTGTTAACCTAGCCTCTGGGTTTCTTGCTAAAGAATAGCCACTGCAGACCAATGACAGCCAACTAAGCACACACTGGTTAAATCAACGTTGATTCCACATCATTTCAATGAAATTACATTGAACCAACATGGAATAGACGTTGAATTGACATCTGTGCCCAGTGGGATGTCCTCTGACATTGACAAATTATGGGAAGGAGAAAAGAACCCCTCTAACAAAGCCCTCGAAGCATACCGCCATACCACCTTATAATAAAAAAACATCTTGTCCTCCCTAATGTTTCTCATTTTCACGTGCCAATGGTATTGTCACCCCTGGCCAAAGAGAGGCTTTTATTCTCTATTTTGGTTTGGCCAGGGTGTGACTAGGGTGGGCATTCTAGTTTCTTTATTTCTATGTTTTCTATTTCTTTGTGTTTGGCCGGGTGTGGTTCCCAATCAGAGGCAGCTGTCTATCGTTGTCTCTGATTGAGAACCATACTTAGGTAGCCCTTTTTTCCACCTGTCT
Source organism: Oncorhynchus tshawytscha (assembly GCF_018296145.1). Taxonomy (NCBI): domain Eukaryota; kingdom Metazoa; phylum Chordata; class Actinopteri; order Salmoniformes; family Salmonidae; genus Oncorhynchus; species Oncorhynchus tshawytscha. The sequence continues at coordinate 34,328,019 of NC_056458.1, forward strand.
TTGTGGGAAGTTGACTTTTGTTTAAGGCACATAGCAATTAGCGTCACGTTTTTTTTTTTTTGGTAGTGTTTATTGTTTTGTTCAGTGTCTTTTTTCCAAATAAAGAGAAAATGTACGCTCCACACGCTGCGCTTTGGTCCTCTACCTTTAACAGCTGTGACAGGTATTCTGTTGCCCAGCTAATATGCAAAACTTAAATGGGGGGGGGCCTGAGAATTTATGGTGGCGGTAAGCGGAAGCCACAGTGTCCGGAGTAATGAGTGAGAGCTTATCGTGAACACAGTAGGGGGAGAGCTATCAATAACACGCAGGAAAGGATTTCAAAGTAATCAAACACTTTATAGCCTACGAAACACCAAGGTTAACACTTTTAAACTCCATTCAGTAAGAAAAGGATCAGTTAGTGTAGAAACAAGACACGACTACTCCAGGCCCAATAAACGGGACTGAGACAACTATCCGTCTAATACACTGCGGAAATTAAAACATGTATTATACTGCTTCTGAAACAATGACTAGTATTGTCGATTAATGACTACTAGTTTAGCTTCATCCATGTGAACAGTGTTTTAGATTTAAACTGGAGAAATGAAAGAAGCAGGGTCCACTTTAATCCAAGTAACCAAATGACAAGCAGCGAGAGACTGAATGAAGCTTGACAGCCCCACAGTTGTTGAGTTCTGATGGAGGCTTTAAGACCGAGCCGATTAGCCAGCGAATCATATCAAAGCCAAACCTCTGCTGGCTCCCACTTCCTACTCCTCATGGAAATGATTGAAACGCCACGTCAGACGTGCAAAACCTGTGGCGTGTGTAGATGTGTGTGTGTGTGCGCGTGCCCTGTGACTTCGTGCCATGAGGACCTCGGCAAAGAAAATGCCCATGTTTTATTTATAATCTGTTCGCTACTGCGGCAGCATGAAGCAGTGGTGGAGCCAGCAACACAGTATCCTGCTATTCCCCTCATCTCCCTCTCCGCCTCTCCCATCCCTCGTTAATAAGAAGCCCGAGAGGGCTCTCTGACACGGGGCGGTAATTGCGCCAAGACTGTGGGGGCCAGGGGGACCTAGTTGGGGCCCTGACAGGACTAATGTGATGGATTCTGATTTAACCACATCCTCCTGGAAGATGCTACTACTCTGCACTGTAAACTCACCCACCTCCTTCGTTCCTCCTCCCTCCCTACTATCTCACCCCTCCCTCGCCTCCTCCTCCCCAGTTGTAGTGGCTCAGCTCTGGCTGGCAGTGAATCTGCTTAGCAAAGCTTTCACGTCTTGGGATTAGTTTTTTTTCCATCCCTCTATCTCTCCCTCAAGCCTCCCTCCCTCTCTCCCTCGTTTGTTCATGCTAGGGCTAAATCAGAGAGGGGATTCATTTTGTGCACATGGCTTGCCATGTTCTTGTCCCTTGTCTGTTTCATTTTTTTGTTACTCAAGATAAAATGCATCTTGTGTGTTTTTTTCCCAGATTGCCTCATCCTGCTGTCTCCCAAATCAGTGGCTGCAGAAAAAATACTGATCTGAGCCTTCTGGTTTCTATCAAGCTCTCAGAGGATGTGTGCAATGGTAGACACAAAGAACTAAGTTCATTATGTCTACCGCCTTGCTGCTACTGTTACTGTTTCAATAATTAGACAGAGAGATCTGAGAATGTGTGGCATTAGATTCTGCCTTGGTCAAATGGCACCCTATTCCCTATGTAGTGCATTACTTTTGACCAGAGTGCTATGGGACCAGGTCAAAAGTAGTATACTATGAAGGGAATAAGGTTACATTTGGGACGCAACCTCTCTACACTACAGTACATGAAGCAGAAACAGTGAAACAAAGCAGCTGATAATGAATGAAATGGCGCAGGTTGCCTCTGCTATTGCTATTTTTTGCTATTCCCCACGCGTTGGCCTTTCTATGACCCCGGCTCCTTTCAGCTGAACTCCTATCCTCATGGCTGCCTGACCCCTCTAACAAAGCCCTCGAAGCATACCACCAAGTCCGGTGAACACACAGAGGTCATGTTCCTCTTTGCTTATTAACCTCTGTTGTTGAGTGTGTTAAAAAAAGTGTCTTCAGTACCTGGGTGCTTGCTTCTTTGCAATTTGTGGCATTTTAGACCTATATAAATATATGCAGGGCTGAGAGAACTAAGTGTCGTTATACATTTTACCCAACCAGTTGAATTGTAATATCCAAATAATGAAGTCTCTTTCCCCTAAAACTTCTAGAGACTTTCCACAGGCTCCCTTCACCAAGTAAGGGGAGGTGAAACCACATAGGAGGTGACTTGACCCTTCAGGACTGGCCCTCTTCCTTCCTATTACTTAATTAATGTCCCTTGCTTCCACAATTGTTTTTTACTGCCTACTACAGTAATTGCCCCTTTTCATGAGATAGGAGTGGAGACGCCAGACAGACTCTTAGCATGATGTGCCATTACTTGGTGGCCTTTGTAGCCTTCTCTTAGCAGGTGAAATCATCATCGATCTAGTGAGAGAGAGAACCTTGTGTTGATAAGCATGGTTACAAATGACAATGGGGATTGAAGGTCCTTTGATGAAACTGGAGGCTAACCTATTGTCTTACATAAGAGATTTGAATTGAATAGTTGTGGCAAATGTTTCAATGGACCTATTCAACTGATATGAACATTATTATAGCATACCATATGTGATGTTTTTATTTATTTTACCTTTATTTAACCAGGCAAGTCAGTTAAGAACAAATTCTTATTTTCAATGACGGCCTAGGAACAGTGGGTTAACTGCCTGTTCAGGGGCAGAACGACAGATTTGTACCTTGTCAGCTCGGAGGTTTGAACTCACAACCTTCCGGTTACTAGTCCAACGCTCTAACCACTAGGCTACCCTGCCAACCCATGTCACGGGTTACTCACCATGGAGAGTGGGATGATAGCCTGAATGTCCTTCTGCACCACGGTCAACTCAGTCACCACCTTCTCCGAGTCCGGAGGTGGGTTCTGGCCCCGGTAGTCGATGTTCCAGTTGATCCTTCTGGTGACCGATTGGCTGGTGAAGTTCTCCATCTCAAAGTCCAGTTGCATCACCTCGATATTGGCCAGTTCATCCCTGTGGGGAATGGAATAATTGAGCAATTAAAGCATCAATAACAGCAATATGTTACCAAAAACACAGTAGGATCCAGCACCAAATCCAGCATTTTATTCATTTACAAGGGGCTTAATGGGGGTCAGGCTGCATTTGATCATTAAATATGCTAATGAGTAGACGATCGGAACAAGCAGCTGTTCTGTCATGTATTAGGTATTTTTGGAACAGTCAGCAATCAGGCTGCTGCTTGTGCGCATCTGTTGTTTTGGAATAACCAATGAGGTCCAGAAATATGCCATTCCTATCTGCTTTTAGGAGCTACCTGACCAGGCATGAGATCCAAACACACATGCTTGAGCATGTATTTTTAGGGTGTTTATCAAGAGAGATTAACATGAACAGACGATAGGGAGGCAGGTAGCCTAGCGATTAGAGCGTTGGTTCGCATACCAGAGCCGACAAGGTGAAAAATCTTTCCATTTACCCTTGAGCATGGCACATGACGCTAGTTTGCTCCAGGGGTACCGTGCAACTATAGCTGACCCTGTAAAACAATACATTTCACCATACCTACTCAGTGTGTGACAAAACATCATCTTATTTTTATTTGAAAATTGCAGTGCACCAACATCGTTCTAAAAATGTATAAATGAAGGAAGCATGTGAAGCCTTCACAACGTCAGCCTCAGGTGATTCATCACCTAAATGAATGTGACTGAACTCTGGAAAAAGTGAGTGTGACTGAACTCCAAAAGTGAGTTGAACTTCTTACAAGGTGACCAAAGAGTCTTTGATAAGCTAAGCTTTATAAAGACTTCACGGTCGAAACGTGACAGCTTTTTTATAAAAGAGCACCATGACATAGATTCCTAACCATTTGAGAAAAAACTGAATCCCCCCTGTCCTAGATTTTTGAAGTGTTGTCAGACGTGTTGTTACAATTTCTGATGCTTGCACCACACGATCTGTCATGTCAATGGTCCACACAACTTCAATCACACCCCTATTGTAATGTCATTGGCTAGTTGCTTCTCATTCTGACGGGTCCAGTGTAGTGAAACAGCTTATTTTTTCCTTCAAACGCTCCTCACGTGGGTAGTTAGAAATATTATGGTTTTATGGTCGTGGTCCTTTCTTGTGTGTTGTCTTTTGACTTTTTTTGCATCTATTTACCTATCCAGCTAGCCAAGCAACTCATTCCCACATCAATCTTTGGTAGAATATGTCTGTTTCCCACACGGACAAGCAGCCTACAGTAGATTTTCAATGTGATCATTTAGTACAAAACATCTGTGTTTCCCAAACTCGGTTCTGGGGACCCTTCCGGGATGCACATTTAGGTTTTTGCCCTAGCACTACACAGCTGAGTCAAATAACCAACTCATCATCAAGCACTGATTATTTGGGAAACCCTGCAATGCATCATCTGTACAAGATGTTACAACTGTCTCAATGGGATTTCAATGATCAGTCAATGAAACGGCAAAACCTGTTCATTACATTTCTATGGACATGGTACGCTATTCATTACATTTCTATGGACATGGTAAGCTTTTCATTACATTTCTATGGACATGGTAAGCTTTTCATTACATTTCTATGGACATGGTAAGCTTTTCATTACATTTATATGGACATGGTAAGCTTTTCATTACATTTCCATGGACATGGTACGCTTTTCATTACATTTCTATGGACATGGTAAGCTTTTCATTACATTTCTATGGACATGGTAAGCTGTTCATTACATTTCTATGGACATGGTAAGCTTTTCATTACATTTCTATGGACATGGTAAGCTTTTCATTACATTTCTATGGACATGGTAAGCTTTTCATTACATTTCTATGGACATGGTAAGCTTTTCATTACATTTCCATGGACATGGTAAGCTTTTCATTACATTTCTATGGACATGGTAAGCTTTTCATTACATTTCCATGGACATGGTACACTTTTCATTACATTTCTATGGACATGGTAAGCTTTTCATTACATTTCTATGGACATGGTAAGCTTTTCATTACATTTCTATGGACATGGTAAGCTGTTCATTACATTTCCATGGACATGGTAAGCTTTTCATTACATTTCTATGGACATGGTAAGCTTTTCATTACATTTCTATGGACATGGTAAGCTTTTCATTACATTTCTATGGACATGGTAAGCTTTTCATTACATTTCTATGGACATGGTAAGCTGTTCATTACATTTCTATGGACATGGTAAGCTTTTCATTACATTTCTATGGACATGGTAAGCTTTTCATTACATTTCTATGGACATGGTAAGCTTTTCATTACATTTCTATGGACATGGTAAGCTTTTCATTACATTTCTATGGACATGGTAAGCTATTCATTACATTTCCATGGACATGGTAAGCTTTTCATTACATTTCCATGGACATAGTAAGCTTTTCATTACATTTTCATGGACATGGTAAGCTTTTCATTACATTTCTATGGACATGGTAAGCTTTTCATTACATTTCCATGGACATGGTAAGCTTTTCATTACATTTCTATGGACATGGTAAGCTTTTCATTACATTTCTATGGACATGGTAAGCGTTTCATTACATTTCCATGGACATGGTAAGCTTTTCATTACATTTCCATGGACATGGTAAGCTTTTCATTACATTTCCATGGACATGGTAAGCTTTTCATTACATTTCCATGGACATGGTAAGCTTTTCATTACATTTCTATGGACATGGTAAGCTTTTCATTACATTTCCATGGACATGGTAAGCTTTTCATTACATTTCTATGGACATGGTAAGCTTTTCATTACATTTCTATGGACATGGTAAGCTTTTCATTACATTTCCATGGACATGGTAAGCTTTTCATTACATTTCCATGATCATTACCATAGCCCATACACAGTATGTACATACGTACCAGCCAGTTATGACTAGCACACATGCAGTAGAGTGGTCAAACATACACATAACATATGTGTACTCGCACATGTTAGTTTTACCTAGGCAAAGATGAACTTTCACCCCGTTTCATTCCATGCATTGTATATGTACTAAAACATTCATCCCCTTCTACTTATAAAGGACTTATCTTCTTCTAAGATGGTGTAAAATGATTGAATCAATTGTGGAATAAAGTACCAGCAGACCAGCATACTATATGTTTTATATACCACCATTACTATTGCTCCAAGCTGCGAAACCATCACATCTGAAAGACACATTCCGCATTGCACTTCGAAAGGGTTTCAGCAGTGTAGGCCTACAGTAGGTTCCCGGTTTACAAGACCATTACAGACACACTTGACCTGGATCTGAAATGAACCATGCTGCTATCTCCCCTAGGCAGAGAGAAAAGAAGTCTGCCATTCAAAGGGAAAATGCCAATGTCGTAGTGAAGACTGGGAGCCGAGTCCCTATCTCCAGTACTGCACTCACAAAGGGCCTTACTGGAAACAGCATGATGAGAGATGACAGCCTAAATGACTTCTGACTGTTTGTCTCAACATCACTCATGGAATATTCCTACTTATTTATCTATGACACTCCTTACAAAGCAGGTAGCTTGGCCAGACCCTCGACAACTAGCACTCAGAAAACCAGACACCCAAATCGCTCATGTGCTGAATAAGAGTTACACAGGGGTGGAAATGGAGTCAATGTGCTATTAGGATATGTTGTGTGGGTGACATGTCCTTTTCAAATGGAAGGCCTTGTGGGGTCAACAACGCCCTTTCTGTGCACCTTGGTTATCTTTACTAGCCCATGCTTACACGTTTACATAAGTAGGGCTTCCATGCTCAGATCAGGCCCCTGCTGAGCTGATTAGCAGGATAGTTTCATTGTGTCATTGGGTCAACTCCCTCAGAGGCGTAGCTAGTTATTTAACACAACACCACAGCAGGGTCCTATAGAACGTCAAGGGGAGGGATGCATTATTGAACAATATCTACCTGATCCCTCTCATTGATCACTGATGGGGTTGTGCTGGTGCTGTGTTTCCCAACTCCGGTCCTCGAGTACACCCAACTAGCTGTCAAGGCAGTTAACCCACTGTTCCTAGGCTGTCATAGAAAATAAGAATTTGTTCTTAACTGACTTTCCTAGTTAAATAAACGTAAAATAATAAAATATGGATCCCCATTAGCTGCTGCCAAGGCAGATTTCACAACACATTCAGTGTGTGACCGTGTGTGACCGCAGTGGGACCAGAAAGTTCCTCGACGTACACATCACTGACAATCTGAAATGGTCCACCCCACACAGATAGTGTGGTGAGGAAAACACAACAGCACCTCTTCAACCTCAGGAGGCTGAAGAAATTTGGCTTGGCCCCTAAGACGCTCAAAAACGTTTAAAGATGCACAATTAAGAGCATCCTGTTGGGCTGTATCACTGCCTGTTACGGCAACTGCACCACCCACAACCACAGAGCTATCCAGAGGGTGCTGCAGTCTGCCCAACGCATCACCCGGTGCACACTGCTTGCCCTCCAGGACACCTACAGCACCTGATGTCACAGAAAGGTCGCAAAAAGGATCATCAGCGACATCAACTACCCGAGCCACGGCCTGTTCACCCCGCTCTCATCCTGAAGGCAAAGTCAGTACAGGTGCATCAAAGCTGGGACCGAGAGAGTGAAAAACAGCTCCTATCTCAAGGCCTTCAGACTGTTAAATAGCCATTACTAGCCGGCTACCACTTGGTTACTCAACCCTGCACCGTAGAGGCTGCTGCCCTATGCACAGTTGAAGTCAGAAGTTTACATTCACCTTAGCCAAATACATTTAAACTCAGTTTTTCACAATTCCTGACATTTAATCCTAGTAAAAATTCTCTGTCAGTTAGGATCACCACTTTTATTTTAAGAATGTGAAATGTCAGAATAATAGTAGAGACAATTATTTATTTAAGCTTTTATTTATTTCATCACATTCCCAGTGGGTCAGAAGTTTACAAACACTCAATTAGTATTTGGTAGCATTGTCTTTAAATTGCTTAACTTGGGTCAAGTGTTTCGCGTAGCCTTCTACAAGCTTCCCACAATAAGTTGGGTGAATTTTGGTCCATTCCTTCTGACAGAGTTGGTGTAACTGAGTCAGGTTTGTAAGGACTCCTTGCTAGCACATGCTTTTTCAGTTCTGCCCACAAATGTTTGTTTTCTTTGTTGTCCTTTTACCACAACTTTGGAAGTATGCTTGGGGTCATTGTTCATTTGGAAGACCCATTTGTGACCAAGCTTTAACTTCGTGACTGATGTCTTGAGATGTTGCTTCAATATATCCACATCATTTTCCTACCTGATGATGCCATCTATTTTGTAAAGTGCACCAGTCCCTCCTGCTGCAAAGCACCTCCACAACATGATGCTGCCACTCCCATGCTTCACGGTTGGGATGGTGTTCTTCGGCTTGCAAGCCTTCCCTTTTTCCTCCAAACATAACGATGGTCGTTATGGCCAAACAATTCTATTTTTGTTTCATCAGACCAGAGGACATTTCTCCAAAAAGTACAATATTTTTCCCCATGTGCAGTTGCAAACCGTAGTCTGGCTTTTTTATGGCGGTTTTGGAAGAGTGGCTTCTTCCTTGCTGAGCAACCTTTCAGGTTATGTCGATATAGTACTCGTTTTACTGTGGATATAGATACTTTTGTACCTGTTTCCTGCAGCATTTTCACAAGATCCTTTGTTGTCGTTCTGGGATTGATTTGCACTTTTCGCAACAAAGTACGTTCATCTCTAGGAGACAGAACGTGTCTCCTTCCTGAGCGGTATGACGGCTGCGTGGTCCCATGGTGTTTATACTTGCGTACTATTGTTTGTACAGATGAACGTGGTACCTTCAGGTGTTTGGAAATTGCTCCCAAGGATGAACCAGACTTGTGGAGGTCTACAATTTGTTTATTGAGGTCTTGGCTGATATCTTTTGATATTCCCATGATATCAAAAAAAGAGGCACTGAGCTTGAAGGTAGGCCTTGAAATACATCCACAGGTACACTTCCAATTGACTCAAATTATGTCAATTAGCCTATAAAAAGTTTTTATAGCCATGACATCATTTTCTGGAATTTTCCAAGCTGTTTAAAGGCACAGTCAATTTAGTGACCCACTCGAATTCTGATACAGTGAATTATAAGTTAAATAATCCGTCTGTAAACAATTGTTGGAAAAATGACTTGTGTCATGCACAAAGTAGATGTCCTAACCGACTTGCCAAAACTAGTTTGTTAACCTTTTATAACTAGGGGGCGCTATTTTAATTTTTGGATGAAAAACGTTAGATATTTTGTCACGAAAAGATGCTCGACTATGCATATAATTAACAGCTTTGGAAAGAAAACACTCTGACGTTTCCAAAACTGCAAAGATATTGTCTGTGAGTGCCACAGAACTGATGTTACAGAAAAAAAAACTGATACAAATCCAATCAGGAAGTGCCGCATTTTTTGAAACCGCCTCATGGCAATGACTCAGCTTACGTTTTCCACGTTTTCCCCAAGGTGTCTGCAGCATTGTGACATATTTGTAGGCATATCATTGCAAGATTGACCTTAAGAGACTACATCTACCAGGTGGTCGCTTGGTGTCCTCCGTCGCAATTATTGCGTAATCTCCAGCTGCAGTATTTTTCCGTTTGCCTCTGATGAGAAACCAACTGCCACGAATGATTTATCATCAAATAGATATGTGAAAAACACCTTGAGGATTGATTCTAAACAACGTTTGCCATGTTTCTGTCGATATTATGGAGCTAATTTTGAAAAAGTTTGGCGTTGTAGTGACTGCATTTTCGGGTTTTTTTCTTAGCCAAACGTGATGAACAAAACGGAGCTATTTCTCCTACAGAAATAATCTTTTTGGAAAAAATGAACATTTGCTATCTAACTGAGAGTCTCGTCATTGAAAACATCCGAAGTTCTTCAAAGGTAAATGATTTTATTTGAATGTTTTTCTTGTTTTTGTGAAAATGTTGCCTGCTGAATGCTAGGCTTAATGCTATGCTAGGCTATCAATACTCTTACACAAATGCTTGTGTAGCTTTGGTTGAAAAGTATATTTTGAAAATCTGAGATGACAGTGTTGTTAACAAAAGGCTAAGCTTGTGTTTCATTATATTTATTTCATTTCATTTGCGATTTTCATGAATAGGAAATGTTGTGTTATGGTAATGAGCTTGAGGCTATGATTACGCTCCCGGATACGGGTTTGGAGTCGCAAGAAGTTAACAAGAAATGTGTGGAGTAGTTTAAAACTAGTTTTAATGACTCTAACCTAAGTATATGTAAACGTCCGACTTCAACTGTATATAGACATGGAATCACTGGTCACTTTAATAATGTTTACATACTGTTTTATTCATTTCATATCTTTCAACAATTACACTTCACCCCATACACCAGGAATATTCAGCTACCAAACCTGGGGTTAAATTCTTCAAATAGCCTACAGTTCAAAAGCTTTCCATTTCTTCCAGTAAGAGTTTGCACAGATATAACATATACCTATAGATTAGCCTTAGAAGAAGAGAATGAGATGTGCCATGGAAAATAAATTATTGCCGTAAAGCTTTCTAGACGGAGAGAATGCCTCTCCAAAATTGTTCCTTTGAATCAATAGTTACAATTATAAGTTAAGAGCAACATCCTTGAGAGAATGCCAACTCGACCCAGTTAATTGCTTTATCAGTTGTTTACATTTTTTTAGCCGGCAATCAATTTCAATCAAATCTGATTTTCCTGTCGTCTCCACAGGGACATGGGAGGACACTGCATTTACAAAATGAATATTGCCATGATTAGGAAGCCATTGGAAAAAATTGATTTCTAGTACAATGCATAGTGAGAGGTGAGAGAGGATCAAGACAACAATAAAGTGCTAAGCAGTGCTAAAGCTGGATGTAAATGTGCCTGCGCTTAGAGTAAATTCTGGCGTGGGGGATTCTGGCATCTTCTCGGTAAGCCATGCTGGTGCTAAAAGGTGAAGTATAGTCTCCCAGTGTCTGGTGGAAAGCAGACTGAACCAGGTTTTCCTCTACGATTTTGCCTGTGCGTATTTCCATTCTGTTTCTCTTATATCCTGAAAAACTCACCAGTTTTTAACGATTTCAAGCATACCAATAACATGATACAGCCATCACTATGCTTGAAAATATTGAGAGTGGTACTCAGTAATGTGTTGTATTGGATTTGCCCCAGGACGGAAAGTTAATTGCTTTGCCACATGTTTTGCATTATTAATTTAGTGCCATGTTGCAAACAGGATGCGTGTTTTGGAATATTTGTATTCTGTACAGGCTTCTTTCTTTTCACCCTGTCAATTAGGTTAGTATTGTGGAGTAACTACAATGTTGTTGATCCCTTCTCAGTTTTCTCCCATCACAGCCATTAAACTGACTGTTTTAAAGTCACCATTAGTCTCATGGTGAAATCACTGAGCGGTTTCCTTCCTCTCCGGCAACAGAAGGACAGACGCCTGTAGCCTGTAGTGACCAAGTGTATTGATATACCACCCAAAATGTAATTAATACATTTTCTATGCTCAAAGGGATATTCAATGTCTGCTTTTTATTTTGTTAACCATCCTACCAACAGGTGCCCTTCTTTGAGAGGCATAGTAAAACAACTCGTCTTTGTGGTTGAAATTCACTGCTGTGTGGGGTGCAGAGATGAGGTAACATTCAAAAATCATGTTAAACACTATTCCACTATTCCAACATTATTCCACACAACTTATTATGTGACTTGTTAAGAATATTTGTACTCCTGAACTTATTTAGGCTTGCCACAACAAAGGGGTTGAATACTTAATGACCAAAGACATTTCAGCTTTTAATTTTTCTATGAATTTGTACACATATCGAGAAACATAATTCCACTTTTACATTATGGGATATTGTGCATGGGCCAGTGACAAAAATCTAAATGTAATCTATTTTAAATTCAGGCTGTAACACAACAACAAAAAGGAAAAAGTCAAAGGGTGTGAATACTTTCTTAAAATACTTTCTTAATACTTAAACATTAAAGTGACCAGTGTTCAATGACTATGTACATAGGGCAGTAGTCTCTAAGGTGCAGGGTAGAGTACCAGGTGGTAGAAGGCTAGGTAACAGTGATTAAGGTTCAGGGCAGGGTACTGGGTGCAGGGTACTGGGCAGAGGCCGGATATTGGTGACTATTTAACAGTCTGATGGCCTGGAGATAGAAGCAGTTTTTCAGTTTCTCGGTCCCAGCTTTGATGCACCTGCACTGTCTCCGTCTTGTAGATGGTAGTGGGGTGAACAGGCTGTGGCTTGGGTGGCTGAGGTCCTTGATAATTTTCTTGGCCTTCCTGTGACACCAGGTGCTGTAGATGTCCTGTAGATGTCCTAGTGATGTGCTAAAAAAGGGGAGGCCAAAATTCTGATGAACATTTTCTTGTTTGCTTAAGGCTCTATACAGCTCGTTGAGTGGGATCTTAGTGCCAGCATCGGTTTGTGGTGGTATATTGACAGCTATGAAAAAATATAAATGAAAACTCTCTTGGTAAATAGTGTTGTCAAATGAAATAAAATATGATTGGTCACATGCGCCAAATATAACAGGTGTAGACTTTACAGTGACAAGCTTACTTACAGTGCCTTCAGAAAATATTCACACTCCTCGACTTTTTCCACATTTTGTTGTGTTACAGCCTGAATATCAAATGGATTAAATTGAGATTTTGGGTCACTGGCCTACACGCAATACCCCATAATGTTAAAGTGGAATTATCTTTTTAGACATTTTTACAAATGAATAAAAAATGAAAACCTGAAATGTCTCGAGTCAATAAGTATTCAACCCCTTTGTTATGGCAAGCCTAAATAAGTTTAGGAGTAAAAATGTGCTTAACAAGTAACATAATAAGTTGCATTGACTCACTCTGTATGTAATAATAGTGTTTAACATGATTTTTTAATGACTACCTCTTCTCTGTACCTCACACATACAATTATCTGTAAGTCGAGCAGTGAATTTCAAACACAGGGAGGTTTTACAATGCCTCGCAAATAAGGGCACCAATTGGTAGATCGATAACACATTTAAAAAGCACACACTGAATATCCATTTGAGCAATGTGAAGTTATTGATAAGACTTTGAGTGGCCAATACACCCAGTCACTAACTCAGTTGCCAGAGAGGAAGGAAACCGCTCAGGGATTCCACCATGAGGCCAATGGTGACTTTAATACAGTTACAGAGTTTAATTGCTGTGATAGGAGAAAACTGAGGATGAATCAATAACATTGTAGTTACTCCACAATACTAACCTAAATGACAAAGTGAAAAAAAGGAAGCATGTACAGAATAAAAATATTCCAGAACATGCATTCTGTTTGCAATATGGCACTAAAGTAAAACAGCAAAAAAATGTGACCAAAAAATGTACTTTATGTCCTTAATACAAAGCGTTATGTTTGGGGCAAATCCAACACAACACATCACTGAGTGCCACTCTTTATATTTTCAAGCATGGTGGTGCCCGCATCATATTAAGGGTATGCCTGTCACTGGCAAGGCCTGGGGAGTTTTTTTTCTGATTAAAAAAAACATCATAGAGCTAAGCACAGGCAAAATCCTAGAGGAAAACGTGGTTCAGTCTGCTTTCCAACAGACACCGGGAGAGAAATTCACCTGTCAGCAGGACAATAAACTAAAACACAAGGACAAAGTTGCTTACCAAGATGCCATTGAATGTTCCTGAGTGGCCTAGTTACAGTTTTGACTTAAATCGGCTTGTAAAACTAAGTAAATGAGATATTCCTGCATTCCATTTTCAATAAATGTTTATTTCATTTTTTTAATACATTTTGATTAAGTCAAGGGGTATAAATACTTTCTGAAGGCACTGTATGAGCCAATTCCCAACAATGCAGAGTTCAAAAGTGAGAAAAATATTTGCTTAATAAAAAAATAAATAGTAACACAAAAACAAAAGTCAACAGCTTATCATGGGGTATTCTAGCTTAGGTGAGAAGAACCTCTTGACTTCTATTAGAGATCGTGCACCAGCAGTTGTTAACAAAGAGACACACGCCTTCTCCCTTTAGCTTACCCGACGCTGCCGTTCTGTCCTGCAGATGCATAGAAAAAACATCTAGATGTATTTTATCCATGTCCATGTTCAGCCACAACTCTGTGAAACATAGGATATTAGGTCCCGTGTGGCTCAGTTGGTAGAGCATGGCGCTTGCAATGCTAGGGTTTTGGATTCGATACGAAACAGACCAGTACGAAAAAGTATGAAAAATGTATGCAGTTACTACTACTGTAAGTCGCTTTGGATATGAGTGTCTGCTGAATTACAGTGTTTCAGGTGCCATTGATAGGACAGTCTCGAACGGAGCTCATCCAGTTTGTTCTCCAGAGATTGTACGATCGCCAATAGAACGGGCAGTAGCTGCGGTTTATGTACTCGCCAAAGCAGTTTCGTCAGGATGCCCACACATCGCCTCTCTTACGCCGCCTTTTTCTTTTCCGGGGTGAGCAGTATGTCCTGCGCCTCCGACTTGTTGAAGTAGAAATCTTCATCCAAATTGAGGTTAGTGATCTTTGTTCTGATGTCCATAAGCTCTTTTCAGTCACAGGAAATGATGGCAGAAACATTAAGTACAAAAAGAGAAAGAAGAAATGTAGCCAAATTGGTCAGGAGCTTGTAAAACGGCTGAAGGAGAATGGCCTACTACTGTTGTCGTCAGCAAACTTGATGATTGAGTTGTGTTCAAAAAGAATGTTCAGGCAAGCATTAAAAAAATGATTTCTACTTTGATGAGCTCAGCGGTAAGATGCATAACTACATTTGAAAAAAATACATAGCTGCTTGTGACGAGTGAGATACTGGTGTGCACCAATCATAAGTACATGAAGAACGTGAGTATGTCGGTGGTATTAACCACCAGCTCCTCAAATAACTTTTTCACATTAACATGTTACATATTCTTTACATTAAGATGAACACTTAATAATAATAATTGCATGTTGTCATAACAACTCCGAAGTCCTTGACAACACAGAGAATCACATGGTGGACATTAAAAGCATTGACTATTCTTAGTTCCTTGTATAAAGTACATGTTACCAAGCTATTGAAGAAAGTAATGTTTTCATCTAGCAGGAAATGCAAAATGCTCCCAAGTGCTGCGTTCGCCCAGAAAATTGATCACGCTTCATGATTGAAGATGACAATATAATCTATTATAGGCCTAGATTTTTTGCTAAACCATGTCGAATGAAGGCTTTAAACCTATTAGGCTTAATGTGGTAACACAAAACTACTGGGACCCTGTTTGGCATGGATCTACACATACTACTTTTGTGGACAGATTTATAAAGCAGCCCAGCATGGTCCATTATCTAAAATATATACCTAAGTCGGCACAAAAAGGCAAAACTATATCACAGTTAAATATGCCTTCAAAAAAGGTCCCGCCATTAATGTTATCTCACTTAGCTGGGTGAAGTGGGCCTGAAATACTGTAGTTTGAGAATTCACTAATCTTTAATGCTTTTTATCAGCTAGAAGGCTAAATCAAAGGAGAAAAGGAAACGGCAGGCTATTTATTCCTGGAGACTGTTATATGGCTCTAAAATGTAGGCAAAACTCATTAGTAACATATGAACTCTGCCCAAAATACCTTCATGACTTTTGACTGGGCCTCTGACAAAAGTCGGGATGACACAATGTGTCTATATCGTAGCTTGACCCCCTGCTGGACTGGATTTCCAACATGGTGACAGGATGGCAAAGATGACTTGACACGGTCCACTAAATATAGCGAGAAAGCCAGACACTAAGTGCCCTATTGAGAGAGAACAAAGAAAGACTGGCTGATCTTTTATTCAGGTAATGTCACTGTTTGTCTCACTCTCCACCCCCCCCCCAGACCCACTTGGCCAGTTTCTTTTTTCCCCACAGTCCGTGGAAACGATGGGCGGTGGTAATACTAGGATCTGCACTGGCTAAATAGCTCCGGAGGTTTAGGATAAGCAGCCCGAACTCTTAATGCCTTCTTTGTTAATGAGTTGAGTGTATTAGTGATTTATGTTAGCTAATTCCATGCTTCGCCCGCCCCGAGGTATTGCGGTATCACAGGCTAAGAAGCTAGCTACCTCCCTTCATCCTCAGCTGCACCTGATTCCACTGTTACTGCCTTCATTCAAAATGGAGGACCTGTTTTAGGACTGATGAGAGTAATGGTATGATCCATTATCCAATGTATTGGGCATGCATTCTAAGATGAAGCCTAGTATGGATATTGGAACGTAGCCCGAGTCCTGTGATGTGCCTGTATATAATCATGGGTACCCTTGCCCAGTGACAGGCATAGGTAGTGCTGCCATTTTTGCCAATAACATCTCCATGGCACTGCAATGCAGCAACATACAAAGTATTCACACTCCTTGACTTTTTCCACATTTTTCTGTGTTACAGCTTGCATTTAAAATGGATTAAATGTAGTTTTTTTTGTCACTGGCCTACACACAATACCCAATAATGTCAAAGTGGATTTACATTTTTAATTTAATTTAATATTTATTAATGAAAAATTACATCTGAAATGTATTGAGTCAATAAGTATTCGACCCCTTTGTTATGGCCTAAATAAGTTCAGGACTAAAACTGTGCTTAACAAGTCACATAATAAGTTGCATGGACTCACTCTGTGTGCAGAAATAGTGTTTAACTAGATTTTTGAATAATTACAGTATCTCTGTACCCCACACAAACATAAGGTCCCTCAGTCGAGCAGTGAATTCAACCACAAAGCCCAGGGAGCTTTTCCAATGCCTCGCAAAGAAGGGCACCTATTGGTAGATGGGTATCAATTTAAAAAATCAGAGATTGAATATCCCTTTGAGCATGGTGAAGTTATTAATAATACTTTGGATGGTGTATCAATACACCCAGTCACTACAAAGATACAGGCATCCTTCCTAACTCTGTTGCCGGAGAGGAAGGAAACCGCTCAGGGATTTCACCATGAGGCCAATGGTGACCATAAAACAGTGTAATGGCTGTGATGGGAGAAACCTGAGGATGGATCAACAACATTGTAGTTACTCTACAACACTAACCTAATTGATAGAGTGAAAAGAAGGAAGCCTGGTGTTTTTTGCAACAAGGCACTAAAGTAATGCTGCAAAAAATGTGGCAAAGTAATACATTTTTTGTTCTGAATACAAAGTGTTATGTTTGAGGCAAATCCAATACAACATATTACTGAGTACCACTCTCCATATTTTCAAGCATAGTGGTGGCTGCATCGTATTATGGGTATGCTTGACAGGTTTTCAGAATAAAAAAATACATGGAATGGAGCTAAGCAAGGTTAAAAAAAATTGTCCTGAACCAGGTTTTTCTCTAGGATTTTGCCTGTGCTTATTTACACAGGCAAAATCCCAGAGAACAACCTGGTTCAGTCTGCTCTCCACCAGACACTGGGAGATTAATTCACTTTTCAGCAGGACAATAACCTAAAACACAAGGCCAAATCTACACTGGAGTTGCTTACCAAGAAGACAGTGAATTTTCCTGAGTGGCAGCGCTCCAGTTTTGACTTAAATCTACTTGAAGATATACGGCAAGACCTGAAAATGGTTGTCTACCAATGATCAACAACCAATTTGACAGAGTTTGAAGAATTTTGAAAAGAATAACGGGCAAATGTTACACAATCCAGGTGTGGAAAGCTCTTACCCAGAAAGACTCCCAGCTGTAACCACTGCCAAAAGAGCTTCTATAAAGTATTGATTCAGGGTTGTGAATACTTATATAAATGAGATATTTCTGTATTTCATAAGCAAACATTTTCAAACATTTCTAAAAACATATATTCACTTTGTCATTATGGGGTATTGTGTGTAGACGGGTGAGAATTGTTTTGATTTCATCCATTTTGAATTCAGACTGTAACACAAGAAAATGTGGAATAAGTCAAGGGGTATGAATAGTTTCTGAAGGAACTGTATAAAAGTTAAACTGTACATATCACTTTGCCATTTTTCTATTGGTTTTCCCTACACATAAAATGGATATATCACTTAAGTTGATCCTCAAGCTGTAAAAAGCACACATTTCAAAACTACAGTTTAATGTAGTTGTCCTCCAAACATATCAGCCAAGCAGGGAGAAATGTTTAAATCATCATCATATTTATTTTATTTTACTTAACCAGGCAGGTCAGTTAATTAAGAACACATTCTTATTTACAATGACCGACTACCCCGGCCATGATGACACTATTGCAGCCAAGGAGATGTTTTGAGGAAGTCTCAATTCGTCTTTGACCGAACAAACCATCCTAAAGTTAACAATGTGCTGGGCACAACAGCCTCACTCTGTAGTGTTTGGGTGGATGTTGTATGTTGTGTGTTTAGGCCTTAGGCTGTTGACTTACCCGGCTTGCACTCCTTTATTTTTGTTCACGTCGATGGTGGTGATGGAATGCTTCGCCCCAGACTGTACCTCCCAGTCCACAGTCCACTGGGAATTCTTTGACTTGGTTTGCAGAAGATTCACCCCTTTCTTTGCCTTGACCCTGCAATCGAGAGATAAAATGAATGAATCAACTGTATGAACAGCCCATGATTTATCTGTGAGGTCAGAGGCTGTCGGTGTGTTTGTATACTGTAGTTCCCTCATGTGCACAGCACTGTATTACATCGGGGCAAATGCAATTTTGAAAGATCAATCAATGACAGTTTATGTAGTTGGACAATGTGGTGATAAACTGACTCTAAAGACAAAGACTATCGCACTGGAATTTTGAAATCATGGATAAATGTCTGAATAATGCTTGAATAACGATTGAGATTATTTCTCAACCAGCCAACTGTATTTTAAGCATCAGGCAAAAACTAAAAACCCACTCCATATTCTTTGGTTCCATAATATTTTGAGAAAGCTTGAATATTGTGCTGTAGTAGTGTTTTTAAGACTATGATCCATTTCAGTGACTCCGATTAATTTCCCCACACAAATGAGAGGGTATAAGGTATCACCCTGGTGTGGCCCATGTGAATTTAGCTCGCCATTGCGTTCGCACAAAACCGATTAATGAGTGAGCATAGAGAATCAGAAAGGTACAGCTGTGACTAGTAATACGCACCAATTCTGTAAGACTCTAGCCATCTTTGCAGCACTGATAAGAGGCAAATGGAGGAGCTTGTGTGAACTACTTCGACTAAGACACTACTATTATTTATTCATTCCACACAGATGCCTTCTGCCATGGCAACTTCTATTAAGCGCTGCGCTGGAATGGCTGACTGCTAAACAGGAGCGGTTAGCTCTAAATGCTCCTCATCCTTCAAGGCCATATAGCTAATTCATACACTGGGGTCTAAAATGTCACTGGACATTTTCAGTGCAAACATTTATGCTCTGAAAGAGCGATTAAGAAATGACTTCTCTTCAACCCTCGATGTGGTTTAATTAATTGTTTCTTGTAACCTGTGGAGAATAATTTAGTTTTGCACAAATAGCTAATGTGGATTGGTGCATAGCCTTTCATCCACCTAGTCTTCCGGAAATTGCTCAGATTGTCAAAGACTGTGGTTAACACCTTCAAACACTATATTCCGGTGATGGCTCTTCGCAACGGAAGGCAACTGTATTGATTGACAGGAGCTCCTTGCCTCTGGATCATGAACAGCAATCTCAACAATGATCTTGAGCACTCTGATATTTATCTTGTTTATCACTCTAAGTACAGCTTTGAGGTTCGGCAGCCAGCACAGAGCCATGCAGATGAGGAGCTGGAAGGAAGGAGAAGGAAGCAAACCTGGCTGGCAGGGAGATGTTCTTTAGTGGGGCAGGCTGGGGAAATTAGAATGATCGAGCCAAGGAGTTAGAGGGGATCGCAAATCAAAACCTTGCAACTGCCAATGTTCACATCTGATACAGAATTTACTCATGTCCTGCACAAGGAAATTATTGTTGTATTGCGGTGGCAGATACAGATGGGAACCAAAACATGTGTTTTGCAACAGCCTGACAGTTACTAATTAACATAACATGATGATGTGTAGTTAAGGCCTGTCAAAACAGCAAACTCCCACCCATTGCGCAATTGGGGAGGTTGAGAGTCAGCAGTATGCCTGACAGGTTATTCTGCGACCTAGACCTCGGAATTCTGACCTTATTTCTTCAGGCACGGGTAACCATATTCAAAGGCTGGCCAAACGCTTTAAAAGGGTGACAACAAATGTATTAATGGGGTGAATCTTTCTGCCGGATTAACCCCCAACCGATTTTCAAACGCTCCCTTCCTTTGCCTTTAAACCGCTCTCTCTGCACTCACCTGATAAAGCAGCGGCAGCACCACTTTGAGGATCGGGCCATGACCAATAGAGGAGGCTGCAGCGCCCTGTTTTTCAACAAGGCTTTGGTTTACTCTTTATCTCCAGCTATACGCAACTGCCCGCCGTGTAAAAAAAACACTTTTATTGATGATGTGGCACATTCCTATTTTTCAAATGTTAAATCTCTGAAGGTGCAAGGCAAGATAGGAATCTGGTTGCAGTTATCGCAAGAATCTTTCCCTGGGAAATAAATCTGTTTGGAATAATTATGTACACCTGGAGCGTGCCCTTTCCAAACAGTATAACCACAAACAGAGTTGGATTGGTTTGGTTCAGATGAAAGAAGACGGCTCTAAAGTTCTAGTCCAGCTCAACGTGTCACCTTCAGTACCAAGCTATGATGAACAAACCAACTCCTGTTAAATAAGACAGAACACATTGGGTCAATGCTGGTCAATGTTGTTAAGGAGTCAACACCAAGACCCGGTTGTTGTGGTTTCAACTTATTTGAATCAATGAATAATAGTCAGTATTAATCCTAGTATGGTAACATGGCTATTATGTTTATTCTTCACACGTACACCAGTCAAATTACAGAAAAGAGCTTGGCTTTAACTGGAAACTAAAATATGAATAGAAACAGTTGTTTGTGCTTTAAGTCTAGCATCTATCCAACCATATTAGCCTCTTCCCTCACTCTGCTTCCTTTTCCAGGCTCTCCCAGACACAACTCCCCTAGCTCTGCTTAACTGTTAAAGCAATGCCTGTGTGAAATGACCAAGCATTCACAACAAACCCTTTGCTTAGAGAATGCCAACCATTCACAGATTGCAATTCAATTTTTTGGAAGTCGCTAGCGGTAGTATGTTGCGGTGGGGAGTGCCAAAAAACAAACATTTGACCATGGTGGCGGTGACAACAGCTCACAGATGAAGTGCAGTGCCACTGTTGGGCGGCCTAAACTCTAATGGATAGGAAGCCTTGGCGTTCGTAACCTCGACAGACTTCGGTGCACAAATGCATGCAGAAAAGTAAATAAAAAGGAACTAAAATGTCAGCACTAGAATGTCTCAAAAGCACTCCCTTTTGAATTGCTGCAAAAACAGGGCATCTCCGACAGCTAAATTTGGCCAGCGAAGCCTTTTTCCATTGAAGCTCCATTAGTTTGAGGGGGCACTTTACAGACAACTTCTCCACTTGGAGTTCTGCAGTCACAACAAATTCCCATTCCATGACAGTATATTATTTATCTATCAATGTATGCTTGTCCTTGGCCCTGTGCTTGACGCAGTGCCCGTTTTATGTGACATGTGATTCAATCATGCACTTGGCTGTGTGTGATATAACAGCTTGACATGTATGATATGTTTATACAAGCTTGAGAAACATTATTGTTTGATTCCAGCACTTTGCATCCTTGAAGTAGCAGCTTGATGTAATGTGAGGCCAAAAAAAAACAATTTATTCCGATGCCACTCCATAAGCCTTCAATTGCACTGACAAAGCTATTATTTCAAAAATGTCACGACAACAATGGATTATGCTTACAAGGTGTGCTGCAAGCGACTGCTGTAGAAAATAGCACACAAGAGTATTAAATACGGCACCAGTCAACAGGGGTTCATTGAGGGTCCACAAGTCATTCCTAAGTAGTTATTTATTGAATTGCAGTATTGTAATCTTAGATATTGTGTATGCCAGACCTTGAGATTCACTGTTCGGCAACAAAGAGAGAGAGAGAAATAGCTTCGTTTTGCATCACCTTGCTGGAGAAGCACATGCCAGCTGCTCATTATTGTGGAAATATGAGAGGGACGTCAATACGAGGACATGTAAACCTCGTCAGCCTCCATCTCTAGCCATGTGGACATTCTGCCATAATTGGCAGCGGGAAGCAATCAGGACAGATGTTCGCTTTGCAACGAGACGCCCGGCACCACAAAAAGATCTGATGCATTCGTCACACTGCTGATGCTCGTCTGACGGTAAACCGAGTGGCCAGCCCAGATGAAGGGCCAGCCACCACGGGTCGGGAATGATGAGCATCTTCAGTAATCTCTCGCAAAAACAAAAGACATGGGTATGGGACGTGAACAGCGAGGGATGACCCGACAGTCGGGATTTACACTAATCTGACAAATCATCTAAGGAGAAAAGAGAAGGCACAGAGGCACAGAGAATAGCTGTATTATACTTATTTTGAGTGGGGCATTTAAAAAATATATATTTAACCTTTATATAACTAGGCAAGTCAGTTATGAACAAATTCTTATTTACAATGATGGCCTATACCGGCCAAACCCGGACGACGCTGGGTCAATTGTGTGCCGCTCTTTGGGATTTCCAATCACGGCCGGTGGTGATGCAGCCTGGAATCGAACCAGGGTCTGTAGTGACACTTCTAGCACAGAGATACAGCGCCATAGACCGCTGCGCCACACAGGAGCTCAGTGCTCCATTTAGGAGCACTTCTGGAAAATGCAGAGCAGAAACTTAGAACTGTTGATCAGATTGGGCTACATTTTCTTGTGCTTAATTTGTATTCTCCTAAACAGCGAGCCGAAAAATAGAAAAATGCAGTTTTGACAGGCGCAGAAAAGGGTAACCAGGGCACTACAGTGCGACCATTTTACTTGCATAATCACCTAATTATTTTGCTGTGCCACCTGGAATTTTTATTTAGTAGCACCAGTGAGCCTATAAAAATAAAATATTATAGCTTGAATATCTCAAATATATATTTTTTGTGATCTTCCATTTCGTTGAATTGTTCTCCTAAACACGTGGTCCTTGTAATAAAGGTCAGTGTAGAGCCCCTGGTGACAGCAGCATTTGTGTTCCTAATCCATTGATCTCAGAATGGAAAACAACTCTGAAGTTATCCTGATTATTTGAGGAGATAAAAGGGTCAAGGTTAAATAGCTTCACACAGACCAAACAGACCCAAAGAAAAAGTTGAAAACTGACTACTTAAAACAAAACACAATTGCAGGATTCAAAACAGAGGCTGCAGGCCTCTGAGGGAGGAGGGTTCCTGTCTTATCTTTAAGTGGGGTGGTGGGCTGACGTGTAG
Source organism: Oncorhynchus tshawytscha (assembly GCF_018296145.1). Taxonomy (NCBI): domain Eukaryota; kingdom Metazoa; phylum Chordata; class Actinopteri; order Salmoniformes; family Salmonidae; genus Oncorhynchus; species Oncorhynchus tshawytscha. Next base: position 34,351,475 of record NC_056458.1, read on the forward strand.
AGTGGAGACTCCCTTTTCTGTGCCCTGATGCCACTGATGTAGACGCAGCTATCTGCACACACAAACACACACACACACACACACACACACACACACGTACCCACACACACACACACACGTAGCCACACACACACATAGGTGCACACACACGTGATCACGCACACACACAAACCACAGGCGCACACTGATGCACAAACACACTGCAGAGCGATGGCGGTGGCTGTCCTCCTGGAACACAATTATTCTAAGTAGTTTTTCCATCAGCCGGAGCCATGAGTAGAAGACCCTCGGGTGAGCCATAACCTTTCTGCGGAGGCAATCGGGAAAAAAGACGCTCTCCAATTTATTTGATAAGGCGAGTAGAACTCAGCGATGCCAACAGACACGGAGAACAAGAAAATCAGGGCCTTTCTGAAACCAAGTTGCTGACATTTTCAGAGTTCACATCACTATGCATACATAATTATATTTTATTTTGTGTTAAAAATTGCCCATTCCAAATGAGAACTAAGAAAAGTTGAGAATTCCTATGGTGTGCGGTGCTGTTTACCAGCAGGTACATCTATCAATAGTCAAACAAAGGCTACTAGGCATTGGATGATAACAGACACTGACAAACCATGTATCCCACTAAGCAAAGGAGACAAACAGTGATACAGAAGACTTGTCATGGCAAGAAAACAGAAATACTGGAGAGAGAGAGAGAGAGAGAAAAAAGAAAGCTAGGCGTTTGTGCATAAATAAATGCTGCCAGGACAAAAGCAGGTTGTCACAATGTGATTGGATACTGGATGACTGAGGAATACTGATACACTTGAAGATGTAAAATGATTTAGGGGGGGGGGATTATATTATTGTTATGCGGCTCAGAGAGCTTATCCATCCGTCTTGATGCGCGGCCTCGTCTCTCGGCCCCTGTCGCCGACAGAACAGAAATACTGACGCCATATATTCATTTGATGGAGAGATAAATGTCATGTCCAGCACTTCTAAAGATCAACGAAATATCAGATTCTATCCAATGCTCATTGAATGTCATAAAATACAGGAGACCTGGGATGGACTGACGGAGTGAGGAAACAAGAGGAAAAAAGGTGTAATATCTTGATTTGGGTCAGTTGTTTTGGGAAGGCCCCACACATTCTTAAAGTGTATAAAAATGAAAGGAGAAAAACAACTCCCACCAATTGATTGAACGATTACACAAGACAATAACAGTGAGGATCGGCGAGCACGCTTCTCAACCCGAACCCAGAGCTTCTTAAGAGTGATGCCACATGCTGTCGTTGCTGCTGTGAGTGGACCAGTTCTGTTCTCCAATGGAACCCTCTCTTCATCCATTCCTCTAACTCTCATTATGTTCACATTGTTCTCTGTCAACCATACCTCCCCTCCCTATTTCCCTGCATGACTCCCTACCTCCTTCACCCCCTCTTTTTTCCCCTCTCCCTCTGGCTCCCCCCTCGTTCTGCACCTATCCTCTTAAATAAATCACTTCCAACACGCAGCTGTTCAATTAAACTTTCACTAGATATTGCTGGCGTCTTGTCAGTCTAATCAGGGGCTCTGTAGGAATAGGTAATTCAACTCACTAACCTGCTACACCAGGTGCCCTGATACACCATCATGTAGTGTTAATGGCCTGTATTGACCAGCGCCTATAAAGATAATGGTATTTTCATAACCCGCCGGCGGAATGGAAAGCCATCTTCCTTATAGACAGTAAATGGAGAAGACAGCTACTGATGCACTCTCACTGGCGCTAACCTCCTTTATCGCCCTGCAACCCAATCTTTCAGAATCCTAGTTCTACCGTATGGTTGTTGAGGAAATGCAATACCATGAAGTGGCCACCAGGTGGCCCTCACCTCACCAGGAGGACGGGGGATACTGAAGCGGGGCCATGATAGGCATACTAGGTGGGGGCCTGGTGGTCTTCACATGATAAGATATGCAACCATTTTGAGCTGGATTCAAAAGGACAATCAGTAGTTTGTCAGATACCCTATCTGGACTGTGTCACCTGGAGAGGCATGCTACCACTACTCCCCACGACCTCCACTTCCCCACCAGGTGGAAACGTGCCTTTTTTTAATAAACTCCGACCTGTCCTCACGGCAACCTTGACTTCATTTATTTTCCCAGGCTGTTGTTAAATCACTCTGCTTCAGCTCCCTCCATCCGCTCCCCTCCTTACCCTTCCTCCCTCACTTTTTCCCATTCATTTGCTTTCCCTTTTCTGTCTCCTCACCCCCACCACTCTAATGACCTTGCTTGCCAAATGATCCAAATGACTGTGCCTTGAGTTAAACGCTGATTAGGAGGGAGCCCTATGCGGAGTTGGAGGAGGAGAACTAAAGCGTAGGGGGATACAGCTGCCTGCATATTGGTTTGTTAGTCCCCCTGGCTAGTGATTACACGCACACAATGAATTTGGACAGTGGTTGGCCACGACAGTCATTTTTGCAATCAAAATCAACACAATCCGACTGCCTCAAATGAGGTCTCCTAACTACAATCAAGACGAGCTAGGTTCTGGGTTTCAAAGCCAATATTGGATCTAGACTACCCACCTCCCGTCCAATGCATCATACCAACTTAATTTTCGAAAACGATGGGAGGATGGTTTTAAAAGTGGGAGCGGCTAAGCCAAATGAAGCGGAATGCAGAGCCAGCATGGTTTATCGTAGTTGTAACTGACCGTGATAACTGGCCATCAAACTGTAAAACATCAAGCAAGCACAAAACTGCGCTTTATGCCGTGCTTTGACTCTTTTGATTATGTACGTTTGTGCACGGGCCACGCCTTTGACGGGGGAGACAATGACAATCTAGACCGCTGAGCTGGGAGAGTGCCGTAACTTGTCGCCGTGACAATTTGCAATCCATGTTCCATCAAGGGCTCAGACCAGATTATGAGGCATCGTGGCTGATGAGGCAATATTTACTTTTCACACGCTCAGGGCCGTGCAGTTTTTACAGCAAGTTTGCTCAAATGGAACAAAGCATTCCTTTGTGCGTCCGGGCTTTTATAAAAACAGCGTAAAGCTCTCTCGATCTCACTCTCCTCGTTCTCCTCCCTCCTACATGAGACAGGGCAGAACAACTAAGGACAAAACCTAACCCAGAGCATGCTCTGACTGCGCCAGTGAGGCCTAGAACATTTAGCATTTTCCCACACTTCAAAACTCACCTGGGCTATTATTGATGGGGAATTATTTGTCAGGTAAATACACTACATGTCCAAAAGTATGTGGACACCTGCTTATCGAACGCCTCATTTTGGTCAATTAGACCTGGATCGCATGCGGTGTTCCAATTCATCCCAAAGGTGTATTATGGGGTTGAGGTCAGGGCTCTCTGCAAGCCAGAGAAGTTCTTCCACACCAATTTCGACAAATCATTTCTTTATGGACCTCGCTTTGTGCATGGGGGCATTGTCATGCTGAAACAGGAAAGGGCCTTCCCCAAACAGTTGCCACCAAATTTGAAGCACAGAATCGTCTATAATGTCATTGTTTGTTGTAGTGTTAAGATTTCCCTTCAATGGAACCAAGGAGCCTAGCCCAAACCATGAAAAACAGCTGTTTCCACTTCACAATGACAGCACTTGTAGTTGACCGGGGCAGCTCTAGCAGGGCAAAAACTGAGCTCTTCAGTACGGGTCATTCTATTGCCAATGTTTGTCTATGAAGATTGCATGGCTGTGTGCTCGATTTTATACACCTATCAGCAACAGGTGTGGCTGAAATAGCTTAATTCACTCATTTGAAAGGGTGTCCACATACTTTGTAGTGTTGCCATGTAGTGTTTATGGGACACAATGCCCCAGGCATTGACATTATCAACTGATAATGGGACACAATGCCCCAGGCAACTGAAGCCAACATTTTATTTTTATTTTTATTTAACCTTTTTTTTAAACCTTGCAAGTCAGTTAAGAACAAATTCTTATTTACAATGATGGCCTACACCGGCCAAACCCTAACCCAGTCGACACTGGGCCAATTGTGCGCTGCCCTATGGGACTCCCAATCACGTCCGGTTGTGATACAGCCTGGATTCGAACCAGAGTGTCTGTAGTGACGCCTCAAGCACTGAGATGCAGCACCTTAGACCGCTGTGCCACTCGGGAGGCTCACCATAATTCAATTGGCATACTTAATTAATATTTTCCAGGATCACGGGTCCTCAGCTGAGCTGTGTACTAAATCTTATGTCATAGGATTACTTTCAATTTCAAGTGTTAGAATTTAAAAGCATTGAGATTCATGTTTGTGTAAGGACTTTGGATACCAAACTGGATCCCTCTAAATACAAGATTAAACTTTATTCACCTAAAAGGGTGAAAAAAACGAATGCTGTTTTGTATGGTCGAGTTTCACTTACTTCGAAAGATCACATAAAAATGCCTCTAATATACACTCACCGGACAGGTGAGTAGGTACACACATCTAGTACTGGGTCGAACCCCCTATTGCCTCCAAAACAACCTGAATTCATCGGGGCAAGGATTCTACAAGGTGGACTCCATGGAATCATCCTGACGCAACAGGAACCAGGATTCGTTGGACCAGATGATGTTTTCCATTCCTCAATTGTCCGGTGTTGGTGATCGAGTACCCATTGGAGCCGTTTCTTCTTGTTTTTAGTTGATAGGAGTGGAACACGGTGTGGTCGTCCGCTGCAATTGGCCATCCGTGACAAGGGTCAACAAGTTGTGCCTTCCAAGATGTCATTCTGCACACTACTGTTGTACTGCGCCATTATTTGTCTATTAGTGGGCCGCCTGTTAGAACGATTCTTGCCATTCTCCTTCGATCTCTCTCATCAACCAGCTGTTTTCTCCCACAGGAATGTCAAACCATTCTCAGTAAACCCTAGACACTGTTGGGTGTGAAAAGCCCAGGTGGGCGGCTGTTGTGGAGATACTGGATCCAGTGCGCCTGGCACCGACGTGTATACCAACACGCCTGGCATCATATACATGGTGAGTGTATACCAATACAGTATGGTGGCTGATAAAATGTATTTAATTCAAAATTATACAGCTTGTTTATACAACATTATATGATTACATTATTCATCTCATATGCATACGTATATACTGTACTCTATATCATCGACTGCATCCTTATGTAATACATGTATCACTAGCCACTTTAACTATGCCACTTTGTTTACATACTCATCTCATATGTATATACTGTACTCGATACCATCTACTGTATCTTGCCTATGCTGCTCTGTACCATCACTCATTCATATATCCTTATGTACATATTCTTTATCCCCTTACACTGTGTATAAGACAGTAGTTTTGGAATTGTTAGTTAGATTACTTGTTGGTTATTACTGCATTGTCGGAACTAGAAGCACAAGCATTTCGCTACACTCGCATTAACATCTGCTAACCATGTGTATGTGACAAATAAAATTTGATTTGATTTGATTTAATGTCAATACTTCAACTAATATGGCCATGTGACATACTTCTATCTCAGTATATTGGCTTTAAAGGCCAGTACAGCAGGACAGTAGCAGCAGCTAGCCTCAGCATTAGCCACCAGTGAAAAGACTGCGTGGCACTCCATTGGGAATCCACCACATTTATACTCCTCCCTTCCATTCCTCCACATACCACCCCCAACTCCCAGAGCGCCTGGCCTCCTTGTCCTGCTCCTCAACACCACATAATACCACACCCTGAGGGACTCCTCAGCACAATAACAACATGCCAACCTTGAGATCTGGGTACTTCTGCTGGAGCATGGCTGTCTTTTCTGATCGGCTGGCTGCCGTACACAGGGCTCCCCTACCCCCACAACACAGTCCAACCAGGGGCTTAGTGGGCACGCTCAGTGTGGCGCAACAGAGGAAGCAGCAGCTAAGTCCACCCCGCACGTTGTTTTCTGTGTTGGCTCAATGTTCTGGTCTGAGAACAAGGAGGAACAGGTGCTGAGATTAGGGATCGATTTAGCATCAATTGTTATGCATAGAGAACGAGGCAGAGAGAGAAACACAAAAGCACTAGAGTGGTTAGCTGTTGTGTTTGCGGTTTTTATTAGGAAGGTATGGTGAAGAGATTAAATCTGGCTATCCTTTGACATTCTAGTTGATGTGTAAGCATACCATCTCTGTTCAGAGAAGTCCATTCTGCTCTTCTGCTCTCTGGACAGAGAACAATGCCAAAAAACCTACAACTTCAGAGTGAGAAACTAGATTTTTCTCACCCCACACAGCCACATTTTTATTCTAGGAGAGAAGGCAGAGGTGAAGCATGAGCGAGAGAGTCCAATCAGCTATTTAAGGGGTGTTTTTGCCCTGGGTCTCCTGTTTGTCTATTGGGGTTTAATAACTTCAATAAAACGGTAAGGGGTCATGGCTCCCTCACAGAGATGAGAAGCTACAGCACTAACTAGCCATTAGAGAGGATGGGAGGGCATAGGAAATAGCCATAACAAATCTGCCCCAGTTAGCTGGCAGGCATCAATAATAAGGGACTCCGGTTTCTCAAATGTATTCTCATTTAAATCAGCTTCACGTCATGACCTCGGGCCAAGGGAGGCCAAGAGAACATCCACTGTGGGTTAAGAAACATGTTTCACACTTGATGGTCAGAGCTGTCATGCGGGACTTAACATTTTTTTTTGGTTTAGTTTTATTTACAATAGCTTTAAAAAGAACGTTTTTTTGCTCTCACTTTCATGAGTTAGACAGTTGTTTTGCATCATCTCTTGTTTTGTAGCTTCCTTTTTGTTTTAAAATTATTTTTATTCCATGTTAAATAGGCTATAAATAAATCTATATATATTGTCCAACTGTATATATATATATATATATATATATATATATATACCTAAACTGAGTTTAAATGTATTTGGCTCAGGTGTATGTAAACTTCCGACTTCAACTGTATATACAGGTATATATATATACAGTGGGTCAAAAAGTATTTAGTCAGCCACCAATTGTGCAAGTTCTCCCACTTAAAAAGATGAGAGATGTAATTTTCATCATAGGTACACTTCAACTATGACAGACAAAATGAGAAGAAAAAAAATCAAGAAAATCACATTGTAGGATTTTTTATGAATTTATTTGCAAATTATGGTGGAAAAGAAAAAGAAAAAGAAAATATGTTGAAGTCGGAAGTTTACATACACCTGAGCCAAATACATTTAAACTCAGTTTTTCACAATTCCTGACATTTAATCCTCGTAAAAATTCCCTGTCTTAGGTCAGTTAGGATCACCACTTTATTTTAAGAATGTGAAATGTCAGAATAATAGTAGAGAGAATGATTTATTTCAGCTTTTATTTGTTTAATTACATTCCCAGTGGGTCAGAAGTGTACATACACTCAATTAGTAATTGTTAGCATTGCCTTTAAATTGTTTAACTTGGGTCAAATGTTTTGGGTAGCCTCTACAAGCTTCCCACAATAACTTGGGTGAATTTTGGCCCATTCCTCCTGACAGAGCTGGTGTAACTGAGTCAGGTTTGTAGGCCTCCTTGCTCGCACAAGCTTTTTCAGTTTTGCCCACACATTTTCTAGAGGTCTGGTCAGGGCTTTGTGATGGCCATTCCAATACCTTGACTTTGTTGTCCTTAAGCCATTTTACCACAAATTTGGAATGCTTGGGGTCATTGTCGATTTGGAAGACCCATTTGCGACTAAGCTTTAACTTCCATCATTTTCCAACCTCATGAGGCCATCTATTTTGTGAAATCCACCAATCTCTCCTGCAGCAAAAAAAACAACAAAAACATGATGCTGCCATTCCCATGCTTCACGGTTGGGATGGTGTTCTTCGGATTGCAAGCATCCCGCTTTTTCCTCCAAACATAACAATGGTCTTTATGCCAAATAGTGCTATGTTGTTTCATCAGACAAGAGGACATTTCTCCAAAAAGTATGATCTTTGTCCCCATGTGCAGTGGCTTCTTCCTTGCTGAGCGGCCTTTCAGGTTATATCGATATAGGACTCGTTTTACTGTGGTTATAGATACTTTTGTACCTGTTTCCTCCAGCATCTTCACAAGGTCCTTTGCTGTTGTTCTGGGATTGATTTGCACTTTTCGAAACCAAAGTACGTTAATCTCTAGGAGATCGAACATGTCTTATTCCTGAGCGGTATGACAGCTGCGTGGTCCCATGGTGTTTACACTTGCGTACAATTGTTGGACAGATGAACATGGTACCTTCAGGTGTTTGGAAATTGCTCCCAAGGATGAACCAGACTTGTGGACGTCTACAATTTTTTTTCTGAGGTCTTGGCTGCTTTCTTTTGATTTTCCCATGATGTCAAGCAAAGAGGCACTGAGTTTGAAGGTAGGCCTTGAAATACATCCACAGGTACAATCAGAACAACAGTTTTCAGCTGTGCTAACATAATTACAAAAGGGTTTTCTAGTCATCAATTAGCCTTTTAAAATTATAAACTTGGATTAGCTTACACAATGTGCCATTGGAACACAGGAGTGATGGTTGCTGATAATTGGCCTCTGTACGCCTATGTAGATATTCCATAAAGAAATCTGCCTCTTCCAGCTACAATAGTCATTTACAACATTACAATGTCAACACTGTATTTCTGACCAATTTGATGTTATTTTAATGGACAAGCATGTGCTTTTCTTTCAAAAACAAGGACTTTTCTAAATGATCACAAACTTTTGAACGGTAGTGTAGGTACATGACATAATGACGCCAAGTAAAATGTTGCGCTATACGTGCAACACAGCATTTCTACACTAGCCACAATGTTTGCTGTGTGGATCGAGCAGTCAACAAGTCGAGTAGTCATTTGAAAGAGTAACACAATTTCAGTGAGACAATTCAAAGACGAAATCCATTAAAGCCAAGATAATGGAATTCATTGCCCTTGACAATCAGCCGTTCTCTGTCATGGGTGATGTTAGCTTTCGCCGACTGGTTGAGCACCTGTACACACTACCAAGTGTGCTGTTTTTCAGATGCTGCGCTACCGGATTTACATAGTAATAGCATCACTGCTATTAGCTTCACGAGATACATACTATGGAATGCTGTTTGGGTCTTTACGTGTCAAAAAAGATACAGTAGCACTGTCAAAGCTGTACAAAAACGTCTGCAAACAAGCAAACACCGGCCACGAACAACGTGTTTACAATACTGAGTTGGTAATAAAGCATAATTTGTTCATCCGCAAGTTCTGGGCTAGCTAGCACCAATACAACCAGCCTGAAAACAATGACCAGTAGAAACTGCAGTCATTTTCATTACTCGTAGCAATGAAAACATGGCTCACTCGAGACACGCTATCGGAGTCGGTACAGCCAGCTGGTTTCTTCATGCTTCGTGCCGACAGAAACAAACATCTTTCTGGTAAGAAGAGGGGCGGGTGGGGGATGGGGGGGGTATGCCCTATGATTAACAAGACGTGGTGTGATCATAAAAACATATAGGAACTCAAGTCCTTCTGTTCACCTGACTTAGAATTCCTTACAATCAAATGTTGACCGCATTATCTACCAAGAGAATTCTCTTTGATTATAATCACAGCCGCATATATTTCCCCCCAAGCAGACACATAGATGGCCCTGAACGAACTTTGTTTGACTCTATGTAAACTGGAAACCACATATCCTGAGGCTGCATTCATTGTAGCTGGGGATTTTAACAAGGCTAATCTGAAAACAAGACACCCTAAATTCTATCAGCATATTGATTGTGCCACCAGGGCTGGTAAAACCCTGGATCATTGTTCTTGGATATAAGGCCCTCCCCCGCCCTCCTTTCAGAAAAGCTGACCACGACTCCATTTTGTTGCTTCCAGCCTATAGACGGAAACTAAAACAGGAAGTTCCCGCTCTCAGGTCTGTTCAACGCTCGTCCAATCTGATTCCACGCTTCAAGATTGCTCCGATCACGTGGATTGGGATGTGGTAGGCTTGATTACCAACAAAGACGAGACGGCCTACAGGGAGGAGGTGAGTGCCCTCGGAGTGTGGTGTCAGGAAAATAACCTCACACTCAACGTCAACAAAACAAAGGAGATAATCGTGGACTTCAGGAAACAGCAGAGGGAGCACCATCCCTATCCACATCGACAGGACAGTATTGGAGAGGGTAGAACGTTTTAAGTTCCTCGGCATACACATCACGGACAAACTGAATTGGTCCACCCACACAGACAGCGTGGTGAAGAAGGCGCAGCAATGCCTCTTCAACCTCAGGAGGCTGAAGAAATTCGGCTTGTCACCAAAAGCACTCACAAACTTTTGCAGATGCACAATCGAGAGCATCCTGTCGGGCTGTATCACCGCCTGGTATGGCAACTGCTCTGCCCACAACCGTAAGGCTCTCGAGAGAGAGTAGTGAGGTCTGCACAACGCATCGCCGGGGGCAAACTACCTGCCCTGCAGGACACCTACACCACCCGATGTCACAGGAAGGCCATAAAGATCATCAAGGACAACAACCACCCGAGCCACTGCCTGTTCACCCTGCTATCATCCAGAATGCGAGGTCAGTACAGGTGCATCAAAGCAGGGACCGAGAGACTGAAAAACAGCTTCTATCTCAAGGCCATCAGATTGTTAAACAGCCACCACTAACATTGAGTGGCTGCTGCCATACATGTAAAAAAATGTATCACTAGCCACTTTAAAACAATGCCACTTAATATAATGTTTACATACCCTACATACCCTACATTATGCATCTCATATGTATATATTGTACTCTACACCACTTACTGCATCTTGCCATCTTTACGTAATACATGTATCACTAGCCACTTTAAACAATGCCACTTAATATAATGTTTACATAACCTACATTACTCATCTCATATGTATATACTGTACTCGATACCATCTACTGCATCTTGCCTATGCCGTTCTGTACCATCACTCATTCATATATCTTTATGTACATATTCTTCATCCCTTTACACTTGTGTGTATAAGGTAGCTGTTGTGAAATTGTTAGGTTAGATTGCTCGTTGGTTATTACTGCATTGTCAGAACTAGAAGCACAAGCATTTCGCTACACCCGCATTAACATCTGCTAACCATGTGCAAGTGAAATCAAATTTGATTTGATTTGATTTAGGAATCCTTGAGTAAGTATTGGCTAGGTCGCCACTTGTTGTTGTATACTTCAGTTCATGAAAATAAATAGCTTGCCAGCTACTTAACCCTGTTGCCCAAAGCTAACGTTATAAGCAGCCGGCTAGCTTCATCTGGCTAGTGAGGCTAGCCACAATAAGGATTAGGCACAATAGTGGAATTTGCAGTGTGCCTTCAAAATAAAAGTATGTCATTGACAGTGATGCAAATCAATACAAATAGTAGAATTATGCCATACGTTTATTTTGAAGGCTAACCGCAAAGTCCACTTTTGTGGCTAATCCTTATTGTGGCTAGCTTCACATACATGGGTCCGACCACCATTAATCAAATAAAAACTATCTTATAAATTAGTGCCATAGATGATGTCTTAGATGATGACACCTAGCTATATAGTTAGCTAGCTAACTATAGCTAATGAAATGTTGTAGTTTTGCTATGTTTTTGGGGAAGAACATTGTTTGCATCCATTTTAAAAAATAAAATATTTCACCTTTATTTAACCAGGTAGGCCAGTGGAGAACTAGTTATAATTTACAACTGAGACCTGGCCAAGATAAAGCAAAGCTGTGCGACACAAACAACAACACAGATTTACACATGGAATAATCAAATATACAGTCAATAACACAATAGGAAAAAAAGTCTATATACAGTGTGTGCAAATGGCGTAAGGCAGGAGGTAAGGCATAGTAGCGAAGTAATTACAATTTAGCAAAATAACATTGGAGTGATAGATGTGCAGATGATGATGTGTTAGTAGAAATACTGGTGTGCAAAAGAGCAAAAAAGTAAATAAAAACAATATGGCGATGAGGTAGGTATATTGGATGGGCTATTTACAGATGGGCTGTGTACAGCTGCAGCGATTGGTTAGCTGCTCAGATACCTGATGTTTAAAGTTAGTGAGTGAGCTATTAGACTCCACCTTCAGCGATTTTTGTGATTTGTTCCAGTCATTGGCAGCAGAGAACTGGAAGGAAAGGTGGCCAAAGAGGGTGTTGGCTTTGGGGATGACCAGTGAGATATACCTGATGGAGCGCGTGCTATGCACTGTTATCATGACCAGTGAGCTGAGATAAGGCGGAGCTTAAGGCGGAGCTTTACCCATCAAAGACTCATAGATGACCTGGAGCCAGTGGGTCTGGTGACGAATATGTAGCGAGGGCCAGCCATCGAGAGCATACAGGTCGCAGTGGTGGGTGGTATATGGGGCTTTGGTGACAAAACGGATGACACTGTGATAGACTGCATCCAGTTTGCTGAGTAGAGTGTTGGAGGCTATTTAGTAAATGACATCGCCAAAGTCGAGGAGAGCTTTTTTTTATGGCCAGCACTGTAGGGGCACGAGACAACTTTACCAGCATCATTACATACATGTCGATGAATAGTTGTGACATATGAAATACGAGTGATAGTGTAATCAATGTGTAATAACTAGGTAAAAAATGTAGAACCGCATGAAATTATAATGTGACGTGCAGTCATATTCAGGTCCTGATTGGTCAACAAGCTTATTTGACATATCAAATGTTTGACATGTTATATAGTGTTGTTTAACGTGTATCTTTTTTTTTGACATGCAAATGGCGTTCCATAGAAATTCTGGTTGAGAATTAAACAACTGAACAACGAAACAGCACAGCAAGTAAGTGAAAGAAATAGGTTTTGATTAAGTTTTACTGGTAATGGGGACATACGTACATAAATGCCAACAAAATAACTTTTTGGTTAGTGTGGTATGTGTGTGTGTATGTGTAACCTTTATTTAACTAGGCAAGTCAGATAAGAACTCATTCTTATTTACAAAGAAGGCCTACCCAGGCCAAAGCCGGACGACGCTTGGCCAATTGTGCGCCGCCCTATGGGAGTCCCAACGGCCGGATGTGATACAGCCTGGATTCGAACCAGGGACTGTAGTGACGCTTCTTGCACTGAGATGCAGTGCCTTAGACCGCTGCGTCCGTGTGTGTGTTTGTCAACACTGTGTGCAACTGGTGAACTGAAGTCAGGTGCAGGAGAGCAGTGATGAGTGAACAGGCACACTTTATTTGGCAGAAGGAAAACCTGTCGGACGCAACTGCGTAACGACACTCCCGCCAAAGGCAAAAGCGAATAGCGCACTCATCACACAAATAATGTACAGCATACAATACCATGGGTTCAAACAAGACCCGGTGAAAAACCAGCATGAAGCGTCACACATTACACGTAACGAACAATTACACACACAGACATGGGGAGAACAGAGGATAATATACACGTAGAGTGATGAGGGGATGTAAAACAGGTGTGCGGAAAAACAAGACAAAACAAATGGAAAATGAAAGGTGGAGCGGCGATGGCTAGAAGACCGGTGACGTCGACCACCGAGCGCTGCCCGAACAAGGAGAGTAGCCAACTTCGGCTGGAGTTGTGACAGTGTTAGCTATGTAAATGTACTAGAATGCTTAAAAAGGCCGCTAAAATGTGAAATATCGGTTATCGTATCTGGGTTTTTTTTGGCAAGGAAAATATCGGATATCAATATCGGCCAAAAATATCATATCGGTGCATCACTAGCAAAAACCATTAAGCGCTATGATGAAACTGGCTCTCATGAGGACCGCCACAGGAAAGAAAGACCCAGAGTTACCTCTGCTGCAGTGGATAAGTTCATTAGAGTTACCAGCCTCAGAAATTGCAGCTCAAATAAATGCTTCAGAGAGTTCAAGTACCAGACACATCTCAACATCAACTGTTCAGAGGAGAGTGCATGAATCAGGCCTTCATGGTGAATTGCTGCAAATAAACCATTACTAAAGGACGCCAATAAGAAGAAGAGACTTGCTTGGGCCAAGAAACACGAGCAATGGACATTCGACTGGTGGAAATCTGTCTTTTGGACTGATAAGTCAAAATTTGAGATTTCTGTTTCCAACTGCTATGTCTTTGTGAGATGCAGAGTAGGTGAATGGATGATCTCTGAGTGTGTGGTTCCCACCGTGAAGCATGGAGGCATGATGGTGTGGGGGTGCTTTGCTGGTGACACTGTCAGTGATTTATTTCAAATTCAAGGCCCACTTAACCAGCATGGCTACCACAGCATTCTGCAGCAATATGCCATACCATCTGGTTGTGCTTAGTGGGACTATCATTTATTTTTCAACAACCCAACACACCTCTACGCCGTGTAAGGGCTATTTGACCAAGAAGGAGAATGATGGCGTGCTGCATCAGATGACCTGACCTCCACAATCACCCAACCCAATTGTGATGGTTTGGGATGAGTTGGACAATTATTTGGTTACTACATGATTCCATATGTGTTATTTCATAGTTTTGATGTCTTCACTATTACTCTACAATGTAGAAAATAGTAAAACTAAAGAAAAACCCTTGAATGAGTAGGTGTATCCAAACTTTTGACTGGTACTGTATATAGTTCATTTTAGGGATCAAAAGAGGAAATTAACATCAATACATTACATCACATTCACATTCCAGAACACATGCCTGCCATGGGTTGGAGTGCAGCCGCATCCGAGTGTAGGTGGAGGAAAATATCAACAGTGATATTGTTCTGGAGGATGAAAGGCAAACTAAGTTTGAGATGCCGAGGAATAGATAGAGGCATTTCAGTTGTGCTGAATACGCAACTGTATGCAACTGCAATACAGAAATGTGTTTGTAGTTTCTCTCATCAAAGGCATTACAGGCAAATCTTTATTTTCCCCAATAGTTTCAATAATCTTGTGGCTTTTATATAATCAGTGCTCACATTTTTATGATACAAATAAGTATTCACCTTGCTAGGTTTGCCAGCTAATCTTATCACCGCTCAATAGAGGGTAATTGAGTAATCAAAACAGTTCAAACCCTGTCAACACTTAGGAAATCGACATGCAAGGGGTCACAACCAGCTAATCACTACACTAAATTTACATTACGCCTTGAGTATTTGAAATTGGGCACATTTGGCCAACTTCCCCGCTACATAGAATGTGGCGTGATACAGTATGTGTGGCGAGGTTAAGCACCGTTTTGCATCAGCCAATAGCAGGGCAATCTCCTGCTGATGAATTTGATTATGCTAAAACGAAGAAGGAGAGAAGAGGGCAACATGTCCTGACTCCAGGGGATGGATGGCAAATTATGGAAATGTAATGGGTGGTTGTAGAGAACGAGAGAGTGAGTTGCAGTCTCCAATGCGGATTTGGATTCATATTGTCTATTTATGGTGTCATTTTGGTGACAAAATCTGTTTAAAGGCAGCATCCATCTTGCCGGCAGCCATTGAAGACGGCAACTGCTCAGCTAACGCTCAACCAGAGTGAATAATATAAAATGATTGAAGTTCACAGCAGCTAGATAGCTGTATCCACGGCAACTGTCATATCTTCCATTTGTATGTATCATCCTTTATATGCAGATAGATATCAACATGGGAAAGCCAGGTTAATCATGTATCAGTATTGCAGTCTGGAGCGAATCCTGCAGAGTGGAACTCTCATATCTCTGAGTATAAGAAATTACTGACTTAGTGGATATCAAACAATTTGACTTGACCAGTATAATAATGTTGGATTACATACAGAATAAAGTAGAACAAGAAGCATGCCATTGGAATCTATTGAGAATTAGAGTCAGCAATTGACTTTTGCACCCATGCACTACCTCCCTTTGAATCAGTCCGAAATACTCTGCCGAGTCCTTTCCTCTGAATCGACTGGTGTTCCAGCGGACATCAGCATGCATGTGCCTCTGCATGTGTGTGCAGTGTCTTTATGCTTGGAGTCTGTCTATGTGTGTAAGCAAGTCTTTATAGTGTGCGTGCTTCTACCTGGTCGATGGAGTCCACGAGCCACACGATGGACGCGCCAGCAGACCGCCTCGAACGCCCAGTTGTGGAGAGACACTTACTTACACTGGTGCATGTAAATGAGCCTCCCCTTATCTCTAAGCCCCAGGCAAGGCCCCCTGGGAAGTGTGAACCGCAGTGGTGGGAGGAGACCGGGATAGCATTGACCGAGATTGCAGGACTGTGTGTTGGTGTCAAGGTAGTTACGGTAATGTGCTCTAATTACCTTGCACCCCCCTTGCCCCTGCTTTGTCTCATTTAAAGTTTTCTGTTCAAAACCGCTGGGGTTCAAACTGCTTTTCCTATAGCAGGGGTCCAAATTGCTGTGTAAAACACACTTCTATGACACAAGTCCTTCCAAGAATCCACCAAGGTAAAGTGATTTTCTCCTCTGTGAATTGAGCTGATACAAGTGGTCATTTTTCTCTCTGGAGAAAATCACACATTGGAAAACATTAGGGTGGGACGCTCTACCAAGTATCCCTTTTGAGTGCACTTACAGGCAGTCCACAAGCGTGATGATACTGTGTATCAGTGCCATTGTATTCTATCATATAACACTAGACACTTTATGAAGACAACTGTTCATTCAATGTCTGCAGTTTCACCACCCAAGGAAGTGGACTGCTCACCCAGTGATAGAAAAAAAGCATTATAGCAAAAGCCACAACACCATAAGGGAGGCGGAATTTAAACCGATCCAAAAACATGTGACAGATTTTAGGAACTGGGCATATGCTGCAGATTATGCCCCCGCAACAAGGTGAAAAATACAACTCATAAATGTATAATCATTAACTTTCCTGAAAACCCTCCCCTCAGCCATCTGTTATAAATGCGTACCTGCCCGCAATACCCTTGTCCGTGTTTCTTTCCCTTCTGAGGGGCCCCGTTTCTATGATGGCCCGTCCATTTCCGGATGTTAGATCATTTATTAATGTATTATTTTCCCATCATGGCTCATAATGGTGTGGAAACAGCCTGTTTTTCTACTTTGCACGGAACAGCATGTCACAGCACAGCAGTAGACTGAGTGTAGTCCTCTGGCCAGCATTAGCACCAACAGCACCAACACGCAAAACGCACTCCCCCTGCCCATATGATCTGATGCTAGTGTTTACATCAACACAAATGGGTGACTTTCTGTGAGGCTTGAACAGTGAATTCCCAAGAGAAAAGTCATTGGCAAGTCATGGGGACACTGGTGTGGATTATATTGGCCAAACTATTCTACATCGCTGACATTAAGGGGCCAGTTTCCCAGACCCTGATTAAGTCTAGTCCTGCCTCCCCCAATTTTTGCTTGAGATTTTCCATTGAGCATATGTGTTTAGTCCAGGACTAGGCTTATTCTGGGTCCAAGGAAACTGGCCCCAATTGTCGAAGAGAGGAATAATAGACATGTTTCTAGTTTTTTTGTACTGCCTCCCCTCAAATACATCAAATAACTTAGTTCTTGCCCATGTCAAAGAGACCCCTCCAGAATTGATACATCATTACAATCAAAGATAGTGGTGGGAAAAACTCGAACTTCTCCATGACTCCCTTTTAAAAGCGTCTCAGCTATCCAAATCACTCCCCGGGGCAGCGTTGTGTACATTATTACAGGAAGACACCTTCCTTGGGAGCCTTTGCCTGTAAAATGTGAGTTGTCAAAAAAAGCCAGATCAATTTCTGCTGTTTTGTGACAAAATTAAAGGGAGAACAGGTAAATAGAGGTAAGCTGTAGTGTAAAATGCAGCACTCATCTTTGCCTTGTCTAAACCCCTGAAGGGCCTGGGATAACCAGGGGGAACTTGCTGCTGCAGCTCTAATAGAACAGATCTAATACGTTAGTGTCATAGAATCTCATTCATTTAAGTTTCCATTTTAAATGTCAAATGAAGAAACTTGATTTTCACTATACAACACATTATCCAGAAGTCACTATACACAAGTGCAATCTGACTGTAGAACAACAACAAAAACATATACAGTGGGGAGAACAAGTATTTGACACACTGCCGATTTTGCAGGTTTTCCTACTTACAAAGCATGTAGAGGTCTGTAATTTTTATCATAGGTTAACTTCAACTGTGAGAGACGGAATCTAAAACAAAAATCCAGAAAATCACATTGTATGATTTTAAAGTAATTCATTTGCATTTTATTGCATGACATAAGTATTTGATCATCTACCAACCAGTAAGAATTCCGGCTCTCACAGACCTGTTAGTTTTTCTTTAAGAAGCCCTCCTGTTCTCCACTCATTACCTGTATTAACTGCACCTGTTTGAACTTGTTACCTGTATAAAAGACACCTGTCCACACACTCAATCAAACAGACTCCAACCTCTTCACAATGGCCAAGACCAGAGAGGGTGTAAGGACATCAAGGATTAAATTGTAGACCTGCACAAGGCTGGGATGGGCTACAGGACAATAGGCAAGCAGCTTGGTGAGAAGGCAACAACTGTTGGCCCAATTATTAGAAAATGGAAGAAGTTCAAGATGACGGGCAATCACCCTCGGTCTGGGGCTCCATGCAAGATCTCTCCTCGTGGGGCATCAATGATCATGAGGAAGGTGAGGGATCAGCCCAGAACTACACGGCAGGACCTGGTCAATTCCTGAAGAGAGCTGGGACCACAGCCTCAAAGAAAACCATTAGTAAAACACTACGTTGTCATGGATTAAAATCCTGCAACGCACGCAAGGTCCCCCTGCTCAAGCCAGCGAATGTCCAGGCCCGTCTGAAGTTTGCCATGACCCTCTGGCAATCTGGTCATGTGGTCTGATGAGACAAAAATAAAGCTTTTTGGTCTTTTTGGTCCCTGCTGCAGTGTGTGCAAACCTCGTCAAGAACTACAGGAAACGTATGATCTCTGTAATTGCAAACAAAGGTTTCTGTACCAAATAATAAGTTCTGCTTTTCGGATGTATCAAATACTTATGTCATGCAATAAAGTGCAAATTAATTTACTTAAAAATCATACAATGTGATTTTCTGGATTTTTGTTTTAGATTCCGTCTCTCACAGTTGAAGTGTACCTATGATTAAAAATTACAGACCTCTACATGCTTTGTAAATAGGAAAATCTGCAAAATCGGCAGTGTATCAAATACTTGTTCTCCCCACTGTAAGACCTGGAGTTTGCCGTGTGAGCGTCAGCATTGGATCAGTTCAGACAAACAGATCTAATAGAAATGGACAGAAATTGACATTGACTGAGTAATACTGTAAGACAAATTTTCTGTAATGCAAAACCCCTCGGAGGGATAGACTGTCTGTTCAGAGCGAATAGACAAGCTTAGTATATTGTACTGTTCTGTCTGTGCTTAAGATACCCATGATATCATCAGTCAGGAGTGAGAGTTGATTTTCCTTTATGGTTCCATTAAGAAAAGCCCTTTTAAAAGATGGTCTTTGGTTATCTGGTTATCACATACACATACAGTAAAAGCAACACAGAGTTAAACATAAACAAATGTACAGTCAATAACACAAAATAAAATAACTAGAAAAATCTATGTACAGTGTGTGCAAATGTAGAAGAGTAGGGAGGTAGGCAATAAATAGGGCCTAGAGGCGAAAATAATTACAATTTAGCATTAATATTGGAGTGATAGATGTGCATATGATAAATGTGCAAGTAGAGATACTGGGGTGCAAAATAGCAAGAGGGTAAGTAATAATATGGGGATGAGGTGTGCTATTGGGTGTGCTATTTACAGATAGGCTGGGTACAGGTACAGTGATCGGTAAGCTGCTCTGACAGCTGATGCTTAAAGTTAGGGAGGGAGATATAAGACTCTAGCTTCAGAGATCTTTGCAATTAGTTCCAGTCATTGGTAGCAGAGAACTGGAAGGAAGGCAGCCAAAGGAAGTGTTGGCTTTGGGGATGACCAGTGTAATATACCTGCTGGAATGCGTGCTACGGGTGGGTGTTGCTATGGTGACCAGTGAGCTGAGATAAGGCGGGGCTTTACCTAGCAAAGACTTATAGATGACCTGGAGCCAGTGGGTTTGACGACGGATATGTAGTGAGGGCCAGCAAAGAAGAGCATACAGGTTGCAGTGGTGGTTAGTATATGGGGCTTTGGTGATAAAACGGAATGGCACTGTGATAGACTACATCCAGTTTGCTGAGTAGAGTGTTGGGGCCTATTTTGTAAATAACATCACCAGAGTCAAGGATCGGTAGGATAGTCAGTTTTACGAGGGTATGTTTGGAGGCATGAGTGAAGGAGGCTTTGTTGCGAAATAGGAAGCCAATTCTAGATTTAACTTTGGATTGGAGATGCTAATATGAGTCTGGAAGGAGAGTTTACAGTCTAACCAGACACGTAGGTATTTGTAGTTGTCCACATATTTTAGGTCAGAACCGTCCAGAGTAGTAATGCAAGTAGGGCGGGAGGGTGCGAGCAGCAATCGAATGAAGAGCATGTACTTAGTTTTACTAGCATCTAAAAGCAGTTGGAGGCTACGGAAGGAGTGTTGTATGGCGTTGAAGCTCGTTTGGAGGTTTGTTAGCACAGTATCCAAAGAAGGGCCAGATGTATACAGAATGGGGTCGTCTGTCGTCTGGATCAGAGAATCACCAACAACAAGAGCGACATCATTGATATATACAGAGAAAAGAGTCGGCCCGAGAATTGAACCCTGTGGTACCCCCATAGAGATTGCCAGAGGTCCGGACAACAGGCCCTCCGATTTGACACACTGAACTGTATATTAGAAGTTGTTGGAGAAATAGGCGAGGCAGTCATTTGAGAAGCCAAGGCTATTGACTCTGCCGATAAGAATGCGGTGATTGACAGAGTCGAAAGCCTTTGCCAGGTCGAACGGCTGCACAGTACTGTCTTTTATCGATGGCGGTTATGATATTGTTTAGGACCTTGAGCGTGGCTGAGGTGCACCCATGACCAGCTCGGAAACCAGATTGCATAGTGGAGAAAGTACGGTGTGATTCGAAAAGGTCGGTGATCTGTTAATTAACTTGGCTTTCAAAGATTTTAGAAAGGCAGGGTAGGATAGATATAGGTCTATAACAGTTTGGGTCTAGAGTGTCTCCCCCTTTGATGATGACCACGGCAGCTTTCCAATCTTTGGGGATCTCAGATGATATGAATTGAGGTTGAATAGTAGTAAGGGTTGCAACAATTTTGGCGGATAACTTTATAAAGAGAGGGTCCAGATTGTCTAGCTCAGCTGATTTGAAGAGATCCACATTTTGCAGCTCTTTCAGAACATCAGCTGTCTGGATTTGGGTGAAGGAGAAGCGGGAGGGGGGTGGGTTGGTCAAGTTGATGCAGCAGGAGCTGAGATGTTGGCCAGGGTAGCCTGGTGGAAAGAATGGCCTGCCATGGAAAAACTTTCATTGATATTATTGATTATCGTAAATTTATCAGTGGTGACAGTGTTTCCTATCCTCAGTGCAGTGGGAAGCTGGGAGGAGGTGCTCTTATTCTCCATGGACTTTACAATGTCGCAAAACTTTTGGGAATTAGTGCTACAGGAAGCAAATTTCTGTTTGAAAAAGCTAGCCTTAGCATTCCTCACTGACTGAGTATATTGGTTCCTGACTTCGCGGGGGCTATTCGATGCTCATGCAGAATGCCACAGGATGTTTTTGTTCTGGTCAAGTCTGGGGTGAACAAAGGGCTATATCTGTTCTTAGTTCTACATTTTTGAATGCTTGTTAAAGATGGAGAGAAAGCAACCAGGCATCCTATACTGACGGGATGAGGTCAATATCGTTCCAGGATACCCGGGCCAGGTCGATTAGAAAGGCCTGCTCACTGAAGTGTTTTAGGGAGCATTTGACAGTGATGAGGGGTGGTCGATTGACCGCAGACCTAGTTCGCATGCAGGCAATGAGGCAGTGATCGCTGAGATCCTGGTTGAAGGTAGGTGTATTTAGAGGGCAGGTTGGTCAGGATGATATCTAAGAGGGTGCCCATGGTTACGGATTTAGGGTTGTACCTGGTAGGTTCCTTGATGATTTGTGTGAGATTGAGGGCATCTAGCTTAGATTGTAGGACGGCCGGGGTGTAAAGCATGTCCCAGTTTAGGTCACCTAACAGTACGAACTCTGAAGATAGATGGGGGGCAATCAATTCACATATGGTGTCCAGGGCACAACTGGGGGCCGAGGGGGGTCTATAACAGGTGGCAACAGTGAGAGACTTGTTTCTGGAAAGGTGGGTTTTTAAAAGTAGAAGCTCGAATTGTTAGGGCACAGACCTGGAAAGTATGACAGAACTCCGCAGGCTGTCTCTGCAGTAGATTGCAACTCCGCGCCCTTTAGCAGTTCTATCTTGTCGGAAAATGTTATAGTTAGGGATGGAAATGTGGTGGCCTTCCTAAGCCAGGATTTAGACATGGCTAGAACATCCAGGTTGGTGGAGTATGCTAAAGCAGTGAATAAAACAAACTTAGGGAGGAGGCTTCTAATGCTAACATGCATGAACCCAATGCTTTTACGCTTACAGAAGTCAACAAATGAGAACGCATGGGGAATGGGAATGATGCTGGAGGCTACAGGGCCTGGGTTAACCTCTACATCTCCAGAGGAACAAAGGAGGAGTAGGATGAGTACGGCTCTACAGTGAAATAAGACAAAAATTACTAACCAAAACAGCAATAGACGAGGCATATTGACATTAGGGAGAGGCATGTGTAGCCGAGTGATCATAGGGTCCAGTGAGTAGCTAGGTGAGCTGGAGGCACGGCGATTCAGACAGCTAGCAGGCCGGGGCTAGCAGCAGGCTAGCAGATAGGCCTCAGGGGGACTTCGCAATGGGAGAGTCTGTTGAAACCCCCTCGGATGGTTACGTGATGGATCGGCGGGGCTCCAGTCGTGATGGATCGGCGGGGCTCCGTGTCGGCAGCAAAGGGTCCAGGCCAATTGGCAGAAGACGTATTGAAGCCCAGGAATTATCTGATTGGATTCTTCAGCTAGCCGGGAGAAGGGCCTAGCTCGAGGCTAGCTCCAGGCTAACTGGTGCTTGCTTCGGCACAGAAACCCCCTTGAACGGTTCCGTTGGTAGACCAGTCATGATAGATCGGCGGGGCTCCGTGTCGGCAGCAAAGGGTCCAGGTCAATTGGCAAAAGAGGTAATTGAAGCCCAGGGATTGCTTGATGGAATTTTTTCAGCTAGCCGGGAGATGGGCCTAGTTCGAGGATAGCTCCAGGCTAACTGGTGCTTGTTTCAGGACAGAGACGTTAGACAGGAGTAGCCACTCGGATAGCAGCTAGCTAGCTGTGATGATCCGGAGTAGTTTAGAGCTTGCGGTAGGAATCCGGAGATGTGATAAAGCAAGGCAGTCCGATATGCTCTGGGTAGATATTGTGCTGTGGAGGCTGGCAAGAGTTTCCCGGGCTGAGGCTGGCAGTCCGCGTTAACGGTGATGACCGCTAACTGTGGCTAACTGACTACTAGCTAGTAGCTAGTTAGCTGGCTAGCTTCAGAAGGGTGTTCCGGTTCAAAAGTGTAAAAATAGAAGATCCATACCACATTGAGTGAGGTGGGTTACAGGAGAGCATGTTCAGTCCGTAGATGGAAATTTTGATTTAAAAAATAATATATACATATTTACAAGGGACAGGACAAGACAATCAAAACAGACATCCCCACTGCTACGCCATCTTCGATTAAGTATGGTGATATGGTGATCACCAGCCCCTAATTCCTAGGCATTCATTTGAACTAGATTGGAACAGTTAGGTTTAAACAATATGGTAAAGAGTCTACACAGCATCTACATCAGAAGGCAAGGTGAAGCAAAAACCAAACTACTTTAAACCTATCCAATCCTTTCAGATCTGCAATAAACTCAAGGGGGTAGGGGCTAACGGTTGATTTGAAATTCAGCCTATATTGCCTCATTTCACTGGTGTGCATCAAAAGGATAGAGAAAGTCATAGAGAAAATATAACAAATTCTGCAACTCAGTGAAAACTTCAACAACTAGAAAGGAGAGTGGTCGGTCTGATTGAGGTACGAAAACTCAAAACATGGAATAAAATGCTTCTCTCCAAGGAGAAGACATGATGGTCTACTACTAAATCCTAAAAATAAGTAAGAAACTGCTTAAAATCTTAGTCTCCTCTCAGGTTGATGTGAATAAAAAGCGGTAGTTGGTGAACAGTGTGAGGCCACCGTACTGTATAAGACAGCGTTTTACTTACAGTTCATTGAAATATTATGGCATCATCGAATAAACTGTAAAAAATTATTTTTAAAAACATTTTTCTCCCCAATTTTGTGCTACTATCTTGTCTCATCGCTATAACTCCTGCACGGGCTCGGGAGAGACGAAGGTTGAAAGTCATGCGTCCTCCGATACACAACCCAACCAAGCCGCACTGCTTCTTAACACAGCGCGCATCCAACCCGGAAGCCAGCGGTCGCGGTCGCGGCCGGTTACGACAGAGCCTGGGCCCGAACCCAGAGTCTCTGGTGGCACAGCTGGCACTGCAGTACAGCGCCCTTAACCACTGCACCACCCGGGAGGCCTGAATAAACTGTACTTTAACATATGTACATGATAATAATTCTAATTCTTATTCATAAATGCAGCCCCACAAATGTAGATGTCATTCTCACCTCTGTTTATTCACCACTCCAGATAGAGGTGGACTTCTCAATCTCAACAAAAACACAGAACAAACTCATGCTAACAACTATGCATGTAATTATAGCTTTTCTGGGTGATGACAAGCATCACAAAGACGTGCTGGGTATGATTAATAATATATAATAATATAATATATGCCATTTAGCAGACGCTTTTATCCAATGCAGTGCATACATTTTAAGTATGGGTGGTCCCAGGAATCAAACCCACTATCAAGGTGTAGCAATCGCCATGCGTTACAAACTGAGCTGCAGAGGACCACATACTGCCATGCACTGCATTCTTATTATTTCCATAGTAACGGAACATTAAAGGCATAGCTACCCCCCTCCCCCAACACACACACACATGTGCACATATGCACGTTTGTTACAATGGGAACCGTGGGGGAGGGGGGCGGACAGGGAATTTCCAAGAGTCACAAAGCCCCACCACCTCAAATGTGATCCACTGCAGTAACATGACAGACATTCAAAGCCATAAGAAATGAAAAGGGGATGGATGGAGGCAGCTAGGGAGGGAGGGTTAAAGGAGGTAGACTTTTGCTGAGTTCAATTCATATTTAAAGACCTTCTTTATTACATCTTTACTCATCTTATTTTGGTGGAGATGCCTCAACAGTTGACTTCCAGCACTGTTTAATTCACACCCAATTGAGTCAACTGTCCCAGGGTCTCTCTCCCTCGGATGTTCCTCTCTTATCACCTATTTTACCTGGAGTTGTATTTTTCACTTTTCCACAGAGAGACAGAAATGCAACACTATCACTATCCTGTTTATGCAACACTGTATAATTCTTAGATAATCACAGAAATGTTAAAGAGGAGGGTCAAAGATGAATTGAGAGCTGACATTTGAATGGTATGTTTCTAAGGCAACCTAGTTTGCAAGGGAAAGTCATGTCCAAGACAGTAATGGTAAAAAATCAGTTCAGAGGATGCACATTGCACACAACGTGATGATGGCTGAAATAGACACAGTATCATTCAATTATGAAAACCTTTGAAACATCAGAGAATCTGGTCATCCATTTTGTTTCACCATGTTTTAACTATGTACCGAAACATATACAATATAACTGGATGGAAAACCAGTGAAAAAAAATACAATTGGCATTTTCATCACTAAAGTGACACTAAAATGGATTCATTAGAAAATGTTATGAATGGGATGGACACCGATGAGGTGAAGTTAAAAGTAAATGCTTGATCTATATATGACAACAGTGTTAGGTAGGGCTGGAATGACTTCTTTAGGAAAACACCTCGAAGGTTGAAACAAGCATCATTATGCAGTCACCCAGAGTCAAATGTATCTATTTTCTAAGCTATAGCACAAAATATTTAACAGGTTTTTAAAGGAACTAAGAGTTCGGTCTGCTTTGTGTTTTCACTTTAGCCATGGAAAAAGTTTTGCGATACTGGTATCATCACATGCCTAGTGTTAGGGTAAGAGATTGGGCAGAACACCGCTTGGAACAAGATATCTTTTGGGAGGGAGGGTCTCCTTGGGTGCAGACACGGCTGTGATGATGTGAAGACAAATGCTTGGGGCTGTCCTCCTTGGAGTCTGGAAAGCCTTTACCTTGTGAAAAGACTGTTGTGTGGATAAGTTCCATAAGACAGCCCACAATTTATACCTTTATACACATACACAGGAAACACATCCAGCACATACGTATGCTAGTACACACATACACACGTCTCATGCTTGTCCCCACACACACCTTGGGTTGGTTATGTAGTAGGAGTCTTTCATGTTGAACTGGGGTGGTAACTCTAATGCACTATCCCTGCCTGCATAAATCATAGCACTGCCTGTTCCTGTTTGCCTTAATGAGTTATTGAAGTCTAATTAATTCACATTGAATTCCTAAATTGAAGTCTGAGAGTTTCCATTTTGATTAGGGGGTGCCGTGTTTACGAAGCATTTTGCCGTCATGCCTCAGCTTTCGCTTAATATCGGGCTCCTCCCCCTCTATTTCTTCTCATCTTCAGGGGAGTGGAAAAAGAAAGCTCATTTTCCCGAGGCTTTAATGGATTTAAATAATCATTTTCTTTCGTCGGAGAACTCTAACCCTCCCATTATGTTGACGGAGAGGATGAACAGTGAGAAACACAGGGGCGAGGGAGAGGAGACATGCCTCGTATCCCCTAAGCTCTAATTCAACAAGAAGTGGGTCAGCTCATGAGGAATTTAATTTGAACAGATGTCAATTACTACCCATTATGCCTGCTCTTTCGAGGGGCTGCTGAACGCTCTTCCGTCTCATGTTCATGGAGCCGAGTCTTACATGAGAGATTCAAAAAGATTTGACATGATATAGTCCTTTAACTTCTTCACTGTGCCGGTTGAATCTATAGCGCTAGGGAATGAAGTAGCTAGGCCTCTCTGTTACAGGGGAAATTGAGTCCTCCAGTTATCAACATCTAGGCGTGTGTTCAATAGAGAGATGGTATACAAACCAGAAGTGTATTTTGTCCTCTACAGAATGTTGAAAAACAGAAACTTCAAAATGGCTTGACGTTCATGATTCTAGAGAACATCTCCCAATTGTCTTTTAATTATGTAAAAGCTCCAGCACTTATGTAAGGAAACGTTTCTGTTCAAAACATATAGGCACCACTTCAAAGGACTGAGATGACTCAAGTTGACTTATTTAAATATTTTTTCTCACATTACTCCCTACCTTGGTAATTGCCACAAGACACTTTTACAGACTCAGTAAAAGTAATCTAATGAGAGGGAAGAAATCAGTGATTATAAATTCTACCTAGTCTTAAGAAAAGAATCTAATGCATATAATTGGTAAGAGTGAGTTAACCCTGTAGGAGGGTTAGGGTTAACCCTGGATAAAGGGTTAACCCTGGATAAATGGTTAGGGTTAACCTTGGAGAAGGGTTAGGGTTAACCCTGGATAAATGGTTAGGGTTAACCTTGGAGAAGGGTTAGGGTTAACCCTGGATAAAGGGTTAGGGTTAACCTTGGAGAAGGGTTAGGGTTAACCCTGGATAAAGGGTTAGGGTTAACCTTGGAGAAGGGTTAGGGTTAACCCTGGATAAAGGGTTAGGGTTAACCTTGGAGAAGGGTTAGGGTTAACCCTGGATAAAGGGTTAGGGTTAACCCTGGAGAAGGCGATAAACAACTATGTCAGTAATGCTTGGACAGTGCTTATGTAAGGCAGTAAGTAACACATTGACCATATTTCCGTATGAAAGCACACACTGCGATTCCTTGCCTCCTTAGCTGTATTGGAGGAGAAGGTCCAAGGTCCCTACCCTCTGACCTAGGGGAGATTATGCGAAGAATCCAGGAAAGATGAATTGAGAAGAAAATTAATTGAAATACCCACTTACTTGAGGGTGAACTGCTCCACGGTGGAGTTGGGCACCAGGTAGAGGAAGATGTTGAGGGTCTCGCCTGGCTTCAGCGGCTTCTCCGGCAACCTCAGGAACATGTTCTTATCCAGCTGCTTGTCCACCACCAACTGCTCCTGGCTGGACTGGTACAGGCTGATGCTACCGATGCGGAGGAGGGGGTGCTGAGAGGGCGGCTCACCCTGTGATCCTCCTCTGCGGCCCGAGCTCTCGCCGCACTCCCCTCCGCTGTCCGGGTCGTGGAGGGTGTAGTAGAGCTCCGTCTGTAGGGTCTCCACACTCAGCTCCAGGCCCAAGCTGTCGCTGGAGCCTTTCCTCCGGCCCAGGGGGGCCACATTGGTATTGAACCAGGTGGGGGGCAACTCCAGCTGGGCCAAGCACTGGGCCAGGTTCCCCCATAGGCGGCACGACGTCTTGATCTCGCGTACATCACGGAAGGCGTGGAGCCTCACGCAGGGCAGCTTGTCCTGGACCTTGAAGTCATCCCAGTCGCGACCTGCTATGTAGAAGAGCACCTGGACCACAGGGTTGCTGGAAAACACCCTTGACTGGACAATAAATGCCCGGACCTTCCAGTTGACTGTCAGCCGCCCGGGGATGTCCAGGGGGCTGGAGGGCTGAAGGAGATCCTTGGGCAGGCTCTGGTCCTGGGCGAACGGGCCAAAGGTGATGTTGACGGCAGGAAGCTCCTTGGTCTGAAAGACCACAAAGCTCTCGGAACGCTGGAGAGGATGTCCGTTGGTGGGGATACCGCTGCTCTGGCCCGAGGACCTGGTCTCTCGCAGGAAGAAGGCCAGCTGGGCGTTGGAGAGCTTAAAGTTGGAGGGAAGGTAGACATCAGGAGGGGTGGGGGTGGACGTGACTGCCGAAGAGCTGAGGAGAGCATCTGAGCTGGTCGGGGATACCTTCCCTGCAAATGCTGATCAGAGAGAAAGAGAAAGAGAGAGGACAAGGTTATAATCTTTACAATGCAACATGTCATTTCTTTCTTTGCAATTTTCACCTGCTCTTTACATTTAACTGCCACACACACACAGACATACATACATACATACAGACAGACATACATACATACAGACAGACAGACAGACAGACAGACAGACAGACAGACAGACAGACAGACAGACAGACAGACAGATTTTACCATCTCACCCAGTCAGAGAAGGATGAAATGTGAACAGTCAATGAACACTAATCATCTGATAAAGGGGCAGTATGTGTCAAGTGGCTTGCAGGCCGGTTGGGTCATTGTACGGTTGTACCTGTTAATAAGCTGCCCGGCCACTGATCTACATCATACATGCTGTTCACAAGATACAGCTCAACACAACACGCTCAATCGATTGTTCCTCGAGTTCAATAACACACCAGCAGTCAGTCTTAACATTGACTGAGAAGCTAACGATTGGACAAAATGTAGAGTTTTTTTAAACAACAAGACATTTGACGAGGACAAAATGTAAAAGCTAAATAGGGTTAAATAGGGAGATCATTTAGGACAAAATAAAGTGGGAACAAAATAAAGTGGGAACAAACAAAAACGTGCTATATAATCACAAACTCAGAGAACAACTTAAAACATATACCCTCAAGCTATAACATGCAATCTGCTCAGGCATAGGACACAGTCATAAAGAAACACTATTGATGTGACATACTTATCAGAAGTACCAAGAATAGGGCATAAAAGTGCCAAAGCCTTTCCAGACAGACCAAATAAGAGATTAAAAGTCCCATGTTCCAAATGGCCTGGCATTGAAAGTATATTTCCTTGAATAGCCTTTGAAAAGCGAATATCCAATCATCAGTAGAGAGTTTGCAGTCACACAATTAACCGATCCTCAAGCATCAGTAAAAAAAATATCTCCACAGATATTCACTGTACTGGAACAGATTTCTCAGTGGCTCAATTGCTTGCACTGCAGCACATGCCTGTGGGGGACCTACAGAGGTTCTTGAACCTCTGCTTCTATTCCCTTTGGTGCAGTCGTGGTCCACAGCAAAGACACACAGAAGCTCTTTGAATCCAGTCCACATGCAGCTTCACTCTGGCAGCAGTCCCTTATAGACCAAACCCCTCCTCGCTAGCTGGGTCTAATGCTGTAGACAAAGCCTTGACACCGCCCCGTCTCGCCACACCTAGCCTCAGTCTATAATCACCATTTTAGCTCCCAGCCAGAGCTAAGGCACACAGGCCTCAAAGGACTCTTGAACCACACACTCGAGGAAAAAAAATCTCCAGCTCGATTCATCCTCTCCCACAGGACGTGTTCAGGCAGGCTCTTCTGTTTGTGTGTGAGTCAGTGAGTGAGCGAGTGTCTGTATGTGTTGGAGGGGAGGGGTGAGGTGGGAATGGGGGAGGAATGTATTACTTGAATGCCTTCAGGCAAAGAGAGTGAGCGGGAGAGAGGGGGGGATTAGCTAAAGATCATTGACGAATTAGCTCTCCCTCTACTCCTCACTCTCCTCCTCTCTTCTTCTGCCACGGCCCCGAGAAAGAGAATGAGGGTACGTGGGGGAGGGGGAGGGTTAGGGGATTTCGACTACTTTTCCCCCTAAATCACAAGTTGCTTGAATTCCTACAATAAAAGACAAGGGAATTCTTGGATGTGTGTGTGGGCCATGCCTACACTCGGCATCACGCTCAACAGGAGGCCGAAAAAAAGATGAAGGGGCCTGTTGTTCATTCCACCACGAACCGTTTCACTTATTTCCACATCAAGAAGATAAATGGAATAATTCTCCTCTCGCAATGAGGTAGATGTTCTTGAGCACTGTTTTTATCAGTTATTTTCAGTCATGTATCAGATTTCCCAAAGGACTACAGATGAGATTTTGCATATCTGCTTGAGGAACCAGTACATTTCTCCGAGTTGTCTGAGCCTCCTTCAAAAATTATTTCACGTAATTTATAGCTGATTTAGCATTATCGGGAAAAAAGGGGTCCATTTGTCGCGATATGGATTTTTGTCCATATCGCCCAGCTCTAGTCAAACAAATGGTGCACTCCCACCGTGTGGTCGACTCTGACCGTCTGAGGGCCAGGCAATGAAGTACCTCTTTAGGGGACTGACATGATACTCTCATCTCTGCAGAGCAGAGCAACGCTGTTCCATTACGAGACCACATTAGCTGCTTGAGTATCTCTTCATCCCTTTCTAAACACGCGTAATGCACACAACCGATTGCTCTTGTATAGTTCCCCGTTCCTCCCTCCCTCCAACTGTGTACTCCAGCCCGAGGCACACTACGGTCTCATTGAGGGGGCATGATTTATGGCCCATGATGCACTGGGGTACTTCCCCTCTTCACCTGGGGTGCTCTTCCTTTTCGTTGCTGCTGTATCAAAGTGCGGTGGGGATGGGGGAGCAGATGGGGCTTACAAATGGAAATCTGATAGTTTCCCCCTCCCCTATTACCATTTGGCTTCCTATTAGACCTAAGGGCCAAATTTAGTGGCTTCTCTTCCTGTTGCATGCTCTGTTAACATGATACACATCTGTTGGGTGGGGGAAATGAATGTGTAGCACTAGCTAGCATCACCGCAGGGCTCTTTCCATCTATCAGAACATTTGCCCTGATGAGGATTAATGAAACATTTTGCCTACTATTGGTTGTTAAGGTTGGGGCCATTTCATTCAGCTTAGTGTGTACTATTATGTTGCAAACCATTTCTCCCTCAAGATTAAATTTCCCCCCAAGTAAGATAAAAAGATAATATTACATAATATAATGCAGAAATGACCTTCTCTTATCCTCCAACTTGTTAGGATGCATCAAGTCAATTTATAATTTCAGAGGGTTTATTTATTGACAAAAAGTGATGAAATGTAGACATCAGTGAAACTAATCATTTGCAGAGGGCTAGAATGACATAAAGCTGGATCCGTTTGATCTTGCTACTTCATGCTAATCACTTGCTCAATGGCCACAACTCAGACAGTCTGCTGCATTAGCTAGATAGGAGTTAGCATAACAAACAATGGTTGCAAATAAGTTGATTTGCATAAAAAAATGGGCATTTGCTTTGAGGCTTTTGGTATCTCATGTCTGGGTATTAGTTCACAGACACAGCACGGCACAGTATCCTGAAAACGAAACCCACAGCAAATATGTAATTAATGTTGTAATGTCTGTTATATCAGTACAAACACAGCAACATCATTTCCTGGCAAACCTGCCTACTTTGTAGCACCCCTCATCTCCCATCAAAGCTCCATTGCCTCCAATGGTATTTGTTTACACATTGGAGGGCGAATGCTGCAGGGAAAGTTATATGTTAGAGTAGGGTGCTGGCATTTTTGTTTTGCCTCCTTTTCTCTGGTGGGGGTTCAGTTTGCCACTTGCGCCTTTGAAATGTGCAAATCACAGTTTCTGTGAAATAGGCCGACACCGAAGAGGAAACATGCTATATAAACATACTCTAGCTTAATAATGAGTGATGTGAGAAAAACGTACATCTACAAGGGAGTTATAGTACATTATTCTCTGTTTAACTTCTTGGATATAGGGGGCGCTCTTTTAATTTATGAATAAAAAAACGTGCCTGTTTTAAGCACAATAATTTGTCACGAAAAGATGCTCGACTATGCATATAATTGGCAGCTTTGGAAAGAAAACACTCGAACGTTTCCAAAACTGCAAAGATATTATCTGTGAGTGCCACAGAACTCATGCTACAGGCGAAACCAAGATGAAACTTCAACCAGGAAATGGGCAGAATTTTTGAAGCTCTGTTTTCCATTGTCTCCTTATATGGCTGTGAATGCGCCGGGAATGAGCCTGCCCTTTCTATCGTTTCTCCAAGGTGTCTGCAGCATTGTGACGTATTTGTAGGCATATCATTGGAAGATTGGCCATAAGAGACTACATTTACCAGGGGTCCGCCCGGTGTCCTTTGTCTAAATTGGTGCGTAATCTACAAGCTGCACGCAGTCATCCAGTGATTGAGAGGAGAGAGGAGGCTTTCAACAAACGATATATCATGAAGAGATATGTGACAAACACCTTGATGATTGATTCTAAACAACGTTTACCATGTTTCAGTCGATATTATGGAGTTAATTTGGAAAAAAGTTTGGCGTTTTGAAGACTGAATTTCCGTTTTTTTTTTGGTAGCCAAACGTGACGCACCAAACGGAGCAATTTCTCCTAAACAAATAATCTTTCAGGAAAAACTGAGCATTTGCTATCTAACTGAGAGTCTCCTCATTGAAAACATCTGAAGTTCTTCAAAGGTAATGATTTTATTTGAATGATTTTCTGGTTTTTGTGAAAATGTTGCTGCCTGCTGATGCTAATGCTAAAAGCTAAGCTAGCTGCGCTAGCTGTTACACAAATGCTTGTTTTGCTATGGTTGAGAAGCATATTTTGAAAATCTAAGATGACAGTGTTGTTAACAAAAGGCTAAGCTTGAGAGCTAGCATATGAATTTCATTTCATTTGTGATTTTCATGAATAGTTAACGTTGCGTTATGGTAATGAGCTTGAGGCTGTATTCACGATCCCGGATCCGGGATGGCTCGACGCAAGAAGTTAAGTAACAGCGCTGGTTTGCTGATGCCATGAAAAGGCTACTGTGGCTAGTGTTGAGCGATTAATGCTTTTTTTTGTTTAAGTTTGATTATTAAAAAATAATAACCGTTTTCAATTTTGGTTTTGAAACATTTTTTACATGAAATGTACTATGAAATAAAGAAGTTACAGTAATTTTTTAATGGACATTTTTTTTATGGAAATTCCAAAGCCAAAAATCGTGAACATTCAATTGCCAAAACATTGAAAATATTCCATTGTCTCTGTCAGGTCCACATGGGGTAGAAATCAATAGACAAATAGGAAATTACTATGAAATAATACAATATTTCAGTTGTGTATACTACAAAATGGTAAGAAGCACGGTTTGGCGGGTCATGTGTTGGAGGACGCATGACCTGACCTTTGCCTCTACCGAGCCCGTTGGGGAGTTGCAGTGATGAGACAAGATTGTAATTGGAACGCAATTGGAAATCCTGAAAGTTGGGAGGAAAAGGGGGTAAAACATTTTTTTCAAATTGTGTCCCAAATAGTTCTTGACTTGATTTCTCTGTTTTCTTTCGTGAATGATTTTATTTCTCTTTAGTTGAAACGGCACATTGGAATTCAGGTAATTGAACCGACGTCGGTCAATCAGTTTTGTTTAATAACACCCTCACCCAAAAAGTTGGATATTCGCTCAGCACTAACAGTTGTAGATATAAAGCACCCTGTCAAAGTCATTGAAAATATAGACACTGGCTGTTATGAGCTGAGTGGCGTAGGTTAAAATATGCAGAGAAATGAATGGGGGAGCAAGGTAGGTTAAATGAATAAATGCCTCTTCAATGACAGGGGAGGGAAAGGTTGCTCGAGCGTTTAAAGTGAACAGCAGCGTCTTCACCAATATACTAATGTCTCTGTCATCGGAGCATTCCCATTGATCCTAAATGTCTTACGCAATTTTACATTGTGCAGAATA
Organism: Oncorhynchus tshawytscha; assembly: GCF_018296145.1. NCBI lineage: Eukaryota > Metazoa > Chordata > Actinopteri > Salmoniformes > Salmonidae > Oncorhynchus > Oncorhynchus tshawytscha. The sequence continues at coordinate 34,385,929 of NC_056458.1, forward strand.
TCGATCTTATAAAGTATTGAGGTTGAAAAACAAAGGGATACATATTTCATAGACCTCAGTCAATCACTACATAGAAACATTTCACAATGTAAAATAAAAACAGCTGATGTCAAACTGAGCAAAGCAAATATGTCACATTCTGACCTTAGTTCTGTTGTTATGTCTTTGTTTAGTATGGTCAGGGTGTGAGTTGGGTGGGTTGTCTATGTTCCATTTTCTATGATTTGGGATTTCTGTGTTTGGCCTGGTATGGTTCTCAATCAGAGGCAGCTGTCAATCGTTGTCCCTGATTGAGAACCATACTTAGGTAGCCTGGTTTCACTTTTGATTTGTGGGTGATTGTTTCCTGTGTGAGTTTCACACGGGACTGTTTCATTTGTTTCGGTTATTCACGTTGTTATTTTATAGTTTAGGGTTCATGTAAATAAAGTATTGTTATGGACACTTACCACGTTGCACATTGGTCCGACATCTTACTCCTCGTCAAAAGAAGAGGACGAGCGTTACAAAATATTAGTAGTCTGTGCTTGCTGCTCAATATTCTAATGTTCTGAAGATATTTTCCAAATCAAATTTCTCAGAGACAATGATATGGCCACTTGTGCAGCTGTTGAATATTCATGAGTCGTATGAAAAGTTACAAATGTTCCTCCATATTGCTAAGCAATAGGTATCTACAGTGCTGTGAAAAAGTATTTGCCACCTTCCTGATTTCTTATGTTTTTGCACATTAGTCACACTTAAATGTTTCAGATCATCAAACAAAATGTAATATTACACAAAGATAACCCAAGTAAACACAAAATGCAGTTTTTAAGTGATACTTTTATTTATTAAGGGAAAAAAGCTATCCGAACCGTCATGACCCTATGTGACAAAGTAATCGCCTCCCCTTGTTAAATCATGAATTTACTGTGGTTAATCACATTTTTTGGAAAGCTGAGTTCAATTTCACTAGTCACACCCAGGCCTGATTACTGCCAGAACTGTTGAATCAAGAAATCCCTTAAAAATAACCTGTCTGAAAAAAGTGAAGTCGGCCAAAAGATCTCAAAAAGCAAGACATCATGCCGCGATTCAAAGAAATTCAGGAACAGATGAGAAACAAAGTAATTGACATCTATCAGTCTGGAAAGGGTTACAAAGCCATTTCTAAAGCTTTGGGACTCCAGCGAACCACAGTGAGAGCCAGTACCCACAAATGGAGAACATTTGGAACAGTGGTGAACCTTCCCAGGATTGGCCGGCCTACCAAAATTACCAGCAGCGACAACTCATCCAAGAGGTCACAAAAGAACCCACAACAACATCTAAAGAACTGCAGACCTCAGTTAAGGGCGGCAGGGTAGCCTAGTGGTTAGAGCGTTGGACTAGTAACCGGAAGGTTGCGAGTTCAAACCCCCGAGCTGACAAGGTACATATCTGTCGTTCTACCCCTGAACAGGCAGTTAACCCACTGTTCCTAGGTTGTCATTGAAAATAAGAATTTGTTCTTAACTGACTTGCCTGGTTAAATAAATAAAAATAAAGGTCAGTGTTCATGACTCAACCATAAGAAAGAGACTGTGCAAAAATGGCATCCATGGCAGAGTTCCAAGGTGAAAACATCTGCTGACCAAAAAGAACATAAAGGCTCATCACACTTTTGGCAAAAAACATCTTGATGATCCCCAAGACTTTTGGGAAAATATTCTGTGGACTGACAACACAAAAGTTGAACTTTTTGGAAGGTGTACGTCACGTTACATCTGCCGTAAAAGTAACACAGGATTTCAGAAAAGGAACATTATACCAATAGTCAAATATGGTGGTGGTAGAGTGATGGGCTGCTTTGCTGCTTCAGGACCTGGACGACTTGCTGTGATTGATGGAACCATGAATTCTGGTCTCTACCAAAACATCCTGAAGGAGAATGTCTGGCCATCAGTTCGTGACCTCAAGCTGAAGCGCACTTGGGTTCTACAGCAGGACAATGATCCAAAACAGACCAGCAAGTCCACCTCTGAATGGCTTAAAGTCCGGACTTGAATCCTATAGAGATGATGTGGCGTGACCTTAAAAAGGCGGTTCATGCTCAAAAACCCTCCAGTGTGGCTGAATTAAAACAATTCTGCAAAGAAGAGTGGCCCAAAATTCCTCCACAGCGATGTGAAAGAATCATTGCCAGTTATCACAAACGCTTGATTGCAGTTGTTGCTGCTGAGGGTGTTACAACCAGTTATTAGGTTTAGGGGGCAATTACTTTTTCACATAGGGCCATGAAGGTTCAGATAGCTTTTTTCCCTTAGTAAATAAAATCATCACTTAAAAACTGCATTTTGTGTTTACTTGGGTTATCTTTGTGAAACATTTACATTTGACAAATGTGCAAAAAAATAAGAAATCAGGAAGGGGGAAAATACTTTGTCACAGCAATGTATATAAAGGAATCCTTTAAAACAATTTGCATGAACATTTCGATTTATGTTGACAGCAACACAAAGTGTAGACAAAGTTCCTGTTATGGTAGAATTCCAAAGTCCAAATTTGCACTTCAAACATGGGTGGAGGTACATGCATTCTTTCCCCCCATCCCTGGGGATTGTCTATTTTCATCAATGTCAGAAATTGATGTTTTCACTTTTTTATTTTTTTATTTCACCTTTATTTAACCAGGTAGGCTAGTTGAGAACAAGTTCTCATTTGCAACTGCGACCTGGCCAAGATAAAGCATAGCAGTGTGAACAGACAACACAGAGTTACACATGGAGTAAACAATTAACAAGTCAATAACACAGTAGAAAAAAAGGGGAGTCTATATACATTGTGTGCAAAAGGCATGAGGAGGTAGGCGAATAATTACAATTTTGCAGATTAATAACACTGGAGTGATAAATGATCAGATGGTCATGGACAGGTAGAGATATTGGTGTGCAAAAGAGCAGAAAAGTAAATAAATAAAAACAGTATGGGGATGAGGTAGGTAAAAATGGGTGGGCTATTTACCGATAGACTATGTACAGCTGCAGCGATCGGTTAACTGCTCAGACAGCAGATGTTTGAAGTTGGTGAGGGAGATAAAAGTCTCCAACTTCAGCGATTTTTGCAATTCGTTCCAGTCACAGGCAGCAGAGAACTGGAACGAAAGGCGGCCAAATGAGGTGTTGGCTTTAGGGATGATCAGTGAGATACACCTGCTGGAGCGCGTGCTACGGATGGGTGTTGCCATCGTGACCAGTGAACTGAGATAAGGCGGAGCTTTACCTAGCATGGACTTGTAGATGACCTGGAGCCAGTGGGTCTGGCGACGAATATGTAGCGAGGGCCAGCCGACTAGAGCATACAAGTCGCAGTGGTGGGTGGTATAAGGTGCTTTAGTGACAAAACGGATGGCACTGTGATAAACTGCATCCAGTTTGCTGAGTAGAGTGTTGGAAGCAATTTTGTAGATGACATCGCCGAAGTCGAGGATCGGTAGGATAGTCAGTTTCACTAGGGTAAGGTTGGCGGCGTGAGTGAAGGAGGCTTTGTTGCGGAATAGAAAGCCGATTCTTGATTTGATTTTCGATTGGAGATGTTTGATATGAGTCTGGAAGGAGAGTTTACAGTCTAGCCTGACACCTAGGTACTTATAGATGTCCACATATTCAAGGTCGGAACCATCCAGGGTGGTGATGCTGGTCAGGCGTGCGGGTGCAGGCAGCGAACGGTTGAAAAGCATGCATTTGTTTTACTAGCGTTTAAGACCAGTTGGAGGCCACGGAAGGAGTGTTGTATGGCATTGAAGCTCGTTTGGAGGTTAGATAGCACAGTGTCCAAGGACGGGCCGGAAGTATGTAGAATGGTGTCGTCTGCGTAGAGGTGGATCAGGGAATCGCCCGCAGCAAGAGCAACATCATTGATATATACAGAGAAAAGAGTCGGCCCGAGGTTGAACCCTGTGGCACCCCCATAGAGACTGCCAGAGGACCGGACAGTATGCCCTCCGATTTGACACACTGAACTCTGTCTGCAAAGTAATTGGTGAACCAGGCAAGGCAGTCATCCGAAAAACCGAGGCTACTGAGTCTGCCGATAAGAATATGGTGATTGACAGAGTCGAACGCCTTGGCAAGGTCGATGAAGACGGCTGCACAGTACTTTCTTTTATCGATGGCGGTTATGATATCGTTTAGTACCTTGAGCGTGGCTGAGGTGCACCCGTGACCGGCTCGGAAACCCGAATGCACAGCGGAGAAGGTACGGTGGGATTTGAGATGGTCAGTGACCTGTTTGTTGACTTGGCTTTCGAAGACCTTAGATAGGCAGGGCAGGATGGATATAGGTCTGTAACAGTTTGGGTCCAGGGTGTCTCCCCCTTTGAAGAGGGGGATGACTGCGGCAGCTTTCCAATCCTTGGGGATCTCAGACGATATGAAAGAGAGGTTGAACAGGCTGGTTATAGGGGTTGCGACAATGGCGGCGGATAGTTTCAGAAATAGAGGGTCCAGATTGTCAAGCCCAGCTGATTTGTACGGGTCCAGGTTTTGCAGCTTTTTCAGAACATCTGCTATCTGGATTTGGGTAAAGGAGAACCTGGAGAGGCTTGGGCGGAGCTGTTGGCTGAGGTTGGAGTAGCCAGGCGGAAGGCATGGCCAGCTGTTGAGAAATGCTTGTTGAAGTTTTCGATAATCATGGATTTATCGGTGGTGACCGTGTTACCTAGCCTCAGTGCAGTGGGCAGCTGGGAGGAGGTGCTCTTGTTCTCCATGGACTTCACAGTGTCCCAGAACTTTTTGGAGTTGGAGCTACAGGATGCAAACTTCTGCCTGAAGAAGCTGGCCTTAGCTTTCCTGACTGACTGCGTGTATTGGTTCCTGACTTCCCTGAACAGTTGCATATCGCGGGGACTATTCGATGCTATTGCAGTCCGCCACAGGATATTTTTGTGCTGGTCGAGGGCAGTCAGGTCTGGAGTGAACCAAGGGCTGTATCTGTTCTTAGTTCTGCATTTTTTGAACGGAGCATGCTTATCTAAAATGGTGAGGAAGTTACTTTTAAAGAATGACCAGGCATCCTCAACTGGCGGGATGAGGTCAATGTCCTTCCAGGATACCCGGGCCAGGTCGATTAGAAAGGCCTGCTCACAGAAGTGTTTTAGGGAGCGTTTGACAATGATGAGGGGTGGTTGTTTGACAGCGGCTCTGTAGCGGATACAGGCAATGTGGCAGTGATCGCTGAGATCCTGGTTGAAGACAGCAGAGGTGTATTTGGAGGGCCAGTTGGTCAGGATGACGTCTATGAGGGTGGCCTTGTTTACAGATTTAAGGTTGTACCTGGTGGGTTCCTTGATGATTTGTGTGAGATTGAGGGCATCTAGCTTAGATTGTAGGACTGCCGAGGTGTTAAGCATATCCCAGTTTAGGTCACCTAACAGAACAAACTCTGAAGCTAGATGGGGGGCGATCAATTCACAAATGGTGTCCAGGGCACAGCTGGGAGCTGAGGGGGGTCGGTAGCAGGCGGCAACAGTGAGAGACTTGTTTCTGGAGAGAGTAATTTTCAAAATTAGTATTTCGAACTGTTTGGGTATAGAACTGGAAAGTATGACATTACTTTGCAGGCTCTCTCTGCAGTAAACTGCAACTCCTCCCCCTTTGGCAGTTCTATCTTGACGGAAAATGTTATAGTTGGGTATGGAAAACTCAGAATTTTTGGTGGCCTTCCTGAGCCAGGATTCAGACACGGCAAGGACATCAGGGTTAGCAGAGTGTGCTAAAGCAGTGAGTAAAACAAACTTAGGGAGGAGGCTTCTGATGTTGACATGCATGAAACCAAGGCTTTTTCGATCACAGAAGTCAACAAATGAGGGTGCCTGGGGACATGTAGGGCCTGGGTTTACCTCCACATCACCCGCGGAACAGAGGAGGAGTAGAATGAGGGTGCGGCTAAAGGCTATCAAAACTGGTCGCCTAGAGTGTTGGGGACAGAGAATAAAAGGAGCAGATTTCTGGGCATGGTAGAATATATTCAGGGCATAATGCGCAGACAGGGGTATGGTGGGGTGCGGGTACAGCGGAGGTAAGCCCAGGCACTGGGTGATGATGAGAGAGGTTGTATCTCTGGACATGCTGGTTGTAATGGGTGAGGTCACCGCATATGTGGGAGGTGGGACAAAGGAGGTATCAGGGGTATGAAGAGTGGAACTAGGGGCTCCATTGTAAACTAAAACAATGATAACTAACCTGAACAACAGTATACAAGGCATATTGACATTTGAGAGAGACATACAGCGAGGCATACAGTAATCACAGGTGTTGAATTGGGAGAGCTAGCTAAAACAGTAGCTAAAACAGTAGGTGAGACAACAACAGCTAATCAGCTAGCACAACAACAGCCGGTAAAATGGCGATGACTAGGCAGGGAGGGGTCGGATTAACTACACACAGAGCCTGAGTGCAGCTGGGGCCGACAGATAAAACATAAACAAGCAGAATGGAGTACCGTGATTAATGGACAGTCCAGCATGCATCAGCTATGTAGCCAAGTGATCAGTGTCCAGGGGGCAGCGGTGGATGGGGCAGGGAAGCTGGACTGGCGAGGTATTATCCAGGTAAGGTAAAAGCCGCTAGCAGTGGCTAACAATAACTAAATAGCTTGTAGCTAGTTAGCTGGTTAGCTTCTGGAGGTTCTTGAGTGTGTTCTAAAAATTAAAAATAATAGCGATTCCGTATCACATTGGGTGAGGCAGGTTACCGGAAGGTATAAACAAATTAAAAATCGAAAAGAGATTGAAAGTAAATATGGGTCCAGTGAGTGTTTGGGACGCGGCGATTCAGACGGTTAGCAGGCCTGTGCTAACAAGCTAACAGTTAGTAGGCCGGGGCTAAACAAGGTAGCAGTTAGCGGACCGGGGCTAAACAAGCTAGCAGTTAGCAGGCCGAATTAGCAAGCAAGGAGATAGCAAGGGCTAGAAAATTAGCTTTTGGGGGGCGTCGCGATGGGGTGAGTCTGTTTATGCCTCTTCATGCGGTGACATCGATTGACCGGTCGTGGGTCCGGATATTGTAGCCCAGGAGTATGCTTCGGTGGTAGCACAGGAGCTCTGGCCGGGCTAGCTTCAAGCTAAGTGGGTGGAAGCGCTAGCCAGGAGTAACCATCCAGGGTTGCGGTTAGCTAGTTAGCTAGTTGTGAAGATCCAGCTGAAAATGTTCCGTTTACGGTGGGAATCCGGGGATAAAAAAAAATATATATATATATATAGGTCCGTTATGCTCTGGTTAGAGTCGCGTTGCTCGAACTGGCGAGAGCTTTCCGAGCTAAAGGTTAGCTGATGACCGGTTAGCTAAACTGATACCTGGTAGTTAGCTGGCTAGCTTCAGTTGAGGGGATCCGAAGTAAATATAAGTACTTTAGAGAAAAATAGCTACATTGGGGGAGGCGGGTTGCAGGAGGGTATTCAGAAGTTGAGGTCTAGCAAAATGTTTTAAAAGATATGTGAAGAAAATATGTTAAAAAAAAAACGATATATACGATATATACAAGGGACACGACACGACAAGACGTCCGACTGCTACGCCATCTTGGATCATGATGACTGATAGACACTGATAGACAAAATACAACATGTCAGTCATTTTATAAGACTTAAAAGTAAGATGTAAAATTGTACTATGAGATGTTCATGTTTTAAGAATCAAAATATGTTTGTAGCTAGCAAGCTACCTACCAGCTAAACAAAGCTTGTTGTTGCCTTGTCATTGCTTGTGTTATTCAAAATTACATACTGTTTTTATCTGGGATGTGGAACACCTGATTCAAACACATTTAAACTGATTTAGTGCATTTCAGAGTTGTGTGTGTTGACAATCCCATCACACACAAAGGGTATCGTGGGCAAGTAAGCAGATTTCATCTTGAGCTGCCTCTACAGATTAATGTATCCTTAATCTCCATCATTGATAGAAAAAAACTGCAACATAATACCATTAGAATGAGATGGATATTTGAAACCCCATCGCTGACACCGATTGCTATATACATTCAGCAATTGGGCACGTTCAGGTCAGACCATTACACATTTACAGTCTCAAAAACACAGAATAGAACCAGAACAGAGCTGGTTAAGTACAGAAACTGGGAAAATAGTGAAGCTTTCATGGAGGCAGATGACATGCCGTATCGCGGACAGTAACAGTGAAATGCCCATTTGGTTCCTGTATGCTCCAAGAGAAACAGAGCTGGTTGCTCATGGACCTATGCATATTAAATACCTATGTGCACAATAAGTGTCATTGTAAGAATGGGGAACAGAATACAGGTAGAAAAGAGGGTAACTTTATGTTTTTGGACCTCCACATCCGGCTTCTTTACCTGCGGGATCGTCTGAGACCAGCCACCCGGACAGCTGATGAAACTGAGGGGTATTTCTGTCCGTAAAACTCATTCTGATTGGTTCTGGCTCCCCAGTGGGTGGGCCTGGCTCTCCAGTGGGTGGGTCTTGCTCCCAAGTGGGTGTATCTATGCCCTCCAAAGTCCACCCATGGCTGTGCCTCTGCCCAGTCATGTGAAATCCAGAGATGTATTTATTTATATTTTTGTTCAGTATGTGTATATATATATATATATATATTAAAGATTTAATTTAAATTTGATAAACAATACAAAACATAAACATACAAATGATTACATCACACATGCCCAGACCTACTAGCACACCCCCATACGCCACATGGCCTGGAAATCGCACCATTTTGTTTCTCTCCATAGCCCACACACTTTCAATATTTAAATAATAAATAATGTGATTTTTTTCCCATTGTGTTAACGATGGCGGATTGATTGATTTCCAAGTTTTTAGTATACGTTTTTTAAAGATGAATGATGAGAAGAGAATCGTCCAACCCATCGGGTATATACTTTCATTGTTGTTAGAAAATATCTGCCAATTACAATTCCATGACTGTTATACTTGTGTTACTATAGGCTATAAAAGTGGAGGGAAATCCTGGTGCATTTCGACCATCAGGCTAAGCTCCAGTGTTAGGCTCAACATTTTGCTCTTTGTGTTTCCACCTTTGAGGCCTGGCCCAAAAAAGTCAATTATGTTATATGATGTTTCTTTGGGCCTTATTCAATTAGCCTAAAATCGATCAGTTAAAATTTCGGGAGCGAGACAAAACTATTACTTTGCAGTAAGAATGAACATTTTGAATATCTCAATCAAAAAAATAATGTTGATAGGGCTGAACTATAATACTATATTGTAATATATCACTGATATCACTGATGTGATCTTCCTGTCTGGGTTGGCCCACCCCCCTTGGGTTGTGCCGTGGCGGAGATCTTTGTGGTCTATACCTGGCCTTGTCTCAGGATGGTAAGTTGGTTGAAGATATCCCTCTAGTGGTGTGGGGGCTGTGCTTTGGCAAAGTGGGTGGGGTTATATCCTTCCTGTTTTGGCCCTGTCCAGGGGTGTCATCGGATGGGGCCACAGTGTCTCCTGACCCCTCCTGTCTCAGCCTCTAGTATTTATGATGCAGTAGTTTGTGTCGGGGGGCTAGGGTCAGTTTGTTATATCTGGAGTACTTCTCCTGTCCTATCCGGTGTCCTGTGTGAATTTAAGTATGCACTCTCTAATTCTCTCTTTCTTTCTCTCTCTCGGAGGACCTGAGCCCTAGAACCATGCCTCAGGACTACCTGACATGATGACTCCTTGCTGTCCCCAGTCCACCTGGCCATGCTGCTGCTCCAGTTTCAACTGTTCTGCCTGTAATTATTATTATTTGACCATGCTGGTCATTTATGAACATTTGAACATCTTGGCCATGTTCTGTTATAATCTCCACCCGGCACAGCCAGAAGAGAACTGGCCACCCCACATAGCCTGGTTCCTCTCTAGGTTTCTTCCTAGGTTTTGGCCTTTCTAGGGAGTTTTTCCTAGCCACCGTGCTTCTACACCTGCATTGCTTGCTGTTTGGGGTTTTAGGCTGGGTCTCTGTACAGCACTTTGAGATATCAGCTGATGTACGAAGGGCTATATAAATACATTTGATTTGATTTGATTTAATTAGCACAAAAAGTATTGTGATCTAAAACAACCAACCTTCTGACCCCTCTCTCTCTCACTCACACACACACACACACACACACACACACACACACACACACACACACACACACACACACACACACACACTGGCCACACAAATTTAGGATTGATTTCACATTGAAGACTGCTTAATGAGCAAGGAAAGAGAAAGCAATATGGATAGAGCTAGTCCACTGGGAACTCTAATGAGCCCATTGACTGAAAGGGTTTCTGCGGAGGTTGATAATTGATTACACCAGAAATGCATTGCTTTCACCTTCATACAGAGAAGCTGTCTGCTATCACCCTCACACGAGATTAAAACAAATCTAGCTCTATGATTCAGAATTAACCTGTTGTGACTAGGGGGCAGTATTTTCATTTTTGGGAAAAAAACGTTCCCGTAGTAAACGGGATATTTTGTCAGGACAAGATGCTAGAATATGCATATAATTGACAGCTTAGGATAGAAAACACTCTAACATTTCCAAAACTGTAAAAATATTGTCTGTGAGGATAACAGAACTGATGTTGCAGGCGAAAGCCTGAGAAAAATCCAATCCGGAAGTGCCCCATGTTTTGAAAGCGCTGCGTTCCAATGAGTCCCTATTGAGCAGTGAATGGGCTATCAACCAGATTACTATTTCTCTGTATTCCCGAAGGTGTCTACAGCATTGTGACGTAGTTTTACGCATTTATGTTACTCCAATCGGTCCTACTGAAAAACTAATTGTCCCGATGGATATATTATCGAATAGATATTTGGAAAACACCTTGAGGATTGACTATAAACAACGTTTGCCATGTTTCTGTCAATATTATGGAGCTAATTTGGAATATTTTTCGCAATTTCCGGGCGATTTCTCAGCCAAACGTGAAGAACAAACGGAGCTATTCCGCCTACAAAAATAATATTTTTGGGAAAAAGTAACATTTGCTATCTAACTGGGAGTCTCGTGAGTGAAAACAGCTCATCAAAGGTAAACGATTTAATTTGATTGCTTTTCTGATTTCCGTGACCAAGTTACCTGCTGCTAGCTGGACAAAATGCTATGCTAGGCTATCGATAAACTTACACAAATGCTTGTCTAGCTTTGGCTGTAAATCTGAGATGACAGGGTGATTAACAAAAGGCTAAGCTGTGTCTCAATATATTTCATTTGTGATTTTCATGAATAGGAATATTTTCTAGGGATATTTATGTCCGTTGCGTTATGATAATTAGTGTCAGGCGATGATTACGCTCCCGCATACGGGATGGGGAGTCACTAGAGGTTTTAAGTTGTTTTGCAAAAAACTTTCAGCAAAAAGAGTTTCATCCTTCAGTCAGATTGACATTTGTCATGAATCTTGCCCTGGAAGGCAATAAATGCCAACCTGCATAAAACAGTGAGACAACCTGTATGTTTGACAATGTAAATGGGGTTACACTCTCCTACAGCTGTTGATAGTAAGTTTCAATTTTAGTTTCAAGTTTTATTGGCAGTGCTCGGAATTGTGAAATAGATTTCTTGCAAGCTCTTTCCCAACAATGCAGTAATGAATATCAGTAGTACTATAAAAGTGAAGTAGAACAAAAACACACGAGAAATAGAAACAAGAAGAACACAAGAAAGTAAGTAAGTTCTAGGGTCATTGCCAATACCATATTTACAACGTGCAGACTCCATGAGGAACAATAAAATCATTGTATTAAAATATTGGTTATGTTAGATACTAAAATCAGATCCAACAACAATATCAAGGGGTAAGAAATCCAGGGCTTAAAACATGATGATTCATGTTTTCTTGTAAATCCACAATTTGGATCCCTCCACAGCCTCATAGTGTCACACCTGCTCCTGCTTCCCTTCTCTGGAGCTTGAATATATAGTACCACGCATAACACCAGTCTCAACGTCAGCAGTGAAGAGGCGACTCTGGGATGCTGGCCTTCTAGGCAGAGTTGCAAAAAAAAGCCATATCTCAGACTGGCCAATAAAAAGAAAAGATTATGATGGGCAAAAGAACACAGACATTGGAGAGAGGAACTCTGCCTAGAAGGCCAGTATCCGGGAGTCGCCTCTTCACTGTTGAGACTGGTGTTTTGCGGGTACTATTTAATGAAGCTGCCAGCTGAGGACTTGCGAGGCTTCTGTTTCTCAAACTAGACACTCTAATGTACTTATCCTCTTGCTTAGTTGTGCACTGGGGCCTCCAACCCCTCTTTCTAATTCTGGTTAGAGACAGTTTGCAGGGTTCTGTGAAGGGAGTAGTACACAGCATTGTACGAGATCTTCAGTTGCTTGGCAATTTCTTGCATGGAATAGCCTTCATTTCTCAGAATAAGAATAGACTGACAAGCTTCAGTAGAAAGTTATTTGTTTCTAGCCATTTTGAGCCTGTAATCGAACCCACAAATGCTGATGCTCCAAATACTCAACTAGTCTAAAGAAGGCCAGTTTTATTGCACTTTTAATCAGCACAACAGTTTTCAGCTGTGCTAACATAACTTCAAAAGAGTTTTCTAATGATCAATTGGCCTTTTAAAATGATAAACTTGGATTAGCTAACACAATGTGCCATTGGAACACAGGAGTGATGGTTGCTGATAAAAGTTTTGAGCTACAATAGTCATTTACAACATTAACAATGTTTACACTGTGTTTCTGATCAATTTGATGTTTTAATGGAAATTTTTTTTAATTTTCTTTCAAAAACAAGGCAATTTCTAAGTGACCCCAAACTTTTGAACGGTTGTGTATATTGGGTATATTTGAAAGACATATAGTGGTACTAAGATATAACTTACACACGTTTGTAACAATAACTTCCTATGCAAAAATAAACTCGTTCGCAGTTTGCAAAAAAACAACATTATTTCATTAGCTTTGCAATTGCTGGGAGCTATTCAGGAAAACCCTGTATATTGTAAAGAAACCCTTCACAATGTCATGCCCTGTCCCCAGATCGAGTGGGGGATTTTTAGCCGATGGATTTTGAGCCTCTGTGCTCTTAGGTGGGAGAAAAATATATCTTTGTTTCAAACTCCTTCGCTCTCACACACACACAGCTTTTAGTTTGCTTGTTCCCATGGTGATGGACTCCAAACCTCCCTGCCAGATCACCATAACAACCAGGGGTACCAAGAACATTTGTCCTTGCCTTGGCTTGAGAACAAGACCCCCAATTCCGGAATACCTATCCACTCTCCGTTTCCATGGCCACATGTTAGGAGGAATTTGATTTGCCTGGGTCAACATATGGGGCTCCACTTAAACCCATCCACTGAATGGGCCTAGTCTTGGTTAGAGAAAGAAAAACGTTTTTGAATGAGCAAGGAAAGCTTTGACTTCTTTTTCAGCTAAATCCCACGCACAGCACTTTTTCCAGAGAATGTACGTATATATAACTTATGTACTATGAAGAATGGAAATGCTGTGCTCATGGTTCAGATGGTTTTAGTGCAGTCTGACAATGCCATTTCATGCTCTCTTTATTAGCTTTAGGGCAAGAACAACATTTGCAGTGGTCCTATGCTTTTGAAAAAATAGCAGGATCTCACAATCTGTGGCAGTGCAAATGTACTGTAAATGTGTGCAAATCTGCTGAGTCCGCTAGTAGGCCTAACCATTGTGCAATGATGACACCGTCGCTGAGATCTAAAGTCAACTGCCAGTCATCGAGTCATAGGCTAGCTTCTTGTTCTATCAGCAAGTGCTATTATGGGCCGTGAGTTCACTCTCTGGATCGGGAAAACCGTGGACAGAACTCACTCTGACTGAAAAAGAAGTTAGAGGCTACTAAATACTAAAATAGTATTTTCCTGTCAGAATAATAAACACTTGATCAACCTAAAATCAAGCACATAAACTGGGTGCATAAATGTTTTTTTTTTTTTAAGAGAGCGCTAACTATTATTAACAAGTTGCAATATGTGCCACGGACGCAAGTGGTTGTCCAAAACCATTCGGAGAAATGGCAATGATTTTCAAAGTCTTGGGCATGTGTCTGTGAATGCCCGGCTGTTGTGTAGTTGCCATTTGGGTTATCAGACATCTGTTCATCTAGCAGATAAAAGACAGTCTACAGAGGATCGTGTCTGTGTAGTGAACCAAAGCCCACGCGGAGAGCAAGGAGGCTTCCTTGGACCCTTCTCTGGTACATAATTGGAGATCTGATCGGACAATTTGCCAACCCTTTAGAACTTCACTGAATAAACTGTGTATCTGGCAAGAGACCTGAAGGGTGATTTGGTATGAAATGAAGGACATGATGCTATATCCTTGATAAATAATTTATAACCACTGGTAAACACTGTAAGCAGGGCTTTGATGAGGTGGCTTTAGAGGTTAAGGTTGTTTGTTCTGACACAGAGTGTAGGTAGTAGAGGATTGGGCAGTAATGGAGGTCACCTCAACAGGAGTTCAGTTAATTAGCCTATGATGGTTAAGGATCGGGCACTGAGGTTTGTGCCAGAGGGGTACTTTGGTTTGAGCAAAGGGAGTAACAGTATGGTTCATGAACTGTATTGAGGTCTACTGTGTATTGAATGTATCTACACTACACTACACTGAACCAGCACACATACTGTACGCTCGGTGACAATTACAGATATGGAGACATCAAGAGACACATTTTTGACTCAATTCATAAGCACATGCTAATAATTTTTTATTTCTGCTTAAAAGCAGTGACGTCAGTGGAATATCATTGATTATAACGGCCCCTAACAAGGCTAACTGCTGACCCCAGTTGACCTGACACAGACAGTGATTGACCTATGCCCTAATGTGATCTCCAACATTGAGAGCGTTAGACCCAGGACTATTGTAATCCTTGGAAACATCCTTTTTGTAAATGGATTACCACCTGTCGTCAGTGGGTGGGAGATGGTGGAAGGTGAAAGTCAAGGAGAAAATACAGCTTACTCACTTTGGGAAAGGAAGCCTATTCATCCAGATTCCTTGTGACTATTCAAAGACCCTACGACAAGCTTGAATATATGTCTTTCCCGTTAGTCCAAGATTTGAGGGTAAGACAAATGGAAACATATGAAAACCTTCAAAGACGGTTAGTGGAGAACCGTACCTAACACCAATGACTTACTACCTCCTGAAATGTAGAGCTGATTTACATAAGATTGTTGAGTTCACTCCTCTGCAGGTTGGTAAACCTTGTTTCTTCTGGAACGTATTGTCCTACTACACATGATGTCATTCATCTTACTACATCTTAGGTTACCTACTATTTGAAGCAAAAGACAAAATGAAATTTAAACAATTACCAAATTCCCTGTTGTGCTGCATTAGAATTCTCTGACTGTATGTGGTGAAATTCATTGGACTGGAAGGGACTGAAATTGTGCCCTTCCAGACGAATGCTGCTAAGTGGTAATATTAACAAGGCAATAGCAGCATTTTCATTATTTGTTTCCATTTGGGTCAAACCTTTCTGGAAGCAGACATTATCTAGGAAACCTTTGTACAATGGTAGAGGGAATTAATTTGATGAAAAGAGAATGTCACGTGTTTCAACAAAAAGACAGTGCTGTAAACTGTAGAAGATCCGGTGGTTGGTACAATACGTGTCAATATGTGATCCGATTCAGGAAACTAGGCATATGTCGCAAGTCATGACTTCACAGGAGAGCTGTTTGAACGTAAAATAAAATGTTTTTATCAAAATGCGTTTTTTTGGCAGAAATGCCTTCTCGAACATGTGAACTTTCATGAACTTTCATCAAACGTGTATGCCATATGTAAATACTAATACAATTGTTAAATTACGAGCCTGATTGGTTTAGCCACAGAAAAAAGGAGCAACCTTTCTGCTAGCCATGATTGGCTGAGATAATGAGTGGGCTGGACATGCCGAGAGATGAGTTTTGATTGGTCTACCATATAGCACGCGTCTGTTTATTTGAGCTGGTCAGTACGTTTAGGTAATAGTGTCGAATGCGGCTTTTTAAATAAAAGTATTGTGTAGTAATACTGCATAAATCTAATGTCAAGTTAAAGTATACTGTTAGCTAGCTGGCTCATGAGCTAACGTTATGTGTATGCTCTCCACTTTCTGGAGGACCGAGTTTTGAAATCAGTGGAATTCGAGTATGATAGCTAAGGAGATGGAAAAAACACCAGTATGGATAACATCGACAAACTAAGGTAACCATGCATGGCATCAGACAGGTAAGTTATTCAGATATTACAAGTTTCTAATTTTGACAGAAATTGGTTTAATTTCAAGTGTACTGTTATCAACCCTTAAAGAGATGGGTGGGCCTAAGGCTTAAGAGGGTGTGAACAATGCTGAATGGGTGTAGACAAAGAAGGGCTCTCCAATAGTTGTAGCAAAACATTGAAAGACGGTTCTCTCAAACGTGAGTTTACAAGTTGAACAACTTTCAAAGCAGAATTACTTTCCCATTGTTTCCTCAAATGCCGTGTATGATATACCATTTTGTAGCTCTGAGTCTCAACTTTTATCCAATGTAAAAAACAGAAATTCAAATGTTGCTACATAAGACCGAATCCAGGTGGTGAGTCACATATATTAACCTAGCTCCTGTGCTTTCAAGTTTACCTTTCCCCGCTTCAAATGAAGTGGATAAAAGCTAAATATTCAAAGTCAATGGTTGGGGGAAGATTTCTTTCTTTAGAGAGACCGGCAGATAAAAGGAAGCAAAAAGTGAGATTAAATATTCATGAAATGCTTGCAAGAGGAGCATATGTTTTATTGATTGAGAGCAAAGAACAATAGAGTCCAAGGTTTCAACTTAAGAGCACTCTAAGTAAATATAACTTTTATGTAGAGCCCATCGCGATATGGAGGGATACAAAAGCCCTCTTTCCCGAGCCATTTGCCTGCTACGCTACAAAGGTTTGGGTTAACACTTTGTACTGAGGGCTAATGAAGCGCAATGGGGCCCTCCGCTTAAAGGAGGGTCTAGGTTAGCGTTCACTTACAATAGGCCATCAAGGGAGATATTAAAGCCATAGGTTTGAAAAATGGATAGGAGGGGAATTTGCCACTGCAGCGCTGTTTGTCTTTTAATCAAATGGCTGAGACCAGGGAATAGAGGATTCTAAGGATCTGACTAACATGAATGCTTTGCAAAGTGGATGTCATATGCTGGACTGAGCTTTGTTCTCTAAATGGCCACAGTAGGGAAGAGGGTTGCGCCCTTGTTTTCGGTCCATTACATGTGGATAAGCCTTCCTGAGCGCCTACACAGGAGACCATAGCGATGCTAATAGCTACTGTTGAGGAAAGAATGGTTTGAGATTTCATAGTCAAAAACAAACAATGCACATTCTGTTCTCGCAGATGCTGAGGATCTCGATCACCATCAAATGTTTTGGAGAGTGTAAATTAACCAATAAAACGAGTGTCCAATCACAATGTCTGCTCCATATTTGGACTTTTATTTTCTTGTATGAGCTTTCTATCCTCACTGTATATTTGACAGTTTAGTGTGACTTTTATTTTGAGAGCAGGTGTTTTTTGCCTTCTCTGGTTTACGCGCCAAGGGCAAATGAGAAACGGGCGCGAGAGAGGAAAAGGAAAACTTTTTGTTAAACTTTCATGAACCATTGTCACGACTTCCACCGAAGTCGGCTCCTCTCCTTGTTCGGGCGGCGTTCGACGGTCGACATCACCGGCTTTCTAGCCATCGCCGCTCCATTTTTCATTTATCCATTTGTTTTGTCTTGTTCCCTGCACACCTGGTTTTCATTCTCTAATGACACTGCATGTATTTATTCCTCTGTTCCCCCTCATGTCTTTGTGTAGAATTGTTTGTGTTACGTGTCAATTTTGACACGCTAGACTGGTGTTCGTATTATTCCGTGTTTTGTCACAAATTATTGTGACTATTTGCGCCTTTGGCTGGAGGTTTTGACACAGTGCCGTCCGTTGTGTGCGCCTGTTGTGTGCGCCTGTTCACAACTCTCTGCTCTCCTGCACCTGACTCCGCTACCAGTACGCACACCCTTGACAGAATTCTACACCACCCATGGAGTCAGCAGGTACCCCGGTCAGAAAAGTCGAGGAGCGCGTTCGGGAACACTCGGCAATGCTGCAACATCTTGGTGTTACGATGGATTGCTCTGTCCAGACCATGGACCACTGGGAGAGACAGGAAGTTTCTCCAGCGCCTCGACCAGCGCAACCGGGGTTACCTCTACCAGTCCCTCCTGGATCCAGTCCCAGTGGGATGCGTCTCTCCCTTCCCAGGGAGTATGATGGGACGGCAGCACGGTGCCAGGGGTTCCTATTACAGCTGGACCTATACCTGGCCACCGTTCACCCAGCTCCCTCGGGAAGGGAGAGGGTGTCCACCCTCGTCTCATGCCTCTAGGGGAGAGCTCTGGAGTAGGCAAACGCCGTGTGGGGTGAAGGAGACGCGGCGTTGGACCACTTCCACCATATACCCGGGCCATCTTCGACCATCTGCCCGAAGGTAGAGCGGCGGGGGAACGGCTCTTCCACTTGAGGCAGGGGACGAGGAGCGCCCAGGAGTTCGCACTGGAATTCCGGACCTTGGCCGCCGGTGCAGGATGGAACGACAGGGCCCTTATCGACCACTTCCAATGCAGCCTGCTCGAGGACGTCCGATGGGAGTTAGCCTGCAGGGATGCCACCATCACTTTTGACCAACTGGTGGATTTGTCCATCCGGTTGGATAACCTGCTGGTCACCCTCGGACGTCCAGAGAGGGGTCTGTCGGTTCCATCTTCCAGCACCTCCGCTCCGGAGCTCATGGAGCTGCGCATAGGGAGGCTGAAGGAGGTGCTTTCACGTGCACCATCTGTGGCCGCAGAGGGCACACTGCCGGTCGGTGCTGAGTTGGTCCCTCTGGGAATCGAGGCAGCAGGCAGGGCACTCCGGCGTCACCCCAGGTGAGTCTGCACCACTCTCATCCAGAGTCCTCTGTCCAACTGTTTGTACCTGTTTGTTTTCCTGATTTTTCCCCGCATTCCCAGCATAAGGCGCTCGTCGATTCAGGCGCGACTGGGAATTTTAACGACAGAGCACTCGCCCTTAGTTTAGGGATCCCCATTATTCCCGTGGTTAGAACTTTCCCGGTACACGCTCTGGATAGTCGACCATTAGGGGTCCGGGCTAATCAGGGAAGCCATCATCTCCCTGGCCATGGTGATGCAGAGGGGTCACGAGGAGAGAATCAGTCTCTTCCTCATTGAGTCTCCTCCATTTCCCGTGGTACTAAGCCTTCCCTGATTAGCTTGTCATGGCCCCACCATTTCATGGCAACAGAGGGCTCTCACGGGGTGGTTGCAAGAGTGTTCGGGGAGGTGTGTAGGGGTTTCCGTTGGTGCTACCATGGTGGAAAGTCCAGACCAGGTCTCCACCATGCGCATCGCCCCAGAATATGCTGATTTGGCTCCCCCTTCTGTAAAAAGAAGGTGACTCAATTAACACCCCATCGAAGGGGGGATTGTGCAATAAATCTCCTGGTAGACGCTGCACTTCCCAGGAGTCACGTGTATTCCCTGTCGCAAGCGGAGACAACGGCTATGGAGACATATGTCTCCGAATACCTGCATCAGGGGTACATTTGGTCCTCCACTTCACCCGCCTCCTCGAGATTATTTTCTGTGAAGAAGAATGGAGGTCTGCACCCGTGCATTGACTACCGAGGTCTCAATCAACTCACGGTGAGGTACCCTCTACCTCTTATCACCACGGCAATTGAGTCAATGCACGGGGTGCGCTTCTTCACTAAACTGGATCTCAGGAGCGCTTACAACCTGGTGCGTATCCGGGAGGGAGACAAGTGGAAGACGGTGTTTAGTACCACCTCAGGGCATTATGAGTACCTCGTCATGCCATACGGGTAGATGAATGCTCCATCAGTCTTCCAATCCTTCATAGACAAGATTTTCAGGGACCTGCACGGGAAGGGTGTAGTGGTGTATATCGATGACATTCTGATATACTCCGCTACACTCGCCGAACATGTGTCCTTGGTGCGCAGGATACTTGGACGACCGTTGGAGCATGACCTGTACGTCAAGGCTGAGAAATGCCTGTTCTTTCAGCAGGCTGTCTCCTTCTTAAGGTATCGCATTTCCACATCAGGGGTGGAGATGGAGAGTGACCGCATTTCAACCATGCGTAATTGGCCGACTCCCACTACTGTAAAGGAGGTGCAGCGATTTTTAGGGTTTGCCAACTACTACCGGAGATTTATCCGGGGTTTTGGACAGGTGGCTGCTCCCATTATCTCACTGCTGAAGGGGGGTCCTGTACGTCTGCAGTGGTCGGTTGAGGCGGACAGGGCTTTTGGGCAACTAAGAGCTCTGTTTACCTCGGCTCCCGTGCTGGCCCATCCGGATCCCTCTTTGGCGTTCATAGTGGAGGTGGACGCGTCCGAGGCTGGGATAGGAGCCGTGCTCTCTCAGCACTGCTTTCTTCTCGAAGAAGCTCAGGCGGCGGAGCGGAACTATGATGTGGGGGACCGGGAGCTGTTGGCTGTGGTTAAAGCTTTGAAGGCATGGAGACATTGGCTTGAGGGGGCTAAACACCCTTTCCTCATCTGGACTGACCACTGCAACCTGGAGTACATCTGGGCAGCGAGGAGACTGAATCCTCGTCAGGCAAGGTGGGCCATGTTCTTTACCCGTTTTTGTGTTAACCCTGTCCTACAGACCATGTTCCCAGAATATGAAGGCAGGCGCACTGTCCCGGCTGTATGACACAGAGGAGCGGCCCATGGATCAGACTCCCATTCTCCCGGCCTCCTGCCTGGTAGCGCCGGTCGTGTGGGAGCTGGACCGGGACCTTGAGCAGGCGATGCGTACAGAGCCCGCTCCCCTCCAGTGTCCCGTCGGGCGTCAGTACGTTCTGTCTGCTGTCCATGACTAGTTGATCAATTGGGCCCACACGTCATCCTCTGGTCATCTGGGGATCGGCCGGGCGGTGCGCTGTCTGACTGGGAAGTACTGGTGGCTCACCTTGGCTAAGGATGTGAGGGTTTATGTTTCCTCCTGCTCGGTGTGCGCCCAGTGTAAGGCTCCTAGACACCTGCCCAGATGTAAGCTACATCCCTTACCCATTCCACAATGGCCTTGGTCACACCTGTCGGTGGATTTTCTGACGGATCTTCCTCCCTCACAGGGAAACACCATGATCCTGGTCATTGTGGATCGTTTCTCTAAGTCCTGTCGTCTCCTCCCTCTGTCCGGTCTCCCTACGGCCCTACAAACTGCGGAGGCCCTGTTTACACATGTCTTCCGGCACTACGGGGTGCCTGAGGATATAGTGTCTGATCAAGGTCCCCAGTTCACTTCAAGAGTCTGGAGGGCGTTCATGGAACGTCTAGGGGTCTTGATCAGCCTCACCTCAGGTTTCCACCCCGAGAAAAATGGGCAGGTGGAAGAGTGAACCAGGATGTGGACAGGTTTCTGCGGTCCTATTGCCAGTACCGGCCGGGGGTGTGGGCGGCGCTCGTGCCCTGGGCAGAGATGGCGCAGAACTCACTCCTCCACTAACCTCTCCCCCTTTCCGTGTGTATTAGGGTACCAGCCGGTTCTGACACCGTGGCATCAGAGTCAGACCGAGGCTCCTGCGGTGGACGATTGGTTCAGGTGAGCGGAGGAGACATGAGAAGCCGCCCATGGTCACCTCCAGCAGGCCGCACTGCGCCAAAAGACCAGCACAGACAGTCAACGCAGTGAGGCCCCGGTGTTCGACCCGAAACCTGCCGGAAGCTGGGCCCGTGGTTTGTGGGGCCATTTAAAGTCCTGAGGAGAGTGAACGAGGTATGTTACAGGTTACAGCTTAACCCCTCATTCCATGTGTCTCTCCTCAGGCCGGTGGTGGTTGGTCCGCTCCAGGAGTCTGAGGTACGGGAGGTTCCCCCGTCTCCTCTGGACATTGAGGGGGCCCCGGCGTACTCCGTCTGTTCCATCCTGGATTCGAGACGTTGTGCGTGGGAGGGGCACGGTCTGGAGGAGAGGTGCTGGGTTCCTGTGGCGGATGTGTTGGACCCTGAACTGCTGAGTTACTTACGTCAAAGTCGGCTCCTCTCCTTTGTTTGGGCGGCATTCGGCGGTCACCGGCTTTCTAGCCATCGCCGCTCCATTTTTAATTTATCCATTTGTTTTGTCTTGTTCCCTGCACACCTGGTTTTCCTTCCCTAATCACACTGCATGTATGTATTCCTCTGTTCCCCCACATGTCTTTATGTTATGTGACGCAGTGGCGTCCGTCTGTTGGTTTCTCCTCCTGCCTCAATAAAGTGTGCACCTGTTCACAACTATCTGCTCTCCTGCACCTGACTCCGCTACGAGTACGCACACCCTTAACAACCATCGGTTTGAGAGTTGACCATTCATTCTGCTGGGGATGCTACTGAGAGCACTAATCAGATCTAGTTTTTTTCTTCTGAAGAACCAAAAACAGAAGTGGAGCACATATTAGCTCATGAAAAAAAGAGCAAACTATTACAGTACGTTTGTACAGTGAGCTAAAATGTAATTGATTTAGTTCATTCCAAAAATGTCTCTAAGGACGGACATCCTGCACCAATGACCAACGTCAACCCAATCATCCAACCCTTACTGCTTTTGTCAAAACCCAGTAATTTTCCTCAACAGGACATAGCTACAGCGTACACAGTAGCTACATTTTATACAGGTTTACATTTTGGAAGAAACCATTCACTTTAAAGCTTCCTGCTAGCCACAGGTAGGGCCCTTCATTGTGCAGTGAGTGCTCTAGTCCTGTTAAGCAGCGTTCTCTTTGCACTATAGAAGCCAAACATTTGGATAAACACTGCTTGCGGTTTTGTCAAAAAGATTTCCCGGCCTGTTGTGGAGCGGTCTATCACATCTCCCTCTCTGTCATGGTGATAAAAGGTGTGAATGAGAGATTACCGGAGCGAGCTCTGGCGGCTTTACCTTCACTCTGCCTTTTTTGAAAGCTCTTAGAATAAAGGGGGCCAAACCTTGGGAATCACGTCAACTGTCAACAAGCCTCAAATCTCCCTGGAGTGACTACTGGGCAGGACATGACACAAACCGAAACATTCATCATACAGTATTTGGTGGGCTTACCAAATTGGTAAAAAAGTATTATACATGGAGCTAGTGCTCCATCTTGACATGAAGACTGTACGCCTCAGTCGTTCTCTCGTTTTCTGATGTCTAAGCAAGTACCATGTAAACAAGCATGCTAATCAAATCGAATCAAAGTTTATTTGTCACGTGCGCCGAATACAACAGGTGTAGACCTTACAGTGAAATGCTTACTTATAATCTCTAACCAGTGCAAAAAAGGGTATTAAGTGAACAATAAATAGGTAGGTAAATAAATAAAACAGCAGTAAAAAGACGGGCTAAATACAGTAGCAAGGCTACATACAGACACCGGTTAGTCAGGCTGATTGAGGTAGTATGTACATGTAGATATGGTTAAAGTAACTATGCATATATGATGAACAGAGAGTAGCAGTAGAGTAAAAGAGGAGTTGGCGTGTGGTGGGTGGGACACAATGCAAATAGCCCGGTTAGCCAAAGTGCTGGAGCACTGGTTGGTCGGCCCAATTGAGGTAGTATGTACATGAATGTATAGTTAAAGTAACTATGCATATATGATAAACAGAGAGTAGCCGCAGTGTAAAAAGAGGGGTTGGTGGGAGCACACAATGCAAATAGCCCGGTTAGCCAAAGTGCTGGAGCACTGGTTGGTCGGCCCAATTGAGGTAGTATGTACATGAATGTATAGTTAAAGTAACTATGCATATATGATAAACAGAGAGTAGCCGCAGTGTAAAAAGAGGGGTTGGTGGGAGCACACAATGCAAATAGTCCGGGTAGCCATTTGATTACATGTTCAGGAGTCTAATGGCTTGGGGGTAAAAACTGTTGAGAGGACTTTTTGTCCTAGACTTGGCACTCCGGTACCGCTTGCCATGCGGTAGTAGAGAGAACAGTCTATGACTGGGGTGGCTGGGGTCTTTGACAATTTATAAGAGAGAACTTCGATATGTGACATGATAACTGTTGCATCGCAGTTGTTTGGCTGAAGTGGCCTTGGGTACTGACAGTGACATCAAATCATTGACAGGAACCAAGAAAATGGCGAGATAAACGCAATAACACCTGATGAATAAGAAATTAAATATTTACCAACAAGCTAGCATTTCAAACCCTGACTCTTATTACAGCTCAGCCCCTCACTCATCCATCGTAAGTAGCTGAAATGACTCAGTCAAGTCATGATTTCAAATTAGTCAGCAGCAAAAACCTTCCTCACTGTATTGTTCCCATGTTGGATGGAAAAATAGCATCTCCGCTCAAAAGGATCTTAGTCAAGATGTCAACCCGGAATAATTCCACGCCTCTGGCATTAATATTAACATGACACATGACTGTATTCATTATGCAACAGCCAGGAAGGTGCAGACATACATCTGTAGGTGTCTGCTCCACTCTGTCCCCACAATGACATGACAACTGTGTAAAGCAGTATAAAGGTCCTTGCTTATCCTGCCTCCGCTAATAGCCGGGGAACAAAAGGAAGGCTGCTTGTTGTAATTACAGGAAAGTTCCTCTGATGAGGTCCCAGGAAGCAACTTGTGTGTCAATTATTCATGGCAACAGCATCAAACAGGCTTAGAGGTGATTTTTTTTTAGAGGGGGGTGTACTAGATATAATGTGTGTGTGTTGTAAGACGGAGAGAGTGGGGAGGAATCGGTCTGGCCTGCCTCCTCAGCAAAGTGTTTGAAGTACACTTGTAATGTATGCACACGTTTTTTTCTCCCCATACCTCTGGGCAACAATCTGCACAGGAGGAGGTGTATCTGGGAATTAATTATTCATCATGGCTATGTATGATCAAACATATTGTTGTAACTGGCAATTGCTAACCCCTTTCAGCAAAGTCTGCAGAAAAGCTCTTTCTAGCAATCAATCTGCAAAATATAGCACAGCCCAGACGATAATCACATTATGAACACTGGTGTATTATGAACACTATTCGACAATAGTATTACTGAAATTGCCCAGATAATGGTTTGCTATTACTGCACAGCACCAACAATAATATTATGACCACAAGTCATACTGTGGAGAGATTTTATCTAGACTGTGTCGAAAGCTCAGGCTGGATGTTTAAACTGTTTATAATGTGTCATTCACTTCAGTACATGGAGCTCAGTTGTCCCCTAAGTAACTCACCAGGGTAGTGGGTAGTGGGACCTGATATGTGATGAACAAGAGTGAGACTATTAGGATGCCACAAACACCTATTTCTCTCTACAAACTCACTCCCTTTGTCTCGCTGTTTCTATGAAACACAGAGACAAACAAAAACACACCACTGGGTCTTATTAGCGAGGGGCACTGATGAAAACAGCAGTGCCCCAGCAGTGATCTTCCGTGTGGCTTTCTCTCATCGTAAAAATTACTGATGGCAGCCCACATCCTCTCTCTCACTCTGTCCATCTCTCTCATGGTGCTGCATTTGCTTAATTAGCAACAATGTTGCCTTTCAATCCGCAACCGAACCCCAGTCCTTCCCTTTGATCAATTTCACTTGTGTTTCCCAAACAGCCAACTGTAGTCTTTACCATCAAGCTAAGAAGGACCCTGGGTATCGGTTAGCTATGTTCGCTAGCCACCGCTGAGGGGAAATGCTAATGATAACAAAATGGCTGCCGTGAGTGCTGCCTAGTGCTCATGTATGGAGCGCAAAGGAACCACAAAAGTGATATTTTGAAATAGAGTTAATCTCTTACATGTTTCCTGTTATTTGGCAAATTTTTCGGGAACATCAGAATCAGCTCTTTTTGATACTATATAGAAATCAAAATGTCTTACCTGCATGTGACTGTAGGAGGATTTGAAAAAGTCACTTTTTGGCTCTCTGGGGAAAAACTGCTTATGAGCACAAATTCTGTTTGTGATATCAAAATTCTAACAATATACGTGTGTTAAATAAACTTATTTAGGAAAGGTCAATGACGGATGGCGGCCATGACTTAAAAAATTGCAGATATATTTCAATTTTAAATTCATATGCAAGTCAAAATGACTGCCTCTGAGCTTCTAGTGTTAAAGGTGTGCATCTCTATGCATCAAGACCACAGTCTTTTATAACAAGTCCTATTGTTTTAGGACTAGTAAATGCATACAGCATAATGTGAAACTAAATTGACCCCTCCTGGATCCAAATGAAAGGGAGTTCTTCACGGCCCCGTATTAATCAGCGCTTGTTGTTGCTGCTTGCTGCTCGTACCCTCCTTTTTGAAGAACACTTGCGGGGGAGGAGAGCACAGCCCAAAATGATGTGCGTAGCGGGGGCTGTAGTGTTGTTCTAGCGCCGGATGTCGCCTGGGAGAGATGCATTTTTTCATTACTCCACTGCTAATAAAAGCTACTGTGAGAGTTGGGTCTCCCAGGGATATGCCCTCCATACAAAACACTTGGAAAGGGGGAGGAGAGAAGGAGAAGAAGGGAAGAGAGGAGAGGGGAAATGTTCTCAGAGCAGAACGCAAAAACCTCTCCTTTATTAACTTTAAAGTTCAACTTATTTCAACAAATGTCAAACATGATAGTTTGCTAATTCGAAAGATCTGATACGCACACACACACAGCTGTTTTTGATTGTAATGAGCAACCAAATAGACAACAGACCACTCAAGTATCTCTTACTTCCATGTCTCCAACCACAAATGTATTCATCCTAAACCTGCGACTACAAATAACTGAGGCTACCCTTGAAAATGCAAAATATACAAGTTTCTTTCACTTTATCTTTTGAGAGTCACAACACAAACAGCCGAGCACAAAAGAGAACAACAAAAGCTTTGTTGTGGCCAAAAGAAGATTCTATACCAGTCTGAAGGAATATCCTCACTATAAACCAAACCTTTCACGGAGCCTTGTGCCGCAAACACAGTGTCAACACTGAGTCACCTGAACAGCCAAAGAGTCTCAGGGCCATGTTACAACACATTGATTTATGCGTTTCAAAACGGGAGCTAACAAGCTATGAGGCCAACTAAGAAAACATCCGCACAATGCTCATAAAAATCTAAAAGAGCTGTGGCATAAACAGCTCAAATAGCTATGTGTGTGTGCACGTGTGTGTAAGCTGCCTGTATGTCTGTGTGTATGTGTCTACTTCCAAAATAAGTTAGTGAATCACTTACCCACTGCTTCATGATGTGACGACACTGAAAATCAGTGCACACCTATTACCTGTCCCGCCCTCCCTCGCGCTCTCCCTCCGTATGCTCCCTCTCTCTATGAATACTCCCCTCTCCCAGATGGTGTCTGACAGAAAGGACCTGCAAGTCTGTCATCAGTAGTGACAGCCTCGTCACCAGTCCTGTCACACTTTCTGTTTGTCAGGTCACCGGCAGCTGCCACTGAGCCTCCCTGTTGCCATCATCCCAGACACCCTAGACCCACTCCAGTTCGCATACTGTCCCCAACAGATCCACAGATAATGCAATCTCAATTGAACTTCACACTGCCCTCTCCCACCTGGACAAGAGGGATAATAACTAAGTGAGAATGCTGTTCATAGACTACAGCTCAGTCCCCTCCAAGCTCATCACCAAGCTATGGACCCTGGGACTGAACACCTCCCTCTGCAACTGGATCCTGGACTTCCTGACCGGCCAGCCCCAGGTGGTGAGGGTAGGCAACCAGTGGCAAACCGTGACTATAGGACCTAGGCCCCAGAAGCCCAGAATCTTTCAATACTTTGAAATCACGAAAATAATCACGAAAATAACAGAAAACCTAGCATCACTTAATTATATATTTCTAGTGAATGAGGAGCAAATGCTTTTTGATGACTTTATGAATGAATCAAATGGGTCTGGCCGCGCTTCGTGCTGCCGCATACACAGAGAGGAAACCGGCATGGACACAACATGTGACACACAGCATCATTTTATTTTTGATCTTTTTCGCTTATCTAGGGGGTGGATCCGCTTTAATATTGTGGATTGAATGTTGCTTCCGTCAATGTAATTGTCTGTATCCTTTCAAAGCCCCCATATATTCTTTAGGTATATATATAGTGGGGGAGGGGGGGGGGATATAAACATTTGGGTGGGGGAATATACATATACACATACATACATACACACTTTTAAAAAAAAATATACCTTCCTTCATTATTCCCTGCAAACCCTACCAACCCTCCCCCAATTGGAGTAAACTAATAAACAATAACAATTAGCTTCTACTTTCAGCTTATACATACTATACACATTTTACAGACACAATCTGTTTTACAATAGTTCTATTTGGTTAGTTTTTTTATTTTTATTTCACCTTTATTTAACCAGGTAAGCTGGTTGAGAACAAGTTCTCATTTGCAACTGCGACCTGGCCAATATAAAGCATGGCAGTTCGACACATACAACAACACAGAGTTACACATGGAATGAACAAAACATACAGTCAATAATACAGTAGAAAAAAAAGTCTATAGACAGTGAATGCAAATTAGGTCAAATAAGGGAGTTATGGCAATAAATAAATAGGCCATGGTGGCAAAGTAATTACAATATGGCAATTAAACACTGGAATGGTAGATGTGCAAAAGATGGATGTGCAAGTAGAGATACTGTGGTGGAAATAAGCTAAATAAATAAATACAGTATGGGGATGAGGTAGATAGATGGGCTGTATACAGATGGGCTATGAACAGGTGCAGTGATCTGTGACCTGTTCTAACAGCTGGTTCTTAAAGCTATTGAGGGAGTTGGGAATCTCCAGCTTCAGTGATTTTTGCAGTTCATTCCAGTCAGTGGCAGCAGAGAACTGGAAGGAAAAGCGACCAAAGGAGGAATTGGCTTTCGGGGTGACCAGTGAGATATACCTGCTGGAGTGTGTGCTACGAGTGGGTGCTGCTATGGTGACCAGCGAGCTGAGCTGGGGCGGGGCTTTACCTAGCAGAGACTTGTAGATAACCTGTAGCCAGTGGGTTTGGCGACGAGTATGAAGCGAGGGCCAGCCAACGAGAGCGTACAGGTCACAGTGGTGGGTAGTATATGGGGCTTTGGTGACAAAATGGATGGCGCTGTGATAGACTACATCCAATTTGCTGAGTAGAGTGTTGGAGGCTAAATGTTGTAGTTGGGGATGGAAATTTCAGAATTTTTGGTGGCCTTCCTAAGCTAGTATTCAGACATGGCTAGGACATCAGGGTTGGCGGAGTGTGCTAAAGCAGTGAATAAAACAAACTTAGGGAGGAGGCTTCTGATGCTAACATGCATGAAACCAAGGCTTTTACGGTTACAGAAGTCAACAAATAATAGCACCTGGGGAATAGGAGTGGAACTAGGGGCTACAGGGCCTGGGTTAACCTCTACATCACCAGAGGAACAGAGGAGGAGTAGGATAAGGGCATGGCTAAAGGCTGTAAGAACTGGCCGTTTAGAGCTTGGGGGACAGAGAATAAAATAAGCAGATTTCTGTGTGTGGTAGAATAGATTCAAGGCATAATGTACAGACAAGGGTATGGTAGGATGTGAGTACAGTGGAGGTAAACCTAGGCGTTGAGTGACAATGAGAGAGGTTTCGTCTCTGGAGGGACAAGTTAAGCCAGGTCAGGTCTCCGCATGTGTGTGGGGTGGGACGAAAGAGGTATCTAAGTCATTTTGAGCGGGCCTGAAGGCTCTACAGTGAAATAAAACAGTAAAAACTAGCCAAGACAGCAGTAGACAAGGCATATTGACATTAGAGAGAGGCATAAAGCAATCACAGGTGTTGATCGGAGAGCTAAGACAACTATGGGTAAATGGTGATGAATGGGCAGAGCGGGTCAGTTAGGTACATACAGGACCTGAGTTCGAGGCTGGGGCCGACAGGTAAACAAAATAATGTACTGTGTTATTGAAACAGTCCAGGGGGCATCAGCTGTGTAGCCGAGTGATCATATGGTACAAAGAGCAGCAATAGGTGAGTCAGGGTGCTGTTCGGTAGTCACTACTACGCTAGGAGAGCAGGGGACACAGCTTTCAGAAAAGCTAGTGGGCCGGGGCTAGTAGCTGGTAGCTGGTGGAGTTTGTTTTGTTTGTCCATCCGCCTCTTGAGGATTGAACACAAATTCTCAATGGGATTAAGGTCTGGGGAGTTTCCTGGCCATGGAACCAAAATAATCTATACAATTTAAGACGGGATAAACTGCGTCAATACCGGAGGAAAACAAAGTGGGGTGTGCTTTTCAGGTCATGCGCCTCTATCAAACAGTACACTTCACTCTACCCTCGTTCTGAACAGGGCTACTTCTTCATTACACAAAGGAAAAACATCAACCAATTTCTAAAGACTGTTGACATCCAGTGGAAGCGATAGGAACTGCAAGCAACTGCCTTAGAATTCTGGATTCTCAATGAAACCTCATTGAAAAGAACGTGACCTCAAAAGTCCTGGATGGTTTGTCCTCGGGGTTTCGCCTGCCAAATAAGTTCTGTTATACTCACAGACATCATTCAAACAGTTTTAGAAACTTCAGAGTGTGTCCATCCAAATCTACCAATTATATGCATATCCTAGATTCTGGGTCAGGCAGTTTACTTTGGGAACACTTTCCATCCAGACGTGAAAATAGCGCCCCCCCCAAGCCATAAGAAGTTTAACAGAGGAAGAACAATGATTCCAAGCACCACCCTCCTTTTGATGCTTCCAGTCTGTGATTCAAACTCAATCAGCATTACAGAGTGATCTCCAACCTTGTCCTCGTCAACACTCACACCTGTGTTAACGAGAGAATCACTGACATGATGTCAGCTGGTCCTTTTGTGGCAGGGCTGAAATGCAGTGGAAATGTTTTGGGGGATTCAGTTCATTTGCATGGCAAAGAGGGACTTTGCAATTAATTGCAATTCATCTGATCACTCTTCATAACATTCTGGAGAATTAGACAAATTCAAATCAAATCAAAGTTTATTTGTCACGTGCACCGAATACAACAGTGAAATGCTTACTTACAGGCTATAACCAATGGTGCAGAAAAAAAGGTATGTGTGTGTGTGTGT
The DNA here is from genome assembly GCF_018296145.1 of Oncorhynchus tshawytscha. Taxonomy (NCBI): domain Eukaryota; kingdom Metazoa; phylum Chordata; class Actinopteri; order Salmoniformes; family Salmonidae; genus Oncorhynchus; species Oncorhynchus tshawytscha. The sequence goes on from NC_056458.1 coordinate 34,416,988, forward strand.
GTGTAGGTAAGTAAAGAATTAAAACAACAGTATAAAATACATTTGAAAAAAGAGTAGCAAGGCTATATACAGATACCTGTTAGTCAGGCTTATTGAGGTAGTATGTACATGTAGGTATCATTAAAGTGACTATGCATATGATGAACAGAGAGTAGCAGAAGCATAAAAAGAGGGGTTGGCGGATGGTGGGACACAATGCAGATAGCCCGGTTAGTCAATGTGCGGGAGCACTGGTTGGTCGAGCCATTTAGGTAGTATGAACATGAATGTATAGTTAAAGTGACTATGCATATAAGATAAACAGAGAGTAGCAGCAGCGTAAAAGAGGGGTTGGGGGGTGACACAATGCAAATAGTCCGGGTAACCATTGGGTTACCTGTTCAGGAGTGTTATGGCTTGGGGGTAAAAACTGTTGAGAAGCCTTTTTGTCCTAGACTTGGCACTCCGGTACCGCTTGCCATGAGGTAGTAGAGAGAACAGTCTATGACTGGGGTGGTTAGGGTGTTTGACAATTTTTAGGGCCTTCCTCTGACACCGCCTGGTGTAGTGGTCCTGGATGGCAGGCAGCTTTGCCCCAGTGATGTACTGGGCTGTACACACTACCATCTGAAGTGCCTTGCGGCCAGAGGCCGAGCAATTGCCGTACCAGGCAGTGATGCAACTGGTCAGAATGCTCTCAATGTTGCAGCTGTAGAACCTTTTGAGGATCTCAGGACCCATGTCAAATGTTTTTAGTTTCCTGAGGAAGAATAGGCTTTGTCGTGCCCTCTTCATGACTGTCTTGGTGTGTTTGGACCAATCTAGTTTGTTGTTAATGTGGACACCAAGGAATTTGAAGCTCTGAACCTGCTCCACTACAGCCCCGTCGATGAGAATGGGGACGTGCTCGGTGCTCCTTTTCCTGTAGTCCACAATCATCTCCTTAAGTCTTGATTACGTTGAGGGATAGGTTGTTATTCTGGCACCACCCAGCCAGGTCACTGACCTCCTCCGTATAGGCTGTCTCGTCGTTGTCGGTGATCAGGCCTACCACTGTTGTGTCGTCAGCAAACTTAATGATGGTGTTGGAGTCGTGCTTGGCCATGCAGTCGTGGGTGAACAGGGAGTACAGGAGGGGACTGAGCACGCACCCCTGGGGAGCTCCAGTGTTGAGGATCAGCGTGGCAAATGTGTTGCTACCTAACCTCACCACCTGGGGGCGGCCTGTCAGGAAGTCCAGGATCCAGTTGCAGAGGGAGGTGTTTAGTCCCAGGATCCTTAGCTTGGTGATGAGATTTCAGGGTACTATGGTGTTGAATGCTGAGCTGTAGTCAATGAACAGCATTCTCACATAGGTGTTCCTTTTGTCTAGGTGGGAAAGGGCAGTGTGGAGTGCAATAGCGATTGCATCATCTGTGGATCTGTTTGGGCGGTATGCAAATTGGAGTGGGTCTAGGGTTTCTGGGATAATGGTGTTGATGTGAGCCATTACCAGCCTTTCAAAGCACTTCATGGCTACGGACGTGAGTGCTACGGGTCTGTAGTCATTTAGGCAGGTTGCCTTCGTGTTCTTGGGCACAGGGACTATGGTGGTCTGCTTGAAACATTTTGGTATTACAGACTCAATCAGGGACATGTTGAAAATGTCAGTGAAGACACCTGCCAGTTGGTCAGCACATGCATGGAGCACACGTCCTGGTAATCTGTCTGGCCCCGCAGCCTTGTGTATGTTGACCTGTTTAAAGGTCTTACTCAGGTCGGCTATGGAGAGCGTGATCACACAGTCGTCTGGAACAGCTGAAGCTCTCATGCATGCCTCAGTGTTGCTTGCCTCGAAGCGAGCATAGAAGTGATTTAGCTCGTCTGGTAGGCTCGTGTCACTGGGCAGCTCGCTGCTGTGTTTCCCTTTGTAGTCTGTAATATTTTGCAAGCCCTGCCACATCCGACGAGCGTCGGAGCCGGTGTAGTATGATTCAATCTTAGCCCTGTATTGACGTTTTGCCAGTTTGATGGTTCGTTGCAGGGCATAGCGGGATTTCTTGTAAGCTTCCGGGTTAGAGTCCCGCACCTTGAAAGCGGCAGCCTACCCTTTAGCTCAGTGTGAATGTTGCCTGTAATCCATGGCTCCTGGTTGGGGTATGTACGTACAGTCACTGTGGGGACGACGTCCTCAATGCACTTATTGATAAGCCAGTGACTGATGTGGTGTATTCCTTAATGTCATCGGAAGAATCCCGGAACATGTTCCAGTCTGTGACAGCAAAGCAGTCCTGTAGTTTAGCATCTGCTTCATCTGACCATTTTTTTATAGACTGAGTCACTGGTACTTCCTGCTTTAATTTATTCTTGTAAGCAGGAATCAGGAGGATAGAGTTGTGGTCGGATTTACCAAATGGAGGGCAGGGGAGAGCTTTGTACACGTCTCTGTGTGTGGAGTACAGGTGATCTAGAATTTTTTACCCTCTGGTTGCACATTTAACACGTTGATAGAGATTTTGTAGAACTGATTTAAGTTTCCCTGCATTAAAGTCTCCGTCCACTAGGAACGCCGCCTCTGGGTGAGTGGTTTCCTGTTAGCTTATTTCCTTATACAGCTGACTGAGTGCGGTCTTAGTGCCAGCATCTGTCTGTGGTGGTAAATAAACAGCCACGAAAAGTATAGCCGAGAACTCTCTAGGCAAGTAGTGTGGCCTGCAGTTTATCACAATATACTCTACTTCAGGCGAGCATAATCTAGAGACTTCCTTCGATGTCGTGCACCAGCTGTTATTTACAAATATGCACAGACCCCCCACCATCCCCCCATCTTGTGCGAGTGTGCTGTTCTATCCTGCCGGTGCAGCGTGTATCCTGCTAGGTGAATATGCATGTCGTCATTCAGCCACGATTCTGTGAAGCATAGGATATTACAGGTTTTGATGTCCCGTTGGTAGGTTATTCGTGATCGTACCTCGTCTAGATTATTTTCTCAATGATTGCACGTTGGCGAGTAATATTGACGGTGACGGCAGCTTTCCTAGTTGTCTTCTGCGGGTCCGGACGAGGCATCCGGCTCTTCGTCCTCTGCGTCGCCATCATACAAACTGAGGCAGCAAACTTAGTGAAAATTAATATTTGTGCCATTCTCAAAACTTTCGGCCACAACTGTATACGAAAAAGACCGATACACACATCCTACTGCAGCGCCATCTTGGAAAAATATGCACTTGCATCTTATTTGGAAGGGTTGCATAAAAAAGCCTTAATTGAGAGCAACCAACAAATGTAAACATCTGGAGTTTGCTAAACAGCATTGGCACTTGGATTGGAACCGGGTGCTATGGTCAGATGAGATAAAAATAGAGCTCATTGGCCATGCACACTAGTGGTGGTTTTGGCCCCGAAAGAAGGATGTTTCCACTGGTCCTGTGGCCAGTGGACCTCATGCAAGTGGATCTTGCAAAACATGTGGTTTCAATGAAGAGGGCAGTCCATAAGCGCAGACTAAAGGATATCAGGGATCTGAAAAGATTGTGTATGGATTCCTCCCAATGTGTTCTTCAATCTCATATATATTTGTTGAAAAAGGCTAAGTGAGGGGGGAGGGTGCACAAAATATTGCAAACAGGGGTGCACCTGTCCTATTTGCAAACAGGGGTGCACCTGTCCTATTGAGATTTATTTGAATTACTTGTTCAACAAAATCTCTCTGACAGGCTGACTACACCGCTTGCGCCACTTGCACGAGTTTTGCAAAATACATTTTGAAATCTATGTCATTCAATTATTGCACCCACACTGCTCACGCGCTCCAACGAGTGTCTGTGTTGCAAGGGATAAAATAGAAGTCAGTTCTATTTCTGACGCAGATCACGCTGCAAGTCCTGCCTCTCCCATTCCCGCATTGGTTTATAGAAGCAGGTACCCACGTGCCATCTCCTCATTGGTTATACCCATGTGGGTGACTGAAAGACAAACGTCAATGGCGGGAATGCACCTAATTTATGAAAGTTGCCAATCGCAATATAAAGTCAAGAGAAGAAAAAGCCTGGAAGGAGGAGAGATAACTGGAAACGTTTCGGTTGACCGTTTTATGTGTGGAATGTGTGGATTAATTGGCGGAGTAGAGGACCTTGTTCATTTCAGGTAAAATAACAACTCCATGTTTATATCCCAGGACAAATTAGCTAGCAAGAGCAAGCTAGCTAAAAATGACAAATTAGCTAGCAAGTGCAAGCTAGCTAAATTGCCATAAATGTTTAACGCTTTTCGACCTGTCCCCAAATTAATATAATTGGTTCAGAGTTTGTCTTGATATTTTAACCTGTGTGGAGTGATAGCGTTTGGTGTGGGGGGACAAAATACATTTATGCACGATGGCGCATGCTCTCAGCCGGTTTGGGTTCCGTGTGAGGAATTGTATTAGTATAAAAAATATAATTTGTATAAATGTTTGAGCATACAAAATAGCTCAGTATTCGTATTATTCACTTTATACAGTCATTTTTGCTCATCTTTATCAAGCGTGCATGTAAATCTTGGTGGGGAAAGAAAAGAAGGTAGGATGCATGTCAACAAAGCCACTACACAACACTAAACAATACATTAATTACACTGTAACAGTGACAAACGGTGGCCAAAAACTGTTAGGGCCTACATAAATCTGTCCCAACAGAAGTCCCTAAAGCAGTCCCAGCACCTTATCACTGCTACACCTGGCTATCAGTGGAGTCTTGTCTGGCAGCAAAACAGTTCATTCAGCCTCAATTACTGCCTTTTAAATAAACATAGCTGATATGACTGACTTGCTGAAACAATTGTGGTTTCTACTGACAAATGAGATGTACAAACTATGGCATAAGGGGATGACAAGCGGATAAGAGGCTGTAATCTGTAATTTCGATTAAGACATTAATGAGCGAGCTAGGATGGACGTAGTTAATTTAACTATTTGTTCAGCACTCTCAGACGGACCGGTTTGAGTGTGACACTCAGCTGTTTCCTGTGTGTATCAAGAATGGTCCACCATCCAAAGGACCTCAAGCATTGGAGTCAACATGAGCCAGCATCCTTGTGGAACACTTTCAACACCTTATAGAGTCCATGCTCTGACGAATTGAGGCGGTTCTGAGGGCAAAAGGAGGTGCAACTCAATATTAGGAAGGTGTTCCTAATGTTTTGCGCACTCGGGGTATATTTTCTACAGGTGAAAATAGGATCTCTACATCACTAAATGGAAGAGTTGAACCACTCACATGTACATAGGAGCTCCATCTAACAAGGCGGATTACATTCAAATGGGATTCACTAAAATGTACAGTACTTTACATGGGCATGTAGATGTAGTGTCGTCTAAAAAGCATTATAAGGTGCTGTATAAGGATGGGATAATGTTAAGCTTTTTGCTTAAACAATCACATTGTATTGGTTATTTATTTTCTGTTGACCTGTACACTCACATCATATATATGTCACTCTCTCCCCTCTGTCTCACTCCCTCCCTCTCACTCCCCTTCCATCTCTCCCAACATATCTCTCTCCCGACATATTTCTCCCCCTGCATGTCTCTCTCCCTGCATGTCTGTCCCACTGCATGTCTCTCTCCCGACATATTTCTACCCCTGCATGTCTCTCTCCCTGCAGCTTCTTCAGGCAGAAATTTCATCCTGTAGCTCTAACTCCAAAAAGTTCTGGGACACTGTAAAGTCCATGGAGAACAAGAGCACCTCCTCCCAGCTGCCCACTGCACTGAGGCTAGGTAACACGGTCACCACTGATAAATCCATGATTATCGAAAACTTCAACACGCATTTCTCAACGGCTGGCATTGCCTTCCTCCTGGCTACTCCAACCTCGGCCAACAGCTCCGCCCCCCCGCAGCTACTCGCCCAAGCCTCTCCAGGTTCTCCTTTACCCAAATCCAGATAGCAGATGTTCTGAAAGAGCTTCAAAACCTGGACCCGTACAAATCAGCTGGGCTTGACAATCTGGACCCTCTATTTCTGAAACTATCCGCAGCCATTGTCGCAACCCCTATTACCAGCCTGTTCAACCTCTCTTTCATATCGTCTGAGATCCCCAAGGATTGGAAAGCTGCCGCAGTCATCCCCCTCTTCAAAGGGGGAGACACCCTGGACCCAAACTGTTACAGACCTATATCCATCCTGCCCTGCCTATCTAAGGTCTTCTAAATCCAAGTCAACAAACAGGTCACTGACCATCTCGAATCCCACCGTACCTTCTCCGCTGTGCAATCTGGTTTCCGAGCCGGTCACGGGTGCACCTCAGCCACGCTCAAGGTACTAAACGATATCATAACCGCCATCGATAAAAGACAGTACTGTGCAGCCGTCTTCATCGACCTGGCCAAGGCTTTCGACTCTGTCAATCACCATATTCTTATCGGCAGACTCAGTAGCCTCGGATTTTCTAATGACTGCCTTGCCTGGTTCACCAACTACTTTGCAGACAGAGTTCAGTGTGTCAAATCGGAGGGCATGTTGTCCGGTCCTCTGGCAGTCTCTATGGGGGTGCCACAGGGTTCAATTCTCGGGCCGACTCTTTTCTCTGTATATATCAATGATGTTGCTCTTGATGCGGGCGATTCCCTGATCCACCTCTACGCAGACGACACCATTCTGTATACTTCCGGCCCTTCCTTGGACACTGTGCTATCTAACCTCCAAACGAGTTTCAACGCCACACAACACTCCTTCCGTGGCCTCCAACTGCTCTTAAACGCTAGTAAAACCAAATGCATGCTTTTCAACCGTTCGCTGCCTGCACCCGCACGCCCGACTAGCATCACCACCCTGGATGGTTCCGACCTAGAATATGTGGACATCTATAAGTACCTAGGTGTCTGGCTAGACTGTAAACTCTCCTTCCAGACTCATATCAAACATCTCCAATCTAAAATCAAATCTAGAGTCGGCTTTCTATTCCGCAACAAAGCCTCCTTCACTCACACCGCCAAACTTACCCTAGTAAAACTGACTATCCTACCGATCCTCGACTTCGGCGATGTCATCTACAAAATATCTTCCAATACTCTACTCAGCAAACTGGATGCAGTTTATCACAGTGCTATCCGTTTTGTTACTAAAGCACCTTATACCACCCACCACTGCGACCTGTATGCTCTAGTCGGCTGGCCCACGCTACATATTCGTCGCCAGACCCACTGGCTCCAGGTCATCTACAAGTCCATGCTAGGTAAAACTCTGCCTTATCTCAGTTCACTGGTCACGATGGCAACACCCACCCGTAGCATGCGCTCCAGCAGGTGTATCTCACTGAACATCCCTAAAGCCAACACCTGATTTGGCCGCCTTTCGTTCCAGTTCTCTGCTGCCTGTGACTGGAACGAATTGCAAAAATCGCTGAAGTTGGAGACTTTTATCTCCCTCACCAATTTCAAACATCTGCTATCTCAGCTGCTATCTGCAGCTGTACATAGTCTATCGGTAAATAGCCCACCAAATATACGTACCTCATCCCCATACTGTTTATATTTATTTAATTTTCTGCTCTTTTGCACACCAGTATCTCTACCTGTACATGACCATCTGATCATTTATCACTCCAATGTTAATCTGCTAAATTGTAATTATTTGCCTACCTCCTCATGCCTTTTGCACACAATGTATATAGACTCTTTTTTTTCTTTTTTTCTACTGTGTTATTGACTTGTTAATTGTTTACTCCATGTGTAACTCTGTGTTGTCTGTTCACACTGCTATGCTTTATCTTGGCCAGGTCACAGTTGTAAATGAGAACTTGTTCTCAACTAGCCTACCTGGTTAAATAAAGGTGAAAAAATAAATAAAAATGTCTCTCCCTGCACGTCTCTCTCCCTACGTGTCTCTCTCCCTACATGTCTGTCTCCCTGCATGTCTCCCTCCCTGAATGTCTCTCTCCCTGCATGTCTCTCTCCCTGAATGTCTCTCTCACTGCATGTCTCTCTCCCTGAATGTCCCTAGCCCTGCACGTCTCTCTCCCTGCATGTCTCTCTCCCTGAATGTCTCTCTCCCTGCATGTCTCTCTCCCTGAATGTCTCTCTCCCTGCATGTCTCTCTCCCTGCATGTCTCTCTCCCTACATGTCTCTCTCCCTGCATGTCTCTCCCTGCACATCTCTCTCCCTACACGTCTCTCTCACTGCACGTCTCTCTCCCTGCACGTCTCTCTCCCTGCACGTCTCTCTCCTTACACGTCTCTCTCCCTGCGTGTCTCTTTCCCGGCATGTGTCTCTCTCCCTGCACGTCTCTCTCCTGCACGTCTCTCTCCCTGCACGTCTCTCTCCTTACACGTCTCTCTCGCTGCGTGTCTCTTTCCCGGCATGTGTCTCTCTCCCTACATCTCTCTCCCTACATGTCTCTCTCCCTACATCTCTCTCCCTACATGTCTCTCCCTACATGTCTCTCTCCCTGAAAGTCTCTCCTTGCATGTCTCTCTTCCTGCAAGTCTCTCTCCCTGCACGTCTCTCTCCCTACATCACTCTCCCTACATGTCTCTCTCCCTGCATGCCTCTCTCCCTGCACGTCTCTCTCTCCCTACATGTCTCTCTCCCTGCATGTCTCTCTCCCTACAGTACATCTCTCTCCCTACATGTCTCTCTCCATACATCCCTCTCCCTACATGTCTCTCTCCCTGCACGTCTCTCTCCCTGCATGTCTCTCTCCCTACAACTCTCTCTCCCTACAGTACATCTCTCTCCCTACAGTACATCTCTCTCTACCTACAGTACATCTCTCTCCCTACAGTACATCTCTCTCCCTACATCTCTCTCCCTAAATATCTCTCTCTCTACAGTACATCTCTCTCTCCCTACAGTACATCTCTCTCTTACTACATGTCTCGCTCCCTACAAGTCTCTCTCCCTACAGTACATGTCTCTCTCCCTACAGTACATGTCTCTCTCCCTACAGTGCATCTCTCTCCCTACAGTACATGTCTCTCTCCCTACAGTACATCTCTCTCTTACTACATGTCTCACTCCCTACATGTCTCTCTCCCTGCATGTCTCTCTCCCTGCACGTCTCTCTCCCTGCACGTCTCTCTCCCTACATGTCTCTATCCCTGCACGTCTCCCTACATGTCTCTCCATACATATGTCTCTTCCTGCACGTCTCTCTCCCTGCGTGTCTCTTTCCCGGCATGTGTCTCTCTCCCTGCACGTCTCTCTCCATACATGTCTCTCTCCCTGCATCTCTTTCCCTACATGTCTCTCCCTACATGTCTCTCCCTACATGTCTCTCTCCCTGAAAGTCTCTCCTTGCATGTCTCTCTTCCTGCAAGTCTCTCTCCCTGCACGTCTCTCTCCCTACATCTCTCTCCCTACATGTCTCTCTCCCTGCATGTCTCTCTCCCTGAACGTCTCTCTCCCTGCACGTCTCTCACCCTACATGTCTCTATCCCTGCACGTCTCTCTCCCTGCACGTCTCTCTCCCTACATGTCTCTCTCCCTGCACGTCTCTCTATACTACTTCCGGCGCCGACAGAGATGGCCGCCTCGCTTCGCGTTCCTAGGAAACTATGCAGTTTTTTGTTTTTTTACGTGTTATTTCTTACACTAGTACCCCAGGTCATCTTAGGTTTCATTACATACAGCCGAGAAGAACTACTGAATATAAGATCAGCGTCAACTCACCATCAGTACGACCAAGAATATGTTTTTCGCGATGCGGATCCTGTGTTCTGCCTTACAACAAGTGTAACGGAGTGGATTATATGCAGCGACCCAAAAAAACGACTCAGAAAAAGAGGGAAACGAAGCGGTCTTCTGGTCAGACTCCGGAGACGGGCACATCGTGCACCACTCCCTAGCATTCTTCTCGCCAATGTCCAGTCTCTTGACAACAAGGTTGATGAAATCCAAGCAAGGGTAGCATTCCAGAGGGACATCAGAGACTGCAACGTTCTCTGCTTCACGGAAACATGGCTAACCGGAGAGACGCTATCCGAAGCGGTGCAGCAAGCGGGTTTCTCCACGCATCGCGCGGACAGAAACGAACATCTTTCTGGTAAGAAGAGGGGCGGGGGCGTATGCCTTATGACTAACGTGACATGGTGTGATGACAGAAACATACAGGAACTCAAATCCTTCTGTTCACCTGATTTAGAATTCCTCACAATCAAATGTAGACCGCATTATCTACCAAGAGAATTCTCTTCGATTTTAATCACAGCCGTATATATCCCCCCCCAAGCAGACACATCGATGGCTCTGAACAAACTTTATTTAACTCTCTGCAAACTGGAAACGATTTATCCGGAGGCTGCATTCATTGTAGCTGGGGATTTTAACAAGGCTAATCTGAAAACAAGACTCCCTAAATTTTATCAGCATATCGATTGCGCAACCAGGGGTGGAAAGACCCTGGATCATTGTTACTCTAACTTCCGCGACGCATATAAGGCCCTGCCCCCCCCCCTTTCGGAAAAGCTGACCACGACTCCATTTTGTTGATCCCTGCCTACAGACAGAAACTAAAACAAGAAGCTCCCACGCTGAGGTCTGTCCAACGCTGGTCCGACCAAGCTGACTCCACACTCCAAGACTGCTTCCATCACGTGGACTGGGAGATGTTTCGTATTGCGTCAGACAACAACATTGACGAATACGCTGATTCGGTGTGCGAGTTCATTAGAACGTGCGTTGAAGATGTCGTTCCCATAGCAACGATTAAAACATTCCCTAACCAGAAACCTTGGATTGATGGCAGCATTCGTGTGAAACTGAAGGCACGAACCACTGCTTTTAATCAGGGCAAGGTGTCTGGTAACATGACTGAATACAAACAGTGCAGCTATTCCCTCCGCAAGGCTATCAAACAAGCTAAGCGCCAGTACAGAGACAAAGTAGAATCTCAATTCAACGGCTCAGACACAAGAGGCATGTGGCAGGGTCTACAGTCAATCACGGACTGAAGGAAGAAACCCAGCCCAGTCACGGACCAGGATGTCTTGCTCCCAGGCAGACTAAATAACTTTTTGCCCGCTTTGAGGACAATACAGTGCCACTGACACGGCCTGCAACGAAAACATGCGGTCTCTCCTTCACTGCAGCCGAAGTGAGTAAGACATTTAAACGTGTTAACCCTCGCAAGGCTGCAGGCCCAGACGGCATCCCCAGCCGCGCCCTCAGAGCATGCGCAGACCAGCTGGCCGGTGTGTTTACGGACATATTCAATCAATCCCTATACCAGTCTGCTGTTCCCACATGCTTCAAGAGGGCCACCATTGTTCCTGTTCCCAAGAAAGCTAAGGTAACTGAGCTAAACTCACATCTGTCATCATGAAGTGCTTTGAGAGACTAGTCAAGGACCATATCACCTCCACCCTACCTGACACCCTTGACCCACTCCAATTTGCTTACCGCCCAAATAGGTCCACAGACGATGCAATCTCAACCACACTGCACACTGCCCTAACCCATCTGGACAAGAGGAATACCTATGTGAGAATGCTGTTCATCGACTACAGCTCGGCATTCAACACCATAGTACCCTCCAAGCTCGTCATCAAGCTCGAGACCCTGGGTCTCGACCCCGCCCTGTGCAACTGGGTTCTGGACTTCCTGACGGGCCGCCCCCAGGTGGTGAGGGTAGGCAACAACATCTCCTCCCCACTGATCCTCAACACTGGGGCCCCACAAGGGTGCATTCTGAGCCCTCTCCTGTACTCCCTGTTCACCCACAACTGCGTGGCCATGCACGCCTCCAACTCAATCATCAAGTTTGCGGACGACACAACAGTGGTAGGCTTGATTACCAACAACGACGAGACGGCCTACAGGGAGGAGGTGTTGGCCCTCGGAGTGTGGTGTCAGGAAAATAACCTCACACTCAACGTCAACAAAACTAAGGAGATGATTGTGGACTTCAGGAAACAGCAGAGGGAACACCCCCCCATCCACATCGATGGAACAGTATTGGAGAGGGTAGCAAGTTTTAAGTTCCTCGGCATACACATCACAGACAAACTGAATTGGTCCACTCACACAGACAGCATCGTGAGGAAGGCGCAGCAGCGCCTCTTCAACCTCAGGAGGCTGAAGAAATTCGGCTTGTCACCAAAAGCACTCACAAACTTCTACAGATGCACAATCGAGAGCATCCTGGCGGGCTGTATCACCGCCTGGTATGGCAACTGCACCGCCCTCAACCGTAAGGCTCTCCAGAGGGTAGTGAGGTCTGCACAACGCATCACCGGGGCAAACTACCTGCCCTCCAGGACACCTACACCACCCAATGCTACAGGAAGGCCATAAAGATCATCAAGGACATCAACCACCCGAGCCACTGCCTGTTCACCCCGCTGTCATCCAGAAGGCGAGGTCAGTACAGGTGCATCAAAGCTGGGACCGAGAGACTGAAAAACAGCTTCTATCTCAAGGCCATCAGACTGTTAAACAGCCACCACTAACATTGAGTGGCTACTGCCAACACACTGTCAATGACACTGACTCTACTCCAGCCACTTTAATAATGGGAATTGATGGGAAATGATGTAAATATATCACTAGCCACTTTAAACAATGCTACCTTATATAATGTTACTTACCCTACATTATTCATCTCATATGCATACGTAGATACTGTACTCTATATCATCGACTGCATCCTTATGTAATACATGTATCACTAGCCACTTTAACTATGCCACTTGGTTTACATACTCATCTCATATGTATATACTGTACTCGATATCATCTACTGTATCTTGCCTATGCTGCTCTGTACCATCACTCATTCATATATCCTTATGTACATATTCCTTATCCCCTTACACTGTGTATAAGACAGTAGTTTTTTTTGAATTGTTAGTTAGATTACTTGTTCGTTATTACTGCATTGTCGGAACTAGAAGCACAAGCATTTCGCTACACTCGCATTAACATCTGCTAACCATGTGTATGTGACAAATAAAATTTGATTTGATTTGATGATTTGACATGTCTCTCTCCCTAAATGTCTCTCTCCCTACATGTCTCTCTTCCTGCACGTCTCTCTCCCTGCACGTCTCTCTCCATGCACGTCTATCTCGCTACACATCTCTCTCCCTGCATGTCTTTCTCCCTACATGTCTCTCTCCCTGCACGTCTCTCTCCCTGCATGTCTCTCTCCCTACAACTCTCTCTCCCTACAGTACATCTCTCTCCCTACAGTACATCTCTCTCTCCCTACAGTACATCTCTCTCCCTACAGTACATCTCTCTCCCTAAATATCTCTCTCTCTACAGTACATCTCTCTCTCCCTACAGTACATCTCTCTCTTACTACATGTCTCGCTCCCTACATGTCTCGCTCCCTACATGTCCCTACAGTACATGTCTCTCTCCCTACAGTACATCTCTCTCCCTACAGTATATGTCTCTCTCCCCACAGTACATGTCTCTCTCCCCACAGTACATGTCTCTCTCCCTACAGTACATCTCTCTCCCTACAGTACATGTCTCTCTCCCTACAGTACATGTCTCTCCCTACAGTACATCTCTCTCTTACTACATGTCTCGCTCCCTACATGTCTCTCTCCCTGCATGTCTCTCACCCTGCACGTTTCTCTCCCTGCATGTCTCTCTCCCTACAACTCTCTCTCCCTACAGTACATCTCTCTCCCTACAGTATGTCTCTCTCCCTACAGTACATGTCTCTCTCCCCACAGTACATGTCTCTCTCCCTACAGTACATGTCTCTCTCCCTACAGTACATCTCTCCCTACAGTACATCTCTCTCCCTACAGTACATGTCTCTCTCCCTACAGTACATCTCTCTCCCTACAGTACATGTCTCTCCCAGTACATGTACACATGTCTCTCTCCCTACAGTACGTCTCTCTCCCTACAGTACATGTCTCTCTCCCTACAGTACATGTCTCTCCCTACAGTACATGTCTCTCTCCCTACAGTACGTCTCTCTCCCTACAGTACGTCTCTCTCCCTACAGTACATGTCTCTCTCCCTACAGTACATGTCTCTCTCCCTACAGTACATGTCTCTCTCCCTACAGTACATCTCTCTCTCCCCCAAGGACGCGGTGAGCTGATTGGAGTGCAACGCATGTGCCGTCGCTCCCCACACCTTGGTCCTCACTGTCAAGATTGTAATGAACGCAGAACGCTTCAACTGATACATGGCTAATAACTCCAAAAAAGCCCAAGGACGTCACATTAACGGGTTGAGAAGGAGGAGTGGAGAGGATGGAGGGATGAGGAGGGTAGGAGGGAAAGAGAGAGAGTTAAGAGATGGAGTGAGAAACATAGCTGAAGAGAGAGATAGAGAAACAGAGAAGAGATAAAAAGGTCTGGTACTGAGGTAACACCAGTCCCGACTCCACAGAGTGGCAGGCCAGTAATGAAGGCCTGATGATCTCTCTGGAGGAAAATGGGGCCCAGATAGGGAGAGGCTTTCCTAATATAACCTAGCACTGTCTGTCAAGCATCCAAAAACCCTCATATCACTGCTAAATGACCCTCCTCCCATGAGGATTGGTGTATGTACATTTGGTTATTACCTGTCAAGTTATATGGCTCATATCTGTCATACTAGGTATAAAGCAGTTGTCTCAAGTTACAGACATTGTGTATATCATAATTTAATGGGCATGCATGGGGAATAGTATTTTACATAAAAACAATTGATTCCATTGAATAACACACTAGATAAGAAACGGTTGGTTTGAAACTGCAACACATCACATCAGATGCCCAGTCAGGGGTCCTTGTCTGGGCCAACGCCGCAGGGGGAACAGCGTGCACATCCAACACGAGGGTCGGCTACACTTTAGCCTTTCGCCTCGCAGTGGGAGACCGTTAGGCCACAAACACGAAGCGAAAGCAGGCGGAGGGAGGGAAGCAGCCGCTGTCTCCCTCCCCGTGGCCCCTGCCACCTTCGTGCCTCCATTGCCTTCGTGGCCTCCACTGCCAGCAACACACATCAGCAAAGCAAACACGCTTAGGAAAGACTCAGAGGACCTTGGTCAATTTGAGCTCTGAACACGGCTACCACGGCTACCGTGCAGCACCGAATCTATCCCGCCCTCTCTCTCTACTGTATCTCCTTCCTCCCTGTCTCACTCTCTTTCACCATTCCCTCACTGCCCCCCCACCTCCTGTCTCTGTATCTCTCACTATACCTCCTGTCTCTCTCACTATACCTCCTGTCTCTCTCTGTCACTATACCTCCTGTCTCTCTCACTATACCTCCTGTCTCTCTCTGTCACTATACCTCCTGTCTCTGTCTCTCTCACTATACCTCCTGTCTCTGTCTCTCTCACTATACCTCCTGTCTCTGTCTCTCTCACTATACCTCCTGTCTCTGTCTCTCTCACTATACCTCCTGTCTCTGTCTCTCTCACTATACCTCCTGTCTCTGTCTCTCTCACTATACCTCCTGTCTCTGTCTCTCTCACTATACCTCCTGTCTCTGTCTCTCTCACTATACCTCCTGTCTCTGTCTCTCTCACTATACCTCCTGTCTCTGTCTCTCTCACTATACCTCCTGTCTCTGTCTCTCTCACTATACCTCCTATACCTCCTGTCTCTCTCTGTCACTATACCTCCTGTCTCTGTCTCTCTCACTATACCTCCTGTCTCTGTCTCTCTCACTATACCTCCTGTCTCTCTCACTATACCTCCTGTCTCTCTCTGTCACTATACCTCCTGTCTCTGTCTCTCTCACTATACCTCCTGTCTCTGTCTCTCTCACTATACCTCCTGTCTCTGTCTCTGTCACTATACCTCCTGTCTCTGTCTCTCTCACTATACCTCCTGTCTCTGTCTCTCTCACTATACCTCCTGTCTCTGTCACTATACCTCCTGTCTCTGTATCTCTCACTATACCTCCTTCTCTGTATCTCTCACTATACCTCCTGTCTCTGTTTCTCTCACTATACCTCCTGTCTCTGTCACTATACCTCCTGTCTCTGTCTCTGTATCTCTCACTATACCTCCTGTCTCTGTATCTCTCACTATACCTCCTGTCTCTGTATCTCTCACTATACCTCCTGTCTCTCTCACTATACCTCCTGTCTCTCTCTGTCACTATACCTCCTGTCTCTGTCTCTCTCACTATACCTCCTGTCTCTGTCTCTCTCACTATACCTCCTGTCTATCTCACTATACCTCCTGTCTCTCTCTGTCACTATACCTCCTGTCTCTGTCTCTCTCACTATACCTCCTGTCTCTGTCTCTCTCACTATACCTCCTGTCTATCTCACTATACCTCCTGTCTCTCTCTGTCACTATACCTCCTGTCTCTGTCTCTCTCACTATACCTCCTGTCTCTGTCTCTCTCACTATACCTCCTGTCTCTGTCTCTGTCACTATACCTCCTGTCTCTGTCTCTCTCACTATACCTCCTGTCTCTGTCTCTCTCACTATACCTCCTGTCTCTGTCTCTCTCACTATACCTCCTGTCTCTGTCACTATACCTCCTGTCTCTGTCTCTCTCACTATACCTCCTTCTCTGTCTCTCTCACTATACCTCCTGTCTCTGTCTCTCTCACTATACCTCCTTCTCTGTCTCTCTCACTATACCTCCTGTCTCTGTCTCTCTCACTATACCTCCTTCTCTGTCTCTCTCACTATACCTCCTGTCTCTGTCTCTGTCACTATACCTCCTGTCTCTGTCTCTCTCACTATACCTCCTGTCTCTGTCTCTCTCACTATACCTCCTGTCTCTGTCTCTCTCACTATACCTCCTGTCTCTGTCACTATACCTCCTGTCTCTGTATCTCTCACTATACCTCCTTCTCTGTATCTCTCACTATACCTCCTGTCTCTGTTTCTCTCACTATACCTCCTGTCTCTGTCACTATACCTCCTGTCTCTGTCTCTGTATCTCTCACTATACCTCCTGTCTCTGTATCTCTCACTATACCTCCTGTCTCTCTCACTATACCTCCTGTCTCTGTCACTATACCTCCTGTCTCTGTATCTCTCACTATACCTCCTGTCTCTCTCACTATACCTCCTGTCTCTGTCACTATACCTCCTGTCTCTGTCTCTGTATCTCTCACTATACCTCCTGTCTCTGTATCTCTCACTATACCTCCTGTCTCTCTCACTTCTCACCATACACCCCCCCCCCCTCCTCCTCAACTACAGTACAGATAGGCCTTGCCAGTCAGCATCAGACAGAAAAGCCTGACTCCAAATATTGGTGCAGAGAGGTAGAGAAATTTTCCAGCTGTGGCTTGACATGCTTAAGCAGCGGCAAACAAGCGCGTCAGACACCATTAGCTCCTTGAACACACTGTCCTCTCCACTGAAAAAAAGACACCAGATGTTTCAATGTTTGCGAGGTTGGGGGAGGGGGGGGATCAAACATGTTCTGGGGTTACATTCTCTCTGAGTTGTCTCATTCATTATTGAAGGCCAAAAACAAAGGACAGAGGAAACAATGGATAGAGGAAACAATGGATAGAGGAAACAATGGACAGAGGAAACAATGGATAGAGGAAACAATGGATAGAGGAAACAATGGACAGAGGAAACAATGGACAGAGGAAACAATGGACAGAGGAAACAATGGACAGAGGAAACAATGGACAGAGGAAACAATGGACAGAGGAAACAATGGACAGAGGAAACACGGACAGAGGAAACAATGGATAGAGGAAACACGGACAGAGGAAACAATGGATAGAGGAAACACGGACAGAGGAAACAATGGATAGAGGAAACACGGACAGAGGAAACAATGGACAGAGGAAACACGGAGAGAGGAAACAATGGACAGAGGAAACAATGGACAGAGGAAACACGGAGAGAGGAAACAATGGACAGAGGAAACAATGGACGGAGGAAACACGGAGAGAGGAAACAATGGACAGAGGAAACAATGGACAGAGGAAACACGGAGAGAGGAAACAATGGACAGAGGAAACAATGGATAGAGGAAACAATGGATAGAGGAAACACGGACAGAGGAAACACGGAGAGAGGAAACAATGGACAGAGGAAACACGGACAGAGGAAACAATGGATAGAGGAAACACGGACAGAGGAAACAATGGACAGAGGAAACAATGGACGGAGGAAACACGAACAGAGGAAACAATAAACAGAGGAAACAATAGACAGAGGAAACAATGGACAGAGTAGACAATGGACAGAGGAAACAATGGACGGAGGAAACACGAACAGAGGAAACAATAGACAGAGGAAACACGAACAGAGGAAACAATAGACAGAGGAAACAATGGACAGAGTAAAAAATGTACAGAGGAAACACGGACCACCAGCAGAACATTTGTTCTATGATCCCATCATTCCCCCGTTCTTGTCATTTACTGAGACTTGAGTTTAGGGTCTGGCACTGTCACCCGAAAGCAATTTGCAGCAGAATATAAGTGAGTTGGTGGTGCGGGTGGCATCATTGCTGTGATCATGCGTGTGTTTGGATGACTTGTGGGAAGTGGGCCTGTTAATTGACAGGTCATTAAAAGTGCTAATTGTACAGCGGAGGGCTGGGACCCTCAGTCATAAATGTGATCAGGGCGAAAATCATTTATGCCTTAATCAACCCCCGGTTGACACCTGCTGCAACCTAATGCTAATCAATCATAATCATAATCGCATTATGCCCCGGCAGTAGCTAGGGATCACACAAATCATGCCACGGTCTGAGGGGAGGACACACACACACACACAGACTCAGGGACACACACCAACCATTAGGTTATTGAGCATGAGTAGATAAGTCAGCCTCACACACACACAATGAATAGATAGGTAAGGCTAACTTATGTTGAAACCACAGACCGAGGACCATCAAAACATTTCATAATGAGCCATAGATGTAACCTAGGACAGAGATAAAAGAAACCACACACTACAAAGGGCCATGTGAAGTTCCACTCCTATCGTTTTGGAAGTTCGAAGAATAGGGCCTTACCTGCACCAGGTAATGTGCACAGCAGGGAGGAGGAGGAACCAGAAGAGAGGTGAAAAACAAGAAAAAAACTAAACAATTTATATTTCAAAGGGAGACGACAGACTGTATACAATATCACAATTATTTACAAAATGTATGAATATATGGCACCTGTACATGAATAATGCATGAGCCCACTGGAGTACATGTATTTTATTTATGGCGGCTATGTAAATCTGGGCGCAGACAGCTAACAGCATGGGAGGGTGCTAATAACACTAGCCTAGCACGAGCTAGTTGATATTCAGAGAGGGGGAAAAAACATAGCAGACCAGCTGATTACAAAGCCAAGGGCGTGAGTCTTTAGCCAGCCTCCCAGAAACATTCTAGCCAAAACAGAGGAACATCTAATAGCACATTTAAAACGTGGAAGAGAGCGACTGCTGCCGCCCACACAAACGGCTTTCAGCGATACAATATGTATAAATGGGTCCTGCGGAAGTTTATTGCATCAAATCGTGGGCCGGCGTGATAAGACCACAAAGGACTAGACGGGCTGGAGTTAAAATAATAACTCCTCTTTAATCCCTCTCTCTCCATCCCTCCCTCCCGCCCTCCCTCTCTCTCTCTTTCGGTCTCTAGTGGAGTGCTGCAGGGTTGATTTAAAAGTCTCATTTTGTCAGCTATGATATGGACAGAGCTGAGGAGATTCAGGCCGTGCTTAGACACACTCATTTACAAGCACACAGCCTCCATATCAACCTCCAGAAAGTGGGTAACGTTACCCTGTTCTATGGCGCTTGCTAAAAATCGAATTGAACCCCCTCACCTAATGGTGTTATTTTGGGCTAGCGGCGATCCTGCCCCCTCTTTTTGTTACACATTACTGTCCCCCACTGCAGCTGTCGGTCCCCTATATCTCCCTAAAAATCAATCCCCCCACTACCACCACCACTGCTGCTAGCATGTGAGGGTAATTACATTAGACAGCGTAGTTAGTGGTGGGGCATTGTCCCCCCCCTACCTTCCTGCTTCCCTGGAGTTGCGGATATTGCTAATCTCTCACAAAAGGCGGATTAAAGTGGGGGGGGGGTAATGTAGGGGGTGGGGAGGACACTAAATGTCAGGCCACAGCACCTGTCTCTGTTGGACAAGCAGTCGCAGGGAGCAGACAGCTCGCCAAACATGTGATTATGTGTGCATGGCCAGGCGAGAAAGGAAACAGCAGTCATCCCCAGAGTATTGACCCATCCATCACTAGCCTCCCCCCATGCTTTAGTCTAAGTGGTTCATCCCCACCTCCCACTCATTTGTTTCAACCAAAATAGTTGGGCTTGCTCATCTTGGTTCTTTTTGGAGTGATTCTTGGGCACATACTCAAAAAGTGTCTCAGAGCAGGACTAACCACCTGTCCATATCTCTCTTTTCAATGTGATCTAAAAGGCTAAACTAATCCGAGATCAAGCACTTCTACTCCGAGAAGTTTTGTGAATATGGGCCCTGATTTCAAGTAAAAAATAATCTCATGTTTGCGTAGTTTCCATTTGTTTGCAGCACGCAGCTCCAAACCATTTGACCTCAATTGCTGCTTTCAGAGTAAAAAAAAACCTCCTCATTCATTATTGCATTTACAGCATGTCAATCACATTTGCCTGTGCCAAATTAACTTCCATGTACTCAAGCCTATGTCATCAAATTAGAAGATTACATTCCAAAGCAAACCGTTTGCTTGTCATCAGTGCTGCTAAACCAAACTCACCCAAAAAAACCTTCCTTGAAAGAATATGCATTTGAACATGATTGTCTCCTCTTTCTGGCTGACATGTTTTGCCATTTAATTACGTGAACTCATCAATTGGACTGCATGTAACAATATGCCTGGCATATTTGAATTGGCTGGGGACATGGCTAAACACAAAACCTTCCCTGTTGTAACTGCTGCAAAATCCCTGCCATACACAATGTCAAACCAAAAATTGGGCAAAGAGAATGTCATATTCTGAATATAACAAATTCCCTAGCTTCTAGTTCTATCAAGAGTCTATTTCTATCTCTATCACCTTCATGTATTCACATCGCACCTTCAGCAAAAACAAGCCCCTTCAAAAGAAGGTTAAGGCTCTCCAAAACCGCCCTTTTCATGTGGATTTGCATCGATCTTTCAGCAAACCTGTGTTGAAGAGGCTGGTGGTTACTTTGGAGGAGGCATTGCTCTCTCAGCGCTCTCTGTCTCTTATCTCTTCTTCCTCGACACTAAATGGGCCAACCAACCCTGGTGCATGCTGGTAAAATACTGCCATACTCCGTCTCAATGGCTGCCGCTGCTCCAACTTTCTCCTCCACTCAAATCAAACTTCATTTGTCACGTGCGTTGAATACAACAAGTGTAGACTTTACCATGAAATGCTTATTTACAAGCCCTTAACCAACAGTGCAGTTCAAGAAGAAGAAAATATCGCACTGACGTGGGGTCTAAAGTCTGAACTGAACCCTGATAATCTGATAACAGGAGAACTGTGATATCTACTTGAGCCGCTCACTCGCATTGTGATCAATGGAGAAGAGATGCCTCATTGAAGCACTTCTACATTCGGAGTAGTGGGAAAAATAGACAAAAATATTGTTTTTCAGGGAGGTGGAAGGGGAGGCATAGAAGACGGACACTTGATGAGGATCAGTGGGGATTGGTACTGTCACATCAGGGTGATCATCAACCTCTCGGAAGTATTGCTTTTTGATCACATCGTGTTCAAAGCCCATCTTTCCAGATTGTTATGCGCAGGGTGAGATTTATTCAATGTTGGTATACCCAGACATCTTTAAATAGTTTTGTACTTTCTCTTGACATTTGCCATTTAATGCAGGAAAGATATAACTACAAAAGCTGGAATACTGAAATATTCACCAAATAACTTTGAAGCCTAATGCCATTCATAACACCCCCAAACAAATAATGTCCCCCAAAAGATGACACAGACAGATTTTCCCCCCTTTCATATTCTTACACCCCATAAAATGTAAAAGTTTTTGAGGAGCAGCGCCCGCGTTCATGTTATATTCAACAGCCCTGACTAAAGCCTTGGAAGGCTCCATTCGCTGGTCCCTCGTGCGCATCCAATTTCAGATGAGCTGACTCGACCTGTAGAGATGCTTTGTTGGCCGGAGCTTGTGGAAACCCTGTAAGCTCTGGGGTATGGAAATCAAATCCAAGTGAATTTATAATAGGGGGGCTCACGGGCAAGGGGGAGGACTAGTTTTCCAACCGAAGATGGCAGCGATCATAATTGCGGGGCTTGCAGTGACCTTGAAGAGGGTCGATGGGCCCCATGCGGCTGGCTCTAACTCCTTTCTCTGGCTCCGTCATATCTGTGAGAAGAAGGGCCCAAAGGCCATGACACACTCTTTAACATATTTCACACTCACTCGGCACAATCTAATCCATGTAATTCATAAAATGAGTGGACATAAGTGGTGGGGTCTGGTTCTTCTTTTAGGGAGTTACATGATGCTGAGTCATTGTAAAATAGATATAAGCCTGCTATTAGATCATTGGGTTTTCAATGAAAAGGCATCTTCTGGGGCAGGTTGGGGTACACGCAATGCCATCAGGGGGAAAGTCAAATATATTATTTTTAATTTATTTTTAAATACGAATAATTATTCACATTTTCAAACAGCACATTTACATTTTCCAACAGGGCTTAACATTTTGGGTGAGATTTTTTCTCTCGCCTGGGTAGCCTCGTTTCACTGCCAAAAATAAAATTAAACCATCTAGTGTTCAAAAAGAACAACACAATGTCAAATACAGGTAGCCTTGTCAAATAATTAACATCCAATCACATTAACCGTTACCCTCTAGTGGGAAACCTTCACTCTTACGCAGACATTTAGAAACGAAACATGACAATTTGAAAAATAAGCCACGGGAGTTTTTTGAGCGAGAATAAAGATGACCTTCGAGTAGTAATACATGTTTAAAAGCAACAGATACCATTAATAAGAAGGGGCTAAAGGTGTCTTATATGGTGAGCTACCAAGTGTCTAGGACAGGAAAGCCCCATACTATTGTGGAGGACTTAATTATTCCTGCTACCGCAGATATGGCTGGGACAATGCTGGGGGAAAAGGCCAAAAAACAATACAGACAATGACTTCATCAAACAACACTGTTTCACGATGCATCAGTGACATGGCAGGAGATGTTCTGAAACAATTACTGTTTCGCATACAAGCCAGTGAATTCAATGCGTTACAGCTGGATGAGTCAACAGACATGGCGGGCCTGGCACATCTCCTGGTATATGTCCGTTATGTTTATGCGGGGTCAATTAAGGAAGACATCCTCTTCTGCAAACCACTGGAAACCAGGACAAACGGAGAGGATTTTTTTAAGTACTGGACAGCTTTGTGACATCAAATGGACTTTGGTGGTCAAGATGTGTTGGTATCTGTACTGATGGCACAAAAGCCATGACAGGGAGACATAGTGGAGGGGTAATGCGCGTGCAAGCATTTGCTTCCAATGCCACTTGGGTACACTGCAGCATCCACCGAGAGGATCCACCTAAGCTCTTAAATACTTTTTGGACACTACAGTGAAAATAGTTAACTTTGTTAAAGCAAGGCCCCTCAACTTTTGATGAACAAATATAGTTCTATATGTAAGATGGCTAAATAAAGAGCAAAATGATTGATTATTATTATATTATTATTTGTGCCCTGGTCCTATAAGAGCTCTTTGTCACTTCGCCGGGTTGTGACGAGCCGGGTTGTAACAAAAAACTCACACTCTTATGTTTAATAAATGTATTGTATAGTGTGTGTGTGACAAGCTTACAATGATGGCAAAAAACAACATTTGAGAGTGTGCTGACCCTTGTGCTAGAGGGGGTACGCAGCTGCAGGTTGAATGTTTGAAGGGGTAGGGGACTATAAAAAGTTTGGGAACCACTGCTCTGGGGAAATACACTGATGGTGCATCGGTAGTTAAAATATATATTATATATAGTTTTCTAACACAGAACTTTGATCTATTGGGTCATATGGTTAAGTGTATTAGGGAAAGGGTCCCTAATAGCCAATACTAATTTTAGCCATTAGCAAATAAGTCATACAGAATCCCTCAATTGCAACAACAAATTCCTATTCTACTCTCCTCCATACTATTTCCAAGGTACAGCATACGGTAGAAACGATTTATCAATACAGCATTGGTGGTGAACTATCACTATAAGGCATTTTGATCATCAGGATTTTGATAGATAATGAATGGCTTGATATTACTTAGCCTACTTTTGAATTAACTTCAGGAACGTAAAGAAACATTCCCACCCAAAAAACATATCTGGGATTTTTTTTTTAAAGTAAAGAAGACACAAACAAACAAACATAATAAACCAAGGTGTCACATGACAAACCGATAATGCTCCCAGCTAAGTCTATCATACAAGGAATTTTGGCTCAAAACACACATCTGATAATATTACATGAATAATACGCTCATACATTAACCATGAAACAATGAGCTAATGTGGGGCATTGACGACTATTTTGAAAACAAAAACTATAGGGGGTTAAAAAAAATCTGCTTTGTGTTCTCTATTCAAAATTATCAGAGCCATCAAGATCTGCATTTGCACATCACAAAGAGATGGAGGTGAGTATAAGGGGAAAGAAAAACAGCAATAAAACCAAAAACAAACATATCTAAAACCGCCCCTTTCTTCTGAGTAGTACAGACTCCTTTGTTGATCATTGTCTTCCGTGTCAAGACAGTCAACCAATCAGAGCCCTACCCCACGGTTCCATTGATGCAGTTGGGTTTGGAGAGAGTGATGTGATCGGCTGCGTCCCTCTATGGACCCAACACTCTTCTCTCCTCGTGAGTGCTTTAAGAGCTGCCAAGCCAAGTGTGATATTAGTGTCATCTGCCTCTTCAATTGGAAATGTAATTTACTTGGAAATTCCAATGTGTCATCTGTTTCCCGTCCCACGAGCCTCTCCTGAGAAAGGGGCTTGACGAGCACCACTAGCAGTTCTAACACTGATGCACCTGTCTCCTGGTGTCTAACTGGGAATATACTGGAAAAGTTTCCACAGAAAGGTCATGTGGTTGATAGCTGTTAAATCTCTGGCTGTATTTCACTCTATATAGTGGAGTGATATAGTGGAGTGATTACTCACACACACTGGAGTCTGGGATCAGGTGATGTTGTGAGAGATTGGTTTTAGGTTAACACACCGCTTGACTCCCCGTGGTTGTGTCTCTGTGGTGTGTGTGTGAGTGAGTGTGTGTACATGCGCTTGACAGCTGGCCATCACAAGCACAGATCAGAGAGAATTTGTCACAAAATTATGCCAATTGTATAGTCTGCTGAATAGTAATGGTCTAATGGTCTGTCCATCACCACACACACAGCAAACTGGATCCACATATCGTATTCCGATTGGTGCGTCAACAGGGTGCGAAGAAAGACCGAAAGACTCAGACACAAAGACTAGTGGAAATCAAACACCCCTTTCACCCTGTAGATGAATACCTCAAAATCAGTCCATATGAGGCAGCCTCAGACGAAGAATAAATAATACATCATATAAATGAGCTGGCCTGGGAGCCATTGGGTCCACGTGTTGAATTATGCAAAGAAAGCAGACGGGCCAAGACTGAGGGCCATCAGACAGTAGAAAAATAAAGAGGCCCTAATGGCTGGAGCCAGTGGATTGAGTTTCAGAGTGTAGTGGTGCCGGCTATCAATTGTGCCCTGTGAATCAATACGAGATTGGACCTCTGTGTTCCTGGTCTGTCCTAATGGAGGTTTTTCCCATTGTGTATCGTATGACGCATGCACATGCACGGGAGCACACAACCAGAGACTCAAGGAGAAGGAGAAATTCAGTCCAGAGGGTTCCTTAAGCAACTACTGTTGTTATTGCCCTTATGCTGGCATAGCTTGTAGGGCATTTCTGCTTTACAGGTGGTTATGTAGTCAAGTCTTCATTATGGAAATGTGTAAAATAACGTTCAGTTGAGCCAGGTTGGGCATCTGTATGAATCTGACCTACAGGGATATTGCACACATCAGGATTTATTTCAAAGACAAAGAAAGAAAACACCTCTTTTATAATAGATATGCAACACTTGGGCCATTACAGTGCATTAACTTGTATTTGGAGAAGCCCACACCAGTGCCCACAGCAGTGACCCTGTAGGAGGGTATGCTGTCCCTGCCTGGCTCTTGAGGCCACCATGCAGTATTTAAAGGAGAGAAGAAGCCTCTGGCAGAACTCAGGCTCTGGCGTAAACACTTTGCAGGTAATAGCATCGCAGGGATTGAAGGGCTTTAATATCATTCCCTTTCAGCAGAAACATTGGCAAAGAGAGTAATGGCAGAGATAGCTGCAATAAAGCTGTCATGCTAATGATGAAGTTACAGCTACCTGATGGAACATGACAACTCAGAGACTGGAGAAAACAGAGCGAAGGGGCGCTACTCTTTTTAAATTACATTTCAGAACAACCTGGCAGGGCGATTCTGTGCCTATATCAAACCCAGAAATTTCACTCAATGAGGAGAAGGCAGGGGGATGTTGGTGAGGCTCATTTACTTAATGGATATTGCTACATCACATGACGGGGTATTGTGCTGTAGGTTGTTGTGCTAAGTTGAACAATGACTTTCAAGGGCCATGTTTTAACCGTGCTGGTATTGTTTTCCTCTTGGCTGGTAAAGTGCTTAAATGTATTGTGCTTGAAACTTGTAGCCTTAAAGGTGTAACTATTTGCTTTATAGAGAATGAAAAATAATAAGTAAAAAGAACCAGATTTACATGCAAGCTCTTCTTCACCTAAGCTCTTAATTCACATGAAGAGAATTGTGTTCGCTCAAGAACCAATAACATTTTAAACGGTGGTTCAATGTTTGATTTTCTACTGTCCTTGTACCTGAACACAAACAGCGAGACAAATAATACCTCCAGCTCGGTACAGAAATTCCAGTCAGAGCAATATGACGTCCTACACATGTAGCCTGCAAGATACAAATCATGCCGTCTCTGGCTGTCCTTCTCGTCACAAACATGGTGAGATTTATTTGCACTCGGCAAGATTGCAATTCAGATTTCAAAACATCTAATGCGCAATTAAACAAAAGAAGGAGGCACAATACATTTTCTAAAATCAATCCACTCGGTGACCCTGAAGCAAATAAGGCCTCAGTGAGAATGAGCGCTCAAGAGATGTTTACCTCAAATGTTGCTTTCACGGAGTCAATCATGTCATACACAAAAAATCCCATGATGCACCACTGCATCCACAACCCTCAAATCCCAAAAGCACACTGACTGAAAATAAAAATCCCCCCCCCTTGGGAAACAGCTCGCGCTAGCATTATCACTCAAGGAATATCCAGCCTAAGCTGTACACACAGGTCACGAGCCAATATAAATTCATGGTAGATAGTTTGTGTAGCATCAGACAGTTTTGCAATGGGGGGGGGTCTGACTAGCCTTTCTAATCTAATTCGACAGGGTACCATTTGCCAGGGAACTGTCACAGACCAAAAAAAACAAAGATAGCAGCTGGAACCAATGACCTCTGTTAATAAGTGGCATCTGAATGTATTGCTGATGACTAATGCTTGGATATTGCATTAAATGTACACTACCGTTCAAAATTTTGGGGTCACCTAGAAATGTCCTTATTTTTTAAAGAAAAGCTAATTTTTTTGTCCACCAGTCTCAACGTCAACAGTGAAGAGGCGACTACAGGATGCTGGCCTTCTAGGCAGAGTTGCAAAGAAAAAGCCATATCTCAGACAGGCCAATAAAAATAAAAGATTAAGATGGCCAAAAGAACACAGACACTGGACAGAATAACTCTGCCTAGAAGGCCAGCATTCCGGAGTCGCCTCTTCACTGTTGATGTTGA
Source organism: Oncorhynchus tshawytscha (assembly GCF_018296145.1). Lineage (NCBI taxonomy): Eukaryota > Metazoa > Chordata > Actinopteri > Salmoniformes > Salmonidae > Oncorhynchus > Oncorhynchus tshawytscha. The sequence continues at coordinate 34,444,753 of NC_056458.1, forward strand.
GACTGGTGTTTTTGGGTACTATTTAATGAAGCTGCCAGTTGAGGACTTGTGAGGCGCCTGTTTCTCAAAATATACACTCCAATATACTTGTCCTCTTGCTCAGTTGTGCACCGGGGCCTCCCACTCCTCTTTCCATTCTGGTTAGCGCCAGTTTGCGCTGTTCTGTACACAGCGTTGTACGAGATCTTCAGTTTCTTGGCAATTTCTTGCATGGAATAGCCTTCATTTCGCAGAACAAGAATAGACTGACGAGTTTCAGAAGAAAGGTCTTTGTTCTGGCCATTTTGAGCCTGTAATCGAATCCACAAATGCTGATGCTCCAGATACTCAAATAGTCTAAAGAAGGCCAGTTTTATTGCTTCTTTAATCAGAACAACAGTTTTCATCTGTGCTAATATAATTGCAAAAGGGTTTTCTAATTATCAATTAGCCTTTTAAAATGATACATGTGGATTAGCTAACACAACATGCCATTGGAACATAGGAGTGATGGTTGCTGATAATGGGCCTCTGTACACCTATGTAGATATTCCATAACAATTGGACATTTCCAGCTACAATAGTCATTTCCAAAATGAACAATGTCTTCATTATATTTCTGATCAATTTGATGTTGTTTTAATGGACAAAAAATGTGTTTTTCTTTTAAAAACAAGGACATTTCTAGGTGACCCCAAACTTTTGAACGGTAGTGTACATACTGTCTAGAATTAGGTCTTTGTTTCCAGACACTGCAGTGTTCAACCCATGGAGTGTAATGAAACAGGTGATACAAAAATATTCGCCATGCTCCTTTCATGAGTAAAAAAGGCACCTTCCTCTTTGAAGAATAAATCATTGTGTGTTTCTTTGCGACTGTAATCAACTTGTACAAAGGGTGGGGAGAACCACAATGACAGTGGCCATACATTTTTCAGGAGCCTCAAAAATGGACTTGTTTCATAATCAATTTTGAGACTTCAAAGTTGTAGCCACCGATAGAGATAAGTCAGCGTAGACAACGCTGTTGGCCAAGAGTATGTGGTCTCAATGTGGAATACCCAAGCAACACAACCACCATTGAACCAAACCCTGTGCATTAATGCACTGGAGCTTCAAGAAAGAATGACCATGTCCACAATCTGACTATAGAAGTGGTATGAATGTCAAAATCTAAATGTGTACATCATTTTGAAAATGGTAGGTTCATATACTGTACATTTGGGTTCAGCAGCCATTAGGCTACAAATAGGAATTCAACCTAACTGTTGCACATTGCACCTGAGTAACAGGAAGAGAAGAATGTGTGTAGAAAGGTCAGAACACATACTGAAGGAACTTTGACACAAAATGACAAATACTCAACAAAAACAACTGTGGGTTGACAAGGTCTCTCTATCTCTCTTTTCTCCATTCTCCTCAAACATGTAACATACTGCACCAGAACAATACGGATACAGGCTTATAAGACAAGAAAACTACCCAGGGGAGATCCATTGTACAGTAGACTGATCTAACGACTGTCAAAAGGAAGAGGAAAAGGCTAAGAAATTCACAAGGATCATCAAAACAAATTACATTCATTTAAAATTACATCTGGTAAATGCACAGATTACATATCACAAGCTTCTATTATGGCACATCTATTATATTAAGGTTTGAGCAGAGTATCACATTGCGTGGGTTCTCTCTTGTTATCACACAGCCATTACCGGCAGATGGTTACAAATAGTCTACCTAAGGAGGAGAACGAGCCAGGATAAGATATAATAATACAGTTATGCTGGCCTTATGCATGTTAGTGCCTATTCAATTACAGGCTAATGCACTGATTGCCCAGTGTGTGATCCAATACAAAGAAAACCACTGGCGATAAAAATAACCTACAATCACAATTAGTCCAATTGTCAAAATGGCTGCCCCACAATTGCTGACCTACATACTGTTTGGCTATAATATTCCTTTATGTCTCTCTGAGTAGTTACTGTATGTGTTGAGGTGTAGATGAGATGGTGTATGGGCAGACAGAGCAAACAGAGGCTCTGATGTGCTTTCTCGCTGCTCCCCTGTCACAGTCCATGGACCATGCAAACCCCAAAGATACTAGGGAGAAAAAAATCATTGCTGCTGATCTGGATTATCCTTCTATGCATTTTCCTGCTTTATTTCTTATCTAGTCCCAATACTCTCAGAGAATGGAGCAGCATGGGTCATATTGAATTACCCATCTAGATGCCATTGTCCACTCCCGTGAGATGTCCGGGGAGTACAGGGGGAGACCATAAAGACTGGTCAATGAAAGAAATCAAAGGCTGTTGAATCTCCATAGGGTCAATGTTAAAACTGCTGGGAAGCTTGCGTGCAATATTCATGATGTCCTCTTTTATCATTGTGTGTATTTATTGATTTAGATAAACCACTCCGAGGGAACTTTGCTGCCTCCACACAGTCCTGCACTTGTTTACTGGAAACAGATAAAGTAAAGATGATGGTTTACCCATGGGTGCAGAGGCAGTGACATCATCCGGTCCACAGTCAAATACTGTCAGCACTGAGCAAAATAATCGTCTTAATTCTCCTGGCCTTCTAGTGTATTACGATAAATACCTGTTATTCAATGTCGAAAAGTAATGAAAAATACATCCTTGAAATACTCGATGTCTGTGTCAAAATGGAGATATTAGGCTCAAAGCTGACGAGCTTACATACAATTGAAAGTCTAGCTGTGAAGAATAGAGGCAGACTTTACTGGACAATGGCTCACTCTGAATTATCTTTGAAAGACTAGAAACAAAATGGTCATGATATGTCCAATTTTTTGGGGCATGAGAGATAAGAGTCTGACGAAAGGAGAATAAAGACTCCAAAGCTTTTGTTGTTGAAAGTGACCCTTCCTTTGTCTCTTATTGGCTGAAGTTGACCTGCAGTCTCCCTGAAGCTTCGATTAAACACTATTTGCATTGGTAAAACAGCTAATTAAATTTGCATGGATAACAAAAAAATTGAAAAGTTGAGAAGCAACCAAAGCTCAAGAAATTATCTCAAACATCCTCAGCTAAAGACCAATTTATTGGAGTCAAACATTAGCACACGGTCATCATGCAAAATTCTACAGGAACTGGGCCTATACTTAGCATGTTCCTGTGAAAATTCCCTCATGAAAAGGATGCTTTCTGTCTGATGAGCTTGTTATCATCATGAACCTGTTAAAAGGCTTAACCTCATCCTTTGGTCTTTTCATTCCCAGAGACATTGGTTCTTTGACACCTCTGAGTTAGTGGGCTGCCGACTGGGCAGCGCACTGCCATGAGGTTGTGAAGGTTGCGATATCCCGTCGAAGAATGGAATGTGATGTGAATGTGTGTCACGCCTTCGACGTGAAACATCTCCAAGTCCATTTCTCCCACACAGCACAAACAAAGTTTCTGCCCCTGACTGATCTTTGAGTCTTTGGTACATTCTGTTCACATGTCTGTATGTGTAGTTTGGGTGCATGACAATGCATCCTTACTGTATCTTTTGAGCAGATTGGCCTACGTCCAATGCCAAAAAATGGATAACACAAATCAATTGCACATCATTTAACAGTGTCTGTATAGGCCTAGTCACAACCCATTAATGCAGCTAATATTTACCTTGTGGGCATGGGTTCATTTTCTGCTTGGGCAGACAATCCCCATCATTAAAACGCCTTGAATCCTCTGTCACGGGTGGCTCTATCAATTATTTCACTGTCTTAACAAGTCATGCACCCTATCAAGTGTTTTGAGCCCAAAAGATGCCTTCTTGCAATATGTGAATACAGTATGTTGCTGCATCTGATACCCACATACTGTCCACAAGACTGGATGAAGGCATATCCCACTGAGGCTGAACTTCAATCCTGTGAAGTAGGCCTACAGATTCAGATCTACACTGAGACGGTAATTGAAAGTGATTCTCTAGGTAAACTACTTGCTCACGTCGCTTCAGATCGCATGACTGCCTGGGCATGTACTGGAGGGAGTCCAAGAGCACATGCACTGTTTAGAATTTCAAGGCTCGTACTCTGGAGATGTACGAATGGCCCATTTCTTTCCCCAGAAAGTTACCCGTAGGGAAGCGTGCAAGCATCTGGTAATTACAGTGCATATGGCTTAGCTCCTAATTGGCATCACAAGTCCAACTTTCTAATGAGTTCCCCTTTTTATTTCATTCTGTTGAGGAGACAACTCCAAAAAACACCATACGTCGAAATGTGATTCACCTCGTAATTGTAAGGTGATACTTCTTCGGAGATAACGAGGAATTCAGTTTATGAGTTAACATCTTGTTTGGCCTGTAGACATGATCCACCTACTCATGATTGGCATAGTATAATAATACTAATTCGGGGGCGCTTATATTTGTCCTGTTACACACAACCGTGTATTGGAAATGTGTTTCTTGTATATGCCAACTCCGCCTGAGACACCCACAGGAAGTGGGTTCCCGGCCAGGGTCACCGTTGTCCAGAGCCCCTAGAGCAACTGGGGTTAAGTGCCTTGCTCAAGGGCACAGTGACATATTTTTTTCCCCTTGTCGGCTCCAGGATTGTTATAGTGGTTTTAGATAAATTGGTAATCTGGAAAAGTTACAACTCTTGTGATAAAGGAAACAGGGTTGTTTTGGTTTGTTCTAATAGAAAGACTACCAGCTCTAAAACCTCACAGGTTATGGATTTGTATTTATTCAAGAAATTGTCCCGCATACAGTTTGTCTGATAACACTAAACATGATCTATGCATTGTTTGTATGGGTTCTTTCATTTTCTCTATTCAGTTTCTCAGTGCACACTGTAAGCTCCATAGGAATAGGACAGACAAAAGTAGATAAAATGGACGTTTCTTGACAACTAATGGCTAGAACTGCCTTGAAACGTGATGGTTTACAGAGAATGAATGACAGTCCTCCATACAAAGGGAATCATAAAACAAACTGTGACTTGGTTCAATGAGCCTGAATGAGGCGCAGCACACAACTGGACAATCTAAACAATGACTGGTCTTGAATAATTGATGCAAATTGATGACATGAAATATGAAAGAATGGTAAGACAAAGGGGAAAGTAAAGCTGTAAACAAAGTACTTCCTGGACCAGGGATAAGTGGAGAGAACCATGCTGATGCTTCCCCCACATTTAGCTGAAGGCTTCAGTCAGTCTGCCATGCTAGTGAAAAGGCTTGGTCTAGCTTGTCTCCTCCACTCTGCTGAGATTCATTAAAACAAGAGCCTCGGCTCAGCTTTGGTTACCCAGTCAAAATGGAGACCAGTGCTCGCTTGAGGTCTAACAATCCCCCAAAGATAAGAGGTAGCCCTGCCGGCGTGACCTGTGCGAGACAACAAATTAGTTTATGAACGCTCTGACGGCGAGTTCTTTTGATCATTCCACCATGCCTGAACCCCTTTGGCCACACGGCATCAGACGGTTTCAGAGCCTTCTCTTATTTTCTTGAACTGGAATTAGAGTTCTGAAAGGTCAGTGGCAGCCCACATCCACATTGAAAGTCCTGCTTTTCCTCATAATAGAAAGCTCTGCTTGCGTCACACAAGTTATCTATCTCTGCAAAACAAGCCTTTGAAACCATAGGTCCTTTGCGTTGGTTAGAATATTCATGCTGTGTAGTATTATATATCCTGTAGCTATGATGCAGCTTTGAATACATGGCTTAAGCGACGTGGCACATATTTGGATATTGTTACCCGTAATTGGGCAAAATAGGTGAAAACCACGCTCCACACAGGAATCTAGGCTCTGGTTGGAGCTGAGAGGAACAGTTCTTTACTTCACTGATATGAACAAGGATGATGTCGACATGACATTTCATACTGTGACAATCGCCCCTCCATTTTCAGAATAACATTTGGTGCACTGCAGGCCTTAGAGGATTTTTAAGAGTTATTTTCCCCCTCTGAACATATTGGACAGATGATGAATCAAAGAGCGAGCTGCTGGGTATGATGAGGTATAAATGTCTGGGGAACGCAGTGCGAGTGCTACCTCTTGACCCTTATTTTTCAGAGCCTAGGTTTCTTAATCAGTCCCCCCAATCAAATCCATTTCAGGTTATTAAACTGGGCCCAGCAAACAACCTGTTTAAATACCTTCATTGATTGTAAGGTTAGCCCCCACCACACTAGCTGATAGTACAGCCTAGTATGACCTGTACAATGGAACGTTCCTATCAAGGTTGAACTATAGACAGCTTCACTCGAGAGGTCACCCATTCAGCTTATACATTGATGTACATGTAATTGATAGAAGCACACACACACACACATAATTATTCTTTGAATGTATTGTGTAAATGTATGTCTTTAGTTTAAATGTATGTTTATTTTATTTTTTATTTAACCTTTGTTTAACTAGGCAAGTCAGTTCTTATTTACAATGACGGCCTACCCTGGAAGACACTGGGACAATTGTGCACCACACTATGGGACTCCCAATCACGGCCGGTTGTGATGCAGCCTGGAATCGAACAAGGGTCTGTAGTGACGCCTCAAGCACTGAGATACAGTGCCTTAGACCTCTGCCGGACCCCAGTAAGACTAGCTGTCGCCACTGGCGTCGGCAAATGGGGATTCTAAATCAAAATCAAATTGACCCATATAAAATATGACATGAGTATAAAAATGACTTACCTGCAGCAAGAATACCAGGATCCAAGGGAGGGAGAACATGGAAGAAATGGGGGAAAAAAAGAGGTGGAGTTAGTTATCATTGTGGAGGGCGACATTCCAACACTGCAGACTCATACTCCTCCACACATAGCCAAATATTGTCATCAGTCAAGTGACAGTGGACACACTCATATGTACTCTATCATCCTCTCCAAGAGCCACTCGATGACTCAATGCTATGAGACCTCGCAGTTCTCGCTGCCACAAGCAACACTTCCTGTATTTTCCCCTCTCCATGACCAAACTCATTTCCGACTTCAATTATCAACACTGAACCAGCGTGAGCAATGACATTGACTATTCTACTGTGGTTCGGTGCTAAGAATTCAGCTCGTCCTTGCTCCTGTGCAAATTGCTTTTAGTATGGCAGTGATTAATAAATTCAGCTGCGTTACTATTTGAATTGGAAATTTGACAAATTGTGGAAGACAACTTGAGCCAAGGTATCTGTGCATAACACAACATAGTGTCACTGGGTAATAATGCAACGTATTGTTCAGAAGTAAATACATTTTCTTATTAATTCTGTTCACAGAAATTCCTCAAAAAATATATCATACACTATAATCAATATGTTCCATCAAAGATTTAAATAAGTGATGACTTCATACGAGGTTGCTAGCATCACTGTCAAAACAAGGATAATGATTCTGGCAGCCAATCTCAGGAGGCAGCAGAGTATTGGGGCAGTTAAAAGTGTCCCACAGTCTTTGATGCCAAGAGGTTAATGTTGCATGGTACGCCGGATTGAAGGAATATTATGGGAATGGGAGGGCATTGACTTATGCTTGGAAAGCGCCTCTTTTTGGCCCAGAGTTTGAAGCGACCCAAACTGGATTACTCTGAAAGAGTTCACATTTATAGATTAGTGTAGGGCGGGCAGAAAAAAAATAACATTTACATTTGCTTATAGTGCATCTCTTGGTTGTTTTTGTGTTTTTTCTCATAAACAGAGGGAACAGGGGGCATTTGCAGGGCTAGCACAAGGCCAAGAGATTCCCAAAGGCCATATGCACCCCACTGCAGCAATCCATTTAGCTATTACCATATTGCAACAACCTATCAATCACAGTCCGCATACAGTCTGACTGAAAGTGAATCATTGTGTGTATGTGTTTGCAAGTACAGCATTTTTGTGTGTGCATGTGTGTGTGTACATATGACTTACTGCCTATTACTACCATAAGGAGAAGAGAGACTAGAGCCATTCCTATTGCATAGTAAATGGAGCACACAACATTTTGTATGTGCAGTGGGGTTTTAACAAATAATGACATGCCTTGAGGGACAACCCACCGAGTTGCGACTTTACATCCAGGTCCTGTGAGAAGCCCGCCCGCAACGGTGAACCCAGTCACCAGGATTGAAAGTGACAGCAGTGGCAGACTTTTATTTTTATGTGCCACAAATTCGGCTCATGATATTCGTGGCCATTTTGTATTGGCACTAAAATGGGATGATAAACTAAATCAACAACAGTGGCGCAGTACTTCCCTATTGGGGCACAATACCACAGCTGAATTGTCATACCCAAGCTTCCCTATATGGGTTGGAGGTGAACTAGCTCCTTTGGCTAACTGAGAGGGAAAGGGACGCTAGCAACGCTCTAATAAAGAGACTCTCCTGAAAAAAATGCAATTTGGGGGATTCCTCCAAGGCTCCAGTAGTTCTTGCCACTTGAAAGATTACATTTTCAGTTCGCTTGCATCTACAGTAGCACCAGGGGGAGAGTGGAACAATCAAAGCGGCATCTCAATTATGCAACTTTGGTATTGAAATTTGCTGTGGAGTGCAGTCCATCGCCCACCAGTCAGAGATACATTTCTAGCTTGTTTTCCATCTATAGGGAGGCATACACAGCTATGGCCATTCACCCACACAAGTGTCATGACAACGAGCATCATGACTCATTAAATCCAGCTGTTGCCATGGCTTCTAGTGTATCAACTAATTTGAAGGGAAGAGGTGCATTTCTGGTAGGCCAACTCATTGTACATGTTATGACACTGTAGGACTAATGAGAACTTGTATTCATCTCAGTTTGTTTTACCTATAATACAGTGTCTACTTGCACAATTAAGCAAGCTTTAAGCTCCCACTCCAAAGATTAGCACATTGTTGCGTGAAGACCTCTCTGGAGAATGTGCAGACATGGCTGCGAGAGACCTCCAAGGCCAGGGTGTCCCGCCCTGACCTTAGCGATCCTTTAAATTCTCTATTTGGTAGGTCAGGGTGTGACTAAGGTGGGAATTCTATGTTTATATTTCTTTGTTGGCCGAGTATGGTTCCCAATCAGAGGCAGCTGTCTATCGTTGTCTCTGATTGGGGATCATGCTGAGGCAGCCCTTTTTCCCACCTTCTGTTGTGGTATCTTGTCTTTGTGTGTTGCATGTGTTGCACTCCTAACGTTACTTTCGTTGAGTTGTTTATTGTTTTTTGTGGAACTTTTAAAATGAAAGAAAATGTACGCCTACCACGCTGCACCTTGGTCTTCATTTAACGTCAGACGTTACACAGGGAGACCTCGCATTAGGGATCGCTCGCTTGGTAGATTCCAAATGTTGTCCTAATGAACTATTCCACGCGTCACGCATGGCTGTGGACATCAATGGGCTGAAAACATTAAAAAATGTCATCGCACTTGTTTCTTTTGTTTGTTGTTCGCAATAATATGACATCAAGTGTATTGCTATACATACATAGAGTATAGGAATATGTGCCATAGCACTTGACTTCAAATGTAAGTTGATTTTCAGTCACATTTGAGTGTCCGTGATAAAATATTGTACCTTTACTGCACTAAATATGATCTCATAAAAGTAATTTTCAATTGGTTTGGTTCATTGGCAATTCTACGAAATCACTTTCTTTAATGATTCAGCTAAAGTAGAACACCGAACAATGGTCTTTTTTTAAAGAAAACTGAACTGGAAAGGTTAACTTACTTTCTGAAACATTTCAAGGAGTCCTTGGTCTCTATTGAATCCCTGAGAACTTCTCATTGCATCGGCTGAACGGGAGCATGAAAGAGCATATATTTCTCTTAAATCCACACAGGTTTTCAAAGTGAGGCCCAGGCTCCGGTGAGTCAGTAGTCAGTACTCGTTATATTTTATGTGTACGGGGGCTTTGTGACTTTTTTCTCATCAGCTCACTGTCAAAAACCTTAAGGGCCTAATTTATTTGACAAACCAGCTAGCCCTTAATGCCCCTGACAGCCATCTTGATGAGGTCTTCGACAAAGTGAGCCTGGTAGCTTCATATCTCGCCCAACACTTTAATTGACCCTTTCCTCCACCTTTTATTCTGGGGTAATAGAGTCCCACTTATCACCATCTTAATTTGAGCGATGGTGATAACGGTAGTGTCGGTAGTTATGTCAATAACAGTGACCTTGGCTTCCTATGGTAACACAGTGCCCCTGTCTCTCCAGGTAGTTTAGCATCCACATGTAGAAGACTAAGTGGCTGCTAATAATGCAGGCATCCATGTTGTGACAACTTTGTTAGTATTATTGACCACCATATGTAATAGAAATTAAGGTTCTACAGAGCCTTCAGAAAGTATTCACACCCCTTGACTTTTTCAGATTTTGTTGTTACAGCCTGAAAATGGATTAAATGTAGATGTTGTGTCACTGATCTACACACAATACCCAATAATGTCAGAGTGGAATTGTGTTGTCATTTAAAAAAAATAATAATAATTAAAAATGAAAACGTCTTGAGTCAATAAATATTAGTTTGTTATGGAAAGTCTAAATAAGTACAGGAGTACAAATGTGCTTAACAATTCACGTAAGTTGCATAGACTCACTCTGTGTGCAATAATAGTGGTTAATATAATTTTGAATGACTACCCCATCTCTGTATCCCACACATATATCTGTAAGGTCTCTCAGTTGAGAAGTACATTTCTAGCACAGGTTCAACCACAAAGAACAGGCAGAATTTCCAATGCCCCCCAGTAAGGGCACTTATTGGTAGATGAGCGAAAATGTAAGTTAAGTTAAGTTATTAATTAAACTATGGATGGTGTATCAATACACCCAGTCACTATAAAGATACAGGCGTCCTTCCTAATTCCGTTGCCGGAGAGGAAGGAAACAGCTCAGGGATTTCACCACGAGGCCAATGGTGACTTTAACAGTTTATAACAGTTTAATGGCTGTGATAGAATGGATCAACAACATTGTAGTTACTCCACAATACTAACCTAAATGACAAAGTGAAAAGAAGGAAGCCTGTAAAATATTCAAAATAAATGCATAAGGCATTACTATTTGTCCTGATTACAAAGTGTTATGTTTGGGGCAAATCCAAAACAACACATTGAGTATCACTCATATTTTCAAGCATGGTGGTGGCTGCATCGTGTTATGTGTATGCTTGTCGTTGGACAGGACTAGTTTAGGATCAACATGAATGGAATAGACTCAAGCACAGGACAACCAGGTTCAGTCAGATTTCCAACAGACACCGGGAGACACATTCACCTAATAACCTAAAACACAAGGCCAAATATACACTGGAGTTGCTTACCAAGACGACATTGAATGTTCCTGAGTGGCCAAGCTACAGTTTTGACTTAAAACATCTGTGGGGAAAGAATCTATGGCAAGAATGGCTATCTAGCAATGATCAATAACCAACTTGACAAAGTTTGAAGAATTTTAAAAAGAATAATGGGCAAATGTTGTACAATCCAGGTATTCAAAGCTCTTAAAGACTTACTAATAAACATTCACAGCTGTAATCGCTGCCAAAGGTGATTCTAACATGTATTGACTCAGGGGGTTGAATCTATTTTTCATACATTTTATACAAATATTATAATTTTTCTTCCACTGACATTATATAGAGTATTGTGTGTGGATCATTGACATAAAATGACAATTAAATACATTTTAATCTCACTTTGTAACATAACATTTATAAAACATTTATAAAACATACATTTCTAAAACTTTCTGAAGGCACTGTACATGATGGGTAAGTATGATGTCTAATCTAACTAATGAACACCTTACTGTGGCTGTACAGGAAAGCTTCGTACATCGGTCTTGTTCTTGTCTGCTAAAGGTAATAATACCTTGCATTGAGCTCAGTTGGTAGAGCATGGCCCTTGCAATGCCAGGGTTGTGGGTTCTAAAAAAATGTATGAACTCACTACTGTAAGTCGCTCTGGATAAGAGCGTCTTCTAAAATGACTGAAATGTACAAATGTAAACCACAACAGAAAACAGTAGTGAGGACCAGCACTGTATTGCAGGAGATGGCACAGCCTCAATCTCTAATTTCTCTGCATCTCTCTCTTCTCCTCGGTCTGTCTATCGTCCTCCACTATATGTCCATCGTCCGCCTGTCCTTCCTCTTGGAGTACAGCCCTGGAGCCTACAGGGGCCCATTAACGCACGGCTGGGCTAAAGGGGACAGTCCAGCCCAGCAGATGAGCCTGGCCAACCTGCACCACTCGCTGTATTAGCATCCACATTTAGACTGCAGGGGGACTTCCAGCATGCACGGACGGATGCGCACACAGACAAAGACACACACACACACACACACACACACAGAAAGACACACATGCACATCCACATAGAGAGGCTCACTATATTTCTCTCAGAGAGCGACACACACATGGACACACACACACACACAACACATAGAAAGACACGCATGCACTTACACACACACAGAAGCTCACTATCTTTCTCTCAGATAGAGACACACACACATGGACACACACATGACACACACACATATTAACGCATGGCTGTTCTGTCTTTGAATGTTTCATCCTTGGGGTAATTCAGGAAGTGTAGGGAGGAAGGTAGCAGGGGTCGCCAGGAAGGCCATTTCACATTCTGTCACTTTTTCTTTTTCTGTTTTATTAATTCATGCTGTAATCAAAGTCGACCCTCCTTTCTCTCTTTCCCTACTTCTAAGTCTGTCCATCAGGATTTATATCATACAGACTGAGACAGAGAAAAATGAAGTCATTTTGGGTTCAAAAGTGCATGTGAAGGTAGGGTGAAAAAAATAATCGTATTTATAGACTCCGTGTATTGCTTCAGGAGAAGACTGTGTGTAACTGTGTGCACATTTGCTGCAGTCTTCTCCTGAAGCAATACACGGAGATGCTACAAACCTGAGCACCATTTCCATCAGGACAAAGGACATAAGGTACAGGCATAAATAATGTAACATCGTAGTCTACATCTATGCAGCTGATTGATTTATTTATATGTAGACATTTTTTACACTTATTGCCACAACAGAAAATAATAATTTATTCAGTGTAGGATAACATCAAGTTGTTTTCCATTTACCTTTCCGAGTTAGCTTCTGTTGAGGAAACGACGGTGACGTTCTTGGCTTAAAGAGTGAAGGCAAATAGTGTCTGCCATTTACATTTCTATAATATTACGACCAGTCTGATATTGCAGGGATGCACACTGGTTAGGGCCCAAAAAGGTGACACTTTTATTTTTTACACAGAAACATGCAAAAAATCCCTGCTAGGGGGAAATACAGGTTATAACTAATTCAACAACAAAGAATATGATCTACACAGTCTCTGTGTGTGAAATAAAAGTGGTTAATGTGAACCTAACTCACAGCTAAAAAATGTAAAGAAAGCAATCCAATATTATTTGTTGCCTAGACTTTACTGCAAATGACACTTAAGTCTTGAGAAAAAAACAACACTTATAACGGTTTTCTTGACTTGAAGGAGAGGCGGACCAAAGCGCAGCGTGGTTATTTTGATTCATGTTTAATAAAGCACTTCACATGAACAAACTAACAAAAACAAGAACCGTGAAAACCCAAAACAGTCCTATCTGGTGCCAACACAGAGACAGGAACAATCACCCACAAACACACAGTGACACCCAGGCTACCTAAGTATGATTCTCAATCAGAGACAACTAATGACACCTGCCTCTGATTGAGAACCATACTAGGCCGAAACATAGAAATACCCAAATCATAGAAAAACAAACATAGACTGCCCACCCCAACTCACGCCCTGACCATACTAAATAATGACAAAACAAAGGAAATAAAGGTCAGAACTTGACAGATATTGTAGTTAGCCATGAAAGCCTTTATAATAGAATGCTTGTTACCATGACAGCCTTTATAATAGAATGCTTGTGACCAGACACATCAAAATATCGCACTTGGGGAAAAACATCTTAAAGTAGAAATAGAATGAAACAAACAGGTATTCTATTGTTTGCTCAAAATAACATTCACTGAGTAAAAAAAATGATAATCCCCACTCACTCACTCATCGGTTCTAAACGAATCACATAGGTCACCTATTTTGGATTCATAATGGCGAATTTCGCCGAAAGGTGACTAGTTTGCATCCCTGGAAATTGGCCAAAGTAACAATGAAGACAATGGATAGAAAGACTACAGAAGCATTCAGTCAGTACCGACATGACAGGAATCCACAATCACCAACAGCACATAACCTCATGCCAGCACTGCTTTGGCTTGGTGGTTTAAAACAAAGGAGTCTGAACCTGCCTCTGCAATGGGGCTAATAATGTGCTCGCCTCCTCCCATACTTAAAAGAGCGGTGGGCCACCACTGCTAAATTAATGTAGGGGAAACACTGACATTCGCTGGAATGTTAAGCATGGCTCTGCATGACAGAGACACTATAAAGCCGGCAGCGCGACGTTAAAGCTCCCACCTCTGTTCCTCTAGAAATAAGGCCTACAGGAGAAGGTAGTAGCAGGAAGAGGAAAGAAACAACTGCTGGATTGAAACAAACCGTTCCTGTGTATTTAGTGTCCTCGCAAAACCGGGAAGGTTAATGTGGATGTGTCTAAAGAGAACAAAGAGGAGGAGTAGGGCATAAAAACATCTCCCTTAAATTGACTATTAATAGGACACATTTACTCTGCCTGGTCATCCTCCTGTTTAAAGGCTCCTCTCCAGGCATTGCAGCAGTGCCTCCCAGGAAAGGTGGCTGGCTGCTGCTGGCAAACCTGATAAATCTGATTGGATTAGAGCCAGGTTCCAGTAGCGCTACAGGAACAGGCCCCCTTAATCCATTTTAGATTATTATGAGTAATGCAAATTCCTCAGGGGGATGACTCGAAGTCTGACCTTCTCGCTTCTGACTACTGGGAGCAGTGATCAATATAGGGTCAGTCTGGAGGCCTGGAGGAGCGACATGGTGTGCAGTCATGGTCTACCATCAGGTGATGACTTATGATGGCCCTGAGGGGTAACCCACAGAAACAAAGAACATACTGCAGTGTCTTGAACATCAAGACTGGTGGCGATATGGTGCTGATTCAAAAGGTCCAAACCTTTAATGTTGAGGAAGTTCGGGATCTGGACTAGCCAATCAACTGGTAAAAAATGTTGCAAGTTATTAGACAGTGAATTCCCATGCATAGCTGAATTGACCTCAGACAATGAGATAACGTGAAAATTAAAACGTCTGACCCGATTTGATGCTTGAAATTATTCGGAGAGTCCCATTGGAATGTAATGAGGCGGAGTGTCCCCGATACCCGGCAGGAGCACCCACGGGTGACCGCTCTAGAGATAGCTAGTCTGTGTTCTATGCCTGGTCAGCCAAATTTAGTAGTGGGCATGGCGTACAGTATATATTTCCCAGAACAGCACATGATCTCTGGCGCTTCACTGATGATTAAACCCATTTGTCTAAACACTGCAAGAGTTGCTCCCATATCCAGAAAAACTATAGCTGCTAAGTGGATTGTCAATATGTCAATGTATGAATATATACTCAAAATAAAGAAAACATTATAGCTGTGGTCGCAGGTATTTATGCTGCACAACTGTAGTTGTTTTTGGATTGACTGGCATCTTGAGGCATTCCTTGACAAGCTATTTATAGGTATTGGCCAGTAGAGCAAGAAACACAACCGATTTGCAAGTATGTCATTCACAAGTAAGGTTGAAGAATGTATAAGCAAAGGGTTTTCTACCTCATTGATATCGGTCCTTTGTAGGTCAATTGATAGAGCATGGTGCTTGTAACACCAGGGTAGTGGCTTGGTTTCCTGGGACCACCCATACGTAAAAGGTATGCACACATGATAAAAGTGTCTGCTAAATGGCATATATTATTATAATTATATATTATGATATCGTCTCCTGGTCTAATTTGGCTGTCAAAATGGTATAAAATGCTAGGTATTTTATACATTCAGTAGGGTAATTTAATGTCAGCTCTGTGATTTAAGACCTCTGTTCAGAAGTGATATTAATCTTTAAAAGTGTTAGTCATATGGGACTGTGCAAAATGATATAGCAACATCGGCTCATACAATCCCACACTGTGTGAATACATTACATCTCACGTGTGAGAAATATGCTGATGGCATTTAAAATGCACTGTGATTTGTCAAACATCATATGCATGAGTACAGCTCGCTTACAGGGGAGAAAACAAAGGCAGTCCATAAACATCAACAACATCTTCATGTCCTAGTGGAAAAATGGAAAAACTATGCTGATCTCTCATGTGTCCCACAATGCACCTGATGCCCACTCAGACACCCCCATCCTGAGCAGTCCCCCAAGCATGCTAGTCAGGTTCCGCTGGTTGAAGAAACTCACACTAACACGCAACGAAACACACATACACACACAAAACACTCGCACCAAGCCAAGCCCCTTCCATTGTCAGCCCGTGACCCCATTAACAACTTTTGCCACTGTAAATTATTCAGGGTGTGGTGAATTCGCTTTTAAATTTTAATTGTGGTCAGTCTGAAGATGTGCATTAAGAAAAGAGGGGAAATCCTCCTAAGTGATTTCCAACAACCTAAGACACCTTTTACTGCTCATTATGTGGGGAGTTTCTGGGGATCTCAGGTTTGAGTCATCCAAAGGGGGCCCTTTGTCTGGAACTGGACCCCCCCCACACACACACACACACACACACACACACACACACACACGTACGGTATGTTGTTCTATTCTCAATACATTACAATTATATATTTGACTTAATAAGGACTGAATGCTCAGGCTGCCAAGCTTTGCTAGGACAAAGAGATACAACTTCAATTAGTACTGACGTGTGAAGCGAGAGGTGCCGAAGCCTTTGAGCCTAACAAATGGCAGGCTACCCCACCTGTCTGGCATTTTTTACAAGAAATCTGCCTCCAGAAATAAAAGCTTCTCCCAAGTGGGTGACACCTACTCCCATTGCCTGCTGCACCGCTGCTTGGATTCCACCTGACGATCTGTTCACCGTCTGCCCTGGCCTGTACCCTACCTGCTCTAAGCTCTCTCCTGGCCCCTTACACTAAGTCTGAATTTGTCCTGCTAGGTGACCTAAACTGGGACATGCTTAAACCACCTGACCAAGTCCTAAAGCAATGGGACTCCCTAAATCTTTCTCAGATCATTACCAATCCCACAAGTTATGACTCCAAACACCCAGAAAAGGCTACTCTTCTTGATGTTATCCTCACAAATAATCCTGATAGGTATCAGTCGGGTGTTTTCTGTAATGACCTTAGTGATCACTGTTTTACAGCCTGTGTACTTAATGGCTGCTCAGTGAAACGACATGTGCTGATTTGTCATAGACGCTTGCTAAAAAACTTTAATGAGCAAGTCTTCCTTCATGAACTGGCCTCTGTAAAATGGTATAGAATCAGCTTGATCCGCTCTGTCGAAGATGCTTGGACCTTCTTTTTTGATATGTTCAGTGTTTTTGTTATCAAACGCCCCCATAAAGAAAATGAGAATTAAAAACAGGTTCAGCCCCTGGTTCGACCGTGATCTTGCAGAGTTACTCCACCTCAAGAATTGCATTTGGCGAAAGGCTCGGCACACGCATACTCAGGCTGACTGGCTCTTATTCAGGCAAATGACAAATAAGTGCACTCAGGCTATCTGGAAGGCTAAAGTTAGTTACTTTAAGTAGCAGTTCTCTCTCTGTGGGTTTAACCCCAAGAAGTTCTGGAAAACAATTAAAGACCTGGAGAATAAACCCTCCTCCTCACAGCTGCCTATGTCCCTTAAAGTTGATGATGTGGTTGTTACTGACAAGAAGCACATGGCTGAGCTCTTTAATCACCACTTCATTAAGTCAGGATTCCTATTTGACTCAGCCATGCCTCCTTGCCTGTCCAACATTTCCTCATCTCCTACCCTTTCTAATGCAACTATCCCCGATGCTTCTCCCTCTTTTTCCCCTGCCCCGCTACAAAGTTTCTCCCTGCAGGCAGTCACTGAGTCCGAGGTGCTACAGGAGCTCCTGAAACTTGACCCCCAAAAATCATCTGGGTCATATGTTTTAGACCCTTTCTTCTTTAAGGTTGCTGCCCTTATCATCGCCAAGCCTATCTCCAACCTTTTTAACCCGTCTCTCCTTTCTGGGGAGGTTCCCATTGCTTGGAAGGCAGCCATGGTTTATCCTTTATTTAAAGGGGGAGATCAAGCTGATCCTAACTGTTATAGGCCTATTTCTATTTTGCCCTGTTAATCAAAAGTGTTGGAAAAACTGGTCAATAATCAACTGACTAGCTTTCTTGATGTATATAGTATTCTCTCTGGTATGCAATCTGGTTTCCTCTCAGGTTATGGATGTGTCAATGCAACCTTAAAGGTCCTCAATGATGTCACCATTGCCCTTGATTCTAAGCAATGTTGTGCTGCTATTTTTATTGACTTGGGCAAAGCTTTTGAAACGGTAGACCATTTCATTCTTGTGGGCCGGCAAAGGAATATTGGTGTCTCTGAGGGGTCTTTTGCCTGGTTTGCTAACTAACTCTATCAAAGAGTGCAGTGTGTAAAGTCAGAAAATCACCAAGGGAGTAACCCAAGGCTATATCCTAGGCCCCACGCTCTTCTAAATCTACATCAACAACATAGCTCAGGCAGTAGGAAGCTCTCTCATCCACTTAGATGCAGATGATACTGTTGTATACTCAACTGGCCCCTCCCCAGATTTTGTGTTAAATGCTCTACAACAAAGCTTTCTTAGTGTCCAACAAGCTTTCTCGACCGTTAACCTTGTTCTGAACACCTCCAAATCAAAGGTCATGTGGTTTGGTAAGAATTATGCCCCTCTCCCCACAGGTGTGATTACTACCTCTGAGGGTTTAGAGCTTGAGGTAGTCACCGCATACAAGTACTTGGGAATATGGCTAGACAGTACACTGTCCTTCTCTCAGCACATATCAAAGCTGCAGGCTAAAGTTAAATCTAGACTTGGTTTCCTCTATCGTAATCGCTCCTCTGGTTGATGCTTATTTATAAAACCCTCTTAGGCCTCACTCCCCCCTATCTGAGAAATCTAATGCAGCCCTCATCCTCCACATACAATACCCGTTCTGCCAGTCACATTCTATTAAAGGTCGCCGAAGCACCCACATCACTGGGTCGCTCGTCATTTCAGCTCGCTGCAGCTAGCGACTGGAACGAGCTGCAACAAACACAAACGGGAAAGTTTTATCTCAATCTCTTCATTCAAAGACTCAATCATGGACACTCTTACTGACAGTTGTGGCTGCTTGGAGTGATGTATTGTTGTCACTACCTTCTTGCCCTGTGTGCTGTTATCTGTGCCCAATAATGTTTGTACCATGTTTTGCGCTGCTACCATGTTGTTGTCATGTTGTGTTACTATCATGCTGTGTTGTCATGTGTTGCTGCCTTGCTATGTTGTTGACTTAGGTCTCTCTTTATGTGTTGTGTTGTCTCTCTTGTCGTGATGTGTGGTTTGTCCTATATTTATGTTATTATTATTTTTTAAATCCCAGCCCCCGTCCCCGCAGGAGGTATTTTGCCTTTTGGTAGGCTGTCATTGTACCGTACCTTCTCCGCTGTGCAATCTGGTTTCCGAGCCGGTCACGGGTGCACCTCAGCCACGCTAAAGGTACTAAACGATATCATAACCGCCATCGATAAAAGACAGTACTGTGCAGCCGTTTTCATCGACCTGGCCAAGGCTTTCGACTCTGCCAATCACCATATTGTTATCGGCAGTCTCAGTAGCCTCGGTTTTTCTAATGACTGCCTTGCCTGGTTCTCCAGCTACTTTGCAGACAGAGTTCAGTGTGTCAAATCGGAGGGCATGTTGTCCAGTCCTCTGGCAGTCTCTATGGGGGTGCCACAAGGTTCAATTCTCGGGACAACTATTTTCTCTCTATATATCAATGATGTTGCTCTTGCTGCGGGCGATTCCCTGATCCACCTCTATGCAGACGACACCATTCTGTATACTTCTGGCCCTTCCTTGGACACTGTGCTATCTAACCTCCAAACGAGCTTCAATACCATACAACACTCCTTCTGTGGCCTCCAACTGCTCTTAAACGCAAGTAAAACCAAATGCATGCTTTTCAACCGTTCGCTGCCTGCCCCCGCACGCCCGACTAGCATCACCACCCTGGATGGTTCCGACCTAGAATATGTGGACATCTATAAGTACCTAGGTGTCTGGCTAGACTGTAAACTCTCCTTCCAGACTCATATCAAACATCTCCAATCCAAAATCAAATCTAGAATTGGCTTTCTATTTCGCAACAAAGCCTCCTTCACTCACACCGCCAAACTTACCCTAGTAAAACTGACTATCCTACCGATCCTCGACTTCGGCGATGTCATCTACAAAATAGCTTCCAATACTCTACTCAGCAAACTGGATGCAGTTTATCACAGTGCTATCCGTTTTGTTACTAAAGCACCTTATACCACCCACCACTGTGACCTGTATGCTCTAGTCTGCTGGCCCACGCTACATATTCGTCGCCAGACCCACTGGCTCCGGTCATCTACAAGTCCATGCTAGGTAAAACTCCGCCTTATCTCAGTTCACTGGTCACGATGGCAACACCCACCCATAGCATGCGCTCCAGCAGGTGTATCTCACTGAACATCCCTAAAGCCAACACCTGATTTGGCCGCCTTTCATTCCAGTTCTCTGCTGCCTGTGACTGGAACGAATTGCAAAAATCGCTGAAGTTGGAGACTTTTATCTCCCTCACCAATTTCAAACATCTGCTATCTCAGCTGCTATCTGCAGCTGTACATAGTCTATCGGTAAATAGCCCACCAAATATACCTACCTCATCCCCATACTGTTTATATTTATTTAATTTTCTGCTCTTTTGCACACCAGTATCTCTACCTGTACATGACCATCTGATCATTTATCACTCCAATGTTAATCTGCTAAATTATAATTATTCGCCTACCTCCTCATGCCTTTTGCACACAATGTATTTTGACTCTTTGTTTTCTTTTTTTTCTACTGTGTATTTGACTTGTTTATTGTTTACTCCATGTGTAACTCTGTGTTGTCTGTTCACACTGCTATGCTTTATCTTGGCCAGGTCGCAGTTGTAAATGAGAACTTGTTCTCAACTAGCCAACCTGGTTAAATAAAGGTGAAATAAATAAAATAAATTGTAAAATAAAATGTTCTCAACTGAATTGCCTAGTTAAATAAAGGTTCAATAAAATAAAAAAAATAAAAAAATGGGGACCTAAAATGTATTTCCATTGAAAATCCTATTTTCCTGAACCTTAAACCTAACCCTTACCATAACCCTAACGCGTAACCCTAACCCAAACTTTAAACCTAACCCCTTACCCTAGCCTTTGTCCTCATGGGGATGTCGAGAATTTTCCTTGTTTTACTATACTTGTGAGGACTTTTGAGGATTTCAGGTCCCCACAAGGATAAAAGAACCAACTCACACACACAGTCTGCCCCAATCACGTGTCAAGTACACACACACACGTTTCCCAACTGTCTAAAGCTCTAAGGGTTAAAACGATGGTTAATGCCTTGGAGGGCTGTAAAAGACCCCCTGCAATCAGCATCAATTAACCCACATTTCACCAGCACATGCCTGCCTGCTAGTAAAATGATGCTTGTTTGATGTCATCATAATTCATCTTCCACGAGTACGTTACACAAACCAAAAAATGGGGCTTCTCCTTCTAAGTGCATGAAAGCTGACTTCCGGCTGATTTTAATGCTGAATGAATGTTAATGCCCTTTTCAAGAGGATTCACACATACAGTAAGTGGGGTTATGTTTGTGTTAAAGTGCATGCCTGATCCCTGGCCTCTTGTATGAACAGCTATCTATTATACAGTATTGATCTGATTCTACCCATATTAAACACTTGCAATAGATAAAATACATCATGTGATCCTCCAAATCCTCTACTAGTGGGACACCTGTCATATAGTGACCCATGTCTAGAAAAATGCTGGCAATAGCGTTTTTTGCGATATCGTCCTTCACAAATAGTAACATTCAGCAATTTCTTTGAGTATCAAACAGAGGTAGATCAAGTAATACAACTTCTTTACCGATTTATATTCAACTGCATTTAGCTATTTCTATATCTCACTGCTATTAACATCTGTCAATATGAGTCTGTCAATTTCAAAAATGTAAATTTTATTGTTTGCTTTCTGCCATGTCCACAGCATACCGTTACCCCTCTATAAACATAGCCCTGTTCACCCCTCTCAACACCCCCAGCCCAAATTGGCCTAGCTACTGTATGCACATTATAACAAACACGATGACTGTTAAAGAACTTGTTAAGATGATCTCAGTGATCATTAAATGTGGTCCTCAAATGCCTTATAATCTCTAACATGTAAACAAAAGGCATTGTTGTTCCCCCTATAAGCAGCTTAGGGAATTATGGAAATGTGATGGTACACACAATGAAGACATGTTTGCCCACATATCGTGGCCTATACTATTAGCAAAGCACTATGGTGCCCATGTACTAATTGGGTGTGTGGCTACAGCAGGGTTCATTGGGTGAAGCAGAGATGGCCAAGACACAAAGCTTCACAGTATGGAGATAGTAATCACACACGGACACATTATTAACCAGATAAGCTCTCCGGCCAAGCCGAGCGAATACTCATGCGGATGACCCAAATTGAATAAGCAGTGTTAATTTCAACGACGTCTTCCTGAGGGATCATAGAGAGAAAGACACAATTTAATTTAATTCAAAGGCATCTTATTCCCCTCACACTCAAAGGAAAGATCCAACCATTTTTAATATTATATTGTTACATTTTTAATGTTATATCGCTGAGAGATGTTCGCTAGCGATGGTCTAGCGAGTCCGGGCTCATTTCATGTTTTCATGTGTAT
This sequence comes from Oncorhynchus tshawytscha, assembly GCF_018296145.1. Lineage (NCBI taxonomy): Eukaryota > Metazoa > Chordata > Actinopteri > Salmoniformes > Salmonidae > Oncorhynchus > Oncorhynchus tshawytscha. Next base: position 34,467,589 of record NC_056458.1, read on the forward strand.
CTGAGCTATTATTGTTCAAGCAGGCAGAAATGTGGCCATTATGACGTAGCACTGTGATAAAGTCGCTCTCACTACACTGGAAGTTAATAGGAATATGACTTTTAGATTGCGAAAATGTCTATCATACATGTCAGATTTCAATCCTGTCCGATGTCATAACGCGGGAGGTTGCCTTCTCGCGAATGAGCCATTGACCTTAGGGTCCAGCACATTTCTCCTATTTGTCTGCCTCTTCAGTCCAGGGTGCATTGCATGGTGCCGTTGCATGGCCATTGTGAATGTCAGACTCCACTCTACGAGGCACATCAATCTGCAGGTTGAACATGATGAGATTGCAGAATGCTAAATAGTGCAGTTCGTTTAGGCAATTTTACAGCCAACTAGCTACTACACATGCTGATACCGCATCAGAACCCAAAATATATATAAGCTTGTTTTACTCCAATGTTTATAAACAATGTAAATGTAAACCAACACTGTATAGCCTTAAAACATAGTTAAAACTATAATTTTGGTATCATGGATGGCCAGTCCTTGTACCCACAGCTCTGTCTATGAATTTGAGAGTGGTTACATTTCTCCAGCCCCATCCATTATCTTTTTACCAAAACAGTGGCAGTGTAAGCACTTTATACTTTGAACTGCAGATTGCTCCTTTAAATATATTCAACTGATAAAGAATAAAGCGTAAAAGAAACAAATGGTTTCCTTTGGCTAAATAGCGACTAGAAGGCGAGTGAAAAGTCAGGTTAAAAAAAACACAAAAAAACAGCTAACACAAAAACAATGTGATATGGAGGTCAACTGACCCTTTTAATGACATCAAAGCCAGAGTGGGAAGAGAGAGCACAGATGGGTCATCCCGAGTCTGTGTTTCAGAAGAACTACTGTACAGGCTTTGTGCACCTGGTGGAGGGGAGGTCACTCAAGGGCCTCCATCTACTTCTACAGTAAGGACCAAGAAACATCCACAGAAACATGATCATATCTCCAACCTATATGGCATGGTTCCAAGAACAATCTAATTTTCACAAATAGGTGCATTGGTGGGGAGAAAACACTGCATATAATGCGCGTGTATGAAACAGTGAGTTAATGGAGATAAAATAGAAGGAAAGCGTGACGCGCAAGTGAAATATGAGTGGCATTAGCTATTAGTGCATTCTAGCCTCAACAGGGCCCAGAGTACAGCAGGTTGTTATTGCCATGTATCCATTACCTTAGAGCTGATTGATATGGGCACTTGGAGAAGATAATGGGGGACTCCATCTCTACATTCTGCCAGCAATCAGTGGCTGAGAGAATTAGATGGCGTAATGACTCCCACGGCGTGATGAGGTTAACCCCACTGGCCCATTTCAGGGCATCAAATCAAAATAAATGACACTGTGCTCGTGGGTCGTTTCATCATCACCTGCACTGTCTTTTGGCATCAAGTCAGCTTTTAGCATGGAACGTAGCGGCTTGAAATTTGGCACTGACTTGCCAGCCACTTCTCAGAAAGTTGGTTTCAGGAAGTTTCTTATTGGTTGTAAAGACAAAAACACATACTGCTTTCAATCAAATGGAGACAAAACTGCACAAAATGAAAAACAGCATAGCTAAACAACGTTCAATTTATGCAGACAGTGGGATTCCTCAAGATGGTAGTTATATTTAGGCCTATCCATTGCCCTGATAACATGCTCAGTGGACCAATAATGACAGGGCAGGCTTACAATGGGAAAAACACACAGGGCTTGTTTACAGGAAAACCACCAACAACAACCTCGAAAGGATTAGCAGGATATGAGCGAAGTTACTGCGGTGGAAGAACAAGAGATCGTGGGTTTGTCGGGACCTCAAATTATCAGGGAAGCGAGGAACACCAGGTGCACCTAATGAAACGCGGTGAGAAATCCTCATGAAACGACACCGCTGCGTATTTACTGAGGGTCCCAGATGGCCCGAATAGCTCCAAGGTTAGCCTCACATTCATGAAGTGCAATCAGAAGGCTAAGAGGATGCGCCCGAACTCTCCAAAGAGATTCATTATGAATTCCTCCCTGGCTGTCTATAGCCGAGCCGTGGCTCAATAAAGCCAATTGAGAAAGCCCTGGATCCCAACGCCTGGCCATGAGGCTATGCCACTGCCTTCAATACGAAAATACATAAACACATGAATCAGTCCAATCACAGAGTTTACAGATTGTTAATTCCAAGGCCAAGGGTTATATCAGCTTTGGTAGTACCCTGGGCAGTAACAGAAAAGTCAATCAAAACGCTCAAAAGGTTAACCTAACAAAAAGTCCCTTTGATAGGCTAAAGGAATTGCCGTTTCTATTGGGGAAAGGACTCTAGTGGGGCTGTTTCCAGCAGTGCATTTGGGAGGTAATCTAGCTCTGTGTGTGTTGTGTTGCAGTGCTGTCCAATATATTTTACTGTAATGAAGAACTCTGTTCCTATAGTAACAACAAAGGTGAAGGAGTGGACTAAAGAGAAGTGCATGATGGGAAGCTGGCAAGTAGGGGTGCCCTCGCTCTCGTTCTCAATGCTCAACTTCTCCAGCAGAAAGCAATCCTGTCAACGGCCCCCAAAGCTCTGTACACCAGCCGATCTACGATTTTTCACAGCGCTTTGCTTACTCTGAAACACCTCCAGAAGATCGATGGCCCCAAAGCCCAACTGGCTGCTGTATCTCCTTCCCCATTAACATAGCATCAGTCTCCCGGTAGAATTGAATGCCTGCAGTGAGCACTGACTGTGTTTAACAGCAGGTGTAAGGTTCCTGACAATCCTTTATTACAGAGGTTGGCTGCAAGATATTTTCCACACCAAGTCACTTTATACTGCACATAGGGAATGCATAGCAACCTATGGGCCTTTACAGTTTATGGTTAATTGGGAGGAGGGACTAAATGCTTTCTAAATCTGTAACGGTTTTCTTTAGGTGAAGTAGAGGCGGACCAAAACGCAGCGTGGTGGTTATTCATGTTTTTTAATAAAGACACTATACATGAATAAACTAACAAAAACAATGGAAAACCAAAAACAGCCCTATCTGGTGCAAAACACAGAGACAGGAACAATCACCCACAAACACACAGTGAAACCCAGGCTACCTAAATATGGTTCCCAATCAGAGACAATGACTAACACCTGCCTCTGATTGAGAACCATATCAGGCCAGACATAGAAATAGACAAACAAGACATCCAACATAGAATGCTCACTCAGATCACACCCTGACCAACCAAAACATAGAAACATACAAAGCAAACTATGGTCAGGGTGGGACAAGATCAGTCTAATCTTTATCCACTTTGTGAAAAAAATGGAGAGTAAAGCCTTTCATTCACACCACAAAGAGATAACGAATGAGGAGATGGAGTGGCATTTTAGACAATACCCAAAAAAGCTCTGTTTAAGCCATCAAAGACTATAGGCTACTGTTTCTCTTTGACCACATCTTCAATATTATCACTGATCCTGCGGCAGGTAGCCTAGTGGTTAGAGCGTTGGGCCAGTAACCGAAAGGTTGCCAGCTTGAATCCCTGAGCTGCCAAGGTAAAACATATTCTGTTCTGCCCCTGAGCAAGGCAGTTAACCCACTGTTCCTTGGCCGTCATTGAAAATAAGAATTTGTTCTTAACTGACTTGCCTGTTTAAATGAAGGTAAATCATTTTTTAAATAAAAATTTAAATTGTGGCACCTTTGTGGATTCCATAACAACCCAACGTAAAATTGAAATGAATCTTTCCACCCATCCATGTATGGGTCTGTTAGTCTGCCTGTCTGTCTGCTACTGTATTTTATCATCAGAGTCTCATACAACAATACTTCATTTTCAAGGACTGAAGGGTTCACTGATTGAAGTGTTTTCATTGTCCCAAATTGACCTGCAAGGCTCAGTACAGTTTCTGCTGCTATAGCTTATGATAAGGAACCGGATAGTGCTATTATTATCAGTGTGTGGATGAACATTTATGATGACACAAATGGAGGACTGGCCTCTCCTTCACACAAAATCAAGTACACCCCATTTAACCAACCACCCGCGACAGTGTGTTTGTGCGTGTAACATTTCTTTATTCATATGCAATGAGATCATTTCTTATCTCAACCTTCTACTCATCTGACAGAGATAATTCATAGCTGAGGATACATTCAGTTGCATGACAACCTGCAATTACGGCTGCCATCTTGAGAATAAATTTGCACTCTCTTGACATACGAATTTCATCCTTATTCAACTGTATTTTCATGTACACAAAGAAAAGACATGATTAAGATGTATGCCTATTTCACGAATCCAGCACACATCCTCAGTTGTTTTTTTCATTGCATCCCGGCCCGATATAGATATTAGTAAATAAAAAATGTAACACTTTCACAAGAGCTGACAACTATGGATAAAATACTGTGCATAAAGGCAAAACGACTTCTGTGCACATGAGGGGTCTAGTAAAGCATTTCAAATGGCATTGTGCCAAGCCCGGGGTTTGGCTGTAGTACAAGGCCAGGGTAGGGACCAGGTTAATGGTTGGCCAAATGACCCTCTTCTCTTGGTTAGCCACCTGCTGACTGGGCTTCGCTCAGTAGGAGGGTTCCACTGGCCAGATGATGCCCCCACTTTAAAAATCTCCATTACACCCACTATCTGGGCTGTCAAAAAAATCACCAGAGCACACTGGCTGACAATCAGTTGAAAAGACTGTGGTTGTGTCCAAAATGACATCCAAATCACTATATAGTACAATACTTTTGACCAGGGCCTACACTGTAGGGTCGTGCACTATACAGGTTATAGGCTGCCATTTTGGAAGCAGTCTGTACCTATTAGTCACTCTACTCTATGGCCTAAGCAATGACTTGTGAAAACAGGAAGGATCCCCTGAGAGTCAGTACTTGAGCAGCTACTTGATAAAGCCTATTAAAAGGCAGACATTTTAAAACCAGGAAGACTCAATATAATATAAATAAAGGTAGCATCTGTTTACCACTTTAGTAATACCAGGAATAGAAAAAAATGGCAAAAGAAAATGAAACCTATGACACTATTCAGACACAGTCAAGTACCAAGAAAGCAATTGAAATGACATAACTAACAGTGGGTGGGTGACTCAACAGTTCAAACAAAAAATCCAACAAACAAATGTTGGTAGAATACAGTATCTGAATAAAATGGAGGCTATTTTCCACAAGGGGTAGGATGATCGTTTTCAGCCTCAAATCAAATGACTTTGTGACTGTAAATTTGAGTTATAGTTGGAGCCCAATATAATCCAAGCACTATTCCTGCCTCTCACTTCACTGAAAAAAATATTAGATCACACTGAAACAAAAACAATTTCTCTCTCGAATCTGATGAATACACTCCTGACAGTGTGTGTGTGTGTGTGTGTGCAGGTGGTATATATTTTGCCTGACAGTTTGATAGCAGTGAAACTGTCAAGTTTTCGTCTGGGAACGTCTGCAACTCCTGTCGAGTGTGGCTGTGAGGAATCTCATTTTGGTGGATTATTCTGGACCAGTTATGTGCCCATGTATCCTAGACTGGAGTATAGTGCCACTTCAGTAGCTGCCACTCAAACCTAGGCAGTGTGAACGGGAATGAGATGCTCCCCCTACCTCCTCTTCACAAGCATTTCAGCTCGCTGATGCACTTGTCCCCCTTTTACACAACCCCCTGAAATGAGAGGCAGCAGTCCTGAAGACAATTAGTTAAATTGCCAACAGACTGTGTTCAATCAAGTCAACCCTGACAGTTGCTTGTACAATTGGCTGAGGGATGCTTTTATCAAAACACTGGGAAATAATACCGCTGGTGGCAGCGGTGGGATCTGTGAGTACACTGTATTAACCGCAACAAAGCAAAACAATTTCAAGTACAAAAGCACACGTATCGAGTCTGAAGGTGAAAGGCTTCCGGAGGCAGGTCTATCAGTTTGTGTAAAACTCTTTCATGTACACCCTGGGCATGTCTGCACATATTAAGCTTTGTAGTTGGTCATCAATAGCAGAGACACTCTCAAGGGGACGGCACTGTGCCAAAGGCCCCGAAGTGGAGATGTGCAGCTTTAAAGTTCGGAGGCCATAGTGTGTCCGTTTGTGTGTGTGTGTGTGTGTGTGTGTGTGTGTGTGTTGACCTCCCCCGAGCTGTGTGTGTTTTCATCTGTCACCTCAGGGAGAGCAAGTAAAGACTTTTATTCAACACCTAGTGCCACAACAGTACTGCCTGGGCATAAACAGAACAGAACCAAATGGGATGGTGAGCGAGGATTGGGCTTCAGATTGAAAACACAAGCAAAGGTCGTTGAGTTATGAGCATATTTACAATGTATGATGGAATCCAGAGAGGATGAGGTGAAGCGAGAGGGGTAACTGTACCCAAAATCTGTTTTCTTCAGCAGGTGCGTTTTTTCAATGGGTTTTTTGCTCACTAAGTGAGGAGTTTTTGTATTGGGGTTATTGAGTGTAAAATTTGGCCAACAAAAAAATGTATGGCGTATTTGCTACGTGAGGCTTATTTGATCGTATCGGCCCTAATTAGCTATAATGGTCTCACCTGATATTGCCTCTTCCCGACTGCCTTCCATTTTTTAAGACATTTATTTTTATTGTTAGAGCGGCCACTTGAGTATCTGGTCAATATAATGGATAATCTGTGTGGAATCTCACTGCATTTTCCCATCAAAATGGTGTCCTGAAAGTGGGAATTACAAAGTTATTCCCCACAAGGGATTATGTACATTTTGTTTTAATAAAGATACCCCCTGAAAAATGGCTGCAAGCAATGCATGACTTGATGCAGACAATGAAATACCAGAAGTAAAAGTGAACGAGTCATCATGTGAATGATCTTCTTGGATAAATCATATAGTTTTTAAAAAATACATCTGGTCATATTTACTTACTTTGGCCAGGCAACTTGACTAAAAAGGTACTTAGCATCCACATGGTATAATTATTGGCGTGTAGGAGCCGGAGATGTGGAATATTCTGATTACATGAATAGATAATATGGAAGTAAAAATCTATTACACTGAACATTTTGCTGTATATTCTAATGAAAGTGTAATGAAATGTGGCCCTTGTTCCACATTAGAGGATATGAATAGGTGACATCAGCCATTAACAGGGGAACGAATGAGGAGCACATGGTAGAAGGCAAATGAATTCATCACCTGTGTCTAAGCGGCATGCAGATCTGAAAGGACTGGAAACAGTATACGATCATAATTAATTGGAGCGTCACAACAATTACATATTTGCTTTGGAGAAAGAGAAACTTCAACTGTAGTTAAACTTGATACCACTGATTTTGATACTATTGGCAGTGTTCTCCTTTTGCAGTTTAGATTCAGCAGGCTACTTGTTGCTCAAATGTTGTGAAATGGGGATTGCCATCACAAACATGCATCCTGCTATGTACAGTATGACAGTGTACACCAGGTAAAGAACTGTTAAATAGAGATGTGACAGTATATAGCATCATTTCTTCACTATTCTTAGAGGAAGTTCACTAATTGCCACATGAGCTGTGAAATGGATAATATAGTGAAAAGGGCAGTTTTCACTAAATAATTATTGTACATTGTTCATCCAGATATTATCATATATTTTCCATGTACTCTTGGTTAATATAAATAATTAACCCAATAGTGGGAGAAGGTGGATATATGCATTTGGCCAGAAACTATGCAGAGCCAGCATACATATCCAACGTATGTAGCTAATTCCACTCACATCATCCAAAAACATGGTGGCAATGTCACAGATGAGCACGTATAACACACACTAAACTTAATGAAATCCTTGACATGTCACCAGCCACACAGTGGCTTTAATGCCAGTTCCTGTTCGGGCCAATTTCCCCATAAGATCCATTCACCTCCTGATATCCCTCTGCTGAGCGGGCTTATTGTGCATGTGACCAACCAGAAAGACAACATCTGAGGTAAGGTCTCACTGGGCCTTGGGAGTAATCTTCCACTAATCCATTTATATTCATACCCCACTGTCCCTTCTGATGGGTTTTAGAACAGCACACAAAGCTTGGCACATAATATGCAATAAACGCTTCCTCGCTTTTATTCAAATGCCGCTTTCATTGTGATCCCTATAGTAGATTGATGTTTGTCTTTCATTGTGATCGCCATAGTACGTTGATGTTTGTCTTTCATTGTGATCGCCATAGTAGATTGATGTTTGTCTTTCATTGTGATCCCTATAGTAAATGATGTTTGTCTTTCATTGTGATCGCCATAGTAGATGTTTGTCTTTCATTGTGATCCCTATAGTAGATTGATGTTTGTCTTTCATTGTGATCGCCATAGTAGATTGATGTTTGTCTTTCATTGTGATCCCTATAGTAGATTGATGTTTGTCTTTCATTGTGATCGCCATAGTAGATTGATGTTTGTCTTTCATTGTGATCGCCATAGTAGATTGATGTTTGTCTTTCATTGTGATCACCATAGTAGATTGATGTTTGTCTTTCATTGTGCTCGCCATAGTAGATTGATATTTGTCTTTCATTGTGATCCCTATAGTAGATGATGTTTGTCTTTCATTGTGCTCGCCATAGTAGATTGATGTTTGTCTTTCATTGTGATCGCCATAGTAGATTGATGTTTGTCTTTCATTGTGATCCCTATAGTAGATGATGTTTGTCTTTCATTGTGATCGCCATAGTAGATTGATGTTTGTCTTTCATTGTGATCGCCATAGTAGATGTTTATCTTCCATTGTGATCCCTATGGTAGATGATGTTTGTCTTTCATTGTGATCGCCATAGTAGATGATGTTTATCTTCCATTGTGATCCCTATAGTAGATTGATGTTTGTCTTCCTTTGTGATCCCTATAGTAGATTGATGTTTGTCTTCCATTGTGATCCCTAGAGTAGATTGATGTTTGTCTTCCAATTGTGATCCCTATAGTAGATTGATGTTTGTCTTTCATTGTGATCGCCATAGTAGATTGATGTTTGTCTTTCATTGTGATCGCCATAGTAGATTGATGTTTGTCTTTCATTGTGATCGCCATAGTAGATTGATGTTTGTCTTTCATTGTGCTCGCCATAGTAGATTGATGTTTGTCTTTCATTGTGATCGTCATAGCAGATTGATGTTTGTCTTTCATTGTGATCGCCATAGTAGATTGATGTTTGTCTTTCATTGTGATCCCTATAGTAGATGATGTTTGTCTTTCATTGTGATCGCCATAGTAGATTGATGTTTGTCTTTCATTGTGCTCGCCATAGTAGATTGATGTTTGTCTTTCATTGTTATCGCCATAGTAGATGTTTATCTTTCATTGTGATCCCGATAGTAGATTGATGTTTGTCTTTCATTGTGATCACCATAGTAGATGTTTGTCTTTCATTGTGATCCCTATAGTAGATTGATGTTTGTATTTCATTGTGATCGCCATAGTAGATTGATGTTTGTCTTTCATTGTGATCGCCATAGTAGATTGATGTTTGTCTTTCATTGTGCTCGCCATAGTAGATTGATGTTTGTCTTTCATTGTTATCGCCATAGTAGATGTGTATCTTTCATTGTGATCCCGATAGTAGATTGATGTTTGTCTTTCATTGTGATCACCATAGTAGATGTTTGTCTTTCATTGTGATCCCTATAGTAGATTGATGTTTGTATTTCATTGTGATCGCCATAGTAGATTGATGTTTGTCTTTCATTGTGATCGCCATAGTAGATTGATGTTTGTCTTTCATTGTGCTCGCCATAGTAGATTGATGTTTGTCTTTCATTGTTATCGCCATAGTAGATGTTTATCTTTCATTGTGATCCCGATAGTAGATTGATGTTTGTCTTTCATTGTGATCACCATAGTAGATGTTTGTCTTTCATTGTGATCCCTATAGTAGATTGATGTTTGTATTTCATTGTGATCGCCATAGTAGATTGATGTTTGTCTTTCATTGTGATCGCCATAGTAGATTGATGTTTGTCTTTCATTGTGATCCCTATAGTAGATGATGTTTGTCTTTCATTGTGATCGCCATAGTAGATTGATGTTTGTCTTTCATTGTGCTCGCCATAGTAGATTGATGTTTGTCTTTCATTGTGATCGCCATAGTAGATGTTTATCTTCCATTGTGATCCCTATAGTAGATGATGTTTGTCTTTCATTGTGATCGCCATAGTAGATGATGTTTATCTTCCATTGTGATCCCTATAGTAGATTGATGTTTGTCTTCCTTTGTGATCCCTATAGTAGATTGATGTTTGTCTTCCATTGTGATCCCTAGAGTAGATTGATGTTTGTCTTCCAATTGTGATCCCTATAGTAGATTGATGTTTGTCTTTCATTGTGATCGCCATAGTAGATTGATGTTTGTCTTTCATTGTGATCCATATAGTAGATTGATGTTTGTCTTTCATTGTGATCGCCATAGTAGATGTTTATCTTCCATTGTGATCGCCATAGTAGATGATGTTTATCTTCCATTGTGATCCCTATAGTAGATTGATGTTTGTCTTCCTTTGTGATCCCTATAGTAGATTGATGTTTGTCTTCCATTGTGATCCCTAGAGTAGATTGATGTTTGTCTTCCAATTGTGATCCCTATAGTAGATTGATGTTTGTCTTTCATTGTGATCCCTAGAGTAGATTGATGTTTGTCTTCCAATTGTGATCCCTATAGTAGATTGATGTTTGTCTTTCATTGTGATCGCCATAGTAGATTGATGTTTGTCTTTCATTGTGATCCCTATAGTAGATTGATGTTTGTCTTTCATTGTGATCGCCATAGTAGATGTTTGTCTTTCATTGTGATCCGTATAGTAGATTGATGTTTGTCTTTCATTGTGATCGCCATAGTAGATTGATGTTTGTCTTTCATTGTGATCGCCATAGTAGATGTTTGTCTTTCATTGTGATCCGTATAGTAGATTGATGTTTGTCTTTCATTGTGATCGCCATGGTAGATTGATGTTTGTCTTTCATTGTGATCGCCATAGTAGATGTTTATCTTTCATTGTGATCCCTATAGTAGATTGATGTTTGTCTTTCATTGTGATCGCCATAGTAGATTGATGTTTGTCTTTCATTGTGATCCCTATAGTAGATTGATGTTTGTCTTTCATTGTGATCGCCATAGTAGATGTTTGTCTTTCATTGTGATCCCTATAGTAGATTGATGTTTGTCTTTCATTGTGATCGCCATAGTAGATTGATGTTTGTCTTTCATTGTGATCCCTATAGTAGATTGATGTTTGTCTTTCATTGTGATCGCCATAGTAGATGTTTGTCTTTCATTGTGATCCCTATAGTAGATTGATGTTTGTCTTTCATTGTGATCGCCATAGTAGATTGATGTTTGTCTTTCATTGTGATCCCTATAGTAGATTGATGTTTGTCTTTCATTGTGATCGCGATAGTAGATTGATGTTTGTCTTTCATTGTGATCGCCATAGTAGATTGATGTTTGTCTTTCATTGTGATCGCCATAGTAGATTGATGTTTGTCTTTCATTGTGCTCGCCATAGTAGATTGATGTTTGTCTGTCATTGTGATCGTCATAGCAGATTGATGTTTGTCTTTCATTGTGATCGCCATAGTAGATTGATGTTTGTCTTTCATTGGGATCCCTATAGTAGATGATGTTTGTCTTTCATTGTGATCGCCATAGTAGATTGATGTTTGTCTTTCATTGTGCTCGCCATAGTAGATTGATGTTTGTCTTTCATTGTGATCGCCATAGTAGATGTTTATCTTTCATTGTGATCCCTATAGTAGATTGATGTTTGTATTTCATTGTGATCGCCATAGTAGATTGATGTTTGTCTTTCATTGTGATCGCCATAGTAGATTGATGTTTGTCTTTCATTGTGATCCCTATAGTAGATGATGTTTGTCTTTCATTGTGATCCCTATAGTAGATGATGTTTGTCTTTCATTGTGATCGCCATAGTAGATGTTTGTCTTTCATTGTGATCCCTATAGTAGATTGATGTTTGTCTTTCATTGTGCTCGCCATAGTAGATTAATGTTTGTCTTTCATTGTGATCGCCATAGTAGATTGATGTTTGTCTTTCATTGTGATCCCTATAGTAGATGATGTTTGTCTTTCATTGTGATCGCCATAGTAGATTGATGTTTGTCTTTCATTGTGCTCGCCATAGTAGATTGATGTTTGTCTTTCATTGTGATCGCCATAGTAGATGTTTATCTTCCATTGTGATCCCTATAGTAGATGATGTTTGTCTTTCATTGTGATCGCCATAGTAGATGATGTTTATCTTCCATTGTGATCCCTATAGTAGATTGATGTTTGTCTTCCTTTGTGATCCCTATAATTAGATTGATGTTTGTCTTCCATTGTGATCCCTAGAGTAGATTGATGTTTGTCTTCCAATTGTGATCCCTATAGTATATTGATGTTTGTCTTTCATTGTGATCGCCATAGTAGATTGATGTTTGTCTTTCATTGTGATCCCTATAGTAGATTGATGTTTGTCTTTCATTGTGATCGCCATAGTAGATGTTTATCTTCCATTGTGATCGCCATAGTAGATGTTTATCTTCCATTGTGATCCCTATAGTAGATGATGTTTGTCATATACACAATCTGTCCCTATGGTGGTCCGGCAGCAATGCGAGGAGAATTACATTTTAGAGGGCCTTTTTTTACGTTGGGATGAACAGGGAAGAAGATATGGTGAAGGCCACTGCAGGTGATGGGGACTAGATGACCACTGTGTTCCAGTGATCAAAGAGCAAAAGTGTAAAACAAAAGCTTAACAATAACTGACAGAGCTTTATGGGCTTGCAAGAAATGGGAGGGCAACATGCCAATGTCAGTGAAGCCCAGGGGGAAATAATTAGTGAAAGGCGAGAAACCCAAGTTGAATGCAAATACCTTTTCAGATTGTTGGATAAGGTATTTTATAGTGGAAGATCACGAGAACACAAGCATTAGCCAGCATGTTTGGAACAGGAAGGCTGGAACAAGGCTGTTAGTGACTGTATGCTTCTCTCTGTGTGTACAGTGTGTGTGTATGTGTGTGTGTGTGTGTGTGTGTGTGTGTGTGTGTGTGTGTGTGTGTGTGTGTGTGTGTGTGTGTGTGTGTGTGTGTGTGTGTGTGTAGAGTCCAATCAAATCCAATTTTATTTGTCACATACACATGGTTAGCAGATGTTAATGTGAGTGTAGCGAAATGCTTGTGCTTCTAGTTCCGACCATGCAGCAATATCTAACAAGCAATCTAACAATTTCACAACAACTACCTTATACACACAATTGTAAAGGAATGAATAAGAATATGTAAATAAAAATAGATGGATGAGCGATGGCCGAACGGCATAGGCATGATGCAGTATATGGTATAGAGTACAGTATATACATATGAGATGAGTAATGTAGAGTATGTAAACATTATATAAAATGGCATTGTTTAAAGTGGCTAGTGATACATTTATTACATCCAATTTTAAATTATTAAAGTGGCTAGAGATTTGAGTCAGTATGTTGGCAGCAGCCACTCAATGGTAGGGATGGCTGTTTAACAGTCTGATGGCCTTGAGATAGAAGCTGTTTTTCAGTCTCTCGGTCTCAGCTTTGATGCACTTGAACTGACCTCGCCTTCTGGATGATAGCGGGGTGAACAGGCAGTGGCTCGGGTGGTTGTTGTCCTTGATGCCTTCCTGTGACATCGGGTGCTGTAGGTGTCCTGGAGGGCAGATAGTTTGCCCCCGGTGATGCGTTGTGCAGACCTCACTACCCTCTGGAGAGACTTACGGTTGTGGGCGGAGCAGTTGCCGTACCAGGCGGTGATACAGTCCGACAGGATGCTCTCGACTGTTCATCTGTAAAAGTTTGTGAGTGTTTTTAGTGACAAGCCACATTTCTTCAGCCTCATGAGGTTGAAGAGGTGCTGCTGCGCCTTCTTCATCAAGCAGTCTGTGTGGGTGGACCAATTCAGTTTGTCCGTGATGTGTATGCCGAGGAACATAAAACTTTCCACCTTCTCCACTACTGTCCTGTCGATGTGGATAGGGGGCTGCTCCCTCTGCTGTTTCCCGAAGTCCACGATCATCTCCTTTGTTTTGTTGACATTGAGTGTGAGGTTATTTTCCTGACACCACACTCCGAGGGCCCTCACCTCCTCCCTGTAGGCCGTCTCTTCGTTGTTGGTAATCAAGCCTACCACTGTTGTGTCGTCTGCAAACTTGATGACTGAGTTGGAGGCGTGCATGACCACGCAGTCATGGGTGAACAGGGAGTACAGGAGAGGGCTGAGAATGCACCCTTGTGGGGCCCCAGTGTTGAGGATCAGCGGGGTAGAGATGTTGTTTCCTACACTTACCACCTGGGGGAGGCCCGCCAGGAAGTCCAGGACCCAGTTGCCCAGGGCGGGGTCAAGACCCAGGGTCTCAAGCTTAATGACGAGTTTGGAGGGTACTATGGTGTTAAATGCTGAGATGTAGTCGATGAACAGCGTTCTTACATAGGTATTCCTCTTGTCCAGATGGGTTAGGTCAGTGTGCAGTGTGATTGCGATTGCGTCGTCTGTGGACTGATTCGGGCGGTAAGCTAATTGGAGTGGGTCTAGGGTGTCAGGTAGGGTGGGGGTGATATGATCCTTGACTAGTCTCTCAAAGCAATTAATGATGACGGAAGTGAGTGCTACGGGGGGATAGTCATTTAGCTCAGTTACCTTAGCTTTCTTGGGAACAGGAACAATGGTGGCCCTCTTGAAGCATGTGGGAACAGCAGACTGGGATAAGGATTGATTGAATATGTCCGTAAACACACCAGCCAGCTGGTCTGCGCATGCGCATGAGGACGCGGCTAGGGATGCTGTCTGGGCCTGCAGCCTTGCAAGGTTTAACACGTTTAAATGTTTTACTCACATTGGCTTCAGTGAAGGAGAGCCTGCAGGTTTTGGTAGCAGACCGTGTCGGTGGCACTGTATTGTCCTCAAAGCGAGCAGTATGCGTGTATGCGTGTGTGCACACATACACGCATGCACGCATGCACACACACACACACACACACACACACACACACACACACACACACACACACACACACACACACACACACACACACACACACACACACACACACACACACACACACACACACACACACACACACACACACACACACACACACACACACACACACACACACATAGACACACGTGCGTGTCTGCATCCATGTTTGTTTCTGTTAAGGAGACCAAGTAATGTTAATCCTTCACAGAGTTGAAGTGTGAAACATTGCTTCCCGTTGCGTGCGGTTGCCAACACAACCCATTGCCAGAGGTCAGTGTCCAGACTTTCTGGACAGAAACTAAAACATACAGTAGTACACTGTGTACTCATGCTCATGCCGTCCTCTCCTAGCCAGCCTTTAGCAGTGCATCTGACAGCCAGTCTTGTTCTGTTCACTGTTCCACTTGGCCTCAATACAAAATAAATGGGATCCACCTCTTCATCTGTACTTCTCTTGCCGCAAAAACAAATCAGATCACATAACCTACTTTCTGTACTTATGGCATTCATAGGAATGGCAGTATCACTGCATGTTAGGGGACTGAGCACACTAGGTTAGGGGGCTCAGTACATTGTATGTTAGGGGGATGAGCACACTGCATGTTAGGGTGATTTAGCAGATAAGCGAGACGTAGGTGGCTGGAAATGGACATGCTGTTCAATATTGTGGCAGGTCATGTGCCGCATAATATTGAACCACATACTATCAGCTGATCAAATATTGCTCACATTAAACACTTTACATGAAGGTATACATTAATGGGTTTGTAAAGCGTCTATAAGGCTGCGTTTAAACAGGAAACCCAATTCTAATGTTTTTTCCACTATTTGGTCTTTTGACCAATCACACATCTTTTCAAATCAGATATTTTCAGAGCTGATCTGATTGGTCAAAAGACTGAAAAAAAACCCATCTCAATTGGGCTGCCTGTGTAAATGCAGCCAAAGTAGTTTAGTCTTATTTCATTTGTTTATCAGTAGAAACAATAAAACAAGGTAGGCACATCATCTCATAGATTTGTCCAGCATCAGCATGATAATCACATTTTCAACTGACAAGTTATATATGTGCTTGTAAACTAATGGATAATAGCCTATAAACTACTACTTAAACTCTTAACAAACCAGTTAATGTAAAGTGTGCACCCTCAAACCTTTATTGGGAAGTTAACTACATCCAGGTGGTATTGGTGCAGTGACTGGGCCTGGTCAAAAATAGTACATTACATAGGTAATAGGGTGCCATTTGAGAAACAGCCAGCGTTTAAAAATAATACTGGGCTAAGCCTGCTCTCATCCCTTCCTTGCCTTCACACCACCACTCTTTTCCTCAGATCACCAGGTCCTAGTTTTTCAAATGTTATCTGGAGTTTAGCTATCGTATAGGATTAAATGCATAGAAATAGAATGAGTCCCCATTCAAGTCAATGATTCGTCCTATCTATTCATTCTATTTCTATGCATTTAATCCTATATGATAGACAACTTTTGAAAAACTGGGCCTACGGATTTGGAGGGCTTAAGGTGTTCTCAAAGATTCTCCTGAGAAACAGGAGAGATGTACAGTCTTTATTTTTTGGGATCATTTCTACAAACAGCAACAGACATTTGTATTCATTGAAGGTGTAAGATGGGTGGGGGGTAAATTAGCTTGATCAGTCAGGCATTTAGGAACTAAAGTTATGGTAGGGTACGTGTTAATGGACAAAGAGAAGCTTTAAGATGCAAACTCCACTCTTATCAGCTTGGGTCTGTGAGTGGAGGATTACAATGGGCTTGCACGGTATACCGTATACCGGGGTATTTGGAAAAAGCCACAGGATGGTTTTTCAATACAGTCAAAAATATTGAATTTAAGTTTTTCAATAAATTGTCATATCTGTAGCTACTGTTTAAGTTTGTGTTCTTCATGTCACCTGTGTTCTTCATGTCAACTGTCACATTAGTTTACATTTTGAGCTTACCGTAGTTCCCCAGAACAGTTAAGACCGGCACGTGTTTGTCTGTAAATAAATAGTACAACGGGAGAAAGTGTCCATAGGGTTCTATATCTATCGGATTGTCTCTGTCGTGTGGCTCACATGAGGTGTTGAAGTTTCACTTATATGCAATTCACTACTAAATGTTAGCCATCAGATACATTGCATTCGGATAGTACTCAGACCCCTTGACTTTTTACACATTTTGTTACATTACAGTTTTATTCTAAAATTGATTTAAAAAAAATTATTCTCATCAATCTAACCCTAACCCTACACACAATAACCCAAAATGACAAAGCAAAAACTCCAGAGATGTTCAATCGGGTTCAAGTCCATCTCTGGCTCGGCCACTCAAGGACATTCAGAGACTTGTCCTGAAGCCACTACCGTGTTGTCTTGGCTGTGTGCTTAGGGTTGTTGTCCTGTTGGAAGGTGAACCTTCTCCACAGGTTGAGGTTCTGAATAATTTGGAGCAGGTTTTCATCAAGGATCTCTCTGTACTTTGCTCCGTTCATCTTTCCCTTGATCCTGACTAGTCTCCCAGTCCCTTCCGCTGCAAAACATTCCCACATCATGATGCTGCCACCACCATGCTTCACCATAGGGATGGTGCCAGGTTTCCTCAAGACGTGACGCTTTGCATTCAGGCCAAAGAGTTCAATCTCGGCTTCATCAGACCAGAGAATCTTGTTTCTCATGGTCTGAGAGTCTTTATGTGCCTTTTGGCAAACTCCAAGTGGCCTGCACTGTGCCTTTTGCCGAGGAGTGGCTTTTGTCTGGCCACTCTACCATAAAGGTCTGATTGGTGGAGTGCTGCAGAGATAGTTGTCCTTCTGGAAGGTTCTCCCATCTCCACAGAGGAACTCTGGAGCTCTGTCAGTGTGACCATTGGGTTCTTGGTCGCCTCCCTGACCAACGCCCTTTTCCCCCGATTGCTCAGTTTTCCCGGGTGGTCAGCTCTAGGAAGAGTCTTGGCAGTTCCAAACTTCTTCCATTTAACAATGATGGTGGCCACTGTGTTCTTGTGGACCTTCAATGCTGCAGAAATTTTTCGGACCCCTCCCCAGATCTGTGCCTCGACACAATCCTGTCTCTGAGCTTTTCAGACAATTTCTTTGACCTCACAGCTAGGTTTTTGCTCTGATATGCACTGTCAACCGTGGGGCGTTACATAGACAGGTGTGTGCCTTTCCAAATCATGTCCAATCAATTAAATTTACCACAGGTGGACTTCAATCAAGTTGTAGAAACATCTCAAGGATTATCAATGGAAACAGGATGCACATGAGATCAATTTCGAGTCTCACAGCAAAGGGTCTGAATACTTACGTAAATAAGGTATTTCATTTTAAATTTTTAAATTTTTAATTTCCTAACACCTGTAAAAACCTGTTTTTGCTTTGTCATTATGAGTATTGTGTGTAGATTGATGAGGAAAACAATGTATTTAATACATTTTAGAATAAGGCTGTAACGTAACAAAATGTGGAAAAAGTCACGGGGTCTAAAGACTGCATACAAAAGTATGTTGACACCCCTTCAAATTTGTGGATTCGGCTATTTCAGCCACACCCGTTGCTGACAGGTGTATATAATCATACACACAGCCATGCAATCTCCATAGGGAAACATTGCAGTATGGCCTTACTGAAGAGCTCAGTGACTTTCAAAGTGGAACCGTCATAGGATGCCATCTTTCCAACAAGTCAGTTCGTCAAATTTCTGCCCTGCTAGAGCTGCCCCGGTTAACTTTATGTGCTATTTTTGTGAGGTGGAAACGTCTAGGAACAACAACGGCTCAGCCGGGAAGCACTAGACCACACAAGCTTACAGAACGTGACACGTAGCACATTAAAATTGTCTGCCCTCAGTTGCAACACTCACTACCGAGTTCCAAACTGCCTCTGGAAGCAATGTCAACAAAAGAACAGCACAAGCTCGCCGCCATTGGATTCTGGAGCAGTGAAAACACGTTCTCTGGAGTGATGAATCACGCTTTATCATCTGGCAGTAGGACAGACAAATCTGGGCTTAGAGGATGCCAGGAGAACACTACCTGCACAAATGCATAGTGCCAACTGTAAAGTTTGGTGGAGGAGGAATAATAGTCTGGGGCTGTTTTGGGTTGGGCTAGGCCCCTTAGTTTCAGTGAAGGAAAATCTTAAGCCTACAGCATACAAGATATTCTAGATGATTCAGTGCTTCTAACTTTGTGGCAACAGTTTGGGGAAGGCCCTTTCCTGCTTCAGCATGACAATGCCCCTGAGCACAAAGTGAAGTCCATATAAAAATGGTTTGTCGAGATTGGTGTGGAATAACTTGACTGGCCTGCACAGAACCCTGACCTCAACCCCATCGAACACCTTTGGTATGAATTGGAATGCCGACTGCGAGCCAGGCCTAATCGCCCAATATCAGTGCCCAACCTCACTAATGCTCATGGCTGAATGGAAGCAAGTCCCTGCAGCAATGTTTCAACATCTAGTGGAAGGCCTTCCCAGAAGAGTGGAGGCTGTTATAGCAGCAAGGGGGGGACCAACTCCATATTAATGCCCATGATTTTGGAATGAGATGTTCGACGAGCAAGTGTCCACATACTTATGGTCTTGTAGTGTATCTTATAATAGCTTCCTACCAAAAGTCAAAGGGCTCTGGAGGATTTATCTGTACAGTTGACATACTCAGAACTTTGTTCATTTGCACAATTTTTCCCACACACTTTCTCTTGTAAATGTCCACACTCAACAGTAATTACATTCTGTAGCTACTAGTTATGTTTGTATAATTGTATGCGCTGGATTTGCCTGACTTTGCAATTAGTCTATGTTCATTTTAGCTCGTTAGCATTTAGCTAACAGCGTCTGTGATTTCGCTATTAGTTTGGGCTAATTTTGTTAACATTCTGGTAATAGGAGGCCCAATGGAGCGGCAGGTAGCCTAGTGGTTAGAGCGTTAAGCCAATAACCAAAAGGTTTCTGGATCGAATCCCCGAGCTGACAAGGTAAAAATATGTCATTCTGCCCCTTAACAAGGCAATTAACCCACTGTTCCTAGGCCGTCATTGTAAATAAGAATTTGTTCTGCACAGACTTTAACTGACTAGTTAAATAAAACTTAAAGAAAAAATGTAATGGGCTTTTCTTGCATTTATTTGCGATAACCTTGTGTACTATGCCGGTAATACTGTAAATCCCGGGATGAGGGAAAATCTGGATACGCCCAAACCTACATTACAACACTTAGGCCAGCGTTTCCTAAACTCGGTCCTGGGGACTCCAAGGGGTGCACATTTTAGTTTTTGCCCTAGCACTGCACAGCTGATTCAAATAATCAAAGCTTGATGATTAGTTAATTATTTGAATCAATTGTGTAGTGCTAGAGCACAAACCAAAACATGCACCCCTTGGGGTCCCCAGGACCAAGCTTGGGAAATGTTTTATTCAAAGACAGTGCAGAGAAGGTGAAATCCCAAGACTAGCACTACTGATGTGAAGCCCTATTGCATTCATTGCTACAAATTGATTAAATAAACAATTGTAATTCAAGAATGTCAACAAATTAATCTGAGGGCCTTTAAGGTATAGGGAGAAAAACATTATAAACACCTATATGAAATTACTGCATATTGTAAGCCTTTTATAGATTTGATCATGGGAAAATATGTAAGATTTTAGAAAAGTGACCTTATATCCTTTTTCTGAGTCCGTCAACTGCTGGGGTGGTGGCTCATGTAACACTGGGGATATGTGGTTGATGTGGTCAAGGTGCAATGTGGGGCCTTTTGTTGGTGCCTGTAGATTATCTGTGCTTTACCCTGCCATGC
Source organism: Oncorhynchus tshawytscha (assembly GCF_018296145.1). Classification (NCBI taxonomy): domain Eukaryota; kingdom Metazoa; phylum Chordata; class Actinopteri; order Salmoniformes; family Salmonidae; genus Oncorhynchus; species Oncorhynchus tshawytscha. Next base: position 34,488,406 of record NC_056458.1, read on the forward strand.
TAGCATGGCCCTGTCAAACAAACATGTTTGGTCTGCAGCTAATTGGCCTCCTTGGAGATTTGAGGGGAGAGACAATGAAAAGGTGCACGTTAATGAGCACCGATCCAGATGCCTTTGCTGAGCAACCTTGTCAGAACTTGCATGGATCTTTCGCGTCGCCACGGCAACACTCCATGTGAGTTTCAACCGTGATCTTTGACCTGCTCCTATTCACGGACTCCTGCTTAACAACTTCCCCCGGCCAACTGATTGATTCTACTTCCTTCTACCATTTGTTGTGGTATTGTTGTTGTCAGATGTGTAGTAGAAAACTGTGTATATTTCTGTTTTAAGTAGCTCATTTGTACTTGTTTTTTGGCCAAATACTACAGTCAGATTTAGGTTGCTGTACAATGAACAGTCATTGTCAAATGTTTAAATAAATATTCAAAAACATCTAGACTATTCCCTCAGAACAACTTTCAACGGTCCAATATAAATGATGTATGGAGTTACAGACATAATGGCTTCTACAGCCTACTTCTGCATTCTTTGCAGTAACCTTTCAAACTATAACCTCTAGAATAGTTCGTTGTTTTGTGACGTTAGAGCTTATACAACAGCAGCTCCACATTCAAGGACAATAGTGTTGTACCCAAAAAAGTTAGTAAAAAGTCTGATCCATTCGTAAACAAAGTATGTCAAGGTCTCTCTTCACCATTACGACGTGAATGTCACTGCATGGGTACACGACCTTTAACCCTTTATGTTGATAAGTCCTTTAATAAGTCCCAGCCAAGGCCACTTCGACGTCTCCTGAGTCCCAAAAGCCAGATAAATGGATGAGAGCACCCAGGCAAAGGCAGCTAGAGAGGTATGCGACATGTATTTGCTGTCTTGGCGCAAGCGCCAATCGAAGTACTTTGATGTGATGGCATTGTGACAGGCATTGTGACAGGCAATATAGGCTGCTGCACTACTAGCATTTTGTCCACTTGAGAAATAACAAGAAAGAATTTATAGATAGCCGGGAAGATACAGCCAGAAGATAGACACAATAAAAAGCCACTTCTAACAGGTAAACAAACATAGTCTCCTGAGAACAGCCACTGTAAATGACTGCCAAATAAGCAGTTAAATAGATTTTCACAAAGAATTAGCAACCCGTTTCTTTCAGATAAAAATGTCACCAACATCAGAGAGGCATCAAAGGCTTCTGCCGCCCCTAAAATGCAAGACATCTGTTGCTGACAAACAATTGTATGATAGAACTGGTTAAAAAGTTAACATAATTTGCATAATTTGACTGTAGACTTGAGCCTACTCTGTAACCTGAACAAGTCAAAGCAATAGCCACACAGCTGGAGTATTATAAGGTCACAAATAGTCCCATACACATCTGTGAACAAACGGTATAGTGTGTTAGAGTAGTAGAGCTTTTTTCATTATGGTAGAATGTATCACGTTTCTAGCATTGTAATCCATCCATGTCACCAGCTGTGTTTGTCTGCAGCCTGCCAGTGTCAGCACCACAGTCACAATCGCTTCCACAGCTGGGGACCACCTAACCGGAATTTATCAGCACTACCAAGGAGGGGCGACTACCCCATCAATCTCTGGAACAGCTGTGGTTTCCAAACTTTAAATATGTGCATTTTAGTTTTTAGTTTTTTCGATGCTATGGTTTGTCAATGAAGGCATCGGAAAGTTTTCTCCCTCTATTTTGGCAAAATATAGATCCTTTTCTTGTTAGAATACGCTGTTGAGTCAAAACCTTTACATAAACATTGAATTGGTACTTGGTGAGTTTGGTATTAGTACTGTTAACTCCGTCTCACGATTTTTCAGCGTACATAAAAGGCTGATTTAGGGAGTTAAACAACACTACTTGGCTTGATGTCAGGACCCCTATCTTGTCCTATTTGGCGCACTGCTCCCCTCCCTTTCCTCCAAATCTTTATTGCTCTGTGGTCTTCCTGTAAAATGGGCCTACAGTATTTGCATTGGCCAACTGTTCCTCAGATAGGAGTTTCATATCTCTACCAGACAGAATATTCTCTTTGTGCCCATCTCTAATCTGCAGCCAAGCCTCGTTTTGTTGATGTTCTAAAGACAGAAAGCTCAGGCTCTCTCTGTTTATTGCAGTGGCGGTCGGTACCGTTTAAGATTACAGAGGACAATTTGATTATTTATGAGCATGGCCTTATTTCTATTACAGCACATTCATATTCCATTTACCCAGCTCAATGTAGCATCGATAGGTTTAGGCTACTACATGATACTCGAATTTGCCCTATACCCATCATGAGGTTGCTACAACCTAGCCTACAAATTAAAGTTTATAACAAATTAGTGTAATCGCGGTGACAGGCAGTGTCACATTCAATAGTCCCTTGCACACTTTTGCCTGCATCTAGCTGACTTGGGGTGTAATCATTAGTCGTAACAGTTGCAAAACGAAACTAAAACTACCGTTTATTGGAAAAATTCAGGTACATCCCTGTTTTGTTTGCTTCCGTTTAAGAAACATTTTGCAACAGAATCGGTGGAATGAATACACCCCTGATCTCCCGCACACACAGTTCCCTTTCATAGCAGCCACATACTGCACCCTCATTTGCTCATTGTATCATTCCTTCTTGCATCTACGTGTTCTAACCTTTTCCTTGCACAACACAACAGATTTCTATGACCAGGCAAAAAAAAACTCAACAAGCCAAACCTTCATACCATAACTGCTACACAGCCTACATCGTTGTCACTATATTAGCTAACATCTTAGTCAACATAGCTACTAGAACTAACACGTTAGTAAACCCACAATCCATGTGTACAATCACACAGTACAGTTTACAGCAAACAGTTTAACAATTACCCAATAAATGTATAAAACCGAAAGTGTACCTTAACTTGGAAGAGTTGCAGTGTTGGATAGCCTTAGCTAACATAAATAGCATTCTTCTCTGTTTGAGTCACGTTGTGGAGTAGCCTAAATTAACTGCAATTTGCTAGTTAGGTAAGTGAAAGGTAAACAAAGAAGAAAAATACAACAAAATCAAATCAAATTGTATTGGTCACAAAATATAGCTATCTAGCTCTCTCTCTCTCTCTGTTGCTTCTCCTTCATTTTTAAATACATTTCTTCTAAACTGGTCAACTACTTATTGTCTTTCTCTGAGTCACCAAAATTATGCACTGCACTGCTATGCTTTCAGTACTAGATGAATTTTCTGATACTTTGATTGAATGGACTACGTCAGTTCATTCTGCATTAGCTCTGATGGGTTGGAAGACGTCCTCTGCAAGTCGTCATATTTACTGTGTAAGTCTATTGAAGGGGGTGAGAACCATGAGCCTCTTTGTTTTTGTATTGAAGTCAATGTACTAAGAGGAGGACGGAAAATAGCTTTCTTCTGGCTACACTTTGGTGCTGCCCTTGAGAGTTCTGTTGAGGCAACTGTAGACCTTAATTTCAAAACAGTGTATTTTAATCAGTTATTTGGTGATGTGAATATATTTAGTATAGTTTTATCTAAAAATAATAACTTTTTTAATGTTTAACAATTTTTATTTTTATTTCACTGAGGAGGATGGTCCTCCCCTTCCTCCTCTGAGAAGCCTCCACTGGTGTATTGGACTATCTCCATGCCAAGGATTTGCGCTACACCAGCCATAATAAATCTCTGACATCTTTCATTTAAGATAAGTTTCAATGTGGATCCTCAGCTCTGGCCCAAAGTACAAAGCCCAGGCCTTTCAAGGTGGGGTTGATTTAGTGCCAAAGAGACAATTTAGATGTCTCAGCATTTCTTAATAGCCCTTTTCACCCAAAACTACAAGAGATTTTAGTGGGATACTACAAAAAAAATGTCAGTCCAAGATATGTATACAAATTGTTGCTCATAAGTTATTAATTGGTCTTACCTGCAATTTACAGCTAAACGATTAGATGTCCTGAATTCGAAAAGCAGGTTATAGCCTCTAAATGATTGCATCAAGAAAGCAATGAATGACATATGTGTTTTCATTTTGAATTGTACAAACAGTACAACTTTCGAAATATTAGACGGATTAGAAGTTTACATCTCAAGAATTTTTTGTTAAATTTCCAACTTCAACCTTAACTGCTGTATTTTTCGAAGATTAACTACACAAACTATACTCAACCTATATGACTGACAATTATTATCATTTTACACAGTACATAGCCAGTTCCATTACGGGTACAGTATACTGTATTCAAACATCACACCCTCTTGAATGCTGAGGATGTTGTCCACTGCTGACCTGTCGGAGAGTGCCTGGTGTGCAGGCATCTTAACGATCTACATCAAAAGCTTGTTATCACCTTGTGTGATGTCTAGACTGCAGTCAATGCAGGCATTTTGCATTTCTTATCATGCAAATAAATGAGTTTTCCATCGACTTGCAGCCTCCCAAAAATGAGGTTGGTGGGTGATTGTGGTGATCCTGCAAGGCACGAGACGCCATGTGGGAGTCTATGAAGTGCAGATCATGTCATTTTGCGGGTACATTTTACTCCCTCGACATTAATTCCATCATTAGATCCAGACTGAATTGGTGAAAGCTGAATTCCAAATCAATTGGATGCTGATTGCCTGAAAACCTATATTTGACCTGAGTTTGGGATGGTTTAGGAGAAACACATGATGTGCTAGGTGCTGTTGGATGATGGTCTGGATTAGCCGATAAATAAGGGAATCAATTTGTCTGACACTAATACAGTGGTATCAACACAGTTGTCAAGTCACAACAGTATTGTAAGACAAAAGACAGATGAGCTGGATGATAGAAAATAATTTGCCATTCCCTAGTTATTAGTGTCAGATGTTATAATTAAGCAATAAGGCACGAGGGGTTGTGGTATATGGCCAATATACCACAGCTAAGGGCTGTTCATAAGCACAACGCAACGCAGAGTGCCTGGATACAGCCCTTAGCCGTGGTATATAGGCCATATACCACAAACCCCCGAGGTGCCTTATTGCTATTATAAACTGGTTACCAACCTAATTAGAGCAGTAAAAATATGTATTTTGTCATACCCGTGGTATACGGTCTGATATACCATTGCTGTCAGCCAATCAGCATTCAGGGCTCCAACCACCCAGTTTATAATATATATATATTTATATTATTGTCCAATAACAGGACTAAAAACAGAATGTGATAGTGGAAGCATCTTAAGGCTAACAAAAACATTTTGAAATGTGGATTTCCATTAAAAAAATTGCAAGATTCCACATAAAAACCAAGTACTTCTCAGAGAATCCAATAGAGCAGATTGTGATTTGAAGTAAGCCAAACTGGTGGCCAGGAAAGTGAGTTTACGCAAGTAAATAGTGGCAATTCAGTACCATGGTTAAGGATAGAGCATTATATGAGAGAGAGCTATTACGACTGAGTGCCAACAATAACCATATGAGATGCATATATTAAACATGGCAGACTCAAACTGACATGTACTGTAGCTCATAATGTTGGTAATAATGTCTTATTAGCCCCGTGCATTAAGTCAGACGCATTAGCTCAGACGATGGCGGGAAGCGGATTCAAATGAACCCGCCCTCACAGCTTGCAAAGATCAGAGGGGATTTCTACTCTAAGTACAACATTTACAGTACCATCCAAAGACCATAATCAGATTGAATGACTATTTCCACCACCACCCTACCCACTCTCAAACCCACTCCACCCTCATAATCAATGTGTGCTGACTGAATCATCCTGTCACAAGGGAAAACAAGAGTTCTCCCGTTCCTTTGTCTTCATCTCACTCACTTTCTCTCTTTCCATCCTTCTGTCTCTCTGGTTGTGTAGTCAGGCTAAAACCTGGCCCTTTCCTCTGTCTTTGGCCCAATCCTAAATGGACCCATAGACCCTACCTAATATGCACTTGTGGAGATCTGAGAGGATTTGATTGGTATAAACACTATGGTGAAACTTCCACCTACTGTAGCTTATCAACGGCAAATGTGAGCTATCTCAGATCTCCACAAGTGCATAGGGTGTAGGGTCTAGCGGTCAATTTGGGAATATACCTTCTTCTCACTCACTTCCTTCATGAGTGTGTAGTCAGGTTGCAACCAGATGGCTAAGCCAGTAAGATTAGACTGACCAATAAAAGTGCAGGTCTTGGAAGTCAACAACTGTGCTAACACCTCATCGCGGACAAACTGAAATGGTCCACCCACGCAACAGCACCTCTTCAACCTCAGGAGGCTGAAGAAATTTGGCTTGTCACCTAAAACCCTCACAAAATTTTACAGATCCACAAGAATATCCTGTCGGGCTGTATCACTGCCTCGTACGGCAACTGCATCGCCCTCAACCGCAAGGTTCTCCAGAGGGTAGTGCAGTCTGCACAACGCATCAGCGGGGGCAAACTACCTGCTCTCCAGGACACCTACAGCACCCGATGTCACAGGGAGGCCAAAAAGATCATCAAGGACAACAACTACCCAAGCCACTGCCTGCTCACCCCACTATCATCCAGAAGGCGAGGTCAGTACAGGTTTATCAAAGCTGGGATCGAGAGACTAATAAACAGCTTCTATCTCAATGCCATCAGACAGTTAGACAGCCATCACTAACATAGAGAGGCTGCTGCCAACATACAGACCCAAATCATTGGCCACTTTAATAAATGGATTTAATAAAGGTATTACTAAACACTTAAAATAATGCCACTTTAATATCGTTTACATATTCTACATTACCCATCTCATATGTATATATGGTATGTCATACCATCTATTGCATCTTGCATATGCCGCAGGGCCATAGCTCATCCATATACAATTGTAGTCGGAAGCTTACATACACTTAGGTTGGAGTCATTAAAACTCGTTTTTCAACCACTCCACAAATTTCTTGTTAACAAACTATAGTTTTGGCAAGTCGGTTAGGAAATCTACTTTGTGCATGACACAAGCAATTTTTCCAACAATTGTTTACAGACAGATTATTTCACTTATAATTCACTGTATCACTATTCCAGTGGGTAAGAAGTTTACATACACTAAGTTGACTGTGCCTCTAAACAGCTTCGAAAATCCCAGAAAATGATGTCAATTTACATAATTTGAGTCAATTGGGGGTGTACCTGTGGATGTATTTCGGGGCCTACCTTTAAACTCTGTGCCTCTTTGCTTGACATCATGGGACAATCAAAAGAAATCAACCAAGACCTCAGAAAAAAAATTGTAGACCTCCACAAGTCTTGTTCATCCTTGTGAGCAATTTCCAAACGCCTGACACCAAACATTCATTTGTACAAACAATAGTACGCAAGTAAATCAATCCCAGAACAACAGCAAAGGATCTTGTGAAGATGCTGGAGGAAACCAGTACAAAAGTATCTATATCCACAGTAAAATAAGTCCTATATCGACGTAACCTGAGGCCGCTCAGCAAGGAAGAAGCCACTGCTCCAAAACCACCATAAAAAAAGCCAGACTGCCGCTTGCAACTGCACATGGGGACAAAGATCATACTTTTTGGAGAAATGTCCTCTGGTCTGATGAAACAAAAATAGAACTGTTTGGTCATAATGATAATCGTTATATTTGGAGGAAAAAGGGGGAGGCTTGCAAGCCGAAGAACAACATCCCAACCGTGAAGCCCGGGGGTGGCAGCATCATGTTGTGGGTGTCCTTTGCTGCAGGAGGGCCTGGTGCACTTCACAAAATAGATGGCATCATGAGGGAGTAAAATTGTGTGGATATATTTAAGCCACATCTCAAGACATCAGTCAGGAGGTTAAAGCTTGGTCGCAAATGGGTCTTCTAAATGGACAATGACCCCAAGCATACTTCCAAAGTTGTGTATATGGCTTAATATGGCTATATGGCTTAAGGACAACAAAGTCAAGGTATTGGAATGACCATCACAAAGCCCTAACCTCAATCCTATAGAAAATGTGTGGGCACAACTGAAAAAGCATGTGCGAGCAAGGAGGCCTACAAACCTGACTCAGTTACACCAGCTCTGTCAGGAGGAATGGGCCAAAATTCACCCAACTTATTGTGGGAAGCTTGTGGAAGGCTACCCGAAATGTTTGACCCAAGTGAAACAATTTTACAGCAATGCTACCAAATACTAATTGAGAGTATGTAAACTTCTGACCCACTGGGAATATGATGAAAGAAAGAAAATCTGACATTTCACATTCTTAAAATAAAGTGGTGATCCTAACTGACCTAAAACAGGGAATTCTTACTAGGATTAAATGTCAGGAATTGTGAACAACTGAGTTTAAATGTATTTGGCTAAGGTGTATGTAAACTTCTGACTTCAACTGTATTTATATGTACATATTCTTATTCCATCCCTTTACATTTGTGTGTATAAGGTAGTTGTTGTGAAGTTGTTACATTACTTGTTAAATATTACTGCACTTTCGGAACTAGAAGCACAAGCATTTTGCTACACTCGCATTAACATCTGCATGTGACAAATAATATTTGATTTGATGACCCAGGTACTGTCGTTTATATATTTTATTTAACTAGGCAAGAAAGCTAAGAACAAATTCCTATTTACAATGACGGCCTACCCCGGCCTAACCCGGATGACGCTGGTCCAATTGTGCGCCGCCCTATGGGACTCCCAATCACGGACGGATGTGATACAGCCTGGATTCTAACTAGGGACTGTAGTGATGCCTCTTGCACTGAGATGCAGTGCCTGCACCACTTGGGAGCCCTTGTTACATCTGCTTCCTTTCAGAGAACACAGGACCAAAGAGTTTGTTTACTCAAACGCTCTTCTTTGAGCTGTTTTGAAATTAGAAGTCATCCTGACTCTGAAGGGCATTTGAAGCATAAAAACATATTTTTTGGTAGTTTTCTTAAAAGATCGGAAAAAAGTATTGAGTATAATAGTAATGCAAACTTCAGTCAAAAATGTCAGTCCTCTAAGGTAACATTGGTGCTTATTTTACTCTTATGCTTTTTCCCATATTTTCCAGCATTTTAAATCAACAAATAAATATTTTAAATGGGTTAAAGTAGGAAGATGATTTGACAAGAGTCCACAAGAACACAGTGGCCTCAATCATTTTTAAATTGTAGAAGTTTGGAACCACTAAGACTCGTCTTAGGGCTGGCCGCCCGGCCAAACTGAGCAATCGGGGGAGGAGGGCCTTGGTCAGGAAGGTGACAAAGATCCAGATGGTCCTTCTAACAGCGCTCCAGAGTTCCTCTGTGAAGATGGGAGAACCTTCCAGAAAGACAAACATCTCTGCAGCACTGCACCAATCAGGCCTTACTGGTAGAGTGGCCAAACGGAAGCCACTCCTCAGTAAATGGCACATGACAGCCCGCTTAGAATTTATCAAAAGGCACCTAAATATTTTTTTCCCTTCTTTTTTTCCGTTGTTCGTAACTTGTTTAGTGCATAATGTTGCTGCTATTGTGTCTTATGAAAAGAGCTTCTGGACATCAGAACTGGGATTAATCACCTCAAATTGTACGGGGAGTTATTCTTCAATAAGTCGTCCGTGAGGGATGTACTGCAGACACCCGACCAGGCCCTGATCCCCGTGATTCGCTGGTGAAGGAAACAAAGATTTAGAGGGAAAAGATCCAGGTGCCTTGCGAGGAGTGACGAGTGGCTAATCTGCCCTTGCCTTCCAGTCTTCTAGATAAAGTTAAATCGCTGTAAAATAAATCAGACGAACTGAAAGCACGTACATGTATATCCTACCAACGGGACATCAAAAACTGTAATATCTAATGTTTCACCGAGTCGTGGCTGAACGACGACATTAAGAACGTACAGCTGGCGGGTTACACACTATCGGCAGGACAGAACAGCAGCCTCTGGTAAGACAGGCCAGGGGCCTATGCATTTATGTAAACAACAGCTGGTGCACGATATCTAAGGAAGTTTTGCTCGCCTGAGGTAGAGTATCTCATGATAAGCTATAGGCCACACTATCTACCTAGAGAGTTATCATCTGTATTTTTCATAGCTATCTACAAACCACCACAGAGTGAAGCTGTCACTAAAACCGCACTCAATGAGCTGTATTCCGCCATAAACAAACAGGAAAACGCTCACCATGAGCTCACCATCCTGGTGGCCGGTGACTTTAATGCAGGGAAACTTAAATCAGTTTTACCTAATTCTATCAGCCTGTTAAATGTGCAACCAGAGGGAAAACAATTCTAGACCACCTTTACTCCACACACAGAGACGCGTACAAAGCTCTCCCTCGCCCTCCACTCGGCACATCTGACCATAACTCTACCCTCCTGATTCCTGCTTACAAGCAAAAGTTAAAGCAGGAAGCACCAGTGACTCAGTCTATAAACAAGTGGTCAGATGAAGCAGGTTCTAAACTACAGGACTGTTTTGATAGCACAGACTGGAATATGTTCCAGGATTCTTCCTATGGCATTGAGGAGTACACCACATCAGACATTGGCTTTATCAATAAGTGAATCGAGGCTGACGTCCCCACAGTGACTGTACATACATACCCCAACCAGAAGCCATGGATTACAGGCAACATTTGCACTGAGTTAAAGGGCAGAGCTGCCGCTTTCACGGAGCGGGACTCTAACCCAGAAGCTTATAAGAAATCCCACTATGTCCTCCGACGAACCATCAAACAGGCAAAGTGTCAATACAGGACTAAGATCGAATCGTACTACACCGGCTCCGACGCTCGTCGGATGTGGCAGGGCTTGCAAACTATTACAGACTACAAGGGGAAGTACAACCGAGAGCTGCCCATTGACACGAGCATGACCAACTGGCACATGTCTTCAATGACATGTACAACCTCTCCCTGTCTGTAGTGCCCAACAACACTAAGGTCACCTGCCTAAATGACTACCGAGCCGTAGCACTCACATCTGTAGCCATGAAATGCTTTGAAAGGCTGGTCATGGCTCACATGAACACCATTATCCCAGAAACCCTAGACCCAGTTCCCTCCTGTACTCCCTGTTCACGCATGACTGGACAGCCAGGCACAACTCCAACACCATCATTAAGTTTGCTGATGACACAACAGTGGTGGGCCAGATCACCGATAACAATGAGACTATAGGGAGGAGGTCAGAGACCTGACCATGTGGTGCAAGGACAACAACCTCTCCCTCAACATGATCAAGACAAAAGAGATGATTGTGGACTACAGGAAAAGGAGGACTGAGCACGCCCCCATTCTCATCGACGTGGCTGTAGAGGAGCAGGTTGAGAGCTTCAAGTTCCTTGGCGTCCACATCACCAACAAACTAACATGGTCCAAGCACATCAAGACAGTCATGAAAAGGGCACGACAAAACCCCTCAGGAGACTGAAAAAAATTTGTCATGGGTCCTCAGATCCTCAACAGGTTTTACAGCTGCACCATCGAGAGCATCCTGACGGGCATCACTGCCTCGTATGGAAACTGCTCGGCCTCCGACCGCAAGGCACTACAGAGGGTAGTGCGTACGGCCACCCTAGTCATAGACTGTTCTCTCTGCTACCGCACGGCAGGAGGCACCAGAGCGCCAAGTCTAGGTCCAAGAGGCTTCTAAACAGCTTCTACCCCTAAGCCATAAGACTCCTGAACAGAGAATCAAATGGCTACCCAGACTATTTGCACCCCCCCCACCACCACCACCACCACCCACTACACTGCTATTACTCTCCATTATTATCTACGCATAGCCACTTTAATAACCCTACCTGCATTTACATAATTACCTCAATTTTCTCAACACCGGTGCCTCCGCACATTGACACATTGACTCTGAACTGGTACCCCTGTATATAACCCTGCTACTGTTATTTACTGCTGCTCCTTAATTATTTGTTTTTCTTATCTCTTCCTTTTTTTGTTATTTTCTTAAAACTGCATTGTTGGTTAAGGACTTGCAAGTAAGCATTTCACTGTAAGGTCTACACCTGCTGTATTCAGAGCATGTGAAAAATGCATTTTTATTTGATTTAAAATTTCAATTGATTTGACTCTCAGACCATGAGAAACAAGATTCTCTAGTCTGATGAAACCAAAGATTGAACTCTTTGGCCTGAATGCCAGGCGTCACGTCTGGAGGAAACCTGGCAGTATCCCTACGGTGAAGCATGGTGGTGGCAGCATTATGCTGAAGGGATGTTTTTAAGAAGCAGGGACTGGGAGACTTGTCAGGATCAAGGGAAAGATGACAGAGAAAAGTACAGAGAGATCCTTGATGAACACCTGCTCCAGAGCGCTCAGGATCTCATACTGGGGCAAAGGTTCACTTTCTAACAGGACAACGACCCTAAGCACACAGTCAAGACTTCGCAGGAGCGGCTTCGGGTAAAGTCTCTGAATGTCCTTGAGTGGCCCAGCCAGAGCCCGGTCTTGAACCCAATCTAACATCTCTGGAGAGACCTGACAATAGCTATGCAGCTACGCTGCCCATCCAACTTGACAGAGCTTGAGAGGATCTGCAGAGAAGAATGAGAGAAACTCCAAGCTTGAAGCGTCATACCCAAGAAGACTCAAGGCTGTAATTGCTGCCAAAGGTGCTTCAATAAAGTACTGGGTAAAGGGGGACAGAATACTTATGTAAATGTGATATTTCTGTTTACTAAAAACCTAAAAACCTGTTTTTGCTTTGTCATTTTGGGGTATTGTGTAGATCGATTAAGGGAAAAACGATTTAATAAATTTTTGAATAAGGCTGTGAGATAACAAAATGTGGAAAAAGTCAAGGGGTCTGAATACTTTCCAAATGCACTGTACAGTAGCAATAGGATTAACCCTGAATGTGAATCAGATCATGATGGCATGCCACATTGGCTAGAGCAGAACCTAAACCTCATCCTACTGTATATCACCAAGTGTATGACTTCAAGAACTAATAAACGTGAAAATTGTTTTTAAAGCTTATTCAGTGAATGTGGGGCTCTTACATTGGACATATTTACATTTGTTTTATAAGGGATACAAATGTTAACCCAATGTCAATGTGAAGTATTTACCGCAAACAAATGTCATTTTCCATTGCCATTAAGCAAAGAGAGATTGCCCAGATTTGGTAAGAATCCATATACAGGAAACCAATATCCCAAATGCAGTGTTATCCTGTGGTGTTGGCGCTGGGTTTTCAACTGGGCTATAATTCTGTCTGACATGACTGGCCCACATTCCACCCTCTTGTTTAACCAGAATGACCCTGAGAAATAGACAGTTAGTATAGATAAGATTACAGCATTAATTCACAGAAGGCAAGAAAAGATTAGCAATGATTAAATAAAATATTTGGGCATAGTAATTCTATAATCCTACTTTTGGATTGTGTTGCCTGGAGTGGCACCATGTGCCTCTACCAGCGCTGGCTATGAAAGTAAGATTTATCATATTCATTTTGCAAGGTGCCTCGCCGGGTTTGACATGAAAAGGTTAACAATGGCAGACATCTGTGTCAGTTGCCAATTGAACCATTTCCAACGGGGTGGTCCTCTGCTTATGCACTGCCTGAATTGGTAGTGGCCTGGGATGAGACCCCATGGGAAATCTATGCAAATATACTTGACCCCCATTCCCAAGGGACAATAGGTTGCTGCTCTAAATTAATATCAGGCAATTTCAATGTTTCCATTTGGTTTCTGTTAGGAGGAAATATTCAATCTGGGGGCTTCTACCTCTACCAATCCAGCTAAGTATTTCCACTCCCAGTAGCAGCGGTAGTGAGCAGCAGCCCTGTGAGAAATTACTGTACAGGCCAGCTGTGGGTAAGAACCATTAGAGATGTCTGGGTAATTCACAATTGATAAATATGATCCTGGGGCTTTGACATTGAATGACTATGCATGCCTACAACGCTATGAAGTGGAGAACCTCATATACCTACCATCACTCCGCAACAAAAAGTCAGAGCCAGGAAACCACTGTGTGTGATTAATTGTTTTTAAATGAAAGGTAAGATGAGTTCTGAGAAGGCTCCAAAAAGGGTATATTATTTGCTGTGGGCTAGAATAATAAGGGTATATTGAACTTCATTCTTTAGACTTGCATACAAATATGTATGGTGTCATCAATCCAAAATCATTATACATCACCTCGAAGGGAGAGGAGCCTCAAGTAATCTTCAAATGTCACCAAATTGACTCCACAGCAAGAGGTGCAAGAACATCCATTTTTTTCTAATCGCTACAACAATCGCTCCAGGCAACTACTGTAGCAAGGAACAGTCAGACCAGTCATATTACTGTAGCATAAACTCTCGGCCTTTGTAGTTTAATACAAGGTCATGAAGACAGTTTGGCTCAACATATTTGCCTATCATCAGTATTCCTCAATAGCCTGGGGCATTAAGTATCTCTCTAGTGCCTCACGAGTGGCGCAGAGGTCTAAGGCATCGCAGTGCTTGAGGCGTCATTACAGACCTGGGTTTGATTCCAGGCTGTGTCATAGCCAGCCTAGACCGGGAGGACCCATGAGACAGCACACAATTGGCCCAGCGTCGTCCGGGTTAGGAGAGGGTTTGGCTGGCCGGGATGTCCTTGTCCCATCGTGCACAATCCAGACGTGGAAAGCTCTTAGAGACTTACCCAGAAAGACAGCTGTAACCGCAACTCCTTGTGACGGGCCGGGTGCATGCACGCTGACTTTGCTCGCCAGTACAGTGTTTCCTCCGACACATTGGTGTGACTGGCTTCTGGGTTTAGTGAGCAATGTGTCAAAGAGCAATGTGACTTGGCAGGGTTGTGTTTCGGAGGACGCATGGCTCTCGACCTTTGCCTCTCCTGAGTCCATACAAGCGTTGCAGCAATGGGACAAGACTAATTACCAATTGGGGAGAATTTTAAAAAAGGAATCTCTCCACATCTCAGAGTTTCTAATCAAGGCCTCACAGTAAACCAGTGTCACGGATGGCACGCTCATTTCGACCAATTCCCACACTTGCACAAACAAACGCCTTGAACATGATGATACAACGCCATGGGGAACAACACAACACATTTTTTTATTCAATCTTTATTTCACTAAGTCAGTTAACATTAATCAGACATGTTAACTGTTTCAGTCCGTGATATAAGCACAGAATTTTGGCAGATATGCCAAGCAAAGCGTCACCTGCAAATAATCATTGGCACGGCAAACGGCGCAACAGGTAATGGGCAATGCAGTGAAGTGCATACTGTCCGGTAATTGACTCCATAATTGTGTTTGCTCTAACTAAGCCGGTGGATTTCTTAGATTGGTTCTGCTGGCATTTTCATTTCTTCCTCCAACAAACTCTAATAACAAGCTAATCCCATCGCGCACAATCCTGTTTGAGCAAATTTTGCCATGCAGTCTGTCAACACAGCTGTCCTCTAACACTCACTTCATAGCAAGTGCCTTCAGATAGTATTCACACCCCTTGGCTTTTTCCATGTTTTGTTGTGTTAGAAAGTGTGACTAAAATGGATTTAATTGTCATTTTTTGTCAACGATCTACACAAAATACTCTAATGTCAAAGGGGAAGAAAAATGTGTCTGTCAATTTGGTTGTTAATCATTGATAGACAACCATTTTCAGATCTTGACATAGATTATCAAGCAGACTTAAGACTGAACAAGGTTTTCCTCTAGGATTTTGCCTGTGCTTACCACTTAGTTTATTTTTATCCTGAAAAACTCCCCAGTCCTTAACGATTACAAGCAAACCCATAACATAATGCAGCCACGACTACAGGGGTTCCTCCTTAAAAGTTGGTAGCGTACTGCGGCGCAGCTTGCATGGTGCCGGAGAATTCTATGGCATGTTATTTAAGTGTGAATCACTGGTACCATTAATGCTAGTTAGTGCTAGTTTGACCACCAGAGGGTATCTTTGAGAAGCATTTGGTAGCCTTCAACAATGACTGTACTAGAGAATGCGGGCACGCAGGAGACTGGGGTTCAATTCCCCGACAGGGAGGAAGGAGTAGGCTGTCCTTGTAAATAAGATTTTTTTCTTAACTGACTTGCCTAGTTAAATAACGGTTACACTAAGAGCATAACATTTATACACCCTACTTTTCTCATTCTAATCTAACCAATACCGAAACGAAGATTCAGTGAGAATAAAAATCTCATTGATTTATCAAGACCAGTCCCCATGCTTGTCTCAGAGCAGTGCGAAACGATGCTAAAATAGTTGTAGGCTATTGCTTCAAATCCTATTGCTTCTAAGTTCAATATGATCTTTAAATAAATAAGACCTATACCTATACCTATAATGAAAGCATAAAGATGCCATTATTAGTTACATTGCACCTTCAAACTAAAACAGACTGTCACTAAGAACAGAACAGCGGTAAAGTTTCCCTAGTCAGCGACATTTTTAGTGCAAAGCTCCTTTAAAGGGTTGCCAGGGTGTCGGGGTGGGGGTCCACCCCCTCACTCTTCCTCTGCCTCCCTTCCCCATGGGCTAGGTCAGTCTTCTGTGCATGGGCTCTGCAGCCCATCCCGTGCCCCCTGCCCTCGTACCTTGAACCTCGCACGCTTTCAATGGATACAGCTGGAGAACTGCAAGGCAATCCCATTGTGCGTCACTCGGAAGCCATGACCAATATGACCAATATATATTGTCCTGCTAATAACAGGGTTGATAATATATATGTGAGAATATCCAACAGGATTTTATATAATTCTAAATTAATAATAATAATCGCTTTGTTTAAAAAATAACAATATTTTGGAGATTATTTTTTTTCAAATAACATAAAATGAGCGAGAAAAAGGCTGTTCTTGAACATGGGGTGAGACATTAATGTGTACACTAATGTGTAAAGAAAGCCAGTTCATTTAGAATTATTTATTTCTATTTTTAGAGGGGGGAAAAAACAAAAACCTGCAATCATCTCATGGGTCTCCCAGCAGAGGCCAGCACAGGTATTGAACCAGCATCTATAGCGACACAACTTGCACTGTTATGCAGTGTCTTAGACCGTTGCACCACTCAGGCACTGTCGGAAGTGGCCTACAGTACTACAGTAAGAGCAAAATAATCCTAACAAAATAAAATAATAAAATCAGTTTTAGACAGTTTTAGTAAGTAATACTGAAGTCGTGCACAATTATCTGTTTCTATTTAGGTTTATGTCGCCCATTCATTGTCAGTTAGAGACACAGTAGGACACAAAAGCATAATCAGTGCTCTAACTTCCCCTGGTCTGGGGCAATTAAGTGGTGACGCAGGGTACCGTACAAAACCACAAATTACCTCTAAATCCTGTGGCGTAAGCTCTGAACTTTTAAATTGAGGAACCACTGTATGCTTGAAAATATGGAGAGTGGTACTCAGTATTGTGTTGTATTGGATTTTTCCCAAATACAATACTATTCAGGACAAAAAGTGAATTGCTTTGCAACAGTTTTTGCAGTATTACTTTAGTGCCTTGTTGCAAACAGGATTGATGTTTTTGAATATGTTTTATTCCGTACAGGCTTCACTCTGTCAATTAGGTTAATATTGTGGAGTAACTACAATGTTGTTGATCCATCCTCAGTTTTATCAATTCAACTCTGTAAATGTTTTAAAGTTATCACTCCCCGGCAACTGAGCTACCAAATCAAATCCAATCAAATCCAATTTTATTTGTCACATACACATGGTTAGCAGATGTTAATGCGAGTGTAGCGAAATGCTTGTGCTTCTAGTTCCGACAATACAGTAATAATCCAACAAGTAATCTAACTAACAATTCCAACAAAAAAACTACTGTCTTATACACAGTGTAAGGGGATAAAGAATATGTACATAAAGATATATGAATGAGTGATGGTACAGAGCAGCTTAGGCAAGATACAGTAGATGGTATCGAGTACAGTATATACATATGAGATGAGTATGTAAACCAAGTGGCATAGTTAAAGTGGCTAGTGATACATGTATTACATAAGGATGCAGTAGATGATATAGAGTACAGTATATACGTATACATATGAGATGAATAATGTAGGTTATGTAAACATTATATTAGGTAGCATTGTTTAAAGTGGCTAGTGATATATTTGACATCATTTCCCATCAATTCCCATTATTAAAGTGGCTGGAGTTGAGTCAGTGTGTTGGCAGCAGCCACTCAATGTTAGTGGTGGCTGTTTAACAGTCTGATGGCCTTGAGATAGAAGCTGTTTTTCAGTCTCTCGGTCCCAGCTTTGATGCACCTGTACTGACCTCGCCTTCAGGATGATAGCGGGGTGAACAGGCAGTGGCTCGGGTGGTTGTTGTCCTTGATGATCTTTATGGCCTTCCTGTAACATCGGGTGGTGTAGGTGTCCTGGAGGGCAGGTAGTTTGCCCCCGGTGATGCGTTGTGCAGACCTCACTACCCTCTGGAGAGCCTTACGGTTGTGGGCGGAGCAGTTGCCGTACCAGGCGGTGATACAGTCCGCCAGGATGCTCTCGATTGTGCATCTGTAGAAGTTTGTGAGTGCTCTCAGTCAGTAACTGAGATCCTGAAATGTAATTCATTAGATTTGTGATTGCAACTCAGCAGACGTGACCATACCACCTGATGAAATGACCCAAACATATACTGTATCACAGATACTGAATATGAACTAGAGAAGTTAACAGAACGGGGAATGATTAACTTGGTCGCTGTTCAAATCTATAATCTACCAGGAAGAATTCATCAGCTGTTAGGGCTCCATCCTACCAATCACTGACATCAAATGTGTCATTAGACCGTGGTTTGAAGAGAGGATAATGATGCAACCAGTGTCTGTGTGGTTTGGCAATCGAACATATTAAGGCCTCTGTGCCTGTAGAAAATTCAACTTGACAGTCAGAGTCATGAGTGGCTGAGAGATCCATTGGCCTTGTGTCGTTCTGGTGTTTAATTGGCCTACTTTCTTCTTTCCATCTTCGCCAGAGGAGAGTTTGCTTGCGATGTTCTCAAAACAGATCTTCAGTGATGCCTTGTGTGGATGTGTGGTGCACACGGTAGTCCATCCAATAGGGTGAAAGTGTCAACGCTTAAATATCAAGCGTGTCTTCCAATTGTCTGTATTGCTCGCTCGCTTCATTCGGAGCACTATACAGTAGAGCTGTGATATTGAAAAGGGACTTGCCAGTTAATAATCCGCTCAACTGAAAGGCCTCCTTTGGGTTGCTAGACATTTGCGTTATACACTCACCCATCCAAAATGGTGTACTGCACACAAAAATATATACTTCTCGTGTGCCTGTCACATATTTCCAATAGGCAATTTGTGTCTATTTCACAATAATCTGTGATACTGGTTTGACTTTTTACAGCAGTCTAATTAATGTGTCGGGGTGCTGTGACGTGTTATTGTTAATAAAACAGACCCTAGTGTTCCTGCTTCTCACCCCTCTCAGTAAACTACTCTGGCCCCGGGCATGGTACAATAGGGGAGCAGAAACCTTGATGTTATAAACCTTGTCCTTCACCTTTAGTGATTGATTAAATTAGCGAGGCACACACTCCCACCAGCTGCCAGCGATGGGATAGCACACTTTTATAGACACCTATAAACGGAAAGGATAGAACAGGTACAGAAAACGTATATAGAGAAAGGTGAGGCAGCACAATTTTGAAGAACTCAGTGGACTGCAAGAGAATGAACGGCTACACACAAAAAGGTCCACTTTGTCCACTGATGATGACTAGGAAGAGCAGTTTGCGCTGGTCAAAGTCGTGGTATTGTACTGAGCCCTTGCCTATGTGGGCTTAGTGGAAATTGTCAGCGGCATCTCACTCACTTCAGCTGAACCAGACGGATAAAAAAGGCACTGTCCTGGTGGTCTTCAAACACTGCAAGACATAAGTCTTAATTCCCTTCATGACGCCACAGTGTTTGTTTCTCCAAAGGGACACCCAGGAGGCTTCTTTAAAAATAAATCACTGATGACTGGACCAGGGAGCACAACCTCCGTCAATCCTGGTCCTCCCTGAAGGGAGGCTCAGGCGGCAGGCATATAGGCGGCAGAGGCCCATTGGATTTCATGATCTCATCTCTGTCATTCTCACAGCCTGCTCTCCAAGAGCTGCATGTCTGACTTACAGCGGTGAGGGCAAAGCAATAATTCCCTACGCACTGGGGAGTCTGTCAGAAAGAGGCCTCTCCTATCAATGCCGCACAAGCCCTGACAGCACAGCAAGAGGGGGAATAAACATCTGAGGCTGAGGATTTGGAACAGCAGAGAATGTCAAGAGAGTGAGGGGGAGCAAAGGTGCATAGTGGAACAGTGCTTTGTTAGTCTGGTAAATAACTTTTGTGAATCCAACGTGAGGCAGAGCAGGTGTACAGGATTTATTTCCTCAGAGGTTACTTCAGTGATGACGACAGTGAATAAAAGATTGATTGAGTTAAATCAATTAATTAAATAATAAATGACTTCATGAAATTAAAAAAACTGATAATTGATTTGCCAAAAAAGCCCAAAAGCAAATATCAAACCGTGTCTGGCAGGTAGGCAAGATATCAAATTCCAAAAGCAGCCCTGTATCGATCAAACACTTCACTGTGATTATTTTTGGTACAAACTTCAATTGCCTGTCAACCGTTGCTTTCAGCCAAATTTCTAAAAGCAGATAGTTAAGGTTTTGTTCTGTTTTCACTTTAATGCACTAACAATTGAAATAAAATAAGAGTCAATGCACCAACCCTAAAATAGAGACAGTGGTGTCATCATGGTATTGGAGTCCTTTAGCACTATTTGCGGAATATATATCATTCAGTTTGATAATTGTTTTGTTTTTTAAAGACTGGAGTCCTGGTGAAGGGTGCTGTTTTGGTACAAAAAAAATGATTTGGTCTGAAAATATTGCATTATAAAATAGAGATGTGAAAATTGTGATGCATTCTGTACAAAGAACCAGACCTTGAACAGTGGTATATGGGTATTAGAAAGTGTTTGTTCTATTCCTGCAATCATTAGTTGCTTGGGTTACAGTTCAAAGAAATGTAGGTCCTCGGGTATATTGAGACACAAGGCAAACCTTTCATCAGAATCATCAGTTAGCAATTCTACATATTGTGGTGTATTCTAAATGATTTCTACTTGTTAATGGGATTATTCCAGAAAGTTTAGCAGCAACTGTGCAGAGGAGAATACATTTGTCTCCAGTTAATCATTCTGTGCTTACGGACAAAATGTCCCTCTGTGAATTCATTGCTTATTCCATCCCTCAAAGCTAGGCATTTCTGTTCATTGTGATCAATCTAGAAATGTTCCATGAGTTATGGCTAAAATTAAGCTAATGAAAGGAACTATAGTTGTCAGTGTTTCCCTGGGGACCATGTTTCAGGGAGGACAGGCTAAAAGGTATAAAAAACCCTCCAGTCCTTTTCATTCAAGAGCTTTATCCCTGGAGGTTGTATGTAGTTTGTACTGTGTCGTTTCTGTACTATTGTCTATTTCTGTGAAGAAACCCTTTTCAGACCAACCTGTGAGAATAAATATTTGGGGCGTGGTCAATTGTAGTTGACAAGGTACCGTGCCTTCAGAAAGTATTCACATCCATAGACTTTTTCCACATTTTGTTGTGTCACAGCCTGAATTTAAAATGGATTCAATTGAGATATGTCACTGCTCAACACACAATACCCGATAATGTCAAAGTGGAATTATGTTTTAAATTGGCAAGCCAAAGTTCAGGAGTAAGAAAAGTGCTTAAATAAGTCACATAATAAGTTGCATGAACTCACTTTGTGTGCAACAATAGTGTTTAACTAGATTTCTGAATGACTACCTCATCTCTGTACCCCACACATACAATTATCTGTAAGGTCCCTTAGTCAAGCAGGGAATTTCAAGCACAGATTCAACCACAAAGACCAGGGAGGTTTTCCAATGCCTCACAAAGAAGGGCACCTATTGGTGGATGGGTAAAAAAAGCAGACATTGAATATCCCTTTGAGAACGGTGAAGTTATTAATTATACTTTGGATGGTGTATCAATACACCCAGTCACTACAAAGACACAGGTGTCCTTCCTTGCGCATTTGCCGGAGAGGAAGAAAGCGGCTCAGGGACTTCACCATGAGGCCAATGGTGACTTTATAACAGTTACAGAGTTTTAAGGAGAACTCTACCTAAAAACTATATTTTGGTGTTTGTTTCATTAGTCCATGGTTGACATAGTCCCCAAATGTTTATTTTGTCAGTAATCAAGTTTTCAATATATGTAACTTTCCTCCCTGTATGATGCATTTTGCATCATTTGATGCTGTGTTTTGCATCATATGATTCAAAATGCATCATACAGGGATGATTTCTATATTTGAACGTTACATATCTTGCAAACTTGATTGCTGACAAGCAAAACATTTTGGGACTATGTCAACAATGGAATAATAAAACATTCCAAAATATAGTTTTTGGGTGGAATGTTCCTTTAATGGCTGTGATAGGATAAAATTGAGGATGGATCAACAACATTGTGGTTATTCCACAATGCAAACCTAATTGACAGCGTGAAAAGAAGGAAGCTTGTACAGAATAAAAATATTCTAAAACATGCACCCTATTTGCAACAAGGCAGTACAGTAATACTGCAAGAAATGTGGCAAAGCAACTCACTTTTTGTCCTAAAGACAAAGTGTTATGTTTGGGACAAATCCAATACAACACATTAACGAGTACCACTCCCCAGATTTAAAGCATCATGGTGGCTGCATCGTGTTATGGGTATGCTTGCAATTGTTAAGGACTGGGGAGGTTCGGGATAAAAAAATTAATGGAATGGAGCTAAGCATAGGCAAAACCCTAGAGGAAAACTTTGTTCAGTCTACTTTCCACCAGACACTGGGAGATGAAATCACCTTTCAGCAAGACAATAACCTAAAACACAAGGACAAATCTACACTGGAGTTGCTTACCAAGAAGAAAGTGAATGTTCCTGAGGGGTCTAGTTACAGTTTAGACTTAAATCTGCTTGAAAATCGATGGCAAGTCCAGAAACAGTTCAATAGCAATGATCAACAACCAATTTGACAGAGGTTGAAGAATTTTGAAAATAATAAATGGGCAAATGTTGCACAATTCAGTTGTGGAAAGCTCTTAGAGACTTACTCAGAAAGACTCACAGCGGTAATCGCTGCAAAAGGTAAGTCTGACATGTATTGACTCAGTGGTTGAATACTTATCTAATCAAGTCAAAGGGTGAGAATACTTTCTGAAGGCACTGTATGGGTTGAATTTGAATCAGTGCAGTGTTTATTGATTGTTTGACAATATTCCAACTATTTCTGTAAAGTTATGCCACTACAGTAATGCCCTTTTGGTTTTCAATTGTTTCCAGTTGATATTTGTTGGGAGTGGCTTTGATGGCTGCTGAGTGGCGCAGCGGTCTTAGACACAGCATCTCGGTGCTAGAAGTGTCACTGCAGTACCTGATTCAAATCTAGGCTGCATCACATCTGGCTGTGATTGGGAGTCCCATAGGGCTGCGCACAATTGGCCCAGCATTGTCCTGGTTTGGCCGGGGTAGGCCGTCATTGTAAATACGAATTTGTTCTTAACTGACTTGTCAAGTTAAATTAAAAAATAAAATATTGCTTGGATGTCCAAGCAGTTTGTTGATAGCGCCCCCCCTGGTGATTATTTATTCATTGTGCATTTATGTTTCAATTCATATGAATTATTCATTAGTAAATGTAATGGCTAACTATTCTTTATTTTCTTTCTTCAGTGAAGTTGTTTTGTCACTGTGTGTAGCCTAACCCGATCAATCTAGTCCTGTGAAATGTAGTCACGTGATAGCACTGTTGCACTTTAGAAAGGAATTGAGATCGAAGAAGCCCCTTTGTGTACTCATGTCAATGCATTTTGTTTTACAAGCAAAGCTAAACCTTAGTAATCTAATAAACTTTGCATGCACTTTTACATCTGCCACCCGACTGTTTTGTAGAACATGGGTCTAGAACCTGTGTATGCATAGATGGCTTTGGTGTATACTGTATATTCATTTTGTTACGATTTACCCTATCAGACATTGTGTTCTGCTAGCTTTATCCTATGTACTTTTAAAAAAAATACAGGCTGTCAATGCTGTACAGTGAGTTGTTTTGGTCCACTACAAAATAGTGACAAATACAATAAATTAGCTACCGATTTTTCTTTGTTACCCCGATAGTTGATTTCTACAACAAACACAACTATACTATCAACAAGTTAATTATAGTAGAGTGCTGAGATTGACTCTGAATTCTGAGAACTGTCATTCAATATTCTCCATTGTAGTGACTGCAACGTCTTATCTTTTAAAATAAATGGATTTGAAGCCATGTAAATCTTTCACATCCAGAGCCTGTGGAAGCTTTAGGCTTTCCCACTGAATTGTTGAGAGAAACGCCTCTCCCTCTCAAATTAGGTACTTATGTATATTACCGTCATGCTATTAGCTCTTTGACAAATGTTTATCATTGTTTAACTTTATGAATATAAATTGACCGTTCACTTCGGCGTTATCATTACCGTTTCAATTGGTGTGACGTTTGATGAAGTATCATTGCCTCTGTCCTTAATTGAACATATGTTGTTAGTTTCAGTAAGACAATTTGTTTTACTGGATATGAGATGAAATGATCACTGAAATTGAAAGATGAGTTACAAGAAGCCATAAATGTTCAAATCAAATTTGGTGGAGATAATGTATATTTATTGGAGACTGGAGATCATAACCCATTCAAAACCAGTGTTCCCTTTTCCCTCCCTCCATTGTAGTATGTCCAAGTACAGGGTATGTGGCCTAACCTAAACAGGGAATTGCGGGTAGCTGCCATCAAATGAAATATTGACTGACAGAAGACTAATCTGTAGTAGCATGTACCCCAGAGCAACTAAACATTGCAAGACTGATGCCGATGAGACTCACACTGGTAAAGAAGTGATTTATTTACCATACGTTAGATATTTTGCTCATAGTAGGGTAATTAAGAGAAAAAGAGCAGTCTGTGTGCGAAAAAGAAAAAAGCCCTGTTATCCATGGATATCATTCACTACAGTTAAAAATAAATTCTACAAAGAGAATACTGTATGGCATATAACATGCTTAGCTGGGGCAAATTTCAGTCATCATGCAAAAAAAAATCACTGAGTAAAGAAATCCTGAAAATTGATATCAATAACTAACCTCACAGTGCATGTTCACTAAACTGCCTAGGGATCAGCTACACTTTGACCTTCATAATATTTGTCAGATTGTCAGTTTAGGTTAGAGCTTTCCATGTCATCTGATGTACTTCAACTATTCTTCAGATATTCTCATTTGGGAACCTACAAGACTATTTGGGAACCCATCACAGCTACACATCTGACATAGCTCTATATCCTACTGTATCCTAGAGCTGTATTTTCCACACTGAATGTGCCCCACCTTTAGAAATAGAGCCTGAGAAATCATTACGTATTGAACAATCCAAAAGCCAGTTCAATTCCACTTGTAAGCTAATTCAATGTAATACTGCATGTGCAGTTACTTGATACAGTGAATGAAAAAGTCACAACAAAAAGTCACAACATGTACAGTTGGTGTATGTCTTTTAGCTGTGGAGTAATGCTAAGCTACAGGACTGTTTCGCTAGCACAAACTGGAATATGTTCTGGGATTCATCCGATGCCATTGAAGAGTTTACCACATCAATCACCGGCTTCATTAATAAGTGCATCAACGACATCGTCCCCACAGTGACCGTACGTACATATCCCAACCAGAATCCATGGATTACAGGCAACATCCACACTGAGCTAAAGGCTAGAGCTGTCGCTTTCAAGGAGTGGGACACAATTCCGGACGCTTTTAAGAAATCCCACTACACCTTCCATCAAACCATCAAACAGGCAAAGTGTTAATACAGGACTAAGATTGTAAAGACTATAACTGTTGTATTCGGCACATTTGACCAATAAAATCTTATTTGATTTGAATTTAATAAGACCATGAAAGTGCCAATGCATCTGTATGGCCAGTATCCATTCTCAAATGGAGCAGTTTACCCACAGCAGGATGTTTGGGTGGAACATCTTGATGTTTCTGCACGGAATTCCTATTAGCCCCAACTACATCCAGTGTGTGCCTGGCTAGATCAATACAGCATGGTCTTGAGTACATACTGTAGCTTTGCTTAGCTACCTCTTTTCTTGACAAGTCGAGTCTCTTAACACGACTACAACTCAGGGCCATGCACTAAATTAAAACAAACATGACCTTCCATTTAGTAGATTAGTCTTCTCCCCGCCTAACCCACATATTTTATCATCATCCCCAAATCTGTAGGGAACTCATGCTGCGGCATGATTTAAACAAGTGCTTTGTGGCTAGCCATGCTTCCCCATAAGAATTAGCCCTGCAGTTGCCTGTCCTTCTTTTAAAGTCTTGCCCATTCATATTTTGTTTTCTCTAGTTTGATAGCTCATAGATTATGGCTGCCCTCCCAAATGGCATCCTATTCCCTACATAGGGTAGTGCACTATGAGCTATGATCAAAAGTAGTGCAAGATTTAGGGAATAGGGTGCCATTTGGGAAACAACTAACATGGTGGCGTTATGCCTCAAACACTCAAACCTCAAACACTTTTCCCATATGCCACATACAGTTGCATGGTTAAGAAACTGGCGTGATCATGTGTCACACCATCCACATCACAAATGCTGGATGTGAACTCAGGAAATGAAAGCTCCCTCGTGAGTCAGAAACGTTAACATGCATCATTTGATGCTCACCAGACAGGATAACAGTAAGTAGCTCTTGAGATGTGCATGCTAACATTATTGTATGGTTGGTAAATCCCATTAGATAAACAAGGTGAAGCAATATGGAGGTTTAGGCTAAGGCTAATTTATTAAGGTAAACTAATTTACCATATAAAGGAACTGTCTGAATTTGGTTTTGACGAGACAGGACATAATCTGTCATATACTAACTTCTGTGTTTCTCTATAGTCACAAACATTTAAAAGTCATCCAAACACTCATGCCTTTTGCATTGACATTGAGGCCCTAAATTGGTTAGAGAATTTATCACTATTAATCCATCAACATTATGCCGAAGTCGACGACAAACGGTAAGTCATAAGAGAAAACCGTCATCGGTCAGCAGCACATCTATTTAAGAATAATCAGTAACTGTGACATTAACCAAAGTCAAGTTCTCACTTAAGGAAATGTTAAGAATTATTTCCAAGGATATTAGGTTATACAGACTGTAGCACATTATCCCTCTCGTTGTACTGTTATGACCTTTGGCTCTCCTGTCAGATGTAGATTTTAAGCTCTGTACGTGTTGTTTGTGAACATAATTACATATGTCCCGGTAATTACCCCGTCGGCTCGACCTCCGTCCTATTATGTTTGTACAAATGGGGTGTAATTGTCTGGAAAAAATGTGATGTCTTCTTTGATTATTTTATGCAACATTTATTAGTGGCGGTATGAGGAAAAAGCTCGAAGGCAGACCTCTGCCAGGAATATGATAAGGTTATTGAGATGCCACCCTTATTACAGGCTTCATTCACTACAATGGCAAGCCTTTTTAATTGCTCGTCATTACAAATTGCATCATTAACTTCAATGAAATAGAGTAGGTATCGATGAGGTAAAGTTGTATTCACTGGTGTCAGATGTTTTTGGGGGTTATTATCTGAAACATACCGTATGTATGGTGCAAGTTGCAATGTGAATTTCTCTAATTGTATGCATAAATGTACATGGAAATGTGGGGAATTGGAAGACCATTAGGGGAACTGGATTAGCAATGAAAAGCTTAGTTGAAGGGTTCCAAGAGCCAGGTTAAAGGTGTGTGTATGTGTTGTGAGTGATAGTGACTGTGGCGTAATACAGGTAGCTGGAGAGCTTGTCAGCGGTCCTGGTATCAGATAACACTGCAAGCACCTGGATTTCTCTGTTTACATTGCAGCTGCAGCTCAGAAATCCAATAAAGTGCAGATCATATCATGTTCCTGCGAAAAGCCAATCTTTGTGACGGCCATCTCTGTATTTTCTCCTTCTCCTACAGAGACCTGAGCTCCATATTAATGGTTCTATTTTCTCTCTGAACCGCGTGTAGAGGCTTTTCCAGACAGTGATACCGCTCAGACGAGAACAGCACTCCATGTTTTACAAGAAGATGTTGACAGCTGCACTGTCTGCTCTTAACCCAACGGTAAACAACACCTTGTATGATAGTGGCAGTTGCCAACTGATGTGTTTCAAACTCCTCAGTCCTGAAATTGAAGTATCGCTCAAGAGAAGCGCAGCATCTCATGCTAGGCTGGCATAGGCTGGTTTCATTACTCACAGAATCTAGCTTTGTTCATTTCTGGCAGTTGGTAGTTCAGGTCCTTGTTGAAGTGAAGTAAAAATCTATACAAGGCAATACTGATAGTGCAGTTGGCCTGAAAAATAAAACAATTTGACAGTGATATTACTCGATGGCTAGGTTTCTAGCAAACTCATATCTCAGGGAACAACGTACTTTTCATGCCCTGACCTTAGAGATCCTTAAAATTCTCTATTTGGTAGGTCAGAGTGTGACTACGGTAGGAAATCTATGTTTATATTTCTTTGTTAGCCGAGTATGGTTCCCAATCGGATGCAGCTGTCTATCGTTGTCTCTGATTGGGGATCATACTTAGGCGGCCCTTTTTCCGGCCTTCAGTTTTGGGATCTTGTCTTTGTGTGTTGCATGTGTTGCACTCCTAGCTTTACGTTAATTTAGTTGTTTATTGTTTTTGGTGGAACATTTAAAATGAAAGAAAATGTACGCCTACCACGCTGCACCTTGGCCTTCATTTAACAACGAGCGTTACAGTAATGCTCCTCTGTAAAACCTTAGTATACTCTTGATGATAATGAGAATCTCAATATACAGTTACTAAAGGGAACACAAGGTAATTCAAAACTAAAAGAAGCATCAACCAAATAGTACCTGGTAGGCAATAAAGTTAATACAATAGATGTAGTCAGGCAAAAAAAACCTGAAAGGTAAACCATACCTCCACAATATTAAAGGATATCATCAAGGTAACTGCTGCAGAAGATTCAACTTCCTTGTCCCGGTCTAAATTCTACTGCACATCCACAACACACAACTGTGGAGTGGAGAAGACGAGACAAGGATGTAGATTAGAGAGAGATGGAGAGATAGACACACAAGAGAAAGAGAAGACCGAGATAAATACATAGAGAGAGGGTGAAAACAAAGTTGCTGGTAGTGTTAAATGGGGCCCATTGGCCCAGTGCCAACGCCTGAGCCGCTTTGATCCTCTTCTCCAAATCCAGCGGTTCGTAATCGACTCAGGATGCTGACAGGTGCAATTTGCTGGGAGGAGGAGTGGGGGCAGAGAGTGCTGACAACCTGAAAACCCTCCCCTAAAAGTGATGTTCTAACTCCTCACTACAGGTGATTAGTTTCACTCTTCATTTGATGATTTCCAGTTGTTCGGAGTTGTGTAAACCATTCTACCTTCCCAGTGGGCGCACTGTGTGAGTGTTAAACACTAATGTGAACCCGGATGGTCAAATGACGTTTTGACGGATGGTAATGGAGTCATATATGATTGAGTGTAGTCTGTCCCAGGAGTGGGAAGGTGAACAGAAAGGCTCTGGAGCAACAAACCGCCCTTGCTGTCTCTGCCTGGCCGGTTCCTCTCTTTCCACTGGGATTCTCTGCCTCTACCCTATTACAGGGGCTGAGTCACTGGCTTACTGGGGCTCTCTCATGCCGTCCCTGGAAGGGGTGTGTCACCTGAGTGGGTTGATTCACTGATGTGGTCATCCTGTCTGGGTTGGCGCCCCCCCTTGGGTTGTGCCATGGTGGAGATCTTTGTGGGCTATATTCAGCCTTGTCTCAGGATAATAGGTTGGTGGTTGAAGATATCCCTCTAGTGGTGTGGGGGCTGTGCTTTGGCAAAGTGGGTGGGGTTATATCCTTCATGTTTGGTCCTGTCCGGGGGTGTCCTCGGATGGGGCCACAGTGTCTCCTGACCCCTCCTGTCTCAGCCTCCAGTATTTATGCTGCAGTAGTTTATGTGTCGGGGGCTAGGGTCAGTTTGTTATATCTGGAGTACTTCACCTGTCCTATTCGTGTCCTGTGTGAATCTAAGTGTGCGTTCTCTAATTCTCTCCTTCTCTCTTTCTTTCTCTCTCTCAGAGGACCTGAGCCCTAGGACCATGCCCCAGGACTACCTGACATGATGACTCCATGCTGTCCCCAGTCCACCTGACTGTGCTGCTGCTCCAGTTTCAACTGTTCTGCCTTATTATTATTCGACCATGCTGGTCATTTATGAACATTTGAATATCTTGGCCATGTTCTGTTATAATCTCCACCCGGCACAGCCAGAAGAGGACTGGCCACCCCACATAGCCTGGTTCCTCTCTAGGTTTCTTCCTAGGTTTTGGCCTTTCTAGGGAGTTTTTCCTAGCCACCGTGCTTCTACACCTGCATTGCTTGCTGTTTGGGGTTTTAGGCTGGGTTTCTGTACAGCACTTTGAGATATCAGCTGATGTACGAAGGGCTTTATAAATACATTTGATTTGATTTGATTTGAACCATATTGGATCAAAGCAACTACATTAATTATGAATTAACATCATTCGTACCACTTTTGGTCAAGCACCGTCCGACTGTAACAGGGTTATTTATGTTCACACTTGTCACTTCAGAAATTTGTATTTAAAGTTTATATATTATAATTGGTTGGTTCAAGTCAGATGTCAGTAAGATATAATGCCAGTCTGATAATGATATGTAAGTGGTAAGTCATGTTCATATTAACAACGTGTACGAGTTCACTATGTATATTTCCCGGACGTGTATGTCTGTACAGTGCATTCGGACCCCTTCACTTTTTCCAAATTTTGTGAAGTTACAGCCTTATTCTAAAATTGATTAAATAAAAAAAATCCTCATCAATCTACAACCAATACCCCATAATAAGCCAAAACAGTTTTTAAACATATTTTAGAACATTTATACATATTAAAAACTGAAATACCTTAGTATTCAGACCCTTTGCTATGAGACTTGAGCTCAGGTGCATCCTGTTTCCATTGATCATCCTTGGGATCTTTCTACAACTTAATTGGGAGTCTACCTGTGGTAAATACAAATGATTGTACATGATTTGGAAAGGCACACACTTGTCTAAATAAGGTCCTACAGTTGACAGGGCATGTCAGAGCGAAAACCAAGCCATGAGGTCGAAGGAATTGTCCGTAGAGCTCAGAGAAGGATTTTGTCGAGGCACAGATCTGGGGAAATTTACCAAACATTTCTGTAGCACTGAAGGTTCCCAAGAACACAGTGGCCTCCATCATTCTTAAATGGAAGAAGTTTGGAACCACCAAAACGTTTCCTAGAGCTGGCCACCCGGCCAAACTGAGCAATCTGGGGTGAAAGGACTTGGTCAGGGAGGTGACGAAGAACATGATGGTCACTCTGACAGAGCTCCATAGACCCTCTGTGGAAACTTCCAGAATGTCATGCAATAAAATGCAAATGAATTACTTAAAAAGTGATTTTCTGGATTTTTGTTTTAGATTCCGTCTCTCACAGTTGAAGTGTACCTATGATAAAAAAATACAGACCTCTACATGCTTTGTAAGAAGGAAAACCTGCAAAATCGGCAGTGTATCAAATACTTGTTCTCCCCACTGTATATACAGTGCCTTGCGAAAGTATTCGGCCCCCTTGAACTTTGCGACCTTTTGCCACATTTCAGGCTTCAAACATAAAGATATAAAACTGTATTTTTTTGTGAAGAATCAACAACAAGTGGGACACAATCATGAAGTGGAACGACATTTATTGGATATTTCAAACTTTTTTAACAAATCAAAAACTGAAAAATTGGGCGTGCAAAATTATTCAGCCCCCTTAAGTTAATACTTTGTAGCGCCACCTTTTGCTGCGATTACAGCTGTAAGTCGCTTGGGGTATGTCTCTATCAGTTTTGCACATCAAGAGACTGAAATGTTTTCCCATTCCTCCTTGCAAAACAGCTCGAGCTCAGTGAGGTTGGATGGAGAGCATTTGTGAACAGCAGTTTTCAGTTCTTTCCACAGATTCTCGATTGAATTCAGGTCTGGACTTTGACTTGGCCATTCTAACACCTGGATATGTTTATTTTTGAACCATTCCATTGTAGATTTTGCTTTATGTTTTGGATCATTGTCTTGTTGGAAGACAAATCTCCGTCCCAGTCTCAGAGGAATGGGAAAAAATGTCAGTCTCTCGATGTGCAAAACTGATAGAGACATACCCCAAGCGACTTACAGCTGTAATCGCAGCAAAAGGTGGCGCTACAAAGTATTAACTTAAGGGGGCTGAATTTTGCACACCCAATTTTTCAGTTTTTGATTTGTTAAAAAAGTTTGAAATATCCAATAAATGTCGTTCCACTTCATGATTGTGTCCCACTTGTTGTTGATTCTTCACAAAAAAATACAGTTTTATATCTTTATGTTTGAAGCATGAAATGTGGCAAAAGTTCGCAAAGTTCAAGGGGGCTGAATACTTTCGCAAGGCACTGTATATGGGCAGTTACCAACTTACAACTCTGAGTTGGAAGACTGTTCAAAACCTATTTTCCCAGTCTGAGCTAGTTTTTTCCAGAGTTCCCAGTAATCTTGAACTCATTGAGGTCAGATTTCCCAGTTCCAAGTTAACCGTTGTTTTGAGCGCAGCACAAATCATGCTGGATTGACAGCATGGCCCATGTTGAAGGTTTATCATTTTAAGATCCTGAGTGGCGCAGGTGTCACTACAGACCCGGGTTCAATCCCAGGCTGTGTCACAACCGGTCAAGATCGGGATGTCCCATAGGGCGGCACACAATTGGCCCAGCTTTGTCCAGGTTAGGGGAGGGTTTGGCCCGGGGGGGGGCTTTACGGCGATGTCATTTGAGCGGCCTGTATTCTGTCGCTGTACATTTCAAAAGTGCTGAACAAATAGTTATATTGACTACGTTCGTCCTAGCTCGCTCATTAATGTCTTAATCTAAATTACGGATTGCCTCTTATCCGCTTGTCGTCCCCTTATGCCATAGTTTGTACATCTCAATTGCCAGTAGAAACCACATTTGTTTAAGCAAGTCAGCCATATCAGCTATGTTTTTTTTAAAGGCAGTAAAGCCTCCACTGATAGCTAGGTTTAGCGGTGGTAAGGTGTTGGGACTGCTGTTTGGGACTCTACTGTTGGGACAGCTTTATGTAGGTCCTAACAGTTCTTGGGCACAATTTTGTCACCGTTATAGTCCAATTAATGTATTGTTTAGTGTTGTGTTGTGTAGTGGCTTTGCTGGCATGCATCCCCAAGTTTTTGTTTTTTGTTTGCCCCACCAAAATGTACATGCTAAAATCGCCCCTGATCCTTGCTAATACAGAGTTGTTACAGATTCATGCAATCTACTGCCATCAACATCATTGAGCCCTGCACATCTAAATGTGCTGTTTCCTATCTATTGTCAGGTATTATCAGCTTTCTGAGGTCCCACCCCATTTCCAATTGCCTTTGATTCCAAACAAGAGACATTTTAACTAAGGAGTGACCTATCTGCTTAACAATGCCCGCTAGGAACTCCATGGACATCCCCATTCCCAGGAGTAGGTGAAACTGGCTTAAATGCACCTCAGTTGTCCAAGATGGCGTAGCAGTGAAGACGTGTTTTGTTCGTGTCTCGTGTACTTTTGTATTTTTCGTATTTTTTGTATATATATTTCAATTTTATTTTCAATCTCTTTTCGATTTTTAATTCGATTATACCTTCCGGTAACCTGCCTCACCCTATGTGATACGGTATCGCTATTATTTTTAATTTTCGAACAAGAACCTCCAGAAGCTAACCAGCTAATTAGCTATTCAGTCATTGTTAGCCACTGCTAGCGGCTTTTACCTTCTGCACAGATACCAGCCCTGTTCTTAGCCTGGATAATACTCGCCAGTCTACTAGTATCGGACTGTCTCTCCACAACAACGCCGGCCGGATTCCTGCCGTAATCCCTGGACCACTACTTCTGATCTTCACAGCTAGCTTGCAGCTAGCTAGCTCACCGTGGCACCCAGTACCGAAGCTATCCCTGAGGCCCACCTCCCAGCCTACTCAACTGTTCACCCGAATCCCACTCATACACGGCTAGAGCCCGATACTCCACCGGATCCTTGCTGTAAACTCTGGACCTTGGCACCGGATCACCGCTGCTACCAATTGGCTATAGTGGCTAACGCCACTGCCACGAAGCTAACACCAGTTAGCCGTGAGCCAGGCGCATCTCCCGGCCAGCAAACTAAATTCTACAATACCTCTTTCGCCATCTGGCTTGGATTCTCTGTCGACACTGCGCCCCGCCGCACCACCAGGATTGGTCTGTCAATGAATACTCCATCCGCTGTGCCTTCAACCGGCCTCCGTCGGAGGGCTACTAACTTTAAACGCCTTGTCGCCTGCTAACGTAGTGGCGGGTTCCCTGTTCCATCTACTGCTGCCCCCTGGACACTATGATTACTTGGCTACATAGCTGATGCCTGCTGGACTGTCCATTAATCACGGTACTCCATTCTGTTTATTTATTTTTTATCTGTCGGCTCCAGCCGCAAACTCAGGCTCTGTGTGTAGTTAATCCGACCCTCTCTGCCTAGTCATCGCCATTTTACCTGCTGTTGTTGTGTTAGCTGATTAGCTGTTGTTGTCTCACCTGTTGTTTTAGCTAGCTCTCCCAATCAACACCTGCGATTACTTTATGCCTCGCTGTATGTCTCTCTCAAATGTCAATATGCCTTTTATACTGTTGTTCAGGTTAGTTATCATTGTTTTAGTTTACAATGGAGCCCCACTTCCACTCTTCATACCTCTGATACCTCCTTTGTCCCACCACCCACACATGCGGTGACCTCACCCATTGCAACCAGCATGTCCAGAGATACAACCTCTCTTATCATCACCCAGTGCCTGGGCTTACCTCCGCTGTACCCGCACCCCACCATACCCCTGTCTGTGCATTATGCCCTGAATATATTCTACCATGCCCAGAAATCTGCTCCTTTTATTCTTTGTCCCCAGCGCTCTAGGAGACCAGTTTTGATAGCCTTTAGCTGCACACTCATACTACTCCTCCTCTGTTCCATGGGTGATGTGGAGGTAAACCCAGGCCCTGCATGTCCCCAGGCACCCTCATTTGTTGACTTCTGTGATCGAAAAAGCCTTGGTTTCATGCATGTCAACATCAGAAGCCTCCTCCCTAAGTTTGTTTTACTCACTGCTTTAGCACACTCTGCCAACCCTGAAGTCCTTGCCGTGTCTGAATACTGGCTTAGGAAGGCCACCAAAAATTCTGAGATTTCCATACCCAACTATAACATTTTCCATCAAGATAGAACTGCCAAAGGGGGAGGAGTTGCAGTCTACTGCAGAGATAGCCTGCAAAGTAATGTCATACTTTCCAGGTCCATACCCAAACAGTTCGAACTACTAATTTTAAAAATGACTCTCTTCAGAAATAAGTATCTCACTGTTGCCGCCTGCTACCGACCCCCCTCAGCTCCTAGCTGTGCCCTGCACACCATTTGTGAATTGATCGCCCCCCATCTAGCTTCAGAGTTTGTTCTGTTAGGTGACCTAAACTGGGATATGCTTAACACCCCGGCAGTCCTACAATCTAAGCTAGATGCCCTCAATCTCACACAAATCATCAAGGAACCCACCAGGTACAACCCTAAATCTGTAAACAAGGGCACCCTTGTCATCCTGACCAACTGGCCCTCCAAATACACCTCCACTGTCTTCAACCAGGATCTCAGCGATCACTGCCTCATTGCATGTATCCGCTACAGTCAAACGACCACCCCTCATCACTGTCAAACGCTCCCTAAAACACTTCTAACTGCCTTTCTAATCGACCTGGCCCAGGTGTCCTGGAAGGATATTGACCTCATCCCGTCAGTTGAGGATGCCTGGTCATTCTTTAAAAGTAACTTCCTCACCATCTTGGATAAGCATGCTCCGTTCAAAAAATGCAGAATTAAGAACAGATATAGCCATTGGTTCACTCCAGGCCTGACTGCCCTCGACCAGCACAAAAACATCATGTGACGGACTGCAATAGCATCGAATAGTCCCCGCGATATGCAACTGTTCAGGGAAGTCAGGAACCGATACACAAAATGTTCTGGGACACTGTAAAGTCCATGGAGAACAAGAGCACCTCCTATCAGCTGCCCACTGCACTGAGGCTAGGTAACACGGTCACCAGCCATAAATCCATGATAATCGAAAACTTCAACAAGCATTTCTCAACGGCTGGCCATGCCTTCCTCCTGGCTACTCCAACCTCGGCCAACAGCTCCCCCCCCTCGCAGCTACTCGCCCAAGCCTCCCCAGCTTTTCCTTTACCCAAATCCAGATAGCAGATGTCCTGAAAGAGCTGCAAAACCTGGACCCGTACAAATCAGCTGGGCTTGACAATCTGGACCCTCTATTTCTGAAACTATCCACCGCCATTGTTGCAACCCCTATTACCTGCCTGTTCAACCTCTCTTTCATATCGTCTGAGATCCCCAAGGATTGGAAAGCTGCCGCAGTCATCCCCCTCTTCAGAGGGGGAGACACCCTGGACCCAAACTGGTACAGACCTATATCCATCCTACCCTG
This sequence comes from Oncorhynchus tshawytscha, assembly GCF_018296145.1. Taxonomy (NCBI): domain Eukaryota; kingdom Metazoa; phylum Chordata; class Actinopteri; order Salmoniformes; family Salmonidae; genus Oncorhynchus; species Oncorhynchus tshawytscha. The sequence goes on from NC_056458.1 coordinate 34,524,992, forward strand.
TCTTTCTAAGGTCTTCGAAAGCCAAGTCAACAAACAGATCACTGACCATCTCGAATCCCACCGTACCTTCTCCGCTGTGCAATCTGGTTTCCAAGCCGGTCACGGGTGCACCTCAGCCACGCTCAAGGTACTAAACGATATCATAACCGCCATCGATAAAAGACAGTACTGTGCAGCCGTCTTCGTCAACCTGGCCAAGGCTTTCAACTCTGTCAATCACCATATTCTTATCGGCAGACTCAGTAGCCTCGGTTTTTCTAATGACTGGTTCACCAACTACTTTGCAGACAGAGTTCAGTGTGTCAAATCGGAGGGCATGTTGTTCGGTCCTCTGGCAGTCTCTATGGGGGTGCCACAGGGTTCAATTCTCGGGCCGACTCTTTTCTCTGTATATATCAATGATGTTGCTCTTGCTGAGGGCGATTCCCTGATCCACCTCTACGCAGACGACACCATTCTGTATACTTCTGGCCCTTCCTTGGACACTGTGCTATCTAACCTCCAAACGAGCTTCAATGCCATACAACACTCCTTCCGTGGCCTCCAACTGCTCTTAAACGCTAGTAAAACCAAATGCATGCTTTTCAACCGTTTGCTGCCTGCAACCGCACGCCCGACTAGCATCCCCACCCTGGATGGTTCCGACTTAGAATATGTGGACATCTATAAGTACCTAGGTGTCTGGCTAGACTGTAAACTCTCCTTCCAGACTCATATCAAACATCTCCAATCTAAAATCAAATCTAGAGTCGGCTTTCTATTCCGCAACAAAGCCTCCTTCACTCACGCCGCCAAACTTACCCTAGTAAAACTGACTATCCTACCGATCCTCGACTTCGGTGATGTCATCTACAAAATATCTTCCAATACTCTACTCAGCAAACTGGAAGCAGTTCGTCACAGTGCCATCCGTTTTGTTACTAAAGCACCTTATACCACCCACCACTGCAACCTGTATGCTCTAGTCAGCTGGCCCTCGCTACATATTCGTCGCCAGTCCATGCTAGGCAAAGCTCCGCCTTATCTCAGTTCACTGGTCACGATGGCAACACCCACCCATAGCACGCGCTCCAGCAGGTGGACCTCACTGATCATCCCTAAAGCCAAAACCTCATTCGGCCGCCTTTCCTTACAGTTCTCTGCTGCCTGTGACTGGAACGAATTGCAAAAATCGCTGAAGTTGGAGACTTTTATCTCCCTCACCAACTTTAAACATCTGCTATCTGAGCAGCTAACCGATCGCTGCAGCTGTACATAGTCCATCGGTAAATAGCCCACTCAATTTACCTGCCACATCCCCATACTGTTTTTATTTATTTACTTTTCTGCTCTTTTGCAGACCAGTATCTCTACCTGCACATGACCATCTGATCATTTATCACTCCAGTGTTAATCTGCAAAATTTGAATTATTCGCCTACTTCTTCATGCCTTTTGCACACAATGTATATAGACTCTTTTTTCTTATTTTTTTCTACTGTGTTATTGACTTGTTTTTTTTGTTTACTACATGTGTAACTCTGTCTTGTTGTCTGTTCACACTACTATGCTTTATCTTGGCCAGGTCGCAGTTGTAAATGAGAACTTGTTCTCAACTTGCCTACCTGGTTAAATAAAGGTGAAATAAAAAAAATAAAAAAAATAGATCTAAGTTATGTGGCACATGCACACCTGCTGTGTAGCTGAACAGGCGTGGATGTAAGTGGATGGACAGCTGCTCCCCTACCCACTGAAAGTGAAGATATAAACATGAGAACCCCCCTGCCTCTCCTAAAACCACTTGGACCTTAACTCAAATCAAATCAAACTTTATTTGTCACTCTTCATTAAAATAGGTCAAATGTTGTCTATTTTTTGGAATCAATGGCAATGGGAAATGGGGTGGTACCTCAGAAAGCTGAAAATAAGCCTATTTTTGACATTCTCAAGCATCACTTTAATGACACTTTCAACTCTGAGGAGTAACAGAGGAAGCACAAGGTTCCACGTCCCTCAAGTCTGCCTCCAGTGGTTACCGCACGTACGCAGGAAGTGAGTAGACCAGTATCCCACACAATGTCAGTTGTTGAAAACAGGCCAGTCATTTGATTGACATGCTTGAGCGTGTCTTAGAACAGAGGCCACAGCAGGCCGCGGCAGCCCAGACAACCGTTTCCAGTGGAGGCCCAGGAGAAGAGAGAATCCATTCTTGCTGTGCACAGTGTGTGGGGACGCAAATCATAACACAATGGATCATTGTTATGCTAACCACCTGTGCTTCAGCTCCAGTTCCTGTCACTCCATTGAGCAGAAACACAGCTAAGCAGCAGGAAAACTAGCTGGCCTGCATGGGGTGAGGTGCCCCAATCAGAGAGTGATGTAGGTTTAGAGTCAATATAAGTGTTTGTGATGAAATTAAGTCAAAAGAAAAAGTAATTATGCAGAATACACAGATAATGGCACACAATGATGAACTGTTCAATACTAGTGCGGTACTGAGGGATGTAGTGGAGGTGAGCACTATGATTGACAGCGGATCTATGGCCTGCACGTTGAGCTCAATGGTGGTGCTATGCCTAGATGTGCTGAAGAGTGACTCCCTCAGTCTGACTGAAGTGGTGATGGTTGGCTGTGGGGGGTAGGAGACAAATCCTGTAGATATGTGTAAACTGAATCTGTCAGTGTATGGCTGCAGTATCTTTGTCCCCATCCTAGTGGTGGACAGCCAACGTGATGACCTCAATCAATCAAATGTCACCTGGATTTGTAAACAACAGCTGTAGACAAACAGTGAAACGCTTACTTACAGTCCCTTCCCAACAATGTAGAGAGAAAGAAAAAAGAGAAATAATAGAAAAGTAAAAACACGTAATAAAAGCAATAGTAAATACACAATGAGTAACAATAATATGGTTATATACACAGGTTGCAGTATTGAGTCGTTGTGCAGGAGTACGAGGTAATTGAGTTAGATACTGTATGTACAGTACATACCTATAGGTAGGGAGAAAGTGACTTGGCAGCAAGATAGATAATAAACAGTAGCAGCAGCATATGTAATGAGTCAAAATAGTTAAATTCAGATAGTTAAATAGTTAACCAACAGCTACACTGACTAACTATTTAGCAGTCTTATGGCTTGGGGGTAGAAGCTGTTCAGGGTCCTCTTGGTTACAGATTTGGTGCATTGGTACTGGCTGTCGTGCGATAGCAGGAGAGAACAGTCTATGACTTGAGTGGCTGGAGTCTGACAATTTTTAGGTCCTTCCTCTGACACTATGAGATGTGATGTACTGGACCAGACACACTACCCTCCATAGCGCCTTGCTGTTGGATGCCAAGCAGTTGCCATACCAACTGGTGATGCAGTCAGTCAAGATGCTGCCAATGGTGCAGCTGTATAACCTTTGGAGGATTTGTGGGCCCATGCTGAATCTTTAGAGCCTCCGTGGGGGGCGGAGATGCGTTGTCATGCCTTCTTTAGTGGTGTGAACACTGAGGAATTTGAAGCTCTTGACCTCCTCCACTACAGTCCTGTCAATGTTGATGGGGGCGTGCTCTGCCCTCCGCTTCCTGTAGTCCACGTTCAGAAAATGTGTCTTGCTGACGTTGAGGTTGTTGTCCTGGCACCACACTACCAGGTTATTGACCTCCTTCCTATAGGCAGTCTCATCGTCATCGGTGATCAGGCCAACCACCATCATGTCGTCAACAAACTTGATGGTGTTGGAGTCGTGCGTGGCCACGCAGTCGTGGGTGAACAGGGAGTACAGGAGGGGACTAGGCACACACCCCTAGGCATGGGGGACCCTCAACAAGGGGCCCCCATGTTGAGGGTCAGCGTGGCGGAATTGTTGTTGCCTACACTCACCACCTAGGGACGGCCCATCAGGATGTAGAGGGAGGTGTTACCTTGGCATTATTCAGCACAGGGACTATGGTGGTCTGCTTGAAACATGTAGGTATTATAGACTGGGTCAGGGAGAGGTTGAAAATATCAGTGAAGACATCATCTGACTACATGTCCTGGTAATAAGTCTGGCCTCGCGGCCATGTGAATGCTAACCTATTTAAAAGGTCTTACTCACATCGGCTACAAGGAGCGAGCTTAACAGTTGGCAGGACGGGCTGGTGTTCTCATGCATGGTTCAGTGTTGCTTGCCTCGAAGCAAGCATAGAAGGAATTTAGCTAGTCTGGTAGCTTCACGTCACTGGGTAGCACATGGCTGGGTTTATCTTTGTAATCCGTGATAGTTTGCAAGCCCTGCCACATCCGATGAGCATCAGAGCCAACGTAGTAGGATTCTATCTTGTTCCTGTATTGACGTTTTGACCGATGGCTGTTTGGAGGTTGTAGCAGGATTTCTTATACGTGTCTAGATTAGTGTCTCACTTCTTGAAAGCAACAGCTCTAGCCTTTAGCTCAGTGCGGATTTTGCTTGTAATCCATGGCTTCTGGTTGGGATATGTACATACTGTCTATGTGGGGACGAAGCCTTCACTTCCCTTTTCAGCTTATATGAGTATAAACATCCCACAAGGCATGGGCTGACCACTGGGAAAAAGACCCCACACCATGGGAAAGGCAAGAAGAAGCGAAAAGTACAGAGATAACTCAGCAGCAGACTGGACAGAAGAGTGCAAACAGGCCTACAGTCAGTTGAAACTAGCCCTCCTCGATCAGGTCATGCTAGCCCACACTAATATCAACAGGCATTTTTATGTTCTCTGTAGATGCCTCTACTAATGGCCTAGGTGCTTTCCTCTCCCAGGTGCCTGAAGATGGGCCAACAGCCAGACCTCTAGCTTTCACTAGCAAATCACTTAATTATGCACAGTAAAGGTATCCTGCCCATATGTTAGTTTTTTGCTTTAAGCTGGGCCATCTGTGAGCAGTTTAGTCATTGGCTGATGGGCCGGCCTTTCACTGAATGGTCAGACAACAACCCATTGATGTACATTCTGTCCAAGCCCAAACTGAATGCTTGTGAGCAGAGATGGGTTGCTAAGCTTGCTCCATTTGAGTTTGACATCAGGTACATCCCCGTTCCCATGAATGTCATCACTGACGCAATCAGCAAGCAGCCATTTCTGAGGCTGAGCACTCTCCACCGCCTCACAAGCATTCCGTACAAGGCATGCTGGAAGAGGCTGTGGGAGTACATGCTGAGGGTGCAAGATGTGTTTCGCTGGTCAAATCACCCATTTGACCTTGAAAGCTGCTCATCACCAGTTGAGACAGATGCAAGTTCCGTGGTCAAGAACTGCCAATACACCTCATATCCCTCTCCTGGTTCCCTGCCGAAAGAAGCCGTGTCAGCAGTCCTGAACTCACAGGGAGAGGTTAGTCTACAGAGCTGTGCACTGCTGCTGCCTCAGCTCACTCAGTCACTGGTGCTACCAGAGATGTCTGATGTTGGAGTGCTATCCCATGATGACCTGATGTCAAAGCAGTGCCAGGACAATGCACTTGCCAGAGTTACCGTTTATGTGGAGAGGGGGAGGAGACCTTACAGGAGGGAATGTGGCCATGAACAAGTTGAGGCTCTGCGGCTCCTCAAGACCTGGGAGAAGCTGACTCTGAAGATGTGTTATATCGTGTGACCAAGAGTCCACGATAAAGCCAGTCATCAGGGGCAAAAGCGGATGTTGTATCTGACGAAACAGAGGTTCTTCTGGCATGGTCTGGAGACTGATGTGAGAGAGTACCTCAAGTACTGCAAGAGATGTGTGTTCAGTAAAGCCCCAGATCCAAAGGCCAGAGCTCCACTGAAGAAGATCATCACGACTGAGCCCCTCAAGTTGGTTTGTGTGGACTCCTAGTCCGCCAAAGACTCCTCAAACAAGTCCCTGGATGTCCTGGTTGTCATGGACCATTCTACCAAGATGGCGCATGCCTTCCTGTGTCAGTAAAATCAGCTAAAGCAGTGGCTTTAGCAACATCTTCTGTGCGTATGGTTTTCCTCGTTGTATCCATTCTGACCAAGCGGCCAACTTAGAAAGTAACCTGATTGCCGAGTTGATTGCTGCAGGAGTCAAGAAGTTGCACACGCCCCCATACCACTCTATGGGCAATGGAGGGGTTGAGAGGTTCAACAGAATGCTGGGATGATGAGCCGAGCCTTACTTGCCACAGCGAAGCACAGATGGCACCAGAAGCTGAAGTCACTGACCTTTGCTTACAACTCTACAGTCCATGAAACCACAGGCCACGCCCCTTTCCAATTAATGTTTGGAAGAAAACCATGTCTGCCCATCGACATGATGTTTAGAGCAGTGCTGCATGACTAAGGTTATAGACTATTCCCAATCAAGTTTTCAAGATGAATGACTTTGAAAATACAGAAATATGATGGTGGTTATGGGTCAGAGGTCAAGTAGGCCCCGGTTTTTATTTTCTTTCTATGAGCTAACCATTGTCACTGAGTGTACTTAACATGTAACATGCATGTTTGCCTATTGGGTCTTTTCATTCCCCTAATTCTCTTTAGAGAATAGTCTATAGACTGGAATATTTGGTGATATACATTGCAGAGTATTGTATTCCTCATATTTAGACTATAGTGGGCAAGTGGAATTCAGCAGGGGAGAAGGTACCAGGGTTAGTTATGTTTCCACTTGCCACTGCAGAAATGTGTATTTAAATGTTCATGTATTCTAAATGGTTGGTTGAAGTCAGATGTGAGTAAGGTGTAATGCAGATAGGGGGAGATCGCAAACATAAATTCTTCCCAGTCTGATATTGATATGCAAGTGGTAGGTCATGTTCTGAAGTACTACAGTACCTTTAGAAAGTATTCAGACATATTCAACATTTTGTTGTGTTACACCCTGAATTTAAAATGGATTAAATATATATTTTTCTATCCCATCTACACACAAAATACTCCATAATGACCAAGTATAAACATGGTTTTTGACATTCATACACATTTATTTAAAACGAAATACAAAAATATCTCATTGACATAAGTATTCATATCCTGAGTCAGTACATTGTAGAAGCACCTTTGGCAGCGATTACAGCTTTGAGTCTTTCTGGGTAAGTCTCTAATAGCTTAAAAATATGGAGAATGGTACTCAGTAATGTGTTGAATAACACTTCGGATTCAGGACAAAAAGTAAATTGCTTTCCCACATTTTCTGCAGTATTTTCTGCTTTTTATATTTGTTTTACCCATCTACAAGAAGGTGCCCTTCTTTACAAGGTATTGGAAAACCTCCCTGGTCTTTGTGGTTGAATCTGTGTTTGAAATTCACTGCCCGACTGATGGACCTTACAGATAATTGTATGTGTGGGGTACAGAGATGAGGTAATCATTAAACAAATTCTGGTTATGTTAAACACGATTATCCATGCAACATATTATGTGACTTGTTAAGCACATTTTTACTACCAAATGTATTTAGGCTTGCCATTAGAAATTAGTTGAATACTTAGTGACTTTTCATTTTTTTATTTATTTGTCAAAAAAAATGAAAAATGTAATTCCACTATGACACTATGGGGTATTGGATGTAGACCAGTCCCAAAAAAATCGCAATTTAATCAATTTTTAAAATTCAGGCTGTAACAAAATGTGGAAAAGTGAAGGGTTGTGAATATTCTGAAGGTACTGTATTCTATATTCAGATGTACAATGTGTACGAGTTCACAATGTACATGTGTGGTTCCTGCTAGATATTGGGGGCTTCCTGTGAGGTGCTTTTGCCTTGCAAAAGTATTCAGACCCCTAGGATATCTTCACATACTGTATTTTATTTAAATACTTTTTTCAATGTTTTGTCAACAATATACACAAAACAACAGTGGTGGTAGGTAGGTAACAATAACAAATCAGATATCTCTAAGCATGGTCAAATCAATAATAACATAAACAGCAAAGATAGTCTTCCTTCTGAACTGAGCTGCAGAACAGGAACTAAATTGCTCAAGGATGTTACCTTTAGACCATTGGTGATTTTAAAACAGCTACAGAGTTCAATGTCTGTAGAACAGTAGAACACTGAGGATGGATCAACATTGTAGTGACTCCACAATAATTAGTTAAATGACAGAGTGAAAAGAAGAATACAAATATGCGGAATACAAATATTCCAAAACATGCATTTTGTATGCAACAAGGAACCAAAGTAATATTGAAAAGAAAAAACACAGCAAAGTAATACACTGTTTGACCTAAATGCAAATCCTTATGTTTGGGGCAAATCTAGCAACACATCACTGAGTAAATGCCTAATTTTCTAGAATTGTGATGGCTGCATCATGGCATGGGTATGCTTGACATCAGCAAATATTGTTTTTTGGGGGGATAATAAACACCAGAGACTGGGAGAGGAATTCACCTTTCAGCAGAACAATATCCTACAGCACAAGGCCAAATCTACACTGGAGTTGCTTACCAAGAAGACAGTGAATGTTCCTGATTGGCGTAGTTACAGTTTTGACTTAAATCTGCTTGAACATCTATGGCAAGATTTGAAATGATCCCCAACATCTTGACAGAGCTTTAATAATTTAGAAAATAATAAATGTGCAAATATTGCACAATCCAGGTGTGCAAATCTCTTTTAGTCTTACCCAAGAAGACTTACAGCTGTAATCGATGCCAAAAGTGTCAGGCTCTTCTCCCACTTTGACAAAGTATGTTGTGTAGATAGTTGACAAATAAATACATTTTGATCCCACTTTGTAACTATAAAATGTGATGAAATCCAAGGCGTCAAAATACTTTTGCAAGACGCTATGATTGCTGTATAAGTGAAATGCTGTACATGATTGAGATGTAATGGTCGCATTAGCCCCTGCTCATACAGAGTTGTTGTTACAGATTCTTGCTATCGACAGCCATCAACATCATTGAGCCCTGCACTACTAAAGCTCTGTTTCCTACAGTAGCTACTGTCAGGTATTTACACATATTGTATTTGGTCAAATTTTTGTTATTGTGTGAACAATGATGATTAAAGACACAGTCTGACATTGATATGCAAGTAATTCATGCTATCGAGCCCCGCACATCTAATATGTTGTTTCCTATCTATTGACAGAAAAAAAACTACAGGTCAGCTGGCATCACTGGTTGGCATTCCTTTCTTTATTACATAATGCAAGAAAGATTAAAGATTGCATCTGTTTCACTAGTTTAATTTAACTAGATAGTGTATTTGTGCCAAGCTACGGATTTTTCAATTGATGTTTATTAGCATAAATCCTGTGATTAACCATGTCAGCCAAATGTTCTTAGATAATGTGATGTCAAAGGATAATCTCAGTTTTGGCAGCGGAGCCATAAATATAGAAAATGTCAATTGTAAACATTTGTTATATTTACAGCAGGTAGCTCGCCTGCTAATTTAATAAATCAAAGATGTACCCAAAGCATTCCAAAGCAAGCACTCTAAAAGTTTTGAAACATGCCGGAATATCTGCTGGCCAGCAATCTCTCATTTAAACTCTGCCAGCTTCTCTTGACAGCCAAACGTGTGCGGTAATTCAGTCCTGAGGCACAGCAGTGATTCTGAGTACCTGCCTGCGTTTCAAGGAGCATGAATCTAATGCTCAGAGTTTGATCAGTTTTCCCCACTAGGTTCCCTAAGTCACTGCTCCAGTCTAGATCTTCAGAAACCTCAGGGATATCATGTCTCCATTTAAGCTGTTTAGACACTATCATCCTCCTAGAAAGCCCTGCTGCAGGGCGACTGGTGGTGGAATTTTCGAAGTTCTTCTACTTTATACGTTGTGTTCATTGGGGGGTCAGATTCGGTAGCGGCTCCGCATTGCTTGTGAAATTGTGATGCCGAAAAGGACTCCCAGGTCATTTGCAAAAGACTAATGTCGTCGTTCCGCACTAATGTCATCGTTCCGCATTGACACAGTCTGGATCCTTCTGTAAAAAGAACATTGTATTTCTTATCTGCTAAACGAGACTGAGGAAGAAAGTACAAGTTATTTTATTTTATGTCTTTGAACCTGCTAAAGGGCTTTGTCAGAAACGATTGTATATTTAGCATAATCATTCAAATCAAACTGTGATAACTTGTTACAGGCCTGAAGTGTTCATTAAGAGGGCCATTATGTGACAGTGCAAAAGAGGTTGGCGGTTAAAAACTTTCATTAGTCCTCCATCCTTTTTTTTCTCAGTATCAGAAAGCTGCAGATGTGTGAATACATTATTTTTGATTATTCTTAATTAGGATTTTTTTTATATAGATCAAAAGGAAAAAATACTTTCAATCTGTCAAAAGCCATTGAACATTTTAAGCCAAACAAGTTCAAGAGAGATGGGACTGTTCCTTTCAAAGGATAAATTAGTGGATTTCTGTATTATCAACTTCAACTACAATTTAAAACCTTTACAGGGTGTTCAAAAATGATTATTTAATTGAATGTTTATGAAAATATTCATTAAATAGATCATTTGTGTTAGAAGAACAATAGTCAGTACCAGTCAAACGTTTGCACACACGTACTCATACAAGGGTCCTTGTTTTTTTTAAACTATTTTCTACATTGTAAAATAACAGTGAAGACATCAAAACTATGAAATAACACATATGGATTCATGCAGTAACCAAAAAAGTGTTAAACACATCTAAATATATTTTAGATTTTTCAAAGTTGCCACCCTTTGCCTTGATGACTGCTTTGCACACTCTTGGCATTGTCTCAACCAGCTTGAGGAATGCTTGTCGAACAGTCTTGAAGGAGTTCCCACATATGCTGAGAACTTATTGGCTGCTTTTCCTTCACTCTGCGGTCAAACTCATCCCAAACCATCTCAATTGGGTTGAGATCGGGTGATTGTGGAGGCCAGGTCATCTGATGCAGCACTCCATCACTCTCCTTCTTGGTCAAACAGCCCTTACACAGCCTGGAGGTCTGTTAGGTCATTGTCCTGTTGAAAAACAAATAATAGTCCCACTAAGCGCAAACCAGATGGGATAGAGTAACGTTTCAGAATGCTGTGGTAGCCATGCTGGTTAAGTGTGCCTTGAATTCTAAATTAATCACCGACAGTGTCACCAGCAAAGCACCCCCACACCATCACCCCTCCTCCTCCATGCTTCATGGTGGGAACCACACATGCAGAGATCATTTGTTCACCTACTCTGCATCTCACAAAGACAAGGCGGTTGGAACAAAAAATCTCAAATTTGGACTCATCAGACCAAAGGACAGATTTCCACCGGTCTAATATCCATTGCTCGTGTTTCTTGGCCCAAGCAAGTCTCTTCTTATTATTGGTGTTCTTTAGTAGTGGTTTCTTTGCAGCAATTCGTACATGAAGGCCTGATTCACACAGTCTCCTCTCAAAAGTTGATGTTGAGATGTGTCTGTTAATTGAACTCCGTGAAGCATTTATTTGGGCTGCAATTTCTGTGGCTGGTAACTTTAATGAATCCTTTGCAGCAGAGGTAACTCCTGGTCTTCTTTTCCTGTGGCCGTCCTCATGAGAGTCAGCCTCATCATAGCGCTTGATGGTTTTTGCGACTGCACTTAGAGAAACTTTCAAAGTTCTTGAAAGTTTCCTCATTGACTGACCTTCATGTCTTAAAGTAATGGTGGACTGTCATGTCTCTTTGCTTATTTGAGCTGTCACGCCATAATATGGATTTGGTCTTTTACCAAATAGGGCTATCTTCTCACCCCTACCTTGTCACAACACAACTGATTTTCTCAAACGCATTAAGAAGGAAAGAAATTCCACAAAATAACTTTTAACAAGGCACACCTGCTAATTGAAATGCATTCCAGGTGTCTACTTCATGATCCAGGTTGAGAGAATGCCAAGAGTGTGCAAAGCTGTCATCAAGGGAAAGGATGGCTACTTTGAAGAATCTAAAATATATTTAGATTTTTTTAACACTTTTTTTGTTTACTACATGATTCCATATGTGTTGTTTCATAGTGTTTGTCTTCACTATTATTCTACACTATTATTCTATGTAGAAAATAGTAAAAATAAAGAAAAACCCTGGAATGAGTAGGTGTTTCCAAACTTTTGACTGGTACTGTATATTAATTAACAAAGCTAACAGATTGAATTTCAATATCTACATTCACTGAAAAAAAATCTGTTACATTTTTCATTGCGATGTAAATTGCCATAGAAACGGCCCCCTCAACATTGATTGGCAGGTTAGAGGAATAGAAAGCCACGGATTTGGAGATTAAAATTACGAGGGTATCAAGTAGATTTAGATTGGTCCAAAGCACAGAAATGCCTCCTAATGTTACCACATCCCAATGCTGAAATATGAAAGAGATGCAACCAAAAGCTGCGTGGTCTGAACTAGCAAGAGTCACAAAAAACAAGTTGTCTCATTTAATCAATACTTAAGTACAAGCATTTTAAGGTTGTAATATTGTGGAGAACAATTAATAATTAATTGTATGTGATTCATAATGACATAGGCTAAAGAAGATATTTAGTAGCACCCTCTTGAATTTACTCGTATGTCACTACATTCTAGAGCAGTAAGTGACCGCCCTATTCTTTATGACTTGCAGGTCATAACCTCTTACCTATTATCCAGGACAGTGGTTCCTAAACTAAGTAAATAGAAATAAGTAAAACCAAACGTTACTAGTCAGGACTGTTGTCAGCTAAAAGCAGAAACATTTTTCCTAGCCAGATGCAACCCGCCATTTGAAAAAGTACTGCAGGGACCCCTTGCAGCAAGAATGTTTAAAACCCTCACGGTTGGCTTTGGATGTGGTGTATCCTGTCATTCACCACAGTAAGGGGAGTTTCAGTGTGGAAACCTGTGTGAGGCGAACACACTGTTATCACTGATGGCAAGGTGTTCTTCCAGTCAACCGTCCTCCCATGACCGGTGAGCTCATGCACATGATTAATTCAAAGCGGCTGTTCGCATCGCTGTCAAAACAGTCCAAACCTTCAAGATATCCACTCCCTCAAACTCAAATTAATTCTGAATGGACGACCACTCTTCCCTGAGCACCACAATAGAGCCGCTCCACCGCAGAAGTGCCACACTACAGGCTTTCTTTCTGAGCAACAAAAACGAGCATAACAATGCATTGAAGGTCAAAGTAGTGGGGAGAGAAAGGGGGAAAACAACCTCAAATCAACATGTGGCAAGGGATCTTTCCATGCTCTTTAAAGAGAGAGTTTGAGAGGAAATACTAAAATGGGTGTTTATTCGATATTATAAACTGGGTGCTTCGAGCCCTGAATGCTGATTGGCTGACAGCCATGGTATATCAGACCGTATACCAAGGGTAAGACCCCCAAAATATTTTTACTGTGCCAATTATGTTTATAACCAGTTTATAATAGCAATAAGGCACCTCGGGTGTTAGCAGTATATGGCCAATATACCACGGCTAAGGGCTGTATCCAGGCACCCCTCGTTGCGTCATGCATAAGAACAGCCCTTAGCCATGGTATATTGGCCATATACCACACCTCCTCGGGACGTATTGCTTAATTTTACTATCACACGCTTATGGGAGCTGCACTAACACAAACAATTATGAAAGTAATTTCAGGCTCTCAAAGACACGCACGCACACGTGCAGATATGCCCACAAACGCACCGGAAGACAAACGCTAAAACACAAACACACCGGGTATGTGTAGATCATTAATCAGGAACACAGTCCGGTTAGTGTTTACAGCATCAATGTTAAGTTAAACCCGTCCACTGCGCCTCTTTGCTCTCGAGAAGATGAGGTAATTATGTTCTTCATGTTCTGTGCTAAGGCTGCTCCTCGGAAAGCCTTGAGTTTGTTAGCAGCTGAGGCTACAGAAGGTGAGGCAGAGGTCCTGGTCATGATCAGCGCACCAAGCTACAAATGACTGCTGCAGTGCGAACGGATATGTAGCTATGAAGTTCACACCTTAAATAAGTCATTAATCGCTGCCAATCAAACGAAATGTGCCTGCAAGATCCAATTAAAAGAGGAGTCCGGAGCACGCGCACCAATAGCCTCTTGTAACATCTTTAATCAGTTTACCCTTTCTGCATAGTTAGAAAATGATGGCATCCGTGGCTGAATTATTCATATTCTTTGCTTTTCACATTGTTTGAAATTGTGAAAATATGGCCCATATGAATCCGCAGCACTGGGAAATATAAATATGTCACACTTTGCCACAGTGCATTGCCATGAAACTGCTTTGTATGGCTGAGAATACCCATGGTGAACCCAAAGCTGCTTAGGAAAAGGAAGATACAACGTGGGACAAACAAACAATGGAGGTGGGGGGGGGTTGAGCTCCCTTACTTTGCCTATTCAGAGTAAAGCAGATAATGAGGTTTGTGGGATGATGTTCATTAAGGACCCGGTGCATCATTTAATTAAAAGAGACCCTGGAAAGGGAAGAAGTAAACAGAAAATGAAAATCAATGGAAGAGTAATGGTTTCATTTAGGCAAGGATCAATGGCTTGAAAAGAAAGCACAATGTGGTTTGTCATTTTAATTGTGCAGTGAAAAGGATATGGATGGGACAGGGCGGAGCGTTGCAGGCATTCAGGTTAAAGTCATCAATGAGTAACTGAAATAAGCCTGTGACTGATTTAAGCTTGGGCTACTTCAGTGGCATTAACTACTAAGTGTCCCCTAGTTTGATAGGAAGAGAGCTGAGATGTAGGGCCTACAACTGGCACTTGGCTGCATTTAAAAAAAGAGATTCAATCTGTTCTAAATGTCTCCAGTGATTGCAATGCAATATACCATGCAAAAAGTACAATAAGAATTTAGACACAGTGCAATATCTGCAATATCTGCCTCCGCATAGTGTTTACTACAAATCCAAGGGTACATTTCCTGGTTGCTAAAATTCTAATAGTTTGCCTAATTTCTGTTTCTGTGACAAAACAAGCAAGTATAGTGTAGAGAATCATTGTACCATCTAAACCACTGTGAAATATTGTTTTTGTTTGTATTTTCAGTTGTTTGAAGATGGTGCACAAAACCAAAAGTAAAAGATGCAAAAACTTAACTTAAATCTTCTTAGGGATAGGGGCAGTATTTTCACATCTGGATGAAAAGTGTGCTCAAAGTAAACTGCCTGTTACTCAGGCCCAGAAGCTAGGATATGCATGTAATTAGTAGATTTGCAATGAAACCACTCTGAAGTTTCTAAAAGTTTCTGTCTGTGAGTATAACAGAACAAATTTGGCAGGCGAAACCCCGAGCACAATCCATCCAGGGAATTATTTTTTTGAGGACATTGTGTTTCCCAATGGTTTTCTATGGGAATCCTGATTATTTAGGGCCCAGATTGCAGTTCCTATGGCTTCCACTAGATGTAAACAGTCTTTAGAAATTTGTTGATGTTTTTCTTTTGAGAAATGAAGAAGAAGTGCTATTCATTCCATGTGTCACTCTGAAGGTCCCTACTATTTTGGTGCGCCTGAACAGGAACGTGCTTCACATTGTTTTTATCGGGTATTAGAAACAGTTTATTCTGTCTTAAATTTTATTGATTATTTACATTTTAGGATACCAGAGGTTGGATTAGGAACATTATTTGAAATGTTTGGACCAAGTTTACAGATAACTTATTAAAAACTTTGTAGTCATGTTGGGCGAGTTGGAACCAGTGTATTTCTGAATCAAACATGCCAAATAAATGGACATTTTGGGGATATAAAGAAGGAATTTATCGAACAAAACAACATTGTGCCAATGAGACATTTGGGATTGCAAAGAGAAGAAGATCTTCAAAGGTAAGGCATGTATATCATTATTTCTGACTTTTGTGTCGTACCTGCCTGGTTGAAAAATTATTTTAATGTGTTTGTATGTGGGGCGCTGTCCTCAGATAATCGCATGGTCTAGTTTCGCCGCAAAAGCCCTTTTGAAATCTGACACGGCGGCTGGATTAACAACAAGTTAAGCTTTATTTTGATGTATTACCCTTATATTTTCGTGAGTGTTGAATATTGACATTCCTGTAGTTTGAATTTGGCGCTCTGCAATTTAGGGATTGCAATAAAGGGATTGGCGCGTGAAGGGATCACCACGGATCCGTCCCCTTTTTTTCAATTTTCACCTAAAATGACATACCCAAATCTAACTGCCTGTAGCTCAGGCCCTGAAGCAAGGATATGCATATTCTTGATACCACTTGAAAGGAAACACTTTGAAGTTTTTGGAAATGTGAGAGGAATGTAGGAGAATATAACACATTAGATCTGGTAAAAGATAATAGAATGAAAAAAACAACTGTATATTTATATTATTTTGACACTTTTGGATACTATATGATTCCTTATGTGTTATTTCATAGTTTTGATGTCTTCACTATTCTACAATGTAGAACATAGTAAAAAATAAAGAAAAACCCTTGAATGAGTGCTGCAGGTGTGTCCAAACTTTTGACTGGTACTGTAGTTCAAAAGTTAACCTGAATCCATATTCCATGCAATATGTTGTGTAGATCCTGCTGTATGCTTTAGTTTGTCCCTCAATCCTTTATGAATGAGAAAGATTGACAACTTCTAATTCCATCTTTATTGAGACGGTATTCAATATAGCGTACTCACAACAGACATCTAATCCATGAAGACTATTTTGACATATGAAAAAACATTTAGATTTTAGGCTATAATGATCACTTTCATTATGACAGTTGCGTGTGTCCCTAGAAGGGCCTATAAGACGACATGATTCTCTGGACATATGAAGAGAAGTGATTACTGAGTAATCGGCATGTTATTAGGTTAGATATATTGGGTTACCGTTATTTGGAATCTCAAACCAGATTAAAATGTTGGGGATGGAGAAGCCTGCCCTGCTCTCCATCCACTCTCATCTTCTACATTCCTACATTTTTCCCTATTCCCATTCCCCTGCAATGAGTAAAAGGGCCTAATAAGATGGCACACTCCCTAACAATCCTCTCAAGTTGTGTACTCACAAAGATGACTAGCGAACCATTCCACCCCTGTGTGCTTCTAAGGAGCCATCTCACCCCAGATATATATTTTTATTCTGCAGGAGACATATCAAATAGGGAAGAGGCATCTTCAAAAGCAACCATTTTCTCTTGAACTCAAAATACATTTCTCTTTGAAAGTGCTTCTTAAAATCTTGGTTTCATCAGACCAGAGAATCTTGTTTCTCGTTGTCTTGAGAATCTTTAGGTGCGGGCTGTCATGTGCCTTTTACTGAGGATTGGCTTCCGTCTGGCCACTCTACCATAAAGGCCTGATTGGTGGAGTGCTGCAGAGATGGTTGTCATTCTGGAAGATTTTCCCATCTCCACAGAGGAACTCTGGAGCTTTGTCAGAGTGACCATCAGGTTCTTGGTCACCTTCCTGAACAAGGCGATTCTCCCCTGATTGCTCCATTTTTCTGGGCGGCCAGCCCTAGGAAGAGTGTTGGTGGTTCCAAACTTCTCCCATTTAAGAATGATTGAGACCACTGTGTTCTTGGGAGCCTTCAATGCTGCAGACATTTTTTGGTACACTTCCCCAGATCTGTGCATCGACACAATTCTGTCTCTGAGATGCCTACGGACAATTCCTTCGACCTCATGGCTTGGTTTTTGCTCTGTCATGCACTGTCAACTGTGGGACCTTATATAGACAGGTGTGTATTTCCAAATCATGTCCAACCTATTGAATTTACCACAGGGGGACTCCAATCAAGTTGTAGAAACATCTCAAGAACGAGTAATGGAAACAAGATGCACTTGAGCTCAAAAAGTCAAAAGGTCTGAATCTTTTCCGAATGCACTGAATGCTAGACAGCAATGGTTGTCTTGATGTCTCAAATCATTCACTTCGTAATGCTGCAATATGTCACTTTATGGGTGACCAGACCAAATTCACATTGAAATGTGCTATAGGTCTGTCATTCTCATTTAAAGCAAGTTTAAAAAGCGGCAGATGTGTTCTGTGTGTGCTATTTCTATGCTTCCCATCCTTAAAGTAGCCACCCTTTGCCTTGACAGCTTTGCACACTCTTGGCATTCTCTCAATCAGCTTCACCTGGAATGCTTTTCCAACAGTCTTGAAGGAGTTCCCACATATGCTAAGCACTTGGTGGCTGCTTTTCCTTCACTCTGTGGTCCAAACCATCTCAATTAGGTTGAGGTTGGGTGATTGTGGAGGCCAGGTCATCTGATGCAGCACTCCATCACTCTCCTTCTTGGTCAAATAGGCCTTACACAGCCTGGAGGTGTCTTGGGTCATTGTCCTGTTGAAAAACAAATAATAGTCCCACTAAGTGCAAACCAGATGGGATGGCGTATTGGTGCAGAATGCTGTGGTAGCCATGCTGGTTAAGTGTGCCTTGAATTCTAAATAAATCACCAACACTGTCACCAGCAAAACATCCCCACAGCTCCTCCACCATGCTTCACAGTGGGAACCACACATACAGAGATCATCTGTTCACCTACTCTGCATCTCACAATGACATGGCGGTTGGAACCAACAATCTCAAATTTGGACTCATCAGACCAAAGGACAGATTTCCACCAGTCTAATGTTCCTTGCTCGTTTTTCTTGGCCCAAGCAAGTCTCTTCTTATTATTGGTGTCCTTTAGTAGTGGTTTCTTTGCAGCAATTCGACCATGAAGGCCTGATGCAGTCTCTTCTGAACAGTTGATGTTGAGATGTGTCTGTTAATTGAACTCTGTGAAGCACTTATTTGGGCCGCAATCTGAGGTGCAGGTAACTCTAATGAACTTATCAGAGGTAACAGAGGTAACTCTGGGTCTTCCTTTTCCGTGGCAGTCCTCATGAGAGCCAGTTTCCTCATAGCACTTGATGGTTTTAGCAACTGCACTTGAAGAAACATTCACAGTTCTTGAAATGTTCCTGTCTTAAAGTAATGATGGACTGTCATTCCTCTTTGCTTATTTTAGCTGTCGTACCATAATATGGACTTGGTCTTTTACCAAATAGGGCTTAGCTAGCTAAGTTGCTAGCTAGCATTAAAGTTATCTTATAAAAAAACAATCAATCTCAACATAATCACTAGTAAATTTATCATCGAATCACAGCCTACTTCGCCAAACGGGTGATGATTTAACAAGCGCATTTGAGAATAAAGCACTGTTGTTGCACTAATGTGTACCTAATCATCAACATCAATGCCTTTCTTAAAATCAATACACAAATATATATTTTAAAACTGCATATTTAGTTAATATTGCCTGCTAACATGAATTTCTTTTAACTAGGGAAATTGTGTCACTTCTCTTGCGTTCTGTGCAAGCAGAGTCAGGGTATATGCAGCAGTTTGGGCCACCTGTTCGTGGCGAACTGTGTGAATGATTTTTGTCATGTCTTATCCATTCATGTCTAAAGAACCCATTCAGTCATCTTAATTTTATATAAAAATGATCACTGTCTAATAAATCATTGTTTATTTCAAGAAAATAATTCCAAATATATTTTTGAACATTCATTTCCCTGAGCCTCCTTTTGCCATTGAAATGCTGTTTGATCGTGTAGGCGTGTTGATACAAATGTAAATATATTTACATACACAGCCCTGATTGACAGATAGGAAACTCAAACTCAACTCGACATCGAAACCAGTTTCACTGCTTCTTTTCATTGTTCCCCTCTAATGAGGGACTGACTTAGACCTCCAGACCTTGTAGGGTAAGAGTTGAATATCCCTGCTCTAGAGCCTACCCTGCTTACACCTTCATAGTCAGAGGATACATATTCAAATAAAAGATGACATGTCATTGGTTAGAATATTCCAATCAGATTATAACATCATGATCAGGGCCAAAAACTCCATCCCACCTGAACAGGCTGAAATTCCAGATTTTTCTTCCAAATAGCTCTTACACCAATAGGGAAATTACCATAATTTTTAAAAATTCTGACCTCAGTGTGGAAATTTTATTTAAAAAAAAATAGGAAATCAATTTTTTTACTTCACTACCCCTTTAATGCTGTGACCAATTTCTGTGCCATGTCCCCTCTCTAAAAACAGTCTGTTCACAACAAAGGTGATAACAGGTTACCCAGCAGGTGAAGTAACACTTCAATCTACAACCATTTCACAGCCATTAAAGATCTGTGGCAATGGGTGTGGGTGTTACCGCACGGGTTGGTTAACTATAAAAGAAGCCTCCCGCCGTCAGCTCAGTTCTCCACGATTCCATTTGCAAATTGGAATGGGAGTAGACAAAAGGTGTCGACTCAGCGTTACTGGAGGTCCTATGTTTGTATACGTGAGCTCTTGGTCTTTGGTGTAGATAGGCAGGAGATTTACAGAGGCAAACCCCAGCAGGATGTGTATATTTTTCCCTTGCCTCGACCCCAAGGAGATCATTCAGCAGCAGACCTAGATGCCTTCCAAAAAAGCCATTGGAGAGCACTCGTGTCCCGCAATCCATTTGATGCACTCCTATGGGATGCCTTTGCGTTTAATTTAAAAGGGAAAAAGGGACATCGCCACCTGAGTAATAACTCCTAAGGAGAAATGGCAGTGCAAATTGTTGAAGAAACTAAGCTCTGCAGGTTTGAAAACAGGGTTAGTAAAAGTAGATAATCTCATCAATTTAGTGATAAAAGGTTTCCTTACAAAATGTCATCTGGTCAAAAAGCTATGGCTGTGTTATTCTCAAAGGTTTCCTGAAGATCACTTAACAAAGAGCAAACGGTAATTGGTCTCTTTCACACTAACATTCAAAATATGAAACACTTCATTTTTAAACTCTCGATCTCTTTCTCCATTTTCTCTGTGTCTGCAGTTTTTAAAAGCGGCATTAATTGCACTAAAGTAGAAGACTTCAGATTATCTAGCCCACTGTCTAGCAAGAGACTCCTCGAGTAATTAGCACATCAAAGACGTCTCTGTGCCATAGCTCGACAATCCATTTTCATGCAGGATCCCACATTTGGTCATACTATATCTGAATATGCTCGAGAAAAGGAGCCCTTTCCCTACCTGGTACATGGTAAACAACATATTATTTATAATTACAAGGGATAATATGAATACTGGAGATAAACAGGGAGAGATAAACTGGGTGTACATTCATTGTGGAGCTATTAAGATCAAGATCAAGTTGGTCCATGAAGATGAAGGAGCTGAGGGCAGGTTTTGATTACTGTCCCTGTACAGGGAACACTAGGGCTAAGGCGCAGAGCAGCTACATCTACCAATCTGTGAAATTACTTTTGGGGCTTTCTGCTCTCATCTGCACATTTGGGCCTGGGGCCTGTGGCGGGAGCTTAATCTTATGATTCAGTCAATCTTTCTGACCTCTTTTTTTATCTTCCTCCCTCCCCCTGAATCCCAACCTGAGGCAGTGGTAGTTCCAGTGAGCTGTGGCAGACAAGAATGAGACACACAGCTGCATTTTTTCAGGGATGTCGAGATCAGATGTCAGACAACTCAATGTGCCACCTCACTACAGAGGGCATACGTAACTGTTAGTGTCAACATAGTGCTCCTTTGAGGCAGGCTGATTCCAAAGGTGGGCTCAAATTAGAGCTGGGACAATAAATGAATCGACATCGACCATACCAATTACAGGCATTTTTCTGATATTGTTCATTATGATAAGTAGCCTACACTAGAGAAATGTAATAAGTTAGCTAATATGTGTGATTGTTAATGGGACAATTGATGGCTACAACCATCAACCTAGTAGTAGTCATAAAAAGGATAAAAAATAAATTCAATTCAGGCAATTTATCGCAATATGAATTTTTGTCCATTTTTCCCAGCTCTAGGTCAAACAAATCACTGGTACAGGACACATGAGACTTAATGTCTCAACCATGAGAATGTTCATACAGAAGTCTTACCAATGACTAGCTGAAACCTTTAATGCAAACAAGTCCCATATTCTATCATGTTGCTTTTAGTCAAAGTTTCATGTGTTTCTGCAAAGCTACCGGGCACCTAAGGGAGAATCTCACCCGCCATGTTTGAAGATCAGACCATTTAGCCATAATTCCCATCGGCCCTAAAATCAAGCAATTTACAAAATGCACATAAGCCTACAGTAAGCTCCCAATGTTGTGGCTGCTGTAACCTTGACGCTTCAGTTTAAAGAAGTAATCTCTTATTGAATCAGAGTACTTTGCAGTGACAGCAACACAAATTATGGATGTGTTTTTTATTCCAATTGCAAGAAAGCACAACAACTCTTAGGTCTATATTAGATGGTTTCAACAAGCCCAACATATGCCGCAGAGGCAAGTAATGTACACAAAACACATCATGTGAAAATCCCGGCAACCCCCCAGGAAACAGATGGTATATTTGGAGCTACTTTATTTCTAACACCATCAGCCTAAAGTGCCCATGCATTCAACTAAATTAGTCCTCACGCCCATGGGACTATAATCCTCAGGCCCATGGGCAGCAAAAAGATCAATTAGAACAAGAAAAAATGGCTAAATAACCTAAGCAACACTAGGTTAAACTAATTGACTGACTGCACTTGACTTCTATTCCAAAATAATTCAATTTGCATCATTACTACCAGAGTGGACCCGAGGGACAGTCTTTCTGTTAGCTTCTCAACAACAGAGACTGACTGTCTGTAATGTAATATACCAAGAATAAGATGCACAAAATCCTTGGACTCAACAAAACAAGTTCACTTGCTAAAAAATCTAAGTCAAGGCATTCTGTGATAAATTCCAAATCTGGCATTGTACCAATAATGCTTAAAACAAATGCAATGGTTACCCCAATTTGTATTTTAGGTAATGCATGGCTGACTATCTTAATTTCTAGTTTAGCCTATTGCCCATATCCTGCTCAAGGCTAATTCGTTTTCACTCATCAATCGAGTCCCTACCATGACTCTGCAACTTGGATCCAAGGCCTCAGGATGAAAGAAAACCAATTTTGTTGTGTTTCTTAAATTATGTTCAACCTTGTGTCATTTGCAAATGTCATGTGTAACAAACAAAGTGTAAATTACTCACCTATTCAGTTGGCGTAGCAGTGACAAGATCAAAGAAGGTCATAGAAAAGAAAGGAGAAATAGAGAAAACAAAGCATTGTTGACAAGGGGTTGAACAAAAAATATAATTTTAAGTACAAGCAGCAAGCAAACAACCACTGTAGTCTATAATCATATCACTGCCATTTTTCCAAATGACATATCACAGTCATCGTTAAAACTGGAAACAAAATGTAATATACGCATTTGTTTGCTTAATGTTGTAGTATATTCCACAAAAAACTGTCTGACCAATTTATTAATCGCCAAGAATGGCTTTTGCGTGTTTGTAAGACTTCTGGAGCATAAACACATTAATCTTCAATTAATTCATACATTTGCATTTAAATTATCACAATATCCCATGTTATTAAGCATTACAATAAACAGCATCCGTATTCTCATCATTGTCATTGCAGGTTTATTTTCAGAGGATGTTCAAATTACATGAGATTTTTTAATAGCAGCAACACCGTTCTTCATAGGGCTCATTCCTATGTGGGGACATTATGACTTATAGGATGTGAGCTCGTTGTTAGACTCAGCGACTCGATAAACCATACGCTTTGGCACATGGGGGAAGATAAACGTAGGGACTACTTTTCTAATCAAGTGGGCAGTCTAAAGTGGTAGACTAAGGGTGTCACACATCCTTTGCCATAAATTATCTCCATTTGTATCTGGACAGCAAGTTGTTGTTGGACTAAAAAGGTCAATAGCTAGCAGAGGAAGTGGCAGCCTATCCATGGTGATGAGTGAACACTTCTACATGAATGTGGATGCTACCATGATTATGGATAATCATGAAAGAATCGTGAATGATGATGAGTGAGAATGTTAGAGGGACAAAGATCATAACCCCGAAAAATGCTAATCTTCCCCATTATGGTGAGAGATTAGCATGCTTTGTTGTAGCCTCTGTAACTTTCTCACTCATCATTATTGATGATGTGTTCATGGTTTTTCTTAATAGTGGCATTATCAGGTTTGATTTAGAAGGGTTCAGAAACATCTGCTCACTTGGAAAGGTAATTACTCCAGTCATCTTCCACCCTTCAGTTCTTATTGGGCAAAACATAACCCAAAACACAACCAAAACAATCTGCAGACGTATCCAATGAGTTTGTAGTCACAAGCTTGAGTCATTGGGTGCTAGGAATACGGGACCAAATACTAAACTTTACTGCTTTGGTACACTATAAGTGAAATTTTGTCCAAATACAACAAGATCAATAAAGTGCTTTCATTTCTAAACGGTAAATATGATATATAAGAAAATATTCTCAAATAAAAGGTGACATTCTGTACTGTCACCTCATATGAAACATATGATCTCAAATCCAAAAGGTTGAAGTATAGAGCCAAATAAAACACTTTGCATCACTGTCCAAATACATACGTAGGAGAGTGTACATTGACATTCTACTGTAACAAACTGATAAGGTATGAAATCGTAGAATTGACAGAAGCATTTGTACTGAGGCTACAACCTAAATTGATAAAATAACTGTTCAGCGAAACAAGAGAACCAATAACTTTACCCACTTGGTTTTAACAGGTGTTTGGAGCTTATTTTTCAGCATGCACAATAGCTGGCGTGCATTATGCATGCATTAAAGTGTTTTCCCTGTCCGATTTGACTTGAAAACTTAAAGGGATTCACTCTAGGTGAAGCTCTGAAATTAGACTCGGCATCAGGGGAGGTGGCCATGGGAGAAAGGAAGGGGGAAAAGAATGGGGAGGCTTTGGAACTTGAAACCTACAGCGATGACATCAGCCACAGCCTGGCATCACACACCTTTCTGGAGAGAATGGAAGGGGCTTGAGTGGCAGGCCCGGGCCAGGTTTTTAAACATTCAGGACATGAACGTGCGGCCCTGCTAACGGCACAAGCACATTGGTCAGGGCATTGATCAATCGGAGGCTGAAAGAAATCAAAATACACTCCCCGGGTAACCATTTAATGTTCCAGCACTCAGTCTTTGGATAATGTCCAAATATGGCCTTCTATAGTGCTTCGGTGGAAACGTCCATATTCAGATCAATCTCAGAAGGAATTGTTCATGTCAAGCGTGATACCGCAATGACAAATGTTATGTGGCAGGAGAGGAGCTGTAAAAGAACAGTGATGTTTCTTACGGTGAATGTATGTGCTCATATCTCATCTTTTGACTTGGCCACATTGTGAGTCGTAAAAACAAGGCTAATGTTTCAAAGAATATGTTCTGCGGTTCATAATCCAGGCAGTGCATTTAGCAAGGTCTTGATGACAATGTATCGTTGACAGGTCAGCGACGTATCTTTACAATTTTTTAATTTTTTTTACCTTTATTTAACTAGGCAAGTTAGTTAAGAACAAATTCTCATTTTCAATGACAGCTTAGGAACAGTGGGTTGATTGCATTGTTCAGGGTCAGAACAACAGATTTTTACCTTGTCAGCTCAGAGATTTGATCTTGCAACCTTTCGGATACTTGTCCAACGCTCTAACCACAAGGCTACCTGCCTCATTTGCCTCATATTCATCGAATACATACATCAACCATGAATCCAGGCAACATAAACATATCTAAGACTATCATTATCATTTCAAATGAGTAAACAGGTTGTGAAGAGGCAACTGCCATTCCATTATGACACAGTGTGTCAGAGACAACAATTCGAAGGCGAGGACTACTACTGGAGAGCCAGCAGAAAAAAATGCCATCCCCCAGACAAAGTCAAATGTGTTGCTTCGTCTGAAGAGGGCAATCACTCAATGTAAGTGGTGTTTGTCTTTTAGCGGAGTGCACAAAGGGATACAATCAAAGTAGTTGACCATGTGAGCTGCCTGTAAAGGAGGTAGGGAAAGAAGAAAGTAGGGGGGTGGCAATGGAGGGTGGGGAGATAGTGGTGAATTGATATGGTGTCTGACTATGGCCTAAGGGTAAAATCTCTGCAAAGCCGATCCATGCTCTTAATTACCGTCGCAGTGGATGCCAATCAACCCAGCTTACCTCGGCGTCACCAATGCAATGGGCACTGCGAAATACCCCCCAAAAAATGCAGAGCAGGCTACACCCTAGCACTTTATGTACAGGGAAGAAGAAACAGTCCCAAAAAATTATGAGGAGGGAAGAAAAAGGACAGTAAGTTCTCATCTAGTTTCATGGCCTGCATAACTGCATCCAAAATGGCACACTATTCCCTACATAGTGCACTTATTTTTACCATGGCCCATAGTGTGTCATTTCACAGCCCAAGTGTCCGTGGAGTCCTCTAAACTCTGGATGATTAACAAGGCCTTTCTGGAACCCCATTACCCCCGTTGAAGGAGTCCGGTCCAAATCAGAAGCCGACTGAGAAGCAGATTGTAGGGCTGCTTGGACCGAGGCATATACATGTAGGAGGGGATCTGCTCCACAGGACAGGGCCTGCGTCCTAAATGGCAACTCCATTCCCTATTTAGTGCACTACTATTGACCAGGGCCCAAAAGTAGTGCACTACATATGGAATAAGGTGCAATTTGGGACGCAGGCACAGTCACTCCTGTGATTCCCTGAGGTGTCCAATGAACTCCCTTCATTACCCTCCATTTCTCTGCCTCTCCCTCCCTCAGTCTCTTTCTCTCTGCTCCAGAGAGTGAGGGAGTGTCCTCTGAATAGCAATAACCCACTGTGGTGCCAATCTGTCTTCTCCTTCATTAGAGGGGCTATACAGCCTTATTGCTCAAGCTGTAATGATGCCAGAGATCCCTATCCTGGTTGGCTGGCTGGCTGACTGGCTGGCTGGTTCCAGCCCTTTGGAGGTGTCATAAAGGAAAACACATGAGATGTGCCGGATGGACGTGAATTATTAATTTCTGGAAGTATGTGTGTGTGTGTGTTTGTCCATGACTGCCACTTCATACCGTGTGTTGTCAGCTTGATTAAAACATTCATAATAATTATTGCAATAGCCAAATGTGGCTAGGGCATGGCCACTGACACTCATTCATACCCAGGGATAATGTAAGCAAATAAAGCCTGCATGCCAATCAGGTTGAGTTGAAACCCATTGAAATAGAAAAACAAATCAGATAACAATAAATTTAAACCTTATACACGCTCCGTAATCATGCAGTTGTGCTAATTTTGGAAAACAATTTGAAATTAAAATTAACATGAATTTTGTTTGGCGTATTTTATCTTAACAAATGCTATTTAGTAAAATGATCATGTGGTTTTCATTATTGGACTCCTGTATTTTTTTTTAACCACACATTCAAAGATGGTTGAAAACCAGGAAGTGAAGGTTAGCAAACACTAACTTCATTAATCAAACATTTTCAGTACTAATTGTGTATAAAACCGGAAATTACAGGACTAAAATGTTGTTGACCTCAAACATTTTGGAATGTTATTTTATAATTTTAGGAACTCTTGAAAAATATGTTCTACCAGGCGGTTGAGATGGCCATTAATAAAGGAATGCTTTTTAGTCATAGCTAGTCATTATGGACAATGGAGAAATATTGATATGGGATTTTTTTTGTCTGTGCAAATAGAACAATCTTTTAATATTATATCAGTATTTACTGTTATCCTCAATGTTTCGCATTAATTTACATATTTTAATATTTGTATTTTGACACACAAATATATCGTATTATATTCATACTTGATATCAGACCTCATTTAACTAGGCCTGACTTCTATTATAAGTAACTGAAGCAGACAATGTTAATTAATGTATAATTTTCATATGATTTTAAAAGTCTATGCAAATTCCGATACAAAATTAATTTACCCTAATTGGGCAACTCAACTGGATGGTTGAGATGTCTGCGATGCGTAAAAAAATACAAATGATTCATTTATGGCCTATATTAAGGCTAAATACACCATTTTGTAAATATTAAATTATTGGTGTGCCAGTTAAAGGAGCCAGCCATTTAGCACAGGCATCGGCAGCCTGATCAATTCTCATGTTGCGAGAAGTGAAATAAAATCCATGACATGGATTTTATTTCACCTCTCGCAACAGGAAATTGATCGGGCTGACCTTTTCAGCAGTCGCCGATATAGATTTCAAGGCAGGCTAAAGAGATCAATGATATGGTCTCTGTGTCCCAAATGGCACCCAACTTCCTATATAGTCCACAACTTTTGACCAGGACCCAATGGGCCCTGGTCAAAAGTAGTGGAATAGACCTATATAAGGAATAGGGACGAGCCATGGTTAGTTGGAAAAGGAAGTCTAATACGCAGCTGCCAAAACACCTTACAAAGGTGATTAAAAACCATTCACCCAATGTGCTTAGGTAATTAAACATATAGACCCCTCACAGGTGAGGAGCAGATAAGACAGGCAGGTGCTTTATGGAGACTTGCATCACTTTAGCCAGAGCTCACCCTGCAATGAATCAGCACTAGCCAGTGTGAGCCACACACACACTTACTCATCCTCCTCACAGTCTTTGTGCATTTATTTTATTTTTATTTGACCTTTATTTAACTAGGTAAATCAGTTATGAACAAATTCTTATTCACAATGACGGCCTAGGAACAGTTAACTGCCTTGTTCATGGGCAGAACGACAGATTTTTATCTTGTCAGGTCGGGGATTCGATCTAGCAACCTATGCACTAGAAACTCCTGTGGCGGGCTGGGCGCAGTGCATGCTGACCAGGTTGCTAGGTGTATGGTGTTTCCTCTGACACATTGGTGCTTTCGGGTTGGATGCGCGCTGTGTTAAGAAGCAGTGCGGTTGGGTTGTGTTCCAACCTTCGTCTCTCCTGAGCCTGTACAGGAGTTGTAGCAATGAGACAAGACAGTAACTTCTAATAATTGGATACATGAAAAAGGGGGTAAAAAAAATAGTTAGATATATAACCAAACAATCTGCATTGACCCTTTTTGCACTAACTTGAGTATCACATATTATATTATACTGCATTATCTATCCTGTTGCATAGTCACTTTATCCCTACCTATATGTACATATCATCCCAATCATCTCAATTACCTTGAACCCTGTACTGGTGTATATAGTCAAGTTATTTTTCTATTATAATATTTTTCTCTGCACTGTTGGGAAGGGCCTGTAAGTAAGCATTTCATTTCATTTCAAACAACAGGTGTAGACTAACTTGATTTCACACACACACACACACACACACACACACACACACACACACACACACACACACACACACACACACACACACACACACACACACACACACACACACACACACACACACACACACACACACACAGCATACATAACTAGATAATACACAATAAATTAGAAAGAGAGAGGCTAGTGGGGAATGGAGGGAAGAGAAGAGTAGGGGAACGAGAGTGAGTGAGTGAGGGAGGGAAGGGCCGTCTTGACGCATCTGTTATCTGGTATTGACGTCGTATTCTCCCCGTAGATCTGTCAGGAGTAGTGAGCTCTCATGAAAAAGAAGGGCCTGTCACATCCAGATTCTCGAGTCCTGGCAAACGAATAGGCACCAAATTCGACAGTAGCGATAAACTTACACCCTTGTTTCCACTCCACATCAAGTTTGATTTGTTGTATGTATGGGATACACATGGTATATACTGTCTAACAAAATGCTTACTAGCATGTTCCTTTGACAATGCAACAACAATAACAAATAAAAGATAAGAATACAAACTAAGTAATTTGGCTCAGTAAAATGGAAAACATTTTAGCATAAGTATAATACAGGAAGGCACCATTTATAGTCCAATATTTATTTATTTAATTTATTATAGTCCACATGTTTTGAGGAAGGGGGATTGGGGGACAAGTGTTTAAAATGTGCAATTTTAAGTGTCACGCCCTGACCTTAGTATTCTTTGTTTTCTTTCTTATTTTGGTTAGGTCAGGGTGTGACAAGGGTGATGTATGTGTTTTTATATTGTCTAGGGGGGTTTGTATGTTTATGGTGGTTTTACTAGTCTAGGTGTATTTTATGTCTATGGTTGCCTAGATTGGTTCTCAATTAGAGACAGCTGTTTATTGTTGTCTCTGATTGGGAACCATATTTAGGCAGCCATATTCCTTGGGTAATTCGTGGGTTATTGTCTATGTCTTGTTGCCTGTGTCTGCACTAGTATTATATAGTTTCACGGTCGGTTTGTTGTTTTGTATAGTTAAGTGTTTGTCTTCATTAAATATTATGTATTCATCTTACGCTGCGCCTTGGTCTACTCCATTAAACAAACGTGACAATAAGAGTGGTAGCAGCAGTTGTGATGTGTGTGGAGCATGAATGTATGTGTATGTGGGTATGTCTGTTCAGATGTGTGTGTAAGTGCATGTGTGCTAAGGTGCGGAGAGCAGGTGGTCAGAGCAGGTGGTCAGTCCAGTTCAAGTGTTCAACAGTCTGATGGCTTGTAGATATAAAGTGTCTCTGAGCATGTTGGTATCAGACGTCATGCTCCGATACCCTCTGCCCGACGGTAAGGGAGTAAACAGTTCATTGCTGGTCATTGTTTCGAGTAGATGTCCTGGATGGGTGGGAGCATGGTCCCAGTGATGTACTGGGCAGTCTTCACCAACTGCTGGACGGCCTTATGATTGTGAACAGAGCAATTCCCGTAGCAGACCATGATGCAACTGGTCAGAACACTCTCGATGGTGCAGCTGTAGTATTTGGACAGGACCCGCGGTGGCATGCCACAATTCTTCAGCTGCCTTAGACAGTAGTGACGCTGCTGCGCCCTCTTGACAAGAGTGGCGGTTTTGTTGGTCCGTCTTATTTTGGTAGCAAAAAGCAATTAGCTAAACCTGTGTTACATAAAGCTTTTTGTAAGCACCAAGTAAACATGACAGATACATAGAGCCTGGTTAGACTTTTACCATATGTTAAACATGGCATCTGCAAGCGTACATTGCCTTCAGAAAGTATTCACAACCCTTGAGTTATTCCACATTTTGTTGTGTTACAGCCTTAATGCAAAATAGATAAAATAATTTTTCTCTCATCCATCTACACACAATACCCCATAATAACAAATGTATTAAATACAGAATCTCTCATTTACATAAGTATTCACAGCCCTGAGTCAAAACATGTTAGAATCACTTTTGGAAGTGATTACAGCTGTGAGTCTCTAACACCATGTCCAGACCGGTCCCGCATGTGCGCCATCGTACGCAAATTGATTTTGTCCCCCCACACCAAACTCGATCACGCACACAGGTTGAAATATCAAAACAAACTTTGAACAAATTATATTAATTTGGTCAAAAAGCATTAAAGGAGGTCAAAAAGGCTAAAACAAGGAGGTCAAAAAGCATTAAACATTTATGTTAATTTATGCAGCTGCTAGCTAATTTGTGCTATTTAGCTAGCTTGCTGTTGCAAGCTAATTTGTTCTGGGATATAAATGTTGAGTTATTTTACCTGAAATGCACAAGGTCCTCTACTCCGACAATTAATCCACACATAAAATGGTCAACCGCATCGTTTCTAGTCATCTCTTTTCCTTACAGGCTTTTTCTTCTTTGGATTTTATATGGCGATTGGCATCTAACTTTCATAGTATTACACCTACCTACCTCTTTCAATCACCCACGTGGGTATAACCAAAGAGGAGATGGCATGTGAGTATCTGCTACTATAAACCAATGAGGATATGGGAGAGGCAGGACTTGCACCGCGTTCAGCATAACAAATAGAACTGACTTCTATTTTAGCGCTTGGCAACACAGACGCTCGATGGCGCATGCGAGCAGTGTGGGTGCAATGATGGAATAACATGTATGTGTAAATTTATTTTGCGCCGTGAGAGGTGTGGTCAGCATGTAAGAACTTTGCACACCTGGATTGTACAATATTTGCCCATTATTATTTTAAAAATTCTTCAAGCTCTGTCAAATTAGCTGTTGATCATTGCTAGACAGCCATTTTCAAGTCTTTTCATAGATTTACAAGCAGATTTAAGTCAAAACTGTAACTCGGCCACTCAGGAACATTCATGGTCTTCTTGGTAAGCAACTCCAGTGTAGATGTGGCCTTGTGTTTTAGGTTATTGTCCTGCTGAACGGTGAATTCACCTCCCAGTGTGTGGTGGAAAACAGACTGAACCAGGTTTTCCTCTAGGATTGTGCCTGTGCTTGCTCCATTCTGTTTATTTTTAACTCTGAAAAACTCCCCAGTCCTTACTGATTACAATAATACCCATGACATGATGCAGTCCCCACTATGCTTGAAACTATGGAGAGTGATACTTAATCTGTTGTATTGTATTTTCCCCAAACGCAACACTTTGTATTCAGGACAAAAAGTGAATTGCTTTGACACAATTTTTTCACTCTGTGCATTAGGTTAGTATTGTGGAGTAGCTACAATTTTAAACAGTCCATTTTTTTAAGTCACCATTCGCCTCATGGTGAAATCCCTGAGCGGTTTCCTTCCTCTCCGGCAACTGAGCAAGGAAGGACACCTGTATCATTGTAGTGACTGGGTGTATTGATACACCATCCAAAGTGTAATTAATAACTCCACCATGCTCAAAGGGATATTCAATGTCTGATTTATTTTTACCCATCTACTAATAGGTGCCCTTCTTCACGAGGCATTGGAAAACCTCTCTGGCCTTTGTGGTTGAATCTGTGTTTGAAATGCACTGCTCGACTGAGGGACCTCACAGATAATTGTATGTGTGGGGTACAAAAATTAGATAGTGTTTAACATTATTTTTGAATGAATACTATTGCAACTTATGTGACTTGTTAAGCACATTTTTACTCCTGAACTTATTTAGGCTTGCCATAACAAAAGGGGCTGAATACTTAGACTCAAGACATTTCAGCAATTCATTTTTTTATTAATAAAAATAAATAAAAACGTACATTATGGGTTATTGTGTGTAGGCCAGTGACAAAAACATATACATTTAATACATTTTAAATTCAGGCTGTAGCACATGTGGAAAAGGTCAAGGGGTGTGGATACTTTCTGAAGGCACTGTATTTCTGCCTGCCATATTTGACCTGAGAGAGATGTTTTCCTAAAGTACTGTCAAAATCTGGCATATCACAATATATCATGACTACTGGATGATGTTGTTACTTATTGTGTAGTGTTTATGGATGTATCATGAATGCTCTATGTACCGTAGCACCTCCACTGACCACTTTTCTCTTTCCAACTTATTTTTTATTTCCCATTCTCTCTCAGAAGAGTGATCATTAAAAAAAACATAAAACCATGCCTCAATAACACCACTGCTCCCACTATGACTTCTGACCCACAAGATGTGCAGGTGGCAAGGGCTACTGCATTGCTCTCTAGGTCAGAGGAGCCCTATGGAGAGCTCACTTTAGAATCCACTCCTCATCTTGCGAGGCTGCTTGATCGATGAATGTCCAATGAACTCATATCTTTGGCTCGCTCCTATGGCATTACCCCGTGGACCTAATCAGGGAACAGTGCCTGGCAGAGTAATCCGCCAGCTTAGGAAAGAGCCTGCAATGGCGTGACCCGGCACAACAGGAGTCTACCTGCTATCAGAGAACACACCTCCTGTTTTCCAGGAAGAAAACTTCTGTAGAAGAGACCACGAAACTGAACACAACAGAAACACAAATGAAAGCCAAAACAGAATAAAAGTTTTTTTTTTTTTTACTGATTTGCTAATGTGTTGATTCCTATATAAATTCTCATTCAAATTGCTGCCAAAATGTTGCAGTGGTTCTATGAATCTAAACTTTGAAATAATGACTCGGGGCTTGATATTAAAGTCAATTTGCCAGTGCCAACAGAAAGCTAATGGCCCGAATGAAAAAAATACTGTCCCTGGCAAAGATCTCACAGGAAAGAGGATGCTGGTTGGATTATTTCAATGTCAGGTGATTGTATGCTTATTTTGCAGGATTAGCAAGTAGCTATAATAACCTACCCTCCATACACAAATAATTACATTTTCCCTTGACAATATCATATTTATGTTGTGTTTTTTCTCCAAACAATCAATCTCAAAATCTAGCGATTTTGAACAGTCAACAGGCTACAGTTGTAGGACACTTTAAAAGCAGTTTTATCTTTTGCTAAATTCCGTTTCCCGGATTTGTTTTTCCAGGCTTCCTAGTTTCCCTATTTTTTCCAGGTTCCCTCTCTCAAAATCACATTTTTATAAAGAAAAAAATGACAAATATTGGACTTTCAACAACTATGCTTAAACCACACGAGGATACTACTTTTGAGGTTGGGAAACAAATGTAATTACAATTTCTGAGGGAGGGTATAATTGCTTTTGAATTCAATTGCGCACCTAGAAAGAGATTGTTGTATTTGGCTAACAGTGTTTCTTTGTCGTAAGTGCTGATAACAGAGACATTTTACTCCTGCTTTCATGGGTACAAAATAAAATCTATGCCTGAAGGCTCTTTAGTCATAACATTCGCACCTACTCGACAGTTACTTAGGACACCTCATGAGCTTCACTAACCAGTTAAGAGTTACTATCAGGTGTCTTGATAACAGAAAAAAGCAGTGAGTCAGTGGTCCCTGTGTTACATGCATTTGCTATTGAGTTGTTAAAATAATTTTTTGATATTTCATCAAACCATAAATAATCTTGGCCAGGGATGGGCAACTGGCAGACCCTTTTTGTAGGCCCACGGACCAATAAATAAATACATTTTATTATATAAAAAAAGGTGGTATGAGGTCTCAACTTATTGTTGAGAGTTAGAATAATAGAATGCACAAGGTACACATTTCTAAATTTGGTTGTGCATCCGCAGTCACTCAATTAGCTAAATGTGTTCAGATTAGTAAATAAGTGTGAGTTCAACTACAGTTGAAGTCGGAAGTTTACATACACCTTAGCCAAATAAGTTTTAACTCAGTTTTTCACAATTCCTGACATTTAATCCTAGTAAAAAGTCCAGTTGGGATCACCACTTTATTTTAAGAATGTGAAATGTCAGAATAATGGTAGAGAATAATTTATTTCAGCTTTTATTTCTCTCATCACATTCCCAGTGGGTCAGAAGTTTACATACACTCAATTAGTATTTGGTAGCATTGCCTTTAAATTGTTTAACTTGGCTCAAATGTTTTGGGTAGCCTTCCACAAGCTTCCCACAATAAGTTGGGTGAATTTTGTCCCATTCCTCCTGACAGAGCTGGTGTAACGGAGTCAGGTTTGTAGGCCTCCTTGCTCGCACACGCTTTTTCAGTTGCCCACAAATTGTCTATAGGATTGAGGTCAGGGCTTTGCGATGGCCACTCCAATACCTTGACTTTGTTGTATGCTTGGGGTCATTGTCCAAGACCCATTTGCGACCAAGCTTTAACTTCCTGACTGATGTCTTGAGATGTTGCTTCAATATATCCACACAATTTTACTCCCTCATGATGCCATCCATTTTGTGAAGTGCACCAATCCATCCAGTCCCTCCTACAGCAAAGCACTCACAAAACATGATGCTGCCACCTCCATGCTTCATGGATGGGATGGTGTTCTTCGGGCTTGCAAGCCTCCCCCATTTTCCTCCAAACATAAAGATGGTCATTATGGCCAAACAGTTCTATTTTTGCTTCATCAGACCAGAGGACATTTCTCCAAAAAGTATGCTCTTTGTCCCCATGTGCAGTTGCAAATCGTAGTCTGTTTTTTTTGGCGGTTTTTGAACAGTGGTTTCTCCCTTGCTGAGCGGCCTTTCAGGTTATGTTGATACTGGACTGGTTTTACTGTGGATATAGATACTTTTGTACCTGTTTCCTCCAGCATTTTCACAAGGTCCTTTGCTGTTGTTCTGGGATTGATTTGCACTTCTCACACTAAAGTACGTTCATCTCTAGGAGACAGAACACATCTCCTTCCTGAGCGGTATGATGCTGCCTGGTCCCATGGTGTATATACTTGAGTACTATTGCTTGTACAGATGAACGTGGTACCTTCAGGCGTTTGGAAATTGCTCCCAAGGATGAACCAGACTTGTGGAGGTCTACAATTGTTTTCTGAGGTCTTGGCTGATTTATTTAAAAAAAAAAAAATTAAACACATCCACAGGTACACCTCCAATTGACTCAAACGATGTCAATTAGCCTATCAGTAGCTTCTGAAGCCATGACATTTTCTGGAATTTGCCAAGCTGATTAAAGGCAGAGTCAACTTAGTGTATGTAAAACTTTTGACCCACTGGAATTGTGATACAGTGAAGTATAAGTGAGATAATCTGTCTGTAAACAATTGTTGGAAAATTACTTGTCTCATGCGCAAAGTAGATTCCCTAACCGACTTGCCAAAACTATATTTTGTTTACAAGAAATTTGTGGTTGAAAAATGAGTTTTAATGACTTCAACCTAAGTGCATGTAACTGTATCCAAACTTGCAGTAAGCATGGTTGAGTTAGCGACCGGTGTGGGGCCCATTGATCATCAGTTATCATATTAAAAACTGAAAACATTTGCCTCCACCCTACGGCAAAATTTGTAGAATTATAGGAAATTAGCTGTAAAACTGCTAATTTCGCTCTCCGCCCCGTGACAAAATCTGCAGAACTGGAGGAAATTAACTTCAAAACGTTTTTCTTTGTCTTCACAGTTACGAGCGGGGCCGCTCAAATGTTTTGCTAGCAAGGTGGGGGGAGGGGATATGAATGTGGGTATACAGACCCACGAGCCACGGGTCCCTCATGATGAGACCTGTTTTTTGTGGCCCCCAGCACCATCAAAGCAGCCCATCCCTGATCTAAGCCTACATGTAACAGAATCTCTTGCACTTTTGACAATGACTTTACATATGGCCAATTTCACATGATATGCCTAAATACTTAAAACCACTAGGCTAACAAGTTATTTTGATTATTTAATTACCTACATGTTATTTGAAGTTATTCATTTGGAACGCAACTTAAATTGTGCAATTTAAGACATCTAGTGCTTATGTTTAATTGTGTTGGATGAAAAATATAGACCTTTCAAAATGTTGAATGCAACATTATCACCACGTGACTTGATGCCTACTGTGGCAAAAGGATTTGGAGTTGTTAAACAGGAGTGACGACGAGTGTGTTGATATAACGGTAATAGTCAAAATTCCACTTTTAACAACCGTCCGAATTGGATTTAAAAAATGTAATTATGCATGCCAACATAGGCAATAATTAAAAGTAGGCAAAGTGATCATGTCAAGCAAAAATTATAAAAGTTTTACCAACTGGCCCAAGCAGGTCACTGACAGGGATGATCGACTGGCCCAAAGGGTTTCCAAAACCTACCCTGGCCAGCGGGCAGCCCTTCATGTCGAGCCCCGAATGTTGACATGTTTTGTAATGTTATGTGGATGACTCAGTCAGTACCATAACAGAAAGTCAATATTGTAGGGTCTGTACCAGAAAGCATTATACATCATTGGAATTTAAATGCCATTTTTACGAATTAGTCATCCCATAGCTATTTCTGACTGTCAGACATCAAGTCACAGTTGGACGGATTAATGGAACACATCAAACGACATATGTGCATTACATTGAAACAAATGTTCCTGTTACTGAATGTTCTTGCTCTTGAATGATCTTGGACCGTGATTCACTTGGCAAAAGACATACAGTACAGTCTTCAAACTAGCAGATTTATTCATAGCCTAATAGACCACACTAGACAGAGATGAATACACTAAACTATTAATTTAATTTCAGTTATAATTCTAAACATACAGTAGGTCATTTTTGTTACCCAAATAAGGAACAAAACCAGCATAATACAAAAACAATCTAAATGCATTACATTCAGAGCACCTGGTTTCATGTAATTAATCCCTGATGTTTTGTACTACTGTACGAAATAGCCTACCTCACAGTGAAAATAATTGTGGAATATCATTAATCTCAATTAAAATTGTTATCTATCTGGCCTCCCGAGTGGCACAGCGGTCAAAGGCACTGCATCGCATTGCTTGAGGCATCACTACAGACCCGGGTTTGATCCCAGGCTGTGTCACAGCCGGCCGCGACCGGGAGACCCGTGGGGCGGCGCACAATTGGCCCAGCGTCGTTCGGGGAGGGTTTGGCCGGATGGGATGTAATTGTCCATTGCGCTCCAGTGACTCCTTGTGGTGGGCCAGGCGCATGCAAGCTGACACATTTGTGTGGCTGGCTTCCGGGTTAAGCAAGCAGTGTGGTTTGGCACGGTCGTGTTTCAGAGGATGCATGGCTCTTGACCGTTGCCTCTCCCGTGTCCGTACGGGAGTTTCAGCAATGGGACTACCAATTGGAAATCACGAAATTGGGGAGGAAAAGGGGTAAAAAGTACCCCCCCGCAAAAAAAAAATGTAAATGTCTTATCCATGAGTAGCTGAAGCGAGAGGCACCTAACCTGTCAGACAGTAGAAACCGATAGGCTACTCCTTTAAGATTGTATATTGAATCTAGACAGAGCACAATGTGTCAAAGATGACACCTACTCTCAAGAGACTAGTTTCACAATGAAGATATTAACACCTTTCTACCTACTGAATATACACACACACACACCACCAGTCAAAAGTTTGGACACCTACTCATTCAAGGGATTTTCTTTAATTTTCACTATTTTCTACATTGTAGAATAACAGTGAAGACATCAAAACTATTAAATAACACATATGAAATCATGTAGCAACCAAAAAAGTGTTAAACACATCTAAATATATTTTAGATTCTTCAAAGTAGCCACCCTTTGCCTTGATGACAGCTTTGCACACTCTTGGCATTCTCTCAACTAGCTTCATGAGGAATGATTGTCTAACAATCTTGAAGGAGTTCCCACATATGCTAAGCACTTGGTGGCTGCTTTTCCTTCACTCTGCAGTCATCCAAAACCATCTCAATTGGATTGAGGTTGGGTGATTGTGGAGGCCAGGTCATCTGATGCAGCACTCCATCACTCTCCTTATTGGTCAAATAGCCTTTACACAGCCTGGAGGTGAGTTTAGGGTCAATGTCTTGTTGACATTATATTATTATATAATTATATTATATATTATATATTATATACATATATATTATATACATTATACTATTATTACATAATAGTCCCACTAAGAGCAAACCAGATGGGATAGAGTATCACTGCAGAATGCTGTGGTAGCCATGCTGGTTAAGTGTGCCTTGAATTATAAATAAAACACTGACAGTGTCAACAGTAGAGCACCAACACACCACCTTCTCCATGTTTCACGATGGGAACCAAACATGCGGAGATCATCCGTTCACCTAGTTTTCGTCTCACAAAGACACCAAAAATCAAACATTTGGACTCATCCGACCAAAAGACAGATTGTGTGTCCACTGCTCGTGTTTCTTGGCCCAGGCAATTCTCTTATTCTTATTGGTGTCTTTTTGTAGTGGTTTCTTTGCAGTAATTCGACCAGGAATGCCTGATTCATGGAGTCCCCTCTGAACAGTTGATGTTGAGATGTGTCTGTTACTTGAACTCAGTGAAGCATTTATTTGGGCTGCAATTTCTGAGGCTGATAACGCTAATGAACTTATCCTCTGCAACTGACCTTTATTTCTTAAAGTAATGATGGACTGTCATTTCTCTTTGCTTCTGTATACCACCCCTACCTTGTCACAACTGATGCTCAAAATCAATAAGGAAAGAAATTATACAAATGTACTTTTAACAAGGCAGACCTGTTAATTGAAATGCATTCCAGGTGACTACCTCATGAAGCTGGTTGAGAGAATGCCAAGCGTATGCAAAGCTGTCATCAAGGCAAAGGGTGGCTACTTTGAAGAATCTCAAATATAAAAAATATTTTGATTTGTTTAACACTTATTTGGTTACTACATGATTCCATATGTGTTTTTTCATAGTTTTAATGTCTTCACTATTATTTTACAATGTAATAAAACTAAAGAAAAACCCTGGAATTAGTAGGTGACTGTTACTCTATATATTCTCACTCTCTCACACACACACACACACACACACACACACACACACACACACACACACACACACACACACACACACACACAAACAAACACAATACGAGCAGAAATACTGGCAGCCTTCAATCAAAGATTGATAGCTAAATAAATTAAACAAACAGTTTTCTGCTGGCAAGGGACTGTGAAGACAAGGGCGGATAAGCCGCTGAATTTGTGTGTGTTCCTCGTCTGATGAGCTCTATTAGGCTTGCTTCGAATCCGACCATCTGTATTTGCCTCACCATCCTGCATTTTGTATATCCCAGTTGGCCTGAGCCAAGTTTATATTTGATGAACTTCATGTAAACATTAAATTGCAGTCTGTGGATTTCAAACATCTAACTGGGATATAACAAAAAGTTAAAGCGTATAGCAGTGAGACTGTTGAAGGTGGTGCACTAATTATTAAAGTGATCTAGTGAGAGAAACAAAATATTCAGGATTTTTCCAATTTTCCAAAAAGCACTCGTAATAGGACACAGCAACAGAATTGTTTTCTATTTAAAATGTGGGCCTCTAAATATGCTGTCAAAGACATTCACTGACCTAGAATAAACTTGAATGCAGATATTGTACTGTGTGCTCATAAACAAGTGCATACACTCTCACATGCCCTCACTCACAAACGGACACACACATACCCTCTCGAAACAAACACAAAATCAAACAAAAAGAGTGTGCACCCCCCCCCCCTCTCTGTCACGTGACCAATGTACACACGCAGGCACATACACATGCACACACACTAAACCAAACCATAAGAGTCTGGGAGGGAAATGTTTATATTTCCACTGTGCAACATCAATCAGTCACAGAGTCTTGGCAGACAGGCAGACAGGGCATGCAAATCAAATCAGCAGA
This sequence comes from Oncorhynchus tshawytscha, assembly GCF_018296145.1. Taxonomy (NCBI): domain Eukaryota; kingdom Metazoa; phylum Chordata; class Actinopteri; order Salmoniformes; family Salmonidae; genus Oncorhynchus; species Oncorhynchus tshawytscha. The sequence goes on from NC_056458.1 coordinate 34,565,664, forward strand.
GACCTCTGATGCCGCCACTCATCAGCAGACAAACCACAGCGGATGTCACCACTCAATGACATGTTCCAGTTTCAGCCTTAACGGGATAGTTGACAAACTATATTTTAGTATTTTGTTCCTAGTCCACTGTTAATAAAATGCCAAAACTATTTGCATTGGAATAACAGACGGTGTGGCACTTTAAAAAAAAAGCTGTCTCTGTCTGACCAACATCAAGGAAACTAAAAAAAACTACCTTGCCCTATTGGACAAATTAGGGGTTAAGTGCTTTGGATAAACCGTAACCAGATGTTTTTTTTGTTCAGCCAAGTCTCTCGAAGCTTTCAGAAATTTCACAATGACCTTGCTCAACCTACTCCCAAATCACATAAAAATATAATCCGCATCGGGAGTGAAAATGGATATCCAGTTTGAGTGGATTACCAAAAATATTGACATCGTTACTGGGTTCAGTATCATTACCCTAATTAGATGACATCCGACAGCAAAAACTAAAACAAACCACGTTGGCTAGGGTGAAATTAATGTCTATATGCCTTGTGGGTATTAAAACTGAAATTTCAGGGGGGCTTTTTAAAACAGCTCTTATACTAAAAGGGCATCATTATAATTTTCACAATTTCACACCCATCTAGTACTTGGTTGGGCCTCTTTGGCTCCAGAACAGCCTGAATTCTTCAGGGAATTCTACAAGATGTTGGAAACGTTCCACAGGAATGTTGATTCATGCTGACACGATGGCCTCACTCAGTTGCTGCAGAGAGGACGGCCTGTTCCACCTCATCCCAAAGATGTTCTATAGGGTTGAGGTCTGGGGGCTGCGCAGGGCACTCAAGTAAACTGAACTTGCTGTCATGTTCCGGTCCAGTGTTGATCACGTGCCCACTGGAAACTATTATTATTGTTCTTAGCTGATAGGCGTGGAAACCGGTGTGGTCATCTGCTGCAATAGCCCATCCGTGACAAGGACACCATGCTCAAAATCGCTTAGGTCACTAGTTTTTCAAATTCTAACGTTCAATCGAACAGTAACTGGATGGCTGTCTGCCTGCTTTATATAGCAAGCCATGGCTACGCGACTTGTAGGTGTGATCCATTTTCATGAACAGGGTGGTGTACCTAATAAACTGTCTGGTGAGTGTATATAAAACACAGCAAAATCACGTTTGACTGCAATGGGCCGTTAAGATAGCAGAAAGACAAAAGGTATTACCAGCTCAAAATGTATTTAGCTAAAAGCTACCTATGATGAGGCAAATTGTGGTTAAAGTATACTTTCCAAAAATATGAACACAACATGCAACAATTTCAAATATTTTACTCTGAGTTAAAGTTCATAGAAGGAAATCAGTCAATTGAAATGAATTCATTAGGCCCTAATCTATGTATTTATAGGCAAACCCACTTGGGAGCCAGGTCCAGCCAATCAAAATGAGTTTTCCCCACAAAAGGGCTTTATTAGAGTCAGAAATACTCCTCAGCAACTCCCTCCCTCCCCCTCCTCAGACGATCTCGCAGGTGAAGAAGCCGGATGAGGAGGTCCTGGACTGGCATGGTTACACGTGGTCTGTGGTTGTGAGGCCAGTTGGACATACTGACAAATTCTCTAAAAGGAGTTTGGAGGCGGCTTATGTTAGAGAAATGAACATGCAATTCTCTGGCAACAGCTCTGGTGGACATTCCTGCTGTCAGCATTCCAGTAGCACACTCTCTCAATACTTGAGACATCGGTGGCATTGTGTGGCCTTTTATTGTCCCCAGCACATGGTGCAACTGTGTAATGATAATGCTGTTTAATCAGCTTGATATGCCACACCTGTCGGGTGGATGGATTATCTTGGCAAAGGTGAAAGGCTCACTAACAGGGATTTAAACACATTTGTGCACAAAATGAGACAAATAAGCTTTTGCTGCATATGGAACATTTCTGGGATCTTTTATTTCAGCTAATGAATCCAACACTTTACATGTTGAGTTTATATATTTTTTCAGTATAGGTGGCTATTTGCGTAGTGTGCTTTATTTAGTCTCTTTCAATAAATTAAATCAGTAGGATCCCAATTTCATGAACGGTATAATTTCCCTCTTGAACTAACCCAAGATCTAAGCTACAAAACACCAAATGGTATCCTATTCCCTAGTGCACTATGTAGAGATTAAGGTTCCATTTGGGTTGCAGATATTTGTTGTCCCCCATTAGAAGACAGACTGACCAATCAGCAGAGCATCTGTTCAGGTTGCTTACACTTGGAGAGGGAAGCAGCGAGCTCTTCACACCAAGCGTGTGATGCCCAATTCACCAACTGGGTATGACAGCCTGAAGATCATGATTGAAGAGAAGCCCATCTATGGAACAGAAATCACCTTAACAGGTATATTAGACCAGCTTAGCAAAGCTGAAATTCTTGGGATTTCGATTCATTAAAGAAATTCCAACTTCGCCAAACGGGGGATGATTTAACAAAAGCGCATTTGCGAAAAAAGCACAATCGTTGCACGACTGTACCTAACCATAAACATCAATGCCTTTCTTAAAATCAATACACAGAAGTATATATTTTTAAACCTGCATATTTAGCTAAAATAAATCCAGGTTAGCAGGCAACATTAACCAGGTGAAATTGTGTCACTTCTCTTGCGTTCATTGCACGCAGTATCAGTGTATATGCAACAGTTTGGGCCACCTAATTTGCCAGAATTTTAAGTAATTATGACATAACATTGAAGGTTGTGAAATGTAACAGGAATATTTAGACTTATGGATGCCACCCATTAGATAAAATACGGAACTGTTCCGTATTTCACTGAAAGAATAAACGTCTTGTTTTCGAGATGATAGTTTCCGGATTCGACCATATTAATGACCTAAGACTCGTATTTCTATGTGTTATTATGTTATAATTAAATCTATGATTTGATAGAGCAGTCTGACTGAGCGATGGTAGGCACCTGCAGGCTCGTAAGCATTCATTCAAACAGCAATTTCATGCATTTTGCCAGCAGCTCTTCGCAACACTTCAAGCATTGAGCTGTTCATGACTTCAAGCCTATCAACTCCCGAGATTAGGCTGGTGTAACTGATGTGAAATGGCTAGCTAGTAAGTGTGGTGCGCGCAAATAGCGTTTCAATCGTCACTCGCTCTGAGACTTTGAGTAGTTGTTCCCCTTGCTCTGCAAAGGCCGCGGATTTTGTGGAGCGATGGGTAACGATGCTTTGAGGGTGGCTGTTGTCGATGTGTTCCTGGTTTGAGCCCAGGTAGGAGCGAAGAGAGGGACGGAAGCTATACTGTTACACTGGCAATACTAAAGTGCCTATATAAGCATCCAATAGTCAAAGGTATATGAAATACAAATCGTATAAAGAGAAATTGTCCTATAATATATTTTTCTTTTTTTGAATTGTACCCCTTTTTCGTGGTATCCAATTGTTTTTAGTAGCTACTATCTTGTCTCATCGCTACAACTCCCGTACGGGCTCGGGAGAGACGAAGGTTGAAAGTCATGCGTCCTCCGATACACAACCCAACCAAGCCGCACTGCTTCTTAACACAGCGCCATTCAACCCGGAAGCCAGCCGCACCAATGTGTCGGAGGAAACACCGTGCACCTGGCAACCTTGGTTTGCGCGCATTGCACCCGGCCCGCCACAGGAGTCGCTAGTGCGCGATGAGACAAGGATTGGCCAATTGTGCGTCGCCCCACGGACCTCCCGGTCGCGGCCGTTTACGACAGAGCCTGGGCGTGAACCCAGAGTCTCTGGTGGCACAGCTGGCGCTGCAGTACAGTGCCCTTAACCACTGCGCCACCCTGGAGGCCTGTCCTATAATTTCTATAATAACTACAACCTAAAACTTCTTACCTGGGAATATTGAAGACTCATGTTAAAAGGAACCACCAGCTTTCATATGTTCTCATGTTCTGAGCAAGGAACTTAAACGTTAGCTTTTTTACATGACACATATTGCACTATTACTTTCTTCTCCAACACTTTGTTTTTGCATTATCTAAACCAAATTGAACATGTTTCATTTTATTTGAGGCTAAATTGATTTTAGTGATGTATTATATCAAGTTCAAATAAGTGTTCATTCAGTATTGTTGTAATTGTCAGTATTACAAATAAATAAATATATAAAAAAATCGGCCGACTAATCGGTATCGGCGTTGAAAAATCATAATCGCTCGACCTCTACTCAGGGGGTAAGCTAATTTGGTATACAGCAGACCTAACTCACACCATTAAATTAATCAAGGAATATTTTCCATTTGGCAA